>NC_051262.2:16750051-17401310 GCF_015237465.2 Chelonia mydas | reverse complement strand
AATAACAAGACTTGAAGAGCTGGGGCCTTAAGAAAAATACCAAATATCGTGACACGATAAAATCACAAGAATTTACAACACTGGACTTCACAAGTTGCAGTTTTTCACTTATACATCTGGATTGAAGTCTTCCAGCTTTTCACATGCATTTCATTACTTCAGTGGATTGCCATCAGTCCTCATAATAATCAAGTGGATTCAAGTGGCCTGCCACACATCAGATACAAAGAATCTTAACCTGTAGTGAGGTTAGTAGTCACTCTTGACTTCAGGAGGAAAGACTGCTGATGTGAGCAAGGGTTTGTAGGATCAGCCCCTTAGGTTGGTAGCTGTCTTACTCCAGACTTCAGATGCATATAAAATAACTTCCATTGTGGGAGAAGGGAAGTAGAATTCCCCATCCATGCAACAGTGCATCTCACAAATGGTGATCAGAATTATTTTAACCAATGTTGCTTCTGCCTGCGCTCGCTTGCGCTCTGTTTCCCCCTCCCCGCCCCCCCCCCCCCCCCCCCCCCCCCCCACCCCCCCCCCCCCCCCCCCCCCCCCCCCCCCCCCCCCCCCCCCCCTCCGACCCCACAGTTGTGCTGGTGAGTTTGTGATCTACCTGACAGTGATTCCTGATACAGTAATATTCCTGTGTGGCAGGCAGCGTTCAGTGCTGCTGCATCATCCCCCTGTAGCTTAACAGCCAAAGGACGCCATCCCAAATTCTGGAGTTTCTGCAAAAGTGAATAGGCGTATAGAGTAGGAGGAAGACAAAGGACTAAATTAGTTCATAGCCATCCGACTGTCAATCCTGTTTCTGAAATCCCTTCACTGTTGATGCTGACTGAACTGCATTGCTAATAAACTCTTAGAAGGATTTGGTTTTGAATTTTGACACTAATGTTTAAATAGTTATGCATAAACCAAAGGATTTCTACTGAGCCTGCCATGGTGCTTTTGATGCATTCCATTGTGCCTAGAAATGACAGTGCTATAGGGAGTCTCTCCCAACTTGGGTTGGGATAAGGAACAGGACATAATACAGTCCGCATGCTTTTTTTTATTCAGATGTCTCATAAAGCCCCTCCAGGAATTGTTACATCCACTCTGACCAACACAGAAATGCATCCAGCACTGTTCTCGGGTGGAACTTGGTAGTTAACAGCACACAGCCATATTAAGTAGTTTAAGACAGGAAGTGAAGAAGAATCCTGCCTCTAATTAAAACCGGAAGGGGAATTTTGGGAGGAAAAGTAATATTGAGATCTCCCAAGGGCTCATACAAAAAGTGCTATGGGTTCTCTAATGACTGCAAGGGGCAGCGGAGGGGGACAAGGGGTGTCTTAATCAGAAGATGCCATGTCTAGCAGCACAGAACTCTTTAGCACAAATCGAGAGCGTTATATTCAGTACTCAGAGGAAAGAGTGCCACCAAATGTACTTCTCACAGCACAGGTTTTTTCCTTCAAGATCTCACTTCTAAATACTGACCAAGTATGATTCTGTTTAGCTTGTGATTTCTGAGCTCCCAGTACAAATGGAATGGCAGACAGGAATATTGTGTGTAGACTTGCTTGTATTTTTTTGTTTTGTTTTGTTTTTGCAAAGGAAAGACTGCAAAGGCAATACAGTTTTAATATTAAACTTGAAAATAAAGAGCAAGTATTCTGGTTGTATTTACTTTCTGAGACACCAACCACTCTACCTGAGATGCAGAGATCCAGGGCTGTTTATAGACGGCTGCTCTCAGGCACCTGAAAGCAATCTCCTTTCAGTGTTTAGCTGGCATATTGAACTGTAGGTCTGAATGTTATGCTTTTGTCCTTTGGATAAAACTGCTTGGTCCCTCTGCGGGCCAAGAACGGTCACAGCAGAGTACAGAACTCAGACTAGTAGTGTGTGAAAGTCACAACAACCTAGAGGAATTGGCACGACTGACTTTTCTCAAAATGCCCTCAGCATTTTCTTCATGTTCTGCAAAGTACAAGAGGTGGTGTTGGTCTTGGAGAGGATGTGGAGAAGGTGAGAACTTCATTGTTGAGCAAATGCAATTTCTTCATGCACAAACACTTTGGTCCTCAAATTCCCATCTTTCAGGTGTTGGCAATATTTATTTTCGAGCCACCGGTTTGCTATAAAATGGCCTGGGCTGATCTGTTCAGTCATTTTCATACGTGCAATGGAGAATTTTCCTTTTGGCAATGTTGTTATTCTTATGAGATTAAAAATATTTCTCTGTATCGATATGAACTGCTGGAAAGAAGACTACAGAAGGCCAGCTAATCAGTTCCTGTTAGAGAGGAGACTCCTCCATTTTAGCCTTTAATCCTGTCAAAAGAGAGGTTACGTTGGTTCAGTAAAAGGTGCTCTGCTATCTACCTTCTTAGACTGTCAAACTGAAGAGCAAATACCCCCTTTGGGGGACCTTTTCTCTTGTTGCAAATTTCACAACTATTACCTGTGGATAAGTTACTCTATTAGCGGCCTCATAGACACAGGCAGATTTATGGTGACAGCTCACTTGAGAAACGTGTGCACCTGAGCCATCAGATTGACCACTCCAAGACAAGGAGTTGCAATGCAGCTGCACACCACAAAGCCAGCATTTGTTATGTAAGGTCACCAACAAAAGCCTGAAGTTCAGCTCTTTGTCTCCAGCATTGATTAATGTGCATATGCCAATGCAAAGTGGCTCCAGATGTGAGTAATACGTGCATTGCCATTTGAATGACTATGTCAGGGGTCGGCAACCTTTCAGAAGCGGTGTGCCGAGTCTTCATTTATTCACTCTAATTTAAGGTTTTGCGTGCCAGTGATACATTTTAACGTTTTTAGAAGGTCTCTTTCTATAAGTCTATAATATATAACTAAACTGTTGTTGTATGTAAAGTAAATAAGGTTTTTAAAAAGTTTAAGAAGCTTCATTTAAAATTAAATTAAAATGCCGAGCCCCCTGGACCGGTGGCCAGGACTCTGGCAGTGTGAGTGCCACTGCCAATCAGCTCGTGTGCCGCCTTTGGCAGCGTGCCATAGGTTGCCTACCCCTGGACTATGTCTTGCTTGTTTATCTGGGCTTTGTTTAAGACTGTAGAGCAAATAAGAGAAGAAACTTTGCTAGTAGATTTGTCTTATGAATGTCTGAAGAACTCTGTGGAAAAAGAACGTAAGAGGTTGAACCTAAACTTTTCTGTGTGGTGGGATATGTGGACAAACCCCAGGGGTTTTTCTACCTCCTGTGCTGTTGTGAAAGCTCACTCCTGCAGGCCCAACTGCCCACTTAAATTCCTGAAACAGGAGAGGCTGTTGCTTTTGCTTGTGCAATGACTTGATCACTGTTGGCTGTCAGTGTGGAATGCAATGGGACTGCTGCACCACCCTCACGTTTGTGGTGTTGGGGCATAAATGGTGACATTTGCTATGTCATTAGGACTGAGCAATGGGTAATATGGTACGACATAGCTAGTAATGACAGATTTCAGAGTAGCAGCCATGTTAGTCTGTATTCGCAAAAAGAAAAGGAGTACTTGTGGCACCTTAGAGACCAACCAATTTATTTGAGCATATGCTCAAATAAATTGGTTGGTCTCTAAGGTGCTACAAGTACTCCTTCTCTTATAGCTAGTAATGTATCTCTTCTGGAGTCCATGGATCTGAACTGACCAGAGTGCTAATCACATGGGTCCTGTTCACATGTGCCAGATGTGCTCCATCTCTCTGGCAGGAATGGGTCGATAGTGTAAGCGCTGAGTCAGTGTTACGGGACATCGAGGAATATTTATTGTTTGTTACTGAGTCTCCATAGTAATGCACTGTGTGCATATATCGTACGGCATCATCAAACTGATGTACCAGAGCTATGTTGTAGCTCTCCAGCTCTTCCAAGCTCGCTCCCACTGTTAATGTCATTTTTTTCTTTGTGTCTGATTTCCTTAAGTTTCCATTTGGTATTATGTGCTGTTGGAATCCAGTGGAAGGCTCAGTGAAGCCCTTGTATCTTTCTCTCACTCCCCTGGGAGTTATCTATTCCAAATGAGCTGTGTTTCTGAGCTCTTCAAAGGTATCTGGCATGGTGTGAGAGTAGCTAGAAGGATACAGTTAACTGGCTTCCCTCTATCTCTCCAGGGCGTATATTGTTGTTCCCATCAGTCTAGGAGACCTAGTGGAATGGAAAGCAGAAAGAAATCATATCAAACATAATGTGCACGTCTCAAATATAGAAAAAGCTCAGGTCTTGGAGTTGATTAGAAATATCTGCTCTCTCAGGGAGATCTGGCTGAGCGCATCAGTGGTTGAAGCAAATGGCACTGCTGGGTAACCTAATTTAACACTGGCATTTGGATGTAGCCTTTATTAAGCTGCAGCTAAAAGGATCTGTCTGCTTGTTCTGCACCATTTAACTGAATGATATTCAGGAAGACATCAGCTATGACTCCCCACATAGCTTAGTGCACCTCAGGCTTGACCTGCAGCATGATCTGGTGCTCCAGTCCTTGGCTTCCCCCACAGCTCTGCCAGCGAATCTCTGTCCTCATCTGCTGTGTGCACTGTGCTATAACCAGTCCTTGTGACCTCCTGTTCAGACTTCCCTGTGTGGTGATTCTGTGATACTAACACCTCTCCAAGATTAAACTGACACCTCTTAACTAACTCAGTAACTGGGCCCCAGATCTACAGTGGTGACAGGTTATAACACTGTTGTACTAGGGCATATGCCCTCTTAGTCGATCTTTAGAGAAAGGAATGTTTGCGGACTCGATGTTCTGGAGCAAGAGCACTTCTAGTTCATATGTGACAGGTTTGCCATATGGAATTTGAGGTGGAAAGGAGGACTCCTACTTCTGACCATTCTGATTTTCCTAAATAATCATTGTATTCTTACACAGTCGGATCATTAGTTAGTGCCACCTGTTGTGACTGCTGTTGTGAATAAGGTGAGTTGCTGATACAATGGAAAGAGCTGATGTTCCTAGGGGCTTGTCTACACAGGGAAATTTAGAGGCATGATTAGGCCAGTATAGTTATGCTGGTAAACTTCCCTTGTAACAAACCCTAGAATACAAAATACCTGCAAGTGAAATACAAACTAAGAGCTTTTAGCTTTGGAGGTGTTGTGATAATTAGGCCTATAGCTTTACTCTAATTGTAATTTCACCTGTAGAAATGTGGAAGTTCATTAGATGTCATGATTACCTATAACAAACGATGAAGGGAAAAGGTACGAAAAGGAGAGAGACTGAATTAGTCTAAACAAAAGGGCCTCCTGATATGGTTCAAGGACTACTTTAAAATCATGCTTGGGGAAAACAGAAGATGTGGAATTGGAAATTAGCAAACCAAAATTGGTGTGTTGGATACTAGGCCAACTGGTGGACAAAATAGTTAAGGGAATGGGCTAGTCCACCCATCACTCCTTTTTTGGGGTCCTTAAAGAAATATTTCTTTAGGGGAAAAAGCAGAAGAACAGACAAAGGCTAGTGGAGTGAGCGACTTCATCAGGACGCTGGCCTTTGTTATCCTGATCCTGAGTGGCCTGGCCTGGCCTGGCCTGGCCTGAGAGTGGGACCCAGATGACATTGCCACTTCTGCCAGCTCCAGCTAAATCCCAAACATCACCTTGGATGAAATGGGGTTGGACTTAAATAGCAACAATAACAAGCTCCAGCCCATCACAACTCATTTCTTTTTGCTTTCCCCCAAAGGACAGTTATTGCCACTTTTCGTACAATCTAAGAGACTGTCAAACAAGGGGTTTTTTTCTTCTAAAAATTCCCCAGCTAAAGAAAAAGGGAACAAGGGAGTGTTAAAATGAAAGCCTTATTTAATACTTCCAAATGTTTGTTTTAACTGGTTTTTCCTTCTTTTCTTTATCTTTAATAAAAGGTTAAAGGGATGTTTAATGATGTGTTTGCCATGGGACTAAGCAGGCTGAAGTCTCCCTATAACAAACCCTGGATCTTGTTTAACGCTGTTTAATGTTGGACAGTGACTGGGTTATGTTGACGTCTTTGGGCCCCTGTATTCCATCTAAATTAATACAACAGAGAGAAGCTTTGACTTTCAGCTTTCCTCACTACAGGGACAAGAAAATTGTTTGTTTGAAGATGCACTTGCAGTCAGTCTAAAGCCAAAATATTCTTTTGAGATCAGCTGTTACTCTGATGCTGTTTCTGACAGTTTATCACTTCTTGGTGCTGGCCTTTGAAAGAAGGACGGTAGTGTTAGCATCACATCTATAATTTGAATGATCAGTATTAACACTGCTGCTTCTCCAAAAATGACAAAAGTTGTTCACTGTCACCTGAGAGGCATCATAGGACTGGAAGGGACCCTCTGGGTCATTGAGTCTAGTCTCTTGCTATTACAGGCAACCTCTGTTACAGAACCCCATTCACAAACTGAAACTTGACTAGACATGGATGAAAATTGCAGGGTTGATCAGACTGTGTCAGGTGATGATAATTTTCAGCGAGGTAACACTTGGGTAAACAAGAATAATTTTTTTTCTAGATTTTCTAGTGTCTTAATTTAGAAGGCTAAACAGTAACCTAGAAGGATAAACAGTAACTCATTAATTTATTAAATGTAACCTATTCACACTGAGTATACTTGTTCCTCCAGTGTTGGGAGCTCCTTGCTGCACTGAATTTACATAGAATGCATGCGTATAATGTGATTTTTGAAATATTAATTACAAAATGCATCTTTAATATTCTCTTAGGCATCTCATTACCATTTGCACCTGCAGATTCCTTAGTGTGCACAGCTGTCGTGCATTCCAGTTGAGCACAAGGTTGCCCCAGTTATTTTTGCATGTGATCATATGCGTAACTGTTAAAATCTGTCCCATAAAGTACTTAATTCTGGCAAAGCATTTAAAGTGGCATATTCAGAAGCACTGGGTATTAGTCTAACTCTGCTCCCATTGAAGTCATAGGAGTTTTCCCATTAATTTTAGTGGAAATAGGCCACTACTGAGTGCTTTTAAGAATACCTCCCTTATGTCTGAATTTGTGATATCATTAACTTTAAATCTGGCACAAGAAATGTAGGCATTATAGCTTTCTTACTCATTGTGACTGGCAACTAGATGTGGCTGTGAGGAGAAGACACCTCTGGCAGTGTAAGTACCTCCACTTGCAATCAGAAAGATCAATGTAAAAGCATCACGCTGTAAAGCAGCTGCAGTTTAATACAGTAGCATCCACTTTTGAGTCCTGCACTTAAAAAGAAAGTTACTTTCAGCTCTCCTGATGATGAATGATGGGGATAATACTTGCATTTGCTCATTGATCAGGAAATTAAACGAGTGTTCCTGTGGCTTTGAACTGCTTTTTTGATGATCAACCCTTCTGTACTCTGAGAGGGCGGTACCAATATACCCATGTTGGCATATCCTCCAACTCTGTCTCTTCAGGGATGTCATAAATAGGTAATACTATATGAATAATACTTTTTAGAACGCTCTGATCATTTCCCTGTGTAGATAGGCAGAAAATGCTGTGATCCGCGTATGGAAATAAATACTCCATGTGGGATTTAATTATGCAGACTTGTTTGGTTTTTAAATCTTCAAGTGCTTTTTGCAAAAATATTCTCTGTAGTGAATTAGCTGAGAAGTGCAACATCCTCCGCCATCCTTCTCAATTTGAGCAAGTGTTTGTTTTTTGTCTTTAATTATAGTGGAGCGCTTGCGTATTGGTAGCTTGGTGCTTGGTTAGATGGACTGTAGAGGAGTATCTGTAATGAATGCTACTAACGAAATAGTTACACTTTCCAACCTGTTTTCGCATGGGCTTCCTCTTCAAGTCCCACTGTGATCTTTAGTTGCCTCAGCTGGAAAGGTCACGTTACACAAGAAGTCAAACAAAACACTTTCTGTTCAGCATCTTTCCGTTAAGCAACCAGCTTGCGTGGGCTGATCACTGCTAGCTGTGCTTTGCTTAGTGAAAAACTTGATGGCTGTAGTCTCCCTATTTGAATGAGTAATATGTAGGCAGTGTGTTTTTCATAGCCAGTGTGTGATCCAGTGCTTTTTTGGTCAGGTGTCTAAGCCCCTCTCTTTGCTTCCTTTGTCTGGACTTGAAGTGCCAGCATGGATTTATTTTCTTTGTTGCATATTGGACAGTATTTGTTTCAAGCAAGCATGTATGAATATTAACACAATATAAATCGATAAACAGGATGTTTGTATTAGTTGTCTTTTAGGGCTTTTATTTATTTTTTTTACCTAGAGCTTATTGCTAGTTAATTCATGGTGATTAACATGCTTGTAGCAGGCTAGGCTGGATGCTCCCCAGACGTTAGATCCTGGATACAAATGTTTGTGGTTTACCTCCGCTGATCCATGGTACGTGAGCTTCAGACGTTTGTATCATGGAACAAAGGCTAGTTTGGACAGTCTCCAAATGTTCAGAAATGTGTTAAGTGCCTTGAGTCTACCCTAGAGGTAAAGACTCCCGTGTACCCAGGCCCTTTTGTTTCTTGCTCTAAGGTACATAGATATAGTGTAGCCTGCTGGTGAGCAAAAACTACCAAATGTAGTGGCAAGGCTGTATTTAGTTGCAAATCAGTGTTTTAATGATCTCAACCTTTCTTTAGGAAAATATCTAAAAGTATGACTGCAAAAATGAATGATTTAAATCAAGATTTTCTGCTTGCTTATTTCAATCATGATTAACACTGGTGATTTAAATTACGTTGATTTAAATCTATCAGTCTTGTTAAATTCCAAACACCTGTGTGGTTGGCCATCCTATGGTTGAGGAAGGTGCACAATTGCTAATCAGGAGCTTTGCTGGAGAGAGTTTGAAAAATAAAATCTTCTGGCCCCACAAATCTCTGGGTTTGACTATGTAGAATTGAACATGATATTAGTGGGAAAGTAGAGAGGCCAACATGTGGAGAAACTGTGAGAAGGCTCTGATAGTTCTGATTACAAGTTTCCCCTCTTTGAGCTTGCTGCTATGCAAACTGAGAGTATAGAAATGGCACTGACCCAGGGAGTATGTAACAGCATCCCACCCTGACTGTTTAACTTTTCAGGTGTCAAATTAATTATTATTTGGGCTTCAGTCACTTAAGGTAGACAGGGCAGTCTATTCTAAGGGGTCAGAATGCTAACTCCTCCTTTCTGTAATCTCAGGCTCAAATGCAAAGATTTTTTTCAGGTTTCAGAGTGGTAGCCATGTTAGTCTGTATCAGCAAAAAGAACAAGGGGTATTTGTGGCATCTTAGAGACTAACACATTTATTTGGGCGTAAGCTTTCGTGGGCTAAAACCCACTTCATCAGATGCATGCAGTGGAAAATACAGTAGGAAGATATATATACACACACACACACAGCGCGAACATGGGAAAAAAAGGTGTTGCTGTACCAACTCTAACGAGACTAATGAATTAAGGTGGGCTATTACAAGAAAAATGTTTGTATTGATAATCAGGATGGCCCATTTCAGACAGTTGACAGGAAGGTGTGAGTAACAGTAGGGGGAAAATTAGCATGGGGAAATAGTTTTTACTTTGTGTAATGACCGATCCACTCCCAGTCTTTATTCAAACCTAATTTAATGGTGTCCAGTTTGCAAATAAATTCCAGTTGTGCAGTTTCTCGTTGGAGTCTGTTTTTGAAGTTTTTTTTGTAGAAGAATTGCGACTTTTAGGTCTGTAATTGAGAGACCAGGGAGGTTGAAGTGTTCTCAGACTGTTTTATGAATGTTCTAATTCTTGACGTCTGATTTGTGTCCGTTTATTCTTTTGCGTCGAGTCTGTCTGGTTTGGCCAAAGTACATGGCAGAGGGGCATTTTTTCATGTTCTCTGGGTATATATCTTCCTACTGTATTTTCCATTGCATGCATCTGATGAAGTGGGTTTTAGCCACAAAAGCTTATGCCCAAATGAGTGTGTTAGTCTCTAAGGTGCCACAAGTCCTCCTCGTTCTTTTTGCTGATTTTTTTTTTCAAGTGGTTTTTCCACCAACTTCCAGTGTCTTACTGGGAAGTAGTTTTTTGTTTTTTTTTTTTTTTTTAAACCACCAACTAATAACTGCATATGAGAACTCTAAATGGAGGATGCAGGTCTCTGTGGCTGGAAAATCTCTCTAAATTATTTTAATCTTCCTCTCCAAATATCTAAATTGGGAGACAGTTCCTCTTTGTTCAGTACTGTATACTTCATGGTAACCAATAGTTATTTATTCTAAGATTTTTCTCACACTCTTTAACATAAACGTCAATTTAACACAATTGAATGTTGCTCAGAATTTCAGCTGCCCTCTTGGGTAACTAGTCAAGTCCTGTGAGGCCTCCAGTGCTCTGTCTAACCAGCTCAACTGAAATGAGAATAAGCCTACCAATCATAGTAGCAGATATTGCAATAATTGAAATAGAATAATGATAACTAAATGTGCAACTGGTAACGTCGTACCACTTTGTCTTTGCCCTTTGAGATTGTAAACTCTTTGGGTAGGGACTCTGGCTATGTGTGTATGTGTGCACCTTGTGATGGGTTCCCCCCAGGGTGCCACCTGGAACTGGGGTACCACTGAGCCCTCTGACCAACCGACCTGGGCTCCCTCTCACACTGTGCTGCTGTGACATGTTGCAGACCTGCTCCTGGTCCTGCACTTCCACCAGCATTCACACAGGTAAGGACACACCCAGCAGCAATTACATGCAGTCTCTCTGACCAGCCTTTGCATAAACCAACAATAGAGAGGCTACAGCCAAAATAACCACCAGCTTCCAGGCCTAGGACCCTAGAGGTGTACTGTCCTGCCCTGGTCCAAACCTCAACCAGTATGAATTGATTATCCAGTTCGCCTCCCCCTCAATGTGGAGAGGAAATGCAACAAGCCTGTGTTAAACCAAGCTGAGATTTTCCCCCAGACACTTCACTTAAAGGCACACTGGGTTTAAATTAAAACATGAAACAAGTTTTAACAACTACAAAAGATAGATTCTAAGTGATTATAAGGGATAGCAAACAGATCAAAGCAGATTATCCAGCAAATAGACAAAAATGCAAACTAAGCTTAACATACTAGATAGATTGGGTATGAATAAGTAGTTTCTCACGCTGAGTGATGGTACAAGCAGATTCTCAAAGCCCAAGCTGCACTTGCTTTGCAGCTTGGAATCCCCAGGTTTTTAATACACAAGCTAGAAATCCCTTTAGCCTGGGTCCAGCACTTCCCCCGGTTCAGTCTTTTGTTCCTTTAAGTGTCTCCAGGAGTTTTCTTGTGTGGGGAGTGAAGAACAAGAGATGATGTCACTCCCTGCCTTGTATAGCTTTAGCATATAGCGGGAACTTTGTTCCAAAACTTGGTTCCCAGACCGGTTTGTGGAAAAATACAGACACCCCAAAATGGAGTCCAGAGTCATGTGGCCTGGTCACATGCCCTTGTAGAGTCATAGCAGCCATTACTTACATGCTGGCTGGTGCGTTCTCAGGGAGGCTCACCAGGTGGGGGATAAGCTTCTCCTAAAGCCTATTGTTTTCCCCAATGGCTCATTATCCTGAATAGGCTCTTCCCAACCAGCTATCTAGACTTAAAGCATCTTGCCTAGTGCGCATCACCCAGGTGTAACTACATTTGAAATACAGATACATAGTCAATATTCATAACTTCAGATATAAAAATGATATATGCATACAAATAGGATAATCATATTCAGCAAATCATAACTTTTCCATTAACATCTCACATGACCCGTCTTATACACAATGCGTCATAATTATGCTATAATCATGTCATCATAATATCACTGTGAAGAATATGGGGTGTAGTGTCACACCCTCCTATGGGTGACGTTACACCAATAGCACTTCTGTTTGGGAGTAGGATAGTGCCCATCATGCACACTGACGTAGGGTAATTATGACCATAATATGAGAATTCTATACTTAGCACAAATATGCACCTGTGCAGCCGTCCAAGTAGACATCCCATTTCTACATAGCCAGTACACGTGTTTTGATGAACGTCACTGTAATTGTCATTAGAAAGCAAAAGTCTAGTAATGAAGATGTGTGATTTCTTCAACTGGAAGTGAATTAACATTTGCTATTTTAAAATCCTCCCCAGGAACTTTTCCAATAAATGTTGGGAAAAGCACAGCATGTCCTTTCAAGTCCCCAGCCCTGCACTGTTACTTGCTGACACAGGGTTGCATGTAATCCTCTGACTTCCCATTTCTTTGCTTTCCTTTACTGGAAAGGGTTTTAGCACTAACTCAGCATTTGCTATTAGCTGGTTCATGAGCTCATCTCTTTGCAATCATAGTGGGTTATTTTCTTCACTCTCATATTCTGGCCTGCCTTTCTCCTACACTATATATCTGATATGGACTAGTTTTTAAAGCGAATGGCCCTTTTTTGTTGTTGTTCGTCCTCTATATTGTTCAATGTTTTGTGCCTGAATGACAATGGAAGAGGGTTTTAATTTGTTGTAAACCTTGTCTTCCACTGGCGAGGCCCACTGGTCTTTAATGCATGCGTATAAAGTGATAGCTGACATTTTAAAGACAGAGCCATTAGTGGTCCCCAACCTTTCTTGTGGGAATAGCATATTGCTATTCCCAGAAGACTGTGGCGGGTGCCAAACACCCCACTGCCGAAATGCTGCCGCAGCGAATCAGCAGCGGGAAGAAGCGTCACCACCAAAATGCCGCCAGCGCCATGGTGGGTGCCCTGGTGCCCGTGGGCACTGCGTTGGGGACCCCTGCATTAGAGCATAGCTGCATTAGGAGACCATGCTTGTGTGTGGAATAGTGAATTGGTTCTGTTCTCCAGGCAGCTATGTTTTTGATGATTAAACAATCACTCAGTAAGATCTTTGGTCTGTTTGCCTTCTGAGATGTCCTTTGAGCACTGTAGGAGCACAAACATTCTTAGTAACACAACTGTTTAAAAGTAGAAGTTGTATGTGCTTCTGAAATTTATTGCAGCATTTTGCCTCAGTTACTACATCCCTGATGGCTTATTGCACAGCAATAAGTTTGAAAGAATGAAAAACCCAATAATGACATTCAGCCCTGATCTACTTTGGGAAATTATGGGTCAAAAAAGAGCAATTTAAATTTTTCTGGCTGTATACTTGGTAATGACGACGGTGGTTTTTGGAAGCTTGGAAAGGAAAAAGCAAGAGTTAGCCAAAGCCGGCAGTCTCAAGGACTGCTCTTGAAAAAGGAAAACGTTTGGGATGCAATTTAACTTTCTGCTAAATATTTCCATTTCGTCTTCATTACATAGCCACAATATGCACATACGGTCACATCCTTGTCCCATTAAAGTCAATGGGATCAGATGTTTTAGCAGTACATTTGCAGACCCTGAGATGGGTTCATAGGCCCATCTCCTGGCAGGATGACAGATACCAAGAAGAGAGTTTTCAATGTTTGATTGCATAGTGACTTGCTCAATTAAGGTCTTCTGACGTGTGTTGGGAATACTTGAAATGGCTCCATCACTTTTTATTTCACTATTGTCTGTTCCTTTAGCACTATGTAGATAGTTTGACTTTGTGGATTTCAAAATCAGTCTGAGTTTTCACTAGGAGGAGCTGTTCCTCTCCTGGGTTATCTGACTATTAAGTGTCCCCCACTTTCCTCTGTCTATATTCAGGTACTGCTCTTCCTTATTACTTATCCTGGCACACTGTGCTCCCCTTTCCATGTTCCTTCTGGCTGCTGTCCCACCCGATTTTGCAGCTGACTCTTCTTCAATATGCAGGTTCATCAGGCTGTCTCCTCTGCTCCCTGCTACTGCTTCTCTGTTCACGTGAAGAAAGCAGGTTTTGTATTACTACGTATTCTCTGTTCTGTGCCACTGCTACCACATTTCCAGTCCTTGGCTCACTTAGTACCTGTTCTTGTACCATAATGAAGTCTGACCAGAGTAGTGTTCAGGCCTTAAAACATAAGTAATGGAAATTATGCGTTTGTTATTTTTCAAATTATTTTTTTTAAGTGCCAAGCCTTTCAGAGTTATTTTATTCTGAGGAGTGTGGCTGCTTTAAAGCCGTCCTGCCTGTAGCTAAGTCTTTATATTTTGGGAGCTGTATGAGCAGCTAGGACAACTATCTGAGCACTGTGCGATTTGTGAGCGCTTAGTATTGAGCAGTCCAAGACTATGTCACCTGTGCTCTTAAAAATGAGTCCTGCTGGATCAGTCTTTGGTTTTTAAACCCATGGCTGCTTCTGAGTTTTGTAAGTTGGAAGAATATTTTGCCTTCACTGTGCCGTAGAGATAACACTGCAGAGACAGATTCCTTGGATGCAAGGCAGGCAGTTATAAGACCCAAAGGCTTTGGGAGGCCCCAGGAGCTTGGTTTTAACCCTAGGGTCAATGGGTTCCTCATGCTGGATTGCATTAGTTCATACAAACTGAGAGGACTGTGAGAGCTGAAGCACTTCTGAATACTCTCCTGCTGCTGCATTAGGTTGGTGGCCCAAGAGTTGGTATCTTTGTGAACGTTCCATGGTTGCTTGTGCTGCCATGAGGCTTGCACTGAAAATGTTGAGTGGCTGATTTTGTCCTAAATTTAGTTTTTGTCTGGTACGATTTCATGTTCAGCTCAGTGAGTGACTATGTCAATATCGATGATAAGGGAACATTTTTTTCTGGGCTTCTCCATGTAGGGTTTCAATGCCTCTCCCTTGAAAGCCTCGCAGTCTAGTTTTCCTTTAATAATGTTTTGCAGTTGAATTTCCAATGCTTTTTGCCTGGCAAATTCATACACGCTTGATATGGCTCTAGAATCCAAAAAATAGAGAGCAGCATTCCATTGAAAACCACCTTGAAACCCCTCTCTTTTTGGCTGTTGAGAGCAAGACCCCAAAGTGCAATTCTTAGTTTGAAGAGGTATCTTCTTCACCTGAATTGCTGTCTTGAGCTTAAATAACCTTTCTCCTATATAATAATTTGTTTCTCAAATTACTAGGTTAAATTTTAGTCTGATCCAAGAGAGCGAGAAAACACTTAAATGTTTTAGAAATTGAAGGAACACTTTATTAGTTGGTAACAGCACGTATGCTGTGAGCTGGCATGGTTTTTATAATCTGTAAGCTTCATTAGCTTTTGATAATGGAATTGTTAATTATTCCAATTTATTTTGTTTTAGTGTTTCACTTTTTAAGAAATTGGATTATGGTTTTGTTCCACTTCTAATTGTAGTCTGGTTTACACTTCATTTAACTTACTCCCCACATACTTTACATGGTAACAGAAGGTCTGAAGATGGTGCTTGCCAGCTTTCAGCAAACTGTATAGGGTTCCTGAGGCGTTGTTTCTTTTCAGATAAGTAACGGAATATTATGGGAGTCTTATTACTTCTGGCTCCTTCACGATGAATGTTCCTTTCTTTTGTAGTGTGAAACCTGAGTTGCCCACACTTCTTCTGATGCTCATTATCAATGTGGGGCTACTTTTGTCTTTGAAGCTAAAATAGCAATTCAGTGCAGGTGGAGAAGCTGGGTTACTAGCAGTGGGAAACGGATGTGCTGTCTCCACAGAGTAGGTACTTTACAGCAGTGCTACTCAAAGTGGTGGTCCGCAGACCGGTGCCGGTCTGTGCGCACTTTGGAAGAAAATTTGCCGGTCCACCCCACATCAGATAGCTTGAGAAGCGCTGCTTTACAGCAGAAGCAGCTGCAGTGTAAGCTTGCTCACATTGCCTAGGCTGTACACCTCTGCTTTGCCCTGGAAGGTCCTCCTCTAAGAATGGAGATCTAGTTTATCATTCTTATTGATCCAGCCCATGCCTTGTTTCCAGAGATTACCAACAGGAACATTGATTGCGGTGGGAGGCATTTGAGAGAGAGAGAGAGAGAGATGTGATTACTTGTTTATCAAGACCTAGGCTGATAGCGCCAACTCCTTACATAAGCCTCCAAACTGCCGCGAAATAGTAACTAACGAAGGTCACTACAGAACTTAAACTACGTTTTTGTCAGGGACGGGTGGCTCTGTAGGCAGTGGGCTGGTTAGGGTTATGTTCTGCACGCAGCTACTCTATGTGAAAGTGTGCCTGAATTCTCCTATCCTCCATCTTCACCTTTCCCACCTGTAGCATCTGTTCATGGACCAAGATAGTATATACTTTAGGACAGGGAGTGTCTCTTTACTACATGTTTGTATGATGAGGTCCTGATCCTGATTAAGACCTCTTTGTGCTAATATCATATATGTAAGTAATGCCTCCATGTCCCACGACAAATCACCTGAGGCATCCATGGAAACATTAATATGCTCTTGCAGTATATCCCACTGAAAGCTGAGAGTAAAGGTGTTGAAGGAGTTGGGGAAGGTGAAAGGCAATGAGATAGAGCAAAGACTCTTGGTTTGGTCAGTGAGAGTTGTTTTATTATCACAAGCTTTTAAAATCTCATTCGTTTCTCTCTCTGGCTGAATCTCACCCCCCCACCCCCAGCTTATTATGTAATCTGTAGGAACCTGTGAGTACGGTTAGGACAACCAGGTCAGATTTTCAAAAGGTGCTTAAGTGACTTAGGCAAAGTTCTGTTAGGCTGGTAGGTCACTTAAGCCCTTTTTGAAATCTTACCCACTACCTGTTCTCCAGCCAGAGTACGCATATAGTTCAGTGCCATGCCAGCGTATTAGAACAATATTGGGACAGCTGGGGAAAGTAGGTTAATGAGGCTTGAAATGGTTTCTTATGTAAAACAGTGCCATTGATTGACATTTTTCTTGCAACCCTTCTAAGGGAGCTAACGATCCAAAAATCTGTAAGGAGGATTGGCCATTAGACATCATGGAGAAGTCAGTTAATCACCCACTTGAACGTTTCATTATGCAGCTCATGAAATGAGCAGGCACTCATTAGGGAAATAAAATTTAAGTTTCTAACCTGCAGTATAGATGCAGCTAGGTCAATGGCAGAATGCTTCTCTCAACCTAGCTACCGTGGCTTTAAGGAGGTGGAGTTCCTTAAGCGATGGAAAAACCCCTTCCGTTGCTGTAGGAAGTGTCTACGCTACAGATCTACAGCGACATAGCTATAGTGCCTTAGCTGTAGCCTCCTGAGTGTAGACATAGCCAGAGGTAAACAGAAGGCTGCACCTCGTATGATCAGTAGATGGTTCGCATGGTAGGGAGTCTCTCTCATGGTATAGGAACAATTAATTATTGTTTTTCAGGCTGAGGTTTCAGATTAAGTCACAAGCCTCTTCTGACTTGACTTGTGGCAGGGATCAGTATCCATGTCAATGTCTTCTTTAAATTTCAGCATCATTCTGTTCCATGAGGTGAGAAGCACTTCCTCCCTGTGTGAATTTTCAGTAGTTGTGCTGAACTAAGGAGAGCTAATTCCCTCCTACATTGCTGCCTTCCACCTTCTGGTGTGCTCAAGGTGCCATGCTAAATGGTGTGATGCTTCTTGTCTGTGCTCGGGCTCACTGGCCAACCATTGTGAAAAGAACCTCCTCCACTGCTTTCTTTGGTGGGTAGTTTTTGATGAGACCTGTCATTCTGAGGGAGGGTAGTGTTGGTTGCAGTTGTTTCCCTGTGACTAGGCCTTGGAGGAAGTCAGCTTGGCTGATGTGGTCAGAGCCAGTTTTGCTGTGGTGAAATCCTGAATCATCTGTAATGAGGAAGGAGATTAGGCTGCTGGGAAACGCCAGCATGTCTCTTTGAAAATGCTCTTAATCCCCCAAGTATCAGAGGGATAGCCATGTTAGTCTGTATTCACAAAAACAACGAGGAGTCCGGTGACACCTTAAAGACTAACAGATTTATTTGGGCATAAGCCTTCATGGATAAAAAACCACTTCTTCAGATGCATGGAGGGAAAATTACAGATGCAGGCATAAATATACTGACACATGACCCAAATAAATCTGTTTGTCTTTAAGGTGCCACTGGACTCCTCGTTGTTTAAGCCCCCAACTTCCCCCCGCCCTTCTTGCTTCCATGCTGAGAGAGAACCAAGAAATTTCCCTGTACCAACTTAACCCTCATTGCCTCTTTAAAGCTCCTAGGAGGCTCTGTGTTTTCTGGGTCTGTCGCACAGGTAACTTCCCCCAGACTTTCCCAAGATACAGTGATCGTTTTCTATTATGTACATCTGCTACCGAAGTGTTTGTCTGTGAAGAACCTTCATTTAGAAAGTGCCCAGTCTCTTGTTTAAGGTCAATGTGTTGGTCTGTTGAAGGGCTTTTCCATTGGACTAAATTTTGAGTTCAAGCGTTTAAATGACAGCTCTTCTGGCTTGAAAGCATGACACTGTCACCAGCAGAAGTTGGTCCAATAAAAGAGATTACCTCACCCCCTTCTCTTGATAGTATCTTGGAACCACATGGCTACCACAGTGCTGCATAGCTCTTCTAGGTGGTATTTTTCTGTGTCCCCTTTGTGACTGCAATTATTTTTTTGTGGTTGATATATTTTTATTAAAGATAGTGTATTAAGCCCACAGCAGTGCAGCTGGGTAATGAGTTCATATCTCACACATACTGTCGTGTAACATAGCAGACCAGCTCCTAATGTAACCAGTTAGATGATGTCAGAGAGGACAGCGTAATAATTCAGTTATTCTTATTTGAGACACTGACCAAAATATACTGTCCGTATCTGTCTTGCATTGGGCCATGAAATGTCCAGCAGCTTAACGCAGCTGTGCTATATGGCTTTATCAGATTTCCCTAAAGCAGATATATAGCTTCTGAAATGTGACTTTAAAAAACATAAAGCTGCTCAGGAATACTCTACCTAGTCCCATGTACAGTGCTTTCCCTTTAAACCTCTGATAGCTCTCAGTGCCATCTTCACTGCCACTATCTGAAGAAAGTCCCTCTCCCCCGCCCCCTTTTTTTTAAGCTTTACAAAAGCTTGTTCTTACTGGGAAAATCCTCTTAGCGAAAAGAATGTCATTGTGAGATCTTTGAATCCCATGTGACTCCTTTAGCTTTCCAGTCTGCCATTCAGCGCTGTCCTCTTAACCACATATTGTCGGCTTATCAAAAGTGTAACTAATGAAAATCTGCACTGCTCACATATTTGCTGCACAACATAAGTTACTCTTCTGAAGAATGCTGCAAGCCTAGAACATGACAGCAGCAATTTGTCACCTCATTAATCACAGCTTGTTAGTGCCCTGCAATTTTAGCAAGTGGAGAAAGGGGCCTAATTTTTTTCCATTTCACCCGTCCCTCAGCTCTAACTCCGTTTCAAGCAGCCGCTTCTAATCCCAGTCACCAGATTGCTTTGCTGGACATTGTCATTTCTAGCAGAAGTGATTTTTGAAACCAGAGCTGGAATTGTTTGTATGTGTGTGGCAGACTTGCCATTCCATGTGACCCTGAGACCTGAGAATCTGCCAACAGCTTGCCCTGGGTTGTCTGCCATTTTTGCTGTAATAGACACTCTCAGTGACTCTAGGGCATTACTTCAGATTTTAAATTTTAAAATAGTGCGGTTGTGTAAAGTAAAGAATCCAGTACCTAGTTAAGAGACGCCCTCCCCCATCCCACCTCGGCTTCCCAGCGATCCAGTGCTGTGATGTTTATAGATAAAGCACTTACTCTTTTATTCTTTGAAATCCGTAACTTCAAAACTCCAGAGTCTATCAGATTGTCAGGAGTGACCCTTAATAGAACTATGTCCTGACTGCCAGGCTGCAGTTCAGATCTCCGGGCTGTGCTTTGAGTCAGGAGGGGAGCCTTACGATACTTCATAAAAAAAGCAAACCTTTTTTGAGGTGTATGAACCTTTTGGTGAATTGGACAGGTTTGTTCAGTCTTGATCATTTCTCACTACGTTAACTTTCTCCCCACAACAGTCCCCATAGAGACTGAGGGGAGATGACCTCCTCCTGGGCTTGTCAGTGTGAAGGTAGCTGGCTGGCCCACTGGGCCATCTTAATTCTAGGGGATGGACAGATGGCATTGTACTGTCTACCCCATCCTCGTGAACTCTGAAACTACAGCACCAGGTAAGATCTTTAGGAAGGTGTAGTGGAAGTTCAGACTTTGAGGACATGGAGGTGTGGTGGGTGCAATTACTACGAAACTGAGTGGCTTTAACCAGTAATAGTTTTAAGCAGAAAACTGTAATCTGTATATTTTTTTCTGAGGAACTTTAAAAATGTACACTTGAAATTTCTATTCCGGAAATACAGTAGAACCTCAGAGTTACCAACTGAGCAGTCAACACACACCTCGGTGGAACCGGAAGTACGCAATCTGGCAGCAGCAGAGACCTCCCCCCACCCCCAAGCAAATGTAGTACAGTGCTGTGTTAAATGTAAATTACTAAAAAATTAAAGGGAAAGTAGCATTTTTTCTTCCGCATAGTAAAGTTCAAAGTCAATGTTCAGTTGTAAACTTTTTGAAAGAACAATAACGTTTTGTTCAGAGTTACAGACAACCTCTACTTCAAAGGTGCTCATAACTCTGAGGTTCTACTGCATATGGAACAGTAAAGTAGTTTTGGTGGAGGGTAAGTTTTCATAACAGATGGAAGAAAAGGTTTAGGGAACATCCAGGTGACTGGCTGATTATTTTTATAATCATATAGTTTTGCTAATTATTATTATGATTTATGTTTACTATAAATTATAGCTCATTTGCTGAGCAGTGCTGATGATCTGGCTGCTGTATAGGACACGCAGACATGTTCCTGCCTAGTGGAGCTTAAAGTCGGACCCCTGTTCTCCTGGGGTATTTCGGATTCTCCTCTTTATCTGGCCGTTCTTTCTCTTTTGAAAAGTGCTTTTCCCATGATAGAGCAAGTGTTCAATTCCAAGGTAGCAAATGTCCTCCGTTAGGCATGTTCTTTAGTGTTTTAAGCCTTATGTTTACATGCCTGTTTACAGTTTGCTATGGTAACATTCAGTTCCACATGAAATATGAGTCTGTTGCATTCAAGGTGCAAATGCCAGAGTAAAGCCCTTAACTCATGTAGCCTGTAGTGGTACATGGATGTGAAATTTCATGCACACTAATCCCTGTAGCTGTTCAGCTAGCAGTTATTTATCCTGATTCAAGGATCCTAAGTCACTATGAAACATATTCTCAGTATGTTTTTACATTTTACCCCTGTTTCCCCCACATACATCTCATTCATTCCCCTTTCAAAAGCAGCCGCTGCCCCCAGGACCTTTTTGCTTTTAAAACAGAGCTAGTAGGGGTGTTACCGCTGTTTGCTAACTAGTATTGTGCATGCAATTATAGAACTGTTGTGTAATGCTAAGACTTAAAAGGTATACCTCTTGTAGGTCTGTAGCTGTTTTGGGAAGGGACCAGGGTGAGCTTTCTCTAGCAACAAATAAAGTTGTTCTATCTTACGTAGCTGTGCTCATGGGACTCAGGACAGTCTTACTGATGGAATGTAGATTTTGAAAGAGCCTGCAATCCATTTCCCTCCCTTCCTCTCTCCACAACTGATAGCAGCATTTGGTAGGAATATGCAACTCATAATGTGATGGGTATCTTGTTCTCTGGCTTCCCAGATTACTTCCAAATAGTGCATATGTGTTTCAGATCTCATGCCAGTGCAGTTTCTTTGTCCATTGATATCGCATGTCCCAGTATGTGAAACACTTGCCCTCTAAGTGAATGTTGTAGTCTACTACAAACAAGCTGTTGTGTAGTTGGGATTTCCAGGTTCTCCTGTTCACTGTTTCTGATTGTTTTTAATGTAGTTAGGTAAGTCACATCTCCCCGAACAAGCACTTCTGTGTGGTTTTAACATTTTTGTAAAACATTGAAATGAAATCCAAAATGGGGCTTCTTGGTATCTTGCTACTCCCTGGTCTAACAGCCTCCCAGCAAAGGGGCAGGGAGGAATCCATTGCGCTTTCTGAAGCCCAGTCATCCCAGGAATGAGTTTCTGGCCAAAATGAGGAATCTGCAGAGAATGTTCAGTATTGCAAAAAAAAGTGACATTTGGTCTGCTGTATGGCTGAGGTCTGGTTTTTAATCAAACCTCGGGAACATCCTTACAAAGATGTTGCTATGTGTGTTTCCATGCCACTCTGACTTGGTGGCTTATGGTATCTACCCTTCCTTGACATTGGCTGTCTTTGTAAATAACACTATAGCAAATCAAAGAAATATCACCACAGATTATGTTGTACTGTGGTTCTTTTCTAGTGTGAAATGCCAGCTCTAAACAAGAAAATTTGTTGGTGGATCCCCAAATCATGGATTTGTTTTTGCTCATCTTCTGTTGGCATACTGTAGCTGTCACTCTTGCATTGCCAAGTGTCCCGGTTATTTTTTTTAGTAGGGGCGGAGTTTTGGTTAGCATGGACCATGCATATTTTGTGTGTGGATGTGTGCTGCGGAGGGTTTTGACTCGCAGCATTGCTACAGATGCCTGCAGCATCTGTCTGTGATATTCCTTTCTGTCTTTGAGAGCAGACTCCATTTTGCTCACCCTTTTACTCTGGCATGGTTTGTGGATAGTGATGCGGTGAGAGCTAGCTTTTCTCTCTTCAGACTATAGCAGTGTGCAGCTGCTCAAACAGTTTGCAGAACAGACGTCTGTCCTTATCCAGGTGCTTTCAATTAAACAATCTGTTTCCATGTATGATGGACACACATTGCTCTCATCCGATCAAAGCCCAGTCCCTTTACTGGCACGCTTTAAAAGAGCTTTTTAATTTTTCCAGTGTAGCTCAATATTTTAAAAATGTAGTTCAAAACTGGGAAAATGAAGTGTTACTTTTCATGAAGTGCCTGCCTATTTCAGTTCCCTGGCATATTTGTGTAGCCAGCACTATACCCGTGTTGGGTTTCCACAGGCAAATCCCTTGAGGACTAGAGGGGAAGTGTTTCGTGATGGGTGTGTTCTTTGGCTTCAGACAATAGACCTGACTCTTGTGTCTGATCTGAACCTTGAGCCTTGTGTGCTCTGCCTACATGTTACGACTGGATCAGATAAGTAGAAAGGAGTTCAAGGGAAGAAACACTACTTCTGTATGCATAGACAAGCATGGGACTTTTTAGAAGACACTTTACTCTGGCATTCAAAAAATTAACTTTGTTTTTAACCTAATCACTTTTTTTCATTGTTTAAAAATAGCTTAACTTTTTAATGAGCACCTATTAAAAAGCCAGGCATGAGATTAAACAGATTTTCATCGCAAACTAAATGTTCTCCATCTAAGCAGAAAACATATCCATCTTTTAGAAGCTGATGGATCATTCACATTGTCTTTGATGCTAGTTTCATAACAATGAGGACCCAGTTTCTATGCATTTGGGCAGCGTGATCAAACATATCACAGTGTCTAGGTTTAGAGCTGGCATGTGAACTTAGATAGTCTCTGTGGAGTAAAGTGGATGCAGAGAGTGAAACTCAGGCTTCGTGTAACAAGAAGATGGGGATTCAGACTAGTTTGAATGAGGCTAGGGAAGAGGGCAGCTTATGTGTCCATCTCCGACCAATGTGCTTTGGATTGTGCAGGTGGTGATATATGTGGAGTTTCATCTTCTGGAATGTGATGCACTGATACCTTAAATACAGGCCCATATAGTTGGTGAGGCTTGCTGCAGAGGAGCAGTTTAACACCACTGCAAAGAAGTGATGGGAAAGCAGAGGAAAGGAGGCTGTCTGGGATGGAAGCAAAGGCATTCTTTGTGATATGGAATTTTTAAAGATCAGCTGGATGGAGGTGTAGTAAGGTTTGCTAAATTAGAAACGTTAAAAACTGTAGGTTGCACTTCATGAAAAACTATCATACCTGAACAATTAAATGTCCAAATACTTAACTGGCAACCTGCCTACAGTGGGATTTTTACAAACCATCCTGTCCTTGCTGATGTTCACTACTCCACTTATTACATGTAATAGGGTAATATTTTGTTATGCAAAAAAAAGCACAAAGTAAATTGCACTGCTGTCAGTTTCCTTCTGTGTGGGTTTCTGACGGATGCTTCAGTTGATCATGAATTAATAATCTTTTTGGGAAAACACTGAGATCAAGGAAGGCTTTTTTGTTATTGTCTGCTGAGGTTTTTTTAAATTAAATAAACCTCCTATCCCGCACCCCCATTTTACATCCTGTCCCCATGGTTTCTGATGATGGGCATTGAAAGGTACCAGTGATTTTTCTCTGGCACGCTGAACTTCTTGGCTGTGCTTTACTGCAGGTGGAAAGGTTTTTCTGGCTTGACCCTGCCAGTCATCTGTTCTCAACTTTGCTTTGATCAAAGCTGGCAAAGTTTGCTGGTTCCTTACAGTTTTCTCACTGACTTCCTACCCCCTTGAAGCCTCTCCCACTTCTATACTGAGGCGTCATTCATAAAAATGAATTAAAATAATCCTCCTTCTTGGGAGTGTGAAGATTGAGCCTTCCCATCTGAATTATTCTTCCCCGGCAAAATTTTATGTTAAAGTAGAGTTAAAGATAAGAGTAAAGATCGGTAATTTAGGGTAAAACATATTGCAGGGAATGTTGTAATGATCCCCAAACTAAGCATTATAAACACAGGAAATTCACTATTAAGGGTCAACATAAAAGAAATCAAACATGCTAAGATAAGAAAATGCGCAATTAGGGCACCCCAACAAACTTAACTTTGCCTTGTACTGACCCTGTGTCATAACTGTGTGATTAAGACATTGTCAGTGTTTGTGGTCCCAGATAAGATTAAACCAATTTTTATAGGTTCCTTAAATTATTTTCTTTCCCTCCCCCCATTATGGTTCAGGGATTTGGTTATTATGTGCACCCCTGATTCAAATCCAGTCCAGATCGGGGGTGACTGAGCGTTGCTGGTGGGTGAAGCGTGTGTGTGTGTGTGTCTCTTGCACTGTCGCTGCCTGTGCGGTTCCTGTTCTGTTGACAAACAGGATTTCAGTGTTCAGGCTGAGTTGGGCACCTTTCGTCAGCACTTAACCTGGCAGCCTTGCTGCTTGTATGTTAATTAAGATGCGGTGTGGACAAGCTGAAAGTCATCTTTTGACTTGTAAACTGAACAAATGGCAGCTGGGAATTTCTGGGGACTCAATCCAGGATTCCAGGAAGCTGCTTTTCCAACTAGTTGCTGATGCTAGGGTGAGCATTCAGATACTATAGGAAGAGGGGAAAACATGAAACCTCAAGATCAGCATTGCACACTTCAGTGGCATATGTTCTTTTTTCTCATTAACGATCAGAAAATTAAATACATCTCCTGCATGTTGATGGAGCATAGTCTGTACTAAAGTGGGAGAATTTTCCTGAATCAGCTAGACAATTCTTAAACTGTGAGCTCTTTGGGACAGGGACCATATGTGTGTTCTGTGTTTGCGCCTAGCACCAAGGGGCCCTGGTCCTTGATGAAGGCTCCTAGACAGTATGGTGATACAAATAATTAAAATTAATTCTGAATAGTCACTAAGTGAGTGACCCATTTCTTTCTTTCTTTGCCAGGTTGCTATAAAGATCATTGACAAGACCCAGCTGGATGAAGAGAACCTCAAGAAGATTTTTAGAGAAGTTCAGATTATGAAGATGCTCTGCCACCCACATATCATCAGATTATATCAGGTATGAGCATTGTATAATGGGCTTTTCCCTCCCGGTGCGGGCTGTGCTACAGGCTGACCCTGTGCAGTAGTATCACATATAGGGTGGTCTCTATACTTTCAATAGAGTAAAATGTGGAAAAAAAATATTTATTTTCAGGGTTACAAAATACCTTGATTTTACCCCCCCCACCCCCACCCCAGTCCCTGTGTTTCAGTAGCTCATCCTCTGTTTTACTGGAAAATCAAATGTCCTCTGAGGGCAGCTGGTTTCTGTTTGTTTATGGCTATTGTGCGCCTTTCAGTTTCCCAGTTTAGACCAGCTGTGTTGTCCTCAGTGGACGGTGATCAGGGACAGTAATAGTGGTAGCATCACTTCTGTATTTTGTTGCAGTTTTTTCTCCAGCTTTTCTGACTTTCCTTACTTGGGGAAACAAAAGCACCAGGGAAAGGTCCCCGCTGCACGCAGTGTGAATGAGCGCCTCGGGTCTGTGCAATGGTGTGGGTTTGTACACACTGCTTTGGAGGTGCCACTCTCACTAAAGGGTCAAGTAGGACAGCAGAGGGGATCCAGTCCCTTTGTGGAGGCCAGAAGTGATGTGGCACCCAAGTGAAGTGAGTGGAGAACTAATTGGGGACTAAACCCTTGGTGAAACTTTAAATGTCTTGTAAATGGTCCTGGACCTCCTTGATCAGGCCGTTAGTGACATGTGGAAAAGAACTCCCTTCCCTGTATGCTGCCAGTATTGCCTGTTGGTTGACAGGCTGAAGCGGAACTGCCTTTCACCTACAATCTGCTGAGCTGAAGATGCAGAAATAGAATAAACAAGTAGGATCCCTTTATTTCCTGCTTTGAAAACAATGGATTAAATTGGAAAGCAGAGAGAGCTTCTGCATGAGCCAATGGACTGTACTGTCACATTTGCCTGTCTGCCGTTCCTGAGGGCTGGATCATGAAGTGCGGAAAATGCTGTTGTCTTCTCAGGCTGGGCACGCGTTAAGGTTAGCCTAAGAAGGGACTGGCTTGCCAGAGATGCATTAGAACCCAAAGTCTGCTGTGGTGTCTGTAGCTACTTGTCTCTGCTGGCTGGCAAAGCAGTTTGAACATTTGGGGTATCAGTTGCAATATTTAGGGGGTTTATTTCTCCTGTGATTTAATGGGGGGCTCTGTATGTTTGCCAAGAAGAGAGGACACCATGTGCATCGGTAGGGACTGCCCTCCCCTAGAAACAGCTGCTGGCTGGTTGAGGCAGAGCTGCTTCTAGTTCATGTCTCACTGCAGTCGGTGGCTATTGAGACTCAGAGGAAATAAAATTGAGAATCTTGGGTGAAAAAGGTTAATGACTTGGTACCTGGGCCAAAGAGCCAGGTGAGAGCTGCCTGTGACAGCCGTTGGAAGAATTGTGCAGGGTGACAGTGCACAGGCAGTTTTGTCTCTGGAAGAGCTGGAGTCTGTAACACTTGTTTGAGTCAAAAGCTCTTGTCAACCTATTTTATGCAATATAAAGCCCCAGGCAGAATACTCCAAGAGATGGCAACCATGTCTCCGCTCCGCCAGGGTGAGAACAGAGCATCCTCTGTGTGGTGTTTTTCAGCTGGCTGTTCTAAGGGGTGCTTTTTCCACAGAAGTTTTATTCTGATTTTTGAAATGGTGCATGGTTGTTATAAAACACCTGCTAAACCTGAAATCAAAGCCCTCTTGTCATTAAAGCCTTTCCTCCCCAGCCGTTCACGAAAGATCTGACTGGCACATTTCTTTAGGTTTGTAATGCTCAAAGCCAATAAATGCAAGAGGAGAAGGTGACTCCCTTATCTGAAAAAATGTAAGAGACCAGGTTTGCCTGGAAACAGGAAGATGTAAAAAACACCCATATGTTTCGTTTGCACACATGTGGAATAACTGTTAAGTGGTAACTGTAAACCACATCACATGACAATTGAGTGAAGTTGGATAGCACATTCTGAATCTAAGGGCTTTTCTCTGCTACACTCATTTATTAGCTTTTCTGGGAAAAGAAACAAAACCTGCTGGTTAAAGAGCTGCAATTGTCCAGAGTAGGCATCTTTTTTTTTAATCTGAAGGCTGCATGTTTCAAGCCCAAACTCTTAACAGGAGCCGAAGTGCTTAGTGTCTCTCACACCATGAGAGGAACTGTCATCCCAAATGTGGCTGACTATTTAGACTTCGTGGAAAAGTTAAACCCAATCAAAATGTTTTCATGACTTTAAAAATCCTGCAGAAACATGGATGTTAAACCAAGCTCACCTGAAGGGTTTGCAGTCCAACTGTTTCAGCATTGAGAACTGGAAAATGAAACTGACTTCCTTAATTTTTGTTCAAGTTTCAAGCAATGTGTAAAATTAATAGCATAATTGAGGCTTGGAAAATTTTCCAGAGACCAGCTTGCCCAAGGACTAGTCCTTGAAGCCATGGTGAAAAGGTGTGCTGCCGTGCCCATAAAAGCTACTGTTGCCAAAGCCAGTGCTTTGCAATTTACAATAGTAACAGATCAATGTATTGCATATCATCGTGTGTTGCCAGCCAACTTCCTGTTTAATAAACATTTGAAAGGTAGCTTTGTGTCTCTGATCTTTCTTAGGCCAACTGTTCCAGTTGGGCGTCTCTCCATGCTTTCTTATCAATCCTAGGAGAAGGGGGTTCACAAGTACGACCATGACTTAGGAGTACAGGTCCATGGGAAGTCGATAGGATTTGTACTCCTAAATCAGTCAAATGCTTTTGAAAATCCCACCCTTGGATCTTGCTACAATGCTTTGAGTGTAATGCTCCCTCTTTCCCTTCACATCCTTATTTCCCTCTCCTTCCTTCCACTTCCCTGGAGATCTCCCTCTCTGTTTTGTGCAAATGCATTAATACTGAAATCCTCTTGGATTTCTGGGGAAGTGGAAGGAAGGAGAGGGAAATAAGAACAGAGAATTACTTGATAATTTTTTTAATGTATCCCCTCAATCGCTTGCCTTTACCGACATCCACCAGCTTACCCATGTGGACTCACCGACACATACGCACTCGTGGGCACACTTCAAAGCTTGCTGCTAGAAGATCCGTTCCCTCCCCTTAAACGAGTAGTGGCACTTGGGCTGCCTCACTCTCTGACCCTCGTCCTCCATCCTGAGCAAAAAAGCAACTGCTCCAGCCACTTTCCTCCCTGGCTTTCCTTCCCCTGGCCTAAAATAGCAGTAGTGGCTCAAGGCTGCTTTGTCCTCTTCTTCTACACATCTCTCCTCTGAGAAGATCACTGCCCCTATGCCCATCTGCACCCAGGCTTGCCCCTTCCCTCATGAGAAGGAACATGGAGCTCTAGGCCCTCGGCTCTGTGTCCCTGCTCTGCCTACTCCATGTTCAGGTAGGTGAGTGTTTTGAGCCCTGAGCATGAATAGCTAAAAGAACATTTAGATTTGGAATCTTCTCTTAGTATTAATGCTCTTAGTGTCGATAGAGGTCAGGAAATTGGCCTGTTTAAAACATATTATTTTGGGCCATGCCTCTTAATGAAACTGAAATCCCTTCCCGCACCTCGGCTTGTTTTGCCATAGTCTGGTATCACCAGGGCAGCTACCTCTGCCAGCTCCCGTCGGCCGGGGTGATGTTACCATGGTAGGGCCAAAGAGAAACTTTCCGTGACCTGGTCATCTATTCTATGGCTACTAGAGCAAGTCAGCTTTCTAGTGGAACTATCTGACCTTTCCTGGGGACTAATTTTGGCATTTTAATTGACTTGCTGAAAACGGGAGAACCAGTCTTGATACTGTAACTGGCGTTCATTTGTTGGAGAGCTCCGTGTGCACCCAGAGCCCTGGAAGGCTTGTATGAGGATTGGCATTGTCTTCTCGCTTAAATGTGAAGGTTCCCTAGAGCAAAGCGCTTGAGCCAGTCACTTTTATGATGGATAGATCTTGAGTCATTTGAAAGTCACTTACTAATTCTGGAGGTAGTCCTTCCTTTAGAAAAAAGTATTCCTAGTTATTTGAGTGTTTCAGAGTGATGAATGATTAATACCTAAGGTAAACTTTTCAGTCTTGGCAGCCCAGAGAAGTCTCTGAGGTTCTTGAAACAAGTGGAGACTAGCAACTGAGTATTTTGTGGGTGGGATGCAGAAGGATTTAAGTAGTGTTTAAAATAGTCCCTTTAATAATCATTCTTATTTTTCCCCTCCCCACCCCTGCCATTGCTCTCTAAAGCATTGCAATCCACTTTTTTTTTAATTTGCTGAAAGCAGTTTGTGTCAAAGTTACAAGTAACAAAAGAAAATTCCAATTAGCTTCATTTCCTTTTGCACTGGCCAGTCTCTTTAGCTGTCACTTTGTATCCTTGTTTGTCCAGGTTATGGAGACGGAGAGGATGATTTATCTGGTGACAGAATATGCTAGCGGAGGGGAAATATTTGGTAAGTACGTTTATTGCATTCTTTAATCTGATATTATACTTGGTCAACTACAGTAAGCTGAAAATAGCTGCCTCCTATCTGTCCTTCAGCCCTGGAAACTTCCATTGACAAAGGAATAAATAATAAAATCATTTAACTTACAGGAAAAAAAAGCCATGCATCATCTCCATGTTTTCTCGGGGGGTGGGAGGGGTTCATTCTTACAGAGGCAGTTCCGTTTTTCTTCAGCTGCATGCTGACACTTGGGATTAAAGGTATTGCATAGTGGTTTCAGAAGTGCCTTTTAAAGAGGTGCTAAAAACGTCACTTCCTGGCAAGCTGTCATGTGAGATTCTTGGCTGCAGCTGTGATTTTGGTGTTTGATGTTAGTGACGTCTAAGCTGACAGGCTGTCTTGCAGCTCTGCAGTCTTTTATACTTCAAATCATATGATTTCTGAGATTTCTCATATTTTTATGACCTGTTAGCCCTGCAATCTAGAGCCTAGAAGCGTCCATTTTAAAACTCCGTTTTTTGCTAACAAAGTTCTAGTTGTTTTCTTGACTAGTGTTTGTCTGAAAACCATATTATATAACTGTCTTAGAATCACAAAATTGTTTTTTACAATGATGACTAATGAAACACCTGATGGTATTTTACTCACATGTCAAAGTTCTTTGCCCCGGGTAACTGAGTCAGTATTTTGCAAGGTTGGTCTGTAGCAGTTTAGCTAGCATGAGTCTCAGAAAAAATCCTTGTTCAGTTTGGTCAGGAAAACAGGTCCGAAAATCACACTAATAACTTTGTTTAAACCCAGTTCTAGGTAACATTGTTCTCATCTCGGTGTGGAGTGAAATCTAGAGACACGTCTGCTAAAGCCAAAGAGTTCTCTTTATTTAGCCTTCACTGACTTGTTCCTGTTCAGTCAATACTGAGGTTATTCTATCTCCTTTAACGTCAACGTTCATGTTTGCCATAAGATAAGAAAAGGCTCTGACTTTGCTGGAGGAGATGTTGCTGTGTAACAAAGGACAAAGCTCTTTATGAAGCAGGGATTCACCAATTCATAGCAAATTCATTGTGGCAAAATTACAAACTTCATCTGAAAAGTTCAAGTCCTAGTTACGCCAGCATAAAAGCACCTCCTGGGGGCTGAAATCTGCTAAATGCTATACAATTCTTTCCCATTTTATCCTGAATGTTGTTCCTTTTACCTGGATCCCAGGAAAATGCTTTTATTTGAACTCCTGTCGTATGTGGAAGGGCTATAATGTGTGGTAAGCAATAGCTGCTGTCTGAACAGCTTCCTTGCTATTCTGGTACATGTCGGAGAGGGAAGGCAGATGTTTCAGCAGCAAGTAAAGCAATACTTGGCACTTCTATAGTACTTGTTATCCAAGGATCTCAAAGTCCTTGTGGGACTCTTGGGATGTAGGCAAGTATTACTTGCTGCCTACAGCCGAGGAAGCTGAGGCACAGAGATCTTGAATAAATCACTGTGTGGCCTTGGGATGTTGACTGAGACAGTACTCTGGTCTGTGCATGGTCCCCTGCTCTAACTGCTAGTCTAGACAATACTACCTCCTTTAGAGAAAGCAAACCAAAAATCTGTGGGTACATAACCAGAGACTTGAACGATAAATAACTGGTAACAGTCCTGGTAACCTAAAAAGCGCCTTTAAAAATAAATAAAATAAAAAGTCTAACATCGTGACATTTTTCTAAATGCCTTTGTAATTAATAGCTAATGACTCAGTAATAATGGAAGAAACTACATCCATTACTTCTCCCATTATACTCCACTGCTCCTTTGATTCCTGCTTCGCCAAAGAAGGGGCAACTTAAGTAGGGAACAAGTTATAACTGATAATCAACAAGTATAGATTGTCTGAAAACCTAACTTTGTCCGGCTGAGCCTTCTGTTATCTCTCCAATGCAGCAATTTTCAAATTGGGGGTGGGGGGCACAGCGAGTCTTCTAATTCATGATGGACAGGTGGCCGGGCCAAACTTGTGTGAGTGGCGTTGAGACTCTGAGTGACAGATTTGGGGTGTTTTTATAGTACCACTTGACTTACATTTTGATTTAGGCAACCTGCCTGGTCTCTGGTGTAGAAACGCGTTAGCAGCGCTAGGTGGCAGTATCCTTCTCACTATTATTAAGCGGCAAAGAGTCCTGTGGCACCTTGACTAACCTAACAGACGTATTGGATTCACCCACGAAAGCTTATGCTCCAATACGTCTGTTAGTCTATAAGGTGCCACAGGACACTTTGCCGCTTTTACAGATCCCGACTAACACGGCGACCCCTCTGATACTTGACTATTATTAAGGTGGGTGGCAGACTCCAAGTTTAAAAAAAAAAAAACACAAAGGTGGGGGCATGATTCAAAAACTGGTTGAGAACTCCTACTCAAAATGTAAGTTGCCATTAATTAAGGAGTGTCGGATGCCCCATAATTCTGCAAACTTGTGAAGTTCAGCTTACTCTTTGTAGGAGTGCTAATGACAGCAAAGTAGCAGTATTGTGTGTGTGCTTCACGTGCACACAGTGGGAGGCTTTGCTTTTCTGTGGATCACTGCAAAGAGGTAAAATATCTCTTTATTCCCTTCCTCCTGTTGAATTTGGCAGATATAATCCAAGTATTTCCCTCTTATCCAGAACTGTGTACGTACTAGCAAGCTCATATGCAGACTTGGAAGAATTCTGTTGGCTACAAAAATAGCCCTGTAAGTAAATAGAAAGCGAAAATCTAATTGTTTTCTAAAATATTTCATGCTGTAGTAAATTCAGATAATTAGAATCTAATTTACAATACATTGCCCCGTACTATATCCTCACTTGTGGCTGTGAGCAGATGAATTCAGTAGTCAGTTATGTACTAGACGGTAAATGTCAATTTCTGCCTCTATCTAGTAGGTTCTGGCAGTTTTCAAACTTCACACAAGATCCATTAACTCCCAACTTTATATCTAAGAGAGTGAATCCCAGCAAAGTTTCCTAAGTAGCCAGTGAGACATTTTGTTCTAACATGAGAAGCAATTTATTGTGTGGAGGGGGGACACCAAACAGAAGCCCATTTGGAAAATAATCTTTCCTTGCAATCATTAGCATTTACAACACTGAAGAGGATCTTGCATCTTCATTTTGTCAAGAGAAATAGTCTGTGTACTGTGGGCTGCCTTCAAATCCCTTTATGCTCTGTGTTTTGGGTCATTCTGAGGCTGGAAATCAGAAGGTGTAAAACAGAACTTTTTGTAGGCAAAATTTGCTTACCAGGTTTCCTTTCATTCAAGTATCTGCCGTTTTTGGAGTCATGAACGTCTTTGGAGGAGTCTTCCTTCTCACAACAGCGATAGTGATAACTCCCTGCTATTCGTTTACAGTGAAGCTACTGTGTAAAGACTAAGGTGTTTTTGGAGAAGGGGAAAGGTTTCACTTATTCAGTGTTTAAAGTGACTTTTAATTTCCGTTGGCAATCCAGCCAAAATATGTGGGTAAGCAGGCTTGGAATAGGCTGCATGCTTGCAGTCCTAACATGATCTCAAGAGCTACGCTTCCTTCCTACAGCTGTATGAGTAGAATATTTTTCCATGCACATAACATGGCAAAAATCACAGCAGGGTACAGGGTTCATTGGTGGAACAGCCTCATCAAGAATCACATCTACTGTTATGCAACACCAAGGAGACCCCCTCTGTGCTAAATGTCCATGTTGTGAGATTTTTGATTGCTTGTTTGATGCTTTCTGAGTATCTGTGGCCATGCAAGCTAAGTTTTAAAGTGAAACCATTGCACTGAACCCCCAAATAAGGGGGCGTAATGTTCTGTATTCAGAAAATTTCAAGAAAGAGAAATCTTGCTCTATATAAGGATCATTTCTGTTGCATAATATGTGAGGTATTGCATTATACATGTCTGCATACTGGAGGCTTTTCTGTATGTAAAGTGACTTGAAGTGATTTTTGAAGTCTGTATATAGATTTTGAGAAGTTTTCCAAAATGTAACATTTTACACAAAGTGAGCATAGGATGCAATTCTTGAGCTGGAAAAGGGGAAATAAGTTCTGTAAATGGGTATGGCTCGAAAGGGCGTCAGTATTCAAGAAAGTCAAAGCTTAGCTTTTTTTGTCCTTTATTAGCTCTTCTGAACTATAGTCCTGGCTAGCCCCAGCCAGAGCTGCTGTACTTGTCAACTTGAGCTTTCATTAGACAGGCTCAGTCTGTTCTGAGAAGCCCTCCAAATGGCCCACATGTAAACGAGGTCTTTAATTCAGCTGAGATTGATGTGATCATTCGTTTCAAAATGAAACCAGCCAGGCACAACAGTGAGTGGGAATGATGGAGAGCTGCTTGTGGTTTGTTGTAGGGTCAAAGCACTGCAAAGCACATCATTGTGTTTTGTGCCCCGTACACGTTCCGTATGCACATAAGGTGGCAGTTTGACAGTGTGAACAAATACATGTATCTCTTAAAGGTAGGTCACGGTTTTGTTCCACCAGTCTTGACAGCATTCCTTTACCTGAGAGGTCAAACAGAAAATAGGCTAAACACGTGTTTCAGTTATTTACTCGTTAATATTAACCAAAAGAAATACTCTGCAACCCTCAATTACAAAAATGAAGTTAAGAGATTAGCTTAAAATAACTCACAAGATTCTTTTCTTCAGATATTTACCATTAATAATACCTAGCTCTTACGTGGGGCTTGCCATCAGCAGATCTCCACAGCACTTTCTAAAGCTGGTGAAATATCAGTATCCCCACTCTACAAACAGAAACTGAGGCACACAGAGAGAAGTGACTTTCCCAGGTTCTGAGCATGTCATCGGCAGAACCAGGGCTAAAACCCAACCCCCCAGGTCCTGTGCCCTTATCCATGGTCATCTTATTTGTTGATGTAAGATAGGTGGATGATATGGCGGAATACTTTGGGACTGTCTGACTTTTCCAGTTACAAGCTTGTGTTCTGATTAATAGGATTTATCTCAGTGACTGATATTTACTCTGTTTTTCTGTGAAAAACATTTTTGCAACTGATCTGTTTTCCTAAAAGGTTTTTTTTATCCAGTTTATTACACTCCTTCAGAGTGCTCACATGGCTGGAATTAGCTACATCTATCTGAGGATGTTTTGTTTCTAATTGGTCATTATGACAAATTGAATACTGTGTGTTGAGAAATCATATAGGAAATGAAGGAGACTTGAAAAAATATGGAATTAGTGGAAAAAAATGGAAACTCTAGGGCAGTGATTGAAGGAGAATGGGTTATTGTCTAATAAGCACTGGAATGCAGAGATGCCTTGGCCAGGGGAAGGATGCTCATTTACCCTGGGAGAGAGCGCACAATGGATAAGGGACTGATAACCATGGGGGGGAGGAGAACTGCTGTGTATGGGGAGGGCGGTAATGTATGAGCTACAGTTCTCCTGGGTGAACCACTGACCGTTCAGAGCCTGTCTGTGCCCATCAACCCATCCAGAGGTAGCTGCTGAGTGATGCAAGCTGCTTCCTCCATGGAATGAGCCTGCAGTTGGCACACAGAACAGCAACCCAGGCCATCCCAGAAGGGTTCTGAGCATCATCAGTAAGCTCACACGTGCTAGTGAATGTCCCACTGGTACTGGAGGCTGTTGGGCCAAATGTGTAATGGAGCAGCACAAGTTGGCTGCTCAGAAGCAGCCTCAAATTGTTTCTCTCTTTTTAGAAAAGGGAGCCAGCTGCTCTGGGTGGGTTCAAGGTCTGCCTGGAGAACTCCAAGGGTTTCTGGGCAGTGGAACTGGGGTGAACTTGAGCCCAGGGCTGTTTTTTGGGGAAAAAAAGAAATCCGTGGCAGAGTGCCTTCCTGTTCCCTACCCCAGCGCAGCTCCAAACAGGCAGCACAGTAGTGGAAACAGCTGGAGGAAGGCTTCCTAGAGTTGGGGGAGAGAGGCCAGTAGCCAGTGAGTCAGTAACTGGCATCAGAAAAGAAGGGGTGCAGGAAGTGGGGAGCCAGAGGATAGGGACAGTGGGGCTGAATTGGGTCACTGGGATGCCAGGAACAGAGCTGAAAGGGAGAAAGTCCAGTTCAGAAGGGACAGGAAAGACAGATAGTAGAAATAGTAGGGACAGTACCCAGAAGGAGAGAAGACAGTGCTATTCGGAGAAAAGAGGAACACAGAAAGGAAGAACAGTGCAGTTAAATGAGAAGGAAAATTACTTAGAGACTCTTCAGTTAACTAAGAAATTTTTAGAAAAACAGAAAACGGTGAGAAAGATAAAGCAAGAATGAAATATGAAGGAAATAAGCTATAATAAAAGATATTCTGTAATGAAAGAGAAACGGACAAGAAATAAGGAGGAAGTGTGCTGTAGCAGAATTAAGAAAACCGTAAGGATTGTAAAACACAATGCCCAGATGGTATCGTAAGGCATACAAGGTGAAGCGACAGGAATACAGAAATTTGTCAGGAGGTGGGGGGTGGACTATAAGACAGAAAGGCATGAAGGATAAATGTTGAGTCAAGAAGCCAACATGTTGGATCAAAGTATACATGTCTTTATTTAAGCTGGAACTCACAACAGTAAATAAAAATTGCACCAGACAATTGCTCAAGCTATAACTAAACAACCTAAGAATTTGTCCTCCAAACTCTGGGCTTACAGAGGCTGAAAACTGAGAAACTGAATAGGGAGCATATAACTCGGGGGTTTATGTTCTAATGCATTGTATCTTCTCATTCAAAATTCTGTTATTTCATAAATATAAATTTATAACTACAAAGTGAGTTGAATTAAGATGACAGTAGTTAGTATATAAAGCCCTGGCTGGGATGATTTAGTTGGGGATTGGTTCTGCTTTGAACAGGGGGTTGGACTAGATGACCTCCTGAGGTCCCTTCCAACCCTGATATTCTATGATACAGGAGATAACAGTAATAATTTACAGTAGTTTATGATAAACCTAAATAGTAGCTCCTGCTAAAACAACTAACTCTGATTTACTGGTGACTATTCCCCACTTTGTTGATTTGTACTGTACCCCAATGGATTTCACATAAAACATAATTTGGCATCTAGATTGCCTCTGCTTCTCTTTTTTGCTCTGATTCAGAATGCCCCTCATTATACTCTAGAATTATTCAGTCTGCTTTGTAAAATCCCATTGAGGGGCACCGTAACCAGTGACAGTTACTCTAACAAGCACTGCTTGACAATATAATTTTATACATTAATATACTTCACTTAGAGCATGTTCTGCTGTGCAGAAAACCGTCCTAACTTGGTTCACCTCTTTAGTGCCAATAATCCAAGATGCTCATTCCTGCAGTTAGGCTAAAAATGTCATCAAAGCATTTTCTTGCATATTGACTGAAAGTCCGTGGAATGTCCTGGGAAATGGAAGGAACTTAAATACACCTGAGTTAGCAGCTCTTGTAGTACAATCAAGAGGGTGTTTCTTGTATCAGCCACTAACACAGAATGTCTTGAGCGTGCTGGCTATGAAAATGCAGAAAACCCAGTCCCCTTCCAGGCAGAGAGTGGAATGCCCTCAAAAGCAAAAGGGCAGGAAAGGGAGCCTGTCTTCACTCAAGGTAACCAAGGTGCTGAAGGAGCTCCCAGAAGAAGGGAGCTATTGAGGCATGGCTTACGTAGCTGCGCCTGGCACATTGCCCAAAGGCTCACAGTTCTGAAGGAATCCCTGTGCTTGAGTGCTGATAGACCTGCAGTTCTTGAGGGAGAACGTGGCTTTTAGAACTACCGGATTTCTGTGTTGCTTGGAGTCTCAGACACAGACTATCTAAACTGGCTCAGTTAAAAACATTCCTAGCCTTTTCTCTAGAAATGCAACAAGAAGTCCATGAGAGCGAGTGCAAGTTGGAAGGGCAGGGCATTCATGTTTCAGAATATTAGTAGAGATGTTCACGTGTTTAAATGCATACTATCCACTTTGGTTTGAAAGGGTGAGTTAAAAAGAGTCTCAGATCCCACCTGTTCCTGAGTCTCCTGCAGTGGCGGTGATGTTTGCAATCACTTTAGAAAGGTTCTCTCTCAAATACCAATGAGGATTTGATACACAAAACAGGAAATGGACTGGCTATGCAGGGGAAAGGATGAAACTGACTACTCAAGGTGCTGTTAAATGCATAGAGTAAGCAAACTGGGGCGGCGGGGGAGGAAGTGGAGAGGGAGAGTATTTCCACCCCTAATCTTAATTGAAAGGCATTTTAGTGGATGTAACAGTAATACGTGCCACACTGGTGGAGTCCGTGTAGTGGTGTTTTGTACTTTTAAGGGAAAACTGTCTGAGGCAGCATGATCAGTGGGCAGGATACTGGATTGGGAGTGAGGAGGCTTGTGGCCTTGGAACCAAACTGCTGTGTGACCTTGTGTGAGTCACTTGACCTTGGTGTCTCTGTCTCCGCTCTTGTCCTGGATCTGTCTGGTCTGTTGAGATTGTGAGCTCTTTGGGGCAGAGACTGTCTCTCACTGTGTGTACAACATCTAGCACAAGTGAACCCTGAGCTTTAGGTGCTACCATTATACAAATTAAGATGACACTCCTGATGTGCCAGTCACTGAAAGGGGGTTGGCTAGAAGATCAGGCTCTAAGACCTTTTTATCACAGGGTCTCCAGGTACCCTGCACACTTTATTAAAGTGTCACATGTCCTCTGTGTGATAGATGACCCAGGAATGGAATCTGCTGAGTACCAGTGCTGTGCCTTATGCCTTTTCCCTTGGAGCCTGATCCTGTCTCTGTCTGTCAGCAGCAGCAGGATTGGTCTCTTGATATTAGAGCTCTGCAGGGCAGATCCTTTTAGAGAAGAACCTGGAGTGGAGTCACACATGGCTTTGTGGTCAGAAGACCGCACTTGAGGATAACATTGAATGCTTGGAACTCAGCAGCAAGAGCCTCTGCTTCTGGACCTGATGCACTTGGGAGTAAGGGTGGCTGGGCGCAGAGTTCAAGGTTCAGGCATCTGTGACCTGCCTTGTCCAAGAGATGTTCTGCAGACTAAGCTGGCAGTGGTTAATCTCAGAATACAGTTGCCTTCAGTGGTATGTGAAGTATTCTGTAGCTTCATTGTTTTTATTCTTCTAGAGCCTGTGCAGCATGTCTGCAAATGCAGTGCCTATGTGCAAAGCTCAGGGATGGGCCTCCACTCTGGCTTTCTTCATGGAAGTGAAATTTCACATCTAAGTCTAAAGGAATTTGTGCAGTCTAATGAAGCAGTACGTGCTGAAAGAGCAGACAGTGCTATGTGTGCAGACAGGTCTGGGGGAGTTTCATCTGAGAATCAAACTCTGAAGTGTTCATTAAACCAAAATGTGTGAGTAAATCTGAATGTTTGGGTAGAGTTCTGAGAAATGATGCCTAAGCAAGCTGAAAAACAAACGGTAAAGATGGCAGTTGTCCATAGCAGAAGCTGACCTGATCATGGGGGTGATAGGAGACTGGCCTCTTATGCAATCCCAAACTCCATCCCAAAATCTGTGTTAATAAACAAACTATGGTCTTAAATTACAAGTCCTGTCATCCCTCCACTCTGTTTATAAGTGGTATTACCTGGTTGATATAGTTAGGATTGATTAAATTTCTTAGAACCTGATTAGAAGAGCTGAAATCTGTACAAACAGAAGTCCTGAAATGCAATTGCTTTCTAGGTTGTGAAATGTGGTTTTAACAATGACCAAAGTACAGTTTTCTATTCTTGCATGTTTTCATCCTCATTGGTATTTGAATCTGGATAGGAGCATAATATGCTCATGGGAACCTTCAAAAATGCTTGAGAACCCCTTAAAATTCATTTGTGGATTTTCAGTGTTGAGAGACCAGAATCTGGAGTTTTGCATTATCAGGTGTGTTTACTACATTTGCAAATGATGTTCCCAATCCTGCAAAGACTGAAGCACATGAGTGATTTGATTTGCTTGGGACATGATCCATAGCCTGTTGAAAAACTATGGGAGTGTTTACATTGAACCAGGCTCCATTTGTCAATGTGACAACTCACATGAGTAAAGAATCTACTGTAAAGCATAGTGCTTAATGGGATCTGTGGGACTACATGTGGTAATAGGCACTGCACTTGGTAGGAAATGTTTGAAGGGTCACATCATAATAGGGGACACTGCAGATGTGCTTACTACATACATGGCTGTAGGAATAAATTAAACTTAAATAGCAATTTTTGGGGGGGGGAATTAATCCAACTCTATCCAACTGCCTTAGAAATCAGCCCCAAAAGAAATGAATTACTCTTCATCAGAGGCAAGTAGAAGTGCTTTGATGTATCTTTGTAATTAGTATTTATTGCAAGACAATTATGTCTCTGGTATTTTAATTAATGGGTGGTTTGGCAAAGCAGCCACCTGATGGGAAACCTTCAGAAGTGGTTTGTATTTATTCTCTAGAACGGGACTTCTCTTTCAAAGCTCTCTCCGATTTAATGCAGTTTATGAAGTAAAATATATTGAAGCAATCAGGCCTTGGGCTTGGGGCCTTTTGAGGTCAAATCAGCAGCTCACTTAAAATAAATGGCCTCTCGAAATGCAGGAGGATGTGATGTTGAGCCTTCATTTGTTACATTTCTTTGCATTGTACATTCATAAAGCATCATTACAAGAGGTCAGTGATCTCTGTCTTCTTTCAAAGATTGTGTGATTCTGGCACCCTGCTTCATGGGGGTGGGGGATTGGAGAGCATTCAGTAGCCTATCACACTTTCTGAACTCCTTCTCAAGGCTTCTAGGCGTTAACAGTTATATGTTCTCTCAAGTATATAGAGACAGGAGTAAGAAGAAAAAAGTACTCATGGGTTTTGTTTGGTGCTTGGTTAATCTGTTCCATAACTTGATTTTTAGCCCCACTATGGCCTAAAGTGCTATTTAGCTAACCTGGAGGATATGAAAGATAATGGGCATGTCCTTAACTTTCTTATTGTTTTGAACCAAGAAAGTTACAACTTTAAAGTTGAAGTCCAGCTAGTGAATGAATGCTCCAAATGTTTCAGAATTTGAGGCAGTAGCTTGTTTTCAGTAGGTGCAATGAACTGTATGCCCACTTAGTGTTAATTTACGGTAACTTTTTCATATCTCAAGCAGTAGCTATTTGTCAGGTTTTTAAATCTGAAACACATGAAATAGATGCATTATTGTGTAGTTGTTCCTAATGCATGCTATTGTAGATAGAGAATGGGCCCAAGTTAGGATAATGGTATAGGGTTGTGTGTGGAGTTGCTCTTCCCATTTGTAAGGGAAACAAGACAACTTGTAAATATTGGGATATTTGGTTAGTGTGCCTTAAACCAGGATTCCTCATGCTTTTTCATAGTGTGGTCCCCTTGTGGGAAACTCCTCCTACCCCATTTGCAAATCATGCAACACCTAGGGCCATTCTTCACAGAGCAAAGAAATATTAGGAAACTGCTTCATTATTTCTAATAATTCTGATGGAGGCTCTGGCTCTTGTTTCCTCTCTGTCTCCTCAATTACCTAGATGAGCATGGAATGCCTGTAGTAGAAGATAGAAGCAAGGAGGTGGAGCCAGCATAGTATAACCTGCCAGGTGTTTAGACTGTCCCCAGGTGCTCTGTGGACACTGAATGATCCATGGGTCACAGACTGAGAACTGCTGCTGTAATAAAATAGGAGAGGTAGATTTTGAATGCTGCTTTGCTTGGCGCAGCCTCAGGGAAATCTCTCTTAGGTTCTTGAGAGATGCTTGCCCTTGACAGTCTCAATTGCCTACAATAATCTAGCTGCTTTCTCCATCTCATTGTCCACCTTTCCTGCCCATGTGCAGGCTTGTAGAGAAGCATCAGGGTACTTGGCTAGGCCTGTGGATTTGGGTTTGTATTTCTGCCAGTTGAAATTCTCTCTCCAAAACTGAGAACCAAGTAGTTGGACACAATTGCTCTTGGGATAAATCCTGTCTCTTTAAAGCTCTGTCCTTGTAAAGGTATTTAAATGTAAAGTGTACTGATGTAGCTTGCAGTTGTGCCGCTTCCCATTCTGATCGTATCAGCAAAGTAGGGTCCAGTTGGGTCAGTACTTGGACAGGACATTTCCAACAGCAAGGCCGGCGTCAGCAGATGGTACATTGAAATGAAATTATTTTTTAAAACAAATTGAGATAATATTCCAACAAAATGTCTAAGTACCCAGACTTTCTCCAGGAGCAGTATTTACCTGACTTCTGCAGTAATGAATTAGATATGCAGAAAGTCTTACTCCATGACACTTGTGCAGATATATAAAAAACATGAATGTCACTTATTAAAACAGCAAACACCTAGACATTTGAGCAAGCATTTAAAGCACAGGGTGGCAAATTCCTGGATACACATTTTAAAATGTTCCTCACTTCATTTTTGCAACACTTCCTGAAATACATCTGGGCATACATTAGGGAGTTGTATTCTTATTCTTCCTTTGTGTCGTAGGGTTTAGTCACTAGAATCCTGTTGATAAAATATGAACCTTTATATTGTAAGAAAATGGATCTGATCTAGTCTGGCAATTCCTAAGGTCCATGCAGTTTAGGATCCTGTTTCTGATGCTGGCCAGCACCAAATGGTTCTGTAGGGAGATGTCTGCCAGTCTACCCCACACACACGTTAAATGGTATCTTGGTCTCTAATAGAGATTGGATTGAGCCTTGTACAGGAGGTTTAATACTTCCAAAATGTATCTTTACTTGTACAGCTGAGTGTAGTTATCTAAATGCAGACCAATCTCCAGTCTTCTGACACTTCTCTTGCCTTGCAGACAGCATGAGTAATGACACCATTTATTAGCCCTAACACAACTCCCGATCTTGCACCCGTTGAGTCAGGAGAACCCCGGACTAGGCCCAACCCCTTGCTGGGTGGTTTCTTCCTTTCCTCCTCTGACGTATGTGTGTGTGAAAGTGCAGGAGTTAGTCTTTAGTTCTGAGTATCATCTGTCCCATGAAAACTTGCCCCTTGTAGCTGAAAAATGCTCTTCTATCCTCGGAGTGAGTTTTAGCACTCTCCAGTAACCTAAGCATTAATTAGACTGAAGCTTGTACTATTTAATGGAGGGAGATTATGTCACAGTGAAATACTGCTCGTTTTATTTTTCTTCCTCTACATCTCTTGTTAGCTGTACACCAGATGCCTATTTCCTGCCTGTCTTTCCTGAGCCCATAACCATTTGTTCTCTGCTGGTCCCCTACAGATCACCTGGTAGCCCATGGACGGATGGCTGAGAAAGAAGCCCGGAGAAAGTTCAAGCAGATTGTAGCTGCTGTCCACTTTTGTCACTGTTGTAACATCGTTCACAGAGACTTGAAGGCAGAGAATCTGTTGCTGGACGCTAACCTAAACATCAAAATAGCAGGTGAGCTGGGGGCTAGTGGAGGGGGAGGAAGGCAACCGCTGTTAGAAGTTGTTAAACGGAGGCACTCGCTGTTTGTGCTAGTCAGAAAGAAGGAAGCACAGTTCAGTTAAAGGAAACTTAAGATTTCTGCTTGGCCCAAAGCCAGCAAATGACAGAGTAATGAGGAGTCCGGTGGCACCTTAAAGACTAACAGATTACCTGTTAGTCTTTAAGATGCCACTGGACTCCTCATTGTTTTTATGGATGCAGACTAACACGGCGGCTACTCTGATAAATTATAGAATGTTGATTTATATCCCGCTTCATGCTGGTAAAGACTGGGCTTTTACTCTGCAGGCAGGCCTGGTATTACAAAAGCTATGGTGTTCCAATCCCCTTTCCAACGGGCGAGACACAATTAGAGGCTGACCTCGAGGCTGGGTCCTGTTGTCAGTTTCGGGTTTCTCTGAAGTGGGGCAAGGTGAGTGAGAGGCAGGGAGTGTGGAAAAATAAAGACGACAAAGTTTAGGGGTAGAGAGGTAAGAGAAAGTAAAGAGATTTTGATCAATTCCTTTCTATTTGTGTGGAAGAGAGAAAATCAGCACAGTAGCGTCTCGCTTAGCAGTATATCAAGAACGGAGCAGAAAGCTGAAGACGATCCAACAAGGCCATGTACACATTTCCAGCAACGGGCTCGTTGCACAATGATAGAAGCCTCTATTGTTTTGGCATGTGTCAATAAGTCCTGGTAGAATGGGTGAATATTTTGCAGCTAGCTTGGCTGCCAGTAAAGCCCGCGTTTCAGGCACTCTCTAAACTGTTTCAGCGCAGACCTTCACGTCTGTATTGCTTCCCCGTATGAAAATGTCTGCTCTGTCCAGCTCCACAGATTTGCTGCCAGAGAGGCTGAGCTCAGTCTACGGCCTAAACTCTCTGGGCTTAGATCAGGATACACCAACTAGTCCTTAGTGTCACATAGATACATGTGAATGGTGAATGTCTGCTCAAAACAAAAGCAGGTCTTGTATCCATTTGGCCACCTCACCATGTAGGCTTTCCCTTTGGGACGGCTAATAGCGATCCATTTAGTTCCATTGATGCATGGATCCCAGCAAATGCCAAAGCTGTGGAAAGAGCTCCATGCTGTCCTGATAACTAGGCATCCATGGAGAGCGCCTCAGTTTCATCTTTCTCTCCTAGCCCAGTGGCCGGAGTGTAATGCTAACAGCTGCTCTGGTGGTGGCACATATGATTGATGTCCGATGTGAATGATTCCTTTCTCTCCCTCCCTGTGTATTTATTTTTCCCCTCTATAGTGTGCGTGTGTGTGTGTGTATTTTCCTTTTCAGTGGCTAGGTGAATATCCGTATTGTAGTACCTGGCAGAGCTGAAATAGTGAAAGGTTTGTCAGCATTTTAATTATAGAACCCATTTTAGAAGGATTTATAACTTGACTGAAACTTGCTTCAGGCTGTGACTTGGCATGGAACTAGTCAGTCTGGAGCAATTTTAATACTGACCTGATTTACCAAGTTTAGGAACTTTTTTTATTGAGCCAGCATCTCAAGATGTACATTTTCTAGGTTTAAATCGCAGTATTTTGGTCACAAGTGTGGTAGAGGAATTTAACTTTCTTTACAAATATGTTGTTCCTAGTCTTTTTGCTTATCACTGTTTAGAATTAAAATATTCTTAGAGCAGACAGTGGCATGTGAGTGGCAGGCTGATGGAGACGGAAAGGTGAACAGCCCAAACCTGCAAACATCACAATGCTTGGAGCAGGGAGCCAGAGGTGTTGCTGCAGGGCTGGGCTCATGTTCCAACACCCCTCTGGGGGTGGACTTTCCATGACTAGAGGGTCTCCCCTTCTCCCCCCTCCCCCACCCCTGCACCTCTACCACGAAATTAACTAAAAATGCGTGACAAAATCATAGCCTTATTTATGATTGATGTATATTCTTTTGTCTGCCGTGTGCAAATACACTTACAAATGATTTTAGGCCTCCTCTTTTATGATGAGTGGGAAAAATTCCTGCATGTACAATTCTTTTTAAAAAGCTCTTCAGAAGTAACTTTGGCAGAATCTGAAATGCGGCTGGATTCCCTGAAGAAATGTCCATATGAATATGCTGACAAGTTATGTGAATGTTTGAAAATTGTGGAAACTTTTTTTTTTTTATTTAAACCTAAGGAAGCTGGAAACTATTCTCCTTCCCAATCTCTGCTCCCAGAATGGTCTAGAAGATAGTTCCCACCCATGTGGTAGTGTTGTTTTACTTGGCAGGGAGACTTGGTAGTGATTTGAAGAACAGCCTGGAAAAGCTGATTTACAGTACAGGATTTTCCAAGTAGTTAGTTTTGTCCCTAGACCCCATCAATTATAATTTGACACTGGTGATTCTGTTCTGTCAAGAACAAAAAGTGGTAGCAGCTGATCTTTTTTTTCTTGCAGGACCCCCCAGAAAGAATACTTCAGAAATACATAGAACTGTACAGACAAGATGAAAGATAAGCAGAACCTTACTTCCAAGCCTTACTTTAACAATCTCTAAATTAAAAACCTCTTCCCTGTGAGGCAGATATTACTTCTGTAGCTCCCCTCAACTGAGTGTTTCAAAGGGCTTCCCAAGCCTGCATATGGTAGGTCTGTTCTTTCTTCATTTCATAGACCTGGACCGAGGCACAGAAAGCTGAAGTGACCTATCCAGGGACACAGTGTCACTGGCAGAGCTGGAAATAGAATCCAGAAATCCTGTTTCCCAGTCCCCTGTTCAGAATACCAGGCTACGCTGCCTCTCAAAGTATACAAGATAAAAAGGAAGCAAAGGGGTGGTGTTTTGTGTAGTTCCTTTTGTGCTGCTTGTGTAGCTCTGTGGGAAGCAGCGTTCTGAGAGATGGTTAGTATTGTTGAAGTGCATTATGGCTGATCTTTGGCATTATGTGCAAAGCGATCTCCAACTTCTGCAGTTTTACAGGAACTTGCAAATCAGTCATTGGAGGGTAATGGGAAACTCCCCAGTTGCTGCCAGTGTGAACTTCCCAGTGAGCTCCTATTGCTCTATAAGCGAAATATTCCCGGAAAGATAATGGAGCAAATAATTAAGCAATCAACCTGTAAACATAGAATTATAGAATATCAGGGTTGGAAGGGACCTCAGGAGGTCATCTAGTCCAACCGCCTGCTCAAAGCAGGACCAGTCCCCAACTAAATCATCCCAGCCAGGGCTTTGTCAAGCCTGACCTTAAAAATATCTAAGGAATGAAACATCTAGAACATAATAAGGTGATAAGTAACAGTCAGCATGGATTTGTCAGGAACAAATCTTGTCAAACCAACCTGATAGTTTTCTTTGACAAGGTAACAAGCCTCGTGGATAGGGGGAAGCGGCAGATGTGGTATATCTTGTCTTTAGTAAAGTTTTTGATACTGTCTCGCATGACCTTCTCATAAACTAACTAGGGAAATGCAACCTAGATGGAGCTATTATAAGGTGGGTGCATAACTGATTGGAAAACCATTCCCAGAGAGTAGTTATCAGTGGTTCACAGTCAGGCTGGAAGGGCGTGAGTGGGGTCCCGCAGGGGTCAGTTCTGGGTCCAGTTCTGTTCACTATCTTCATCAATGATTTAGATAATGGCATAGAGAGTACACTTATAAAGTTTGTGGACGCTACCAAGCTGGGAGGGGTTGCAAGTGCTTTGGAGGATAGGATTATAATTCAAAATGATCTGGACAAACTGGAGAAATGGTCTGAAGTAAATAGGATGAAATTCAATAAGGACAAATGCAAAGTACTCCACTGAGAAAGGAACAATCAGTTGCACACATACAAAATGGGAAATGACGGCCTAGGAGGGAGTACTGCGGAAAGGGATCTGGGGGTCATAGTGGAGCACAAGCAAAATGAGTCAACAGTGTATTGCTGTTGCAAAAAAAACGAACATCATTCTGGGATGTGTTAGCAGGAGTGTTGTAGACAAGAGAAGTAATTCTTCCGCTCTACTCTGCACTGAGTAGGCCTCAGCTGGGGTATTGTGTCCAGTTCTGGACGCCACATTTCAGAAAAGATGTGGACAAATTGGAGAAAGTCCAGAGAAGAGCAACAAAAATGATTAAAGGTCTAGAAAACATGACCTATGAGGGAAGACTGAAAAAATTGGGTTTGTTTAGTCTAGAGAAGAGAAGACTGAGAGGGGACATAAGTTTTCAGGTACATAAAAGGTTGTCACAAGGAGGAGGGAGGAAAAATTATTCTTCTTAACCTCTGAGGATAGGACAAGAAGCAATGGGTTTAAATTGCAGGGGGCGGGGGTTTAGGTTGAACATTAGGAAAAACTTCCTAACTGTCAGGGTGATTAAGCACTGAAATAAATTGCCTAGGGAGGTTGTGGAATCTCCATTCTTGGAGATTTTTAAGAGCAGGTTAGACAAACACTTGTCAGGGATTGTTTAGATAATACTTAGTCCTGCCATGAGTGCAGGGGACTGGACTAGATGACCTCTCGAGGTACCTTCCAGTCCTATGATTGATTCTGTAATGGGCTTTTGTATGTGGCTTTGTGTTCTTTTTATGGTTACAGATTGGTAAGTGCAATACTGTTAAGTAACTGCCATTAAGTAAAATGCAGTAGCAATGACTGGAAGTTGGCAGTGTGGCTATTCTCACTTGCAGGTGAACAGAAAGCATGTTCTTAAGCCTGCGAATGTTGTTTCTGCCTTGCTGCCTAGCTTTCTTCTTCCCATGGAGGTTTTTTCTGCAGTGTATCTTCTCAAAGGGTGACAGGTTTCAGAGTAACAGCCGTGTTAGTCTGTATTCGCAAAAAGAAAAGGAGTACTTGTGGCACCTTAGAGACTAACCAATTTATTTGAGCATAAGCTTTCGTGAGCTACATCCGATGAAGTGAGCTGTAGCTCACGAAAGCTTATGCTCAAATAAATTGGTTAGTCTCTAAGGTGCCACAAGTACTCCTTTTCTTTTCTCAAAGGGTGAGAGTCAGAAGTTTTTGGCAATGTGCTTCTCTTTGCTTGCAGTCAAAAAGTTCATCCAGGGGTTGCGCCACTTGGTAAACCCCTGGGCCTTCCTGGGAGCCACTTTCAGAAGAGGATCTCATCTGTAAGGCCATCGCTTAACAAGAATGCATCCTTAGCCTCTTCCATCTTCTGAAGGCAAAAGCCAGTTATTTGTACAGATGTTATGTCCCCTTCTGGTTCTAGTTCTGGTGCTCTGTGGAAATGGAGCTAGAAAATATCACAGTTAATCCATCTCGGAGTTCCTCCTCCTGGCCTATTGCAGGGCTTCCTCTGCCGTGCCAGCCACTGGGTTAGTTAACTGCTAGCTGATTCAGGTAATAAAAATGGCTTTCCTAAGACCCCTTCTCCCAGCTGCTGTGGCTACATTCAGTCCTAACCAGTGGTAAGAGTGCTCTGTAAGGGTTTTCCCTTTCCTTCTGTTTGTGGACAGCGAGCGTCCTGGTTGTGCTCTGGTTGGTGGATCTGTAGGCAAACAGGTATTTTTCCTTAGTCTGTGGCAGTGCTCATAGACTGTAAGTATGTTTGTTTAAAAAACAGAGTTTTGCTTTTAAAATCCTCACACACACAGATATTCCTTCCTTGCTCCACACAGCTTTAAGAAGACTGTTTCCTCCCCACATTTGACCTCAGTTCATTAAGCACAGGTGGGTTCTGGAAAACTATTTCCAGCTGTTCAGCAGGACTTCATATCAAAGAGAGCCATCTGATTCTAGTTCACCACAGATCATGGTGGGGTCTGAAATGCTGTGCAAAGAGGAAGCTCTTCAAAGTGAGCTATTTCCCCCTCTGAAACCCAGCTGCAGCAAAATGAACTCCTAGGCTCCAGCTGGCTGCCTTACCTACATGTCTGACTCCAGAGTCCTGAGTCATTTCTTCTGTTTGTTGTACTGATAATTTTGGTTCAAGAGTAGCAGCGAAGGCTTGCAACCGTGAGCTTCCTGATCCTGCTGTTGAAGCAAAGAGACATTTGTGGTGTTTTTAGCCCCAGTTACATATGTGCCTGGGACTATATCCTTGGTAGAAGTGACAGTTATGATCACTGTTTCTACAATATCTGGTTAGGTGTTCAACTAGGACCAAATCTGTTTAAAGCCACCTAAACGTCCTACTAGATCTAAGTTATTCAACAAGTGTTTCTTCTGTCAAATGAGATGCTCTGATTTAAGATGTCTTTGGGGAAAAAAATGTATTAAAAATGGAGTGTGAGCAGAGAGGTGCCGGCATTTAAAATCTGCCATCAGTACTGGGTGGAGTACTGAAACAGCTGATTCTCTGAGATGTTCATACCTATTGTTTGTGTCTGAGCTTTTCCATGTCATGGAGTTCTCACCCACCTGTCACTCACATACGTGGCCTGAGTCTTTTATACTGGTCAGTAGCCTGTATGCGCCACATAGCAATGTGCATGTTCTGCATGTAGGCTGGGATTGTCAGAGGACCCCAGGGGTTAGAGCTGAGTTCCCAAGGCCATTTGGACAGTCCTAGCCAGGATGGTTTCCCAAAACATTCTCAGCTTGAACTTGGTTGTAGTTCTGGTTACTTGCCGTTGAGGTTGGCTGCAGCTTGTGGTGGAGATGATAGACTTGTTCATGTTAACAACGGGGTGGGGAGGAGCTTGTTTAAGTTCTGCCTTTAACACTTTGAGACAGGAGCTGTGGTTTTGTTGCCTGTCTTCTTGTTTCATTTCCTACTGTTTCACACCTCTGTGTGTCATCTGTCTCTTCTTCCCCTCCACACGAGCCCCCCCTCCCCCCCCAAATTATCAAGCTGCAAAGAGCTCACTATTAATATGGTAATGGTTCCCAAGAATGCTCTAAAGCTCTTTGGCGCACACTGACTTCCTGCCGAATGCTAGGGATAAAAAACCAAACCATATCAGCTTGCTCAGAATGTCAGCCAGCTTGTCGAGGTTTCAGCACATGTCTATTCATTTGAGGAAAAACTTGCATTTAAACTTGATTTCACAGGGTTTGTTGTTAAAGGTGCAGCCTAGTTTTGTAGGCTTTAGTGCTTGCCTGGCAGTCAGAATTCAGAGACTTGCCAAGCGTCCCACTGTAAGCATGAGAGCACATTTCAAAGGTTTTCAGAGGTGGACTAGAGAAACTCCAAGCTGTGTGCTGTTTCTGTGAATCAGCCTCCTCGGGCTGAATGTTGTTGTATTTGCCAAGCCAGAGTAATTTATTTGGTTCCCAACATTGTGCAAAACCCAAGGAATTGGCAAGTGATGGGTTTGAAATTAATTTGTGTTTATTATATTAATCTGTTTGCTGATTTTTGAAGCAGTTCTTGGTCTTGAACTGTACTATTTGTGTGGTATGCACAGTGTACTTCAGTAGCAACCACAATGTGCCAGGCCCCATCCATTAAAAGAAATACAGCCCTGGTGTTTTTATTCTCTGTAAGATGACGAGCAGTTTACTGAAGGGTGGGACAAGGATAAAGTGAATGTATTCTTTCTTTTTAAGTTAGTGTAAACGATCATCAGCTATCCCCTACCATGACCAGCCCCCATCAGTTAGCTGGCTAATATTTTTGTAGATGTCATTGTAGGGATTTGAAAGAGAAGAGGGTAGTAGTCCCATGGACCACATCCTGTAGAGAGCTCTCTGAATAAGGGTCAGCATGGAAAAATTCAAAGATCTCTGGAGAAGCGGAAACACTTGGATTGGGATTGGGATGGGGAGGAAGGTTGGCACCGAGTTGGAGGGTATGGAATAACATGTTACCATCAAAGTTAAGTAGGTTTTTTGTGCAGGGTTGAGATACTCTGGCGATGGGAGCTCTGGGAGTCCCTAAGATAGCTGCTTGCCATTGTTGGTTCTTCTCATAGTTCCCTCTTTGAAATATGGAAGTCTTGTCTGATACGCTCGGCAGTTGTGTATGTCTATCCAGATGCTAATGCTTTCAATGTTTTAAGCCAGACTTGCATAATTCTGCTTGCCCACGGGGAGTAACTTTTTTGATGAACAAGTCAAATAAAACTTTTTTTTTTCCCATTATCAATCACGATTTTTAAGCATGGGTAAGTAGATTATGTGCTGGGGTTGGGAAATGTTCGTGACAGTTTTGCAAAATGAAAGTAGAAGAAAAAACCTTCACAGTGTAAAGGATTGAGCTCCTATCTTGGTATTAGACATCAAGAATTATAACATTCAAAAACCAGTCGGAGAACACTTCAGCCTCCCTGGTCATTCAATTACAGACCTAAGTGGCAATTCTTCAACAAAATAACTTCAAAAACAGACTCCAATGAGAAACTGCAGAAGTGGAATTAATTTGCAAATTGGACACCATTAAATTAGGCTTGAATAAAGACTGGGAGTGGATGGGTCATTACCACAAAGTAAAAACTATTTCCCCATGCTAATTTTTTCCCCTACTGTTACTCACACCTTCTTGTCAACTGTTTGAAAGGGGCCATCCTGATTATCACTACAAAAGTTTTTTTTTCTCCTGCTGATAATAGCCCACCTTAATTGATTAGTCTCGTTAGAGTTGTTATGGCAACACCCATTTTTTCATGTTCTCTGTGTATATATATCTTCCTACTGTATTTTCCACTGCATGCATCTGATGAAGTGGGTTTTAGGCCACGAAAGCTTATGCCCAAATAAATGTGTTAGTCTCTAAGATGCCACAAATACCCCTCATTCTTTTTGCTGATACAGACTAACACGGCTACCACTCTGAAACCTGGTATCTCTGCATCTTGAATACACCTTGCCACTTCCATAAATACCATAGGCCAATTTCTTTTCCATTTCTCCATATTTGTATTGGTCTGTTAGAGAGCAGATTTTAACCTAGCAAAGTGCTAGGTTGAGACTAATTCTGCTTGAAGTACAAAGTTTGGAGCCTGTGTTTCGTTAATGTTATCCCCCAATGCATTGTAGTTAGGGAGTCAAGGTTAGTCTTATAAAATTCTTCATAAGAAATGTTTATTTTTACCAGCTGTACTCTAGCTCTTGCACCTTGGTGCCTTCCTTTTGTTTTGTTCACATCAAATTCGTGAGATGGGTTATTTCCTCACTGGCTTCCCTACTTTTACACCATCTCTCTCAAAAGGCCTTTGTGGAGATTAACTTCTCATGCAAATCCTATGAAAACTGTGTGTTACTGATGTGGGCCGTGGTTGGTGTGCATTGATGTCATTTGTGCTCATACTGGGGCATTATTAGCATAAACATCCAAAGGCAAAGCAATTTGCAAATAATCTTGGCTGTGTGGCCCCTTTGATAGTACTCCTGCATCTTGCTACTTTCTTTTTTTTTTTCCTTGACTGGAGAGCGAAAAAGGGAAGAAATGGTTAATGATGCCATGTTCTGGGCAAAGCTCTTTTTGCTGATGCAATGGGGGAGGGGAACCCTTAATATCCATTGAGCTGAAACAGTGTTGTATGTATGAGATGCAGACCTTTGTCTCCCAAATTCCACCCCTTTCTACACACACGTGCAGACACACGCAAAAACCACCTCTGGGATTTGGACGGGACACTGGAGGTGGCAAAGCAATCAGTGTGGAATGCCGTCATCACCCCAGAGCGCAAATGCTGTTTGAATGGTTGGATGGCTGGCCACAGCTTGCCGTTTGGTTACCAAGACTTCAGTCTCCGGGTTTACTGTTTGCTGTTGCTGAATGGCTGGATTAGTTTGGAGAACTGTCCTCTCTGGGCTTGTCTACCTTGGCACTTTACAGCGCTGCAACTTCCTCACTCAGGGGTGGGGAAAAAACACCCCCTAAGTGCTGCAGGTTGCAGTGCTGTAAAGTGCCAGGGTAGATGGTGCACGAGCGCTGGGAGCTATTCCCCTCGTGACTACACAAGCCATGTTAAAACGCTGTCACAGCCAGCACTTTAACGTTGCCAGTGAAGACGTGCCCTATAACTGGGGCCTCCAGGTTGCCAGAAGAGAATCAAGCACTTTCTGGCAAATGAAAAACCCAGTTTTCCCATTCTCTTTGCTCTATATCTTCAGCTTATCTTGGTTTCAACAGCTCTAGCTGTAACACCTGCTCTGATCGTGAGAGTGAGATTTTTGAAACTGACAGCTGGGAGGGTGGAGACTAGAAACCGATGAAAAATCTTCATGTAGTGTCTTCTGAATGTAAATTGAAATCCTACTGCTAAGTCTAATTGCTAGGACATGTCTCTCCTGCAAGAGCTGATACGCGTATCTGATAAATGGAAGAAAAACACCTTTTGTAAGAACTGTGTATATAATAAGCGAGATGGCTGTATTTGCAGATTCTGACACAGTCCTAATAGTGCTAAGTTCCTGGCATTTTTAAGGAGGTTAAATAAATGGTGTGTATATTTTATGAGGCAAAGATATGCTATTGTCAGCATTCTGCCTCTATTGTTCGTTTGTCCCGTGTACCCCCTATTAGAAGCTGCAGATTTGCTGGTTGGGTTCACTTTAGTGCACAGATCAGCAGCAGCTCTTCCTCCCTCCCGTTTTCCCTGTCGTGGTCCAAGGGGCAGTCAGCCATTGTGGGATTGCACGTGACTTCACTGGACTGTCTCTCAGCCGTTTGCTTACACAAACACCACCCGATGCTTACAGCAGTTGGAATGGGTCATGTACTCCTCTTTTAATCGAGTCTCTCATTGTTCTTTCAGATTTTGGGTTCAGTAACATCTTCACACCTGGCCAGCTGCTTAAAACCTGGTGTGGGAGTCCCCCCTACGCAGCCCCCGAGCTCTTTGAAGGGAAGGAATATGATGGGCCAAAGGTTGACATTTGGGTATGCGGTGAACATATCTGTATTTTGCTTTGATCTCATATCGCTGCTTTTTACATGTGGCTTTGCTTCCAAAGCACTGAATTCACTTCTTGTAGGAAGGACCCATTTGTGGAAATAGTGTTATTCAAAGAATTGTAGCTTTATTCCAGCTATTAAATTGCATGCTTCTTGTTATAAGGCACTGTACTTAATATTTTAGGAGTTGTGTAGAAATATATGTACATTTTGATTTGGTCTTAAGAGAGTTAGATTCTCTTAATACGTACCAGTGAGAAGTTGGCTATTCTGCTTGTTACCTGGTTTGACCTGGTGTAGTTATTTGTAGCAAGCAGAGATCATATCCCTCAGAACAGAGCATTTAAAGGGGCACAATGAAGGCAAAAGGCCCAAAAGAAGAATGCTAGCAGCTGCCTGCCCATCCCACATCAATTAGTAGTTTGAAACAGTCTCCCTTACAGGCATTAGCTGTTTGGTAACAGCTCTGCAAAAGCACGGCTATAGCAGTTTTACAATCCTAGTTCGAAACTTGGCATGAGGTTTGTTGCCCTTCTGGTGTGGCTGTGCCATTCCTGCCATCCCTCCATTTTCCTGGCCGGATCGTCTGTGTGCTTTAAGAAGGGGTCCAGGAGGGTGGGCGAGAAGCACGGCATGAGTTAAGCTCTGCATGTTCTGTGTGGACGTACAGTCGCCACAGAGCCACAACTGAATTTAACAAACTGTGTAACTCTATTGAACCAAGTGGATTTACACTGGGGTTGATAGTTACCCAGAGTCTCCCTTTGTGGTGATGGAGGGCTGGGATTTTAGGATTGTTGCACCCTTCGTTTTTGAGGCCTAAGAGCAGGCCTATCTCAGGCTTATCATTTCAACAGATATCTTTGGGAGGTTGAGCTGGGATTAGTTGGGGGCTGCTAAACCATGACAATATCCTACTTGTGTTTGCATTCTTCCAAAAGCTACACTTGCTGCTGTTCTCTGCAGTTTGCAGAGCCTCTCATGTCCCCTTTGACTTTGCTAATCTGTGTCAAATCTTTGTTTTTAACACAGAGTCTTGGTGTGGTCCTGTATGTGCTGGTCTGTGGTGCTCTGCCCTTTGATGGGAGTACTCTGCAGAATCTGCGGGCAAGGGTGCTTAGTGGAAAATTTCGCATTCCATTTTTTATGTCCACAGGTAAGGCCAGATTTGTTTGCACTGAGGTTTCTGAAACTGTTTGTTCGCAGGCACTATCTGAGGCTTCCTGCTCTGAGTGTCTTTGGAACAGTTCAGCTTCAATACCAGCTGGCTGAATTTATTTATTTTGTTTGTATCTTCAGATAAAGGACATTTCTACCCATCTAGTAGCTGTATGGGTTGAGCACTAATATCTAACATGTAAGCTGTATGGATTTCTGAATTCCAGAGAACTTCTAAATCCATTTTCTTTGAAAATTTCAGCTCCCATCTATCTAACCTTGCATATCATAGACTGCTGTCAATACATGACTAAAATATTAGTGAGGGCAAGTTTTTAGTAGCTCTTGTAAGGTGGAAAGTCTGAAAACACACCAGGCCCTAGGAATCTGGAACGTTTTACCATTTCTCCCTAAGACAGGAGAGTTTTGCAGGCCCTCTGGTAAGTTCTGTTAATAATCCTGAATTTGTCTTCATTTTCTGTGCGACCCCCCTGGGGTACATGTCTACTTACTGGACACAGATACATGGGCTGCTGGAATGGAGCATGTTCTAGGCTCAACAAAAAGAAATTCTCCTGAAAGATTAGCTTGATTCCATTTAAAATAAAACCAAGTTCTCTCTGAAAATGGCTGTGTGTTGGATCTCCTTGTCTACAGCTCTGTGAGTAGAGAGAGACCTGCTTTTCTGACGGCTAGTTACTGAGCAGCTTGATTTCTTTCTATTCTCGTTCCTTTACAATAGGTTAGTAGTTAAACATAGTATAGGGCTAGTACAGAGCCACATCGCCATAAAGCCGAGCTGCATTTCATTCCTCGAAGAGCCTCACCTGTGAATGTGTAAAAGGGCTCCAGTCTATTTCTTTGTGCTCAAACATTTAACCTTTAAAAGTCAGTTAGATCTAATTTAAATATGTTGCTGACTTTATGTACGTACCAGTATAGCTATTGGAAACCAGGAGATATCCGTAAATTGATCTTCACTTCCTTTGACAAGTGGTGGGAGGCTGCAGGGATTTTTTTAAAAATCCATTTCTTCACTAGGTAGATGGGACTGAAGTGCTGAGCAGGAGTTTGCAGATAGTGTTTTCTTTTCTCCTCCTCCTTTCCCCCCAGCTTTCTCTCCACACATGCACATTAGCTGTGTGAAACTACAGTATCCTGCTTGCTCTATGCAACCTTCTTCAAGGGCTGCTGCTAGTGTAGCACATTCTTGTGCATAACTCCCATCTGTCTCAGGACTGGCCTCGTTTGGTTCTCTTTCTCACTGCATTTCAGTGACCACTAGTGACCTGGTTCTCAAGAGCTGAAATATCCCTGGCATTGTGAAAGCTTGGGGAGTGTCATGCTTCTGCTGGAGTATGTCCAGAGCAGCTTGTTGTCTTAGCAAGTCTGCAAGATAGTGTCTAAGTGAGCCTTTTGCATACATCAGTCCTGTAAATGACACTTGTACAGTACACAGATGAGACAGACATGAGCTTTCATTATTAATAAGCAGTGCTTCCTTAACAAAGCTGTGGTGTTTAGTGTGTTAATTTAGGGTTGAATGTTCCTTCTCAAAGATGCCCTCAGGAGACTGGTTTGCAGATTACCACATTTCTGTTTGCTGCAAATTCTTAATGTTAGTTGCTCTGAGTGCATTTTAAATATTTTGTTTTTAATGCCTGTCATCTTGAGGTCATTCCTGATCTTCCCACGGTACCAGACAAGACATAAAAATACTGAAGTGCTATGCTGTTTCCATCAGTTTTTTCATCTTGGCAGGGCATGCTAGTTCTCATTCATGACTAATTGTCTCAAATACACTGGTTCCTTTTCAAGTACCAGAGGAGTCATTTGGATACGTTGGGGAGAGACAAAGGAAAAGAAATGCATACTTCCTGCACACCCTCAATCCTTCTCTTACATGCATGCACAAAATACTTTGAAGGCCGAGTGGGTGAGTTACTTCAACAGGCTCTCATCTTTGGGAATCTGGAGTTGAAAGATGAGTTGAAAGGCCGTATCCTAATCCTGTGTACATATTTGCTTATCTCACATCTTCCCTGTACAGTTTGGCACCATTGGCAGTTGCTGCTTACGCGGAAGCCAGGACTGCGCAGTCAGAGTTGTGGAGGAGATTAGCGCAAACATGTCTGCCCTAAATTGTAGGCAGCTTGTACTTAAGAGCAGCATAGAAAACTGTTTGACTTCAGTAGTGAAAAGAACAAGGGGACATAAAGTGAAGTGTTCAGCATCCTGTGACTTACATGTTCCTTAGCTAATGCTCAGGCACTGCTGAGGCTTTGTGTGCTTGTGCAGCCACGCTGAAATGCTGCTGTAGGGTGTAAAATTGAGGAGAATAATAAGCATGTTGCTCTTTCTAGTCTGTTGCTTCATGATTCTTTGCCATGGTAGCGTAGGTGGATAGATAACTTCGCTGTGGTCCTAGCTCTTCAGAAGATGATGATGATGATGCAATTCCCTAGCCTCTCTCATTCGGGAATATGGAGGAAGGTTTTATACAGGTCACTAGCTTTACATAACCACTTCAGTTTCCAGGAAAGCAGCATCCATTTTTGCATGTGTGCTGTGGGAAGGCACGTTACCAAAGCCCCTTCACGTCAATCTGAATGTTTCACTTAGCTTTAGACTTTTTGGAGTTTATTGAAACCAACATTAGTTATAAGCTGCACTCGTGCTAAGGGTGCTTTCATGGCCACTTGTGCTAGGCAATTCCCATCAGCATATCTGCCTAAAAACGGGGCTGGACTGGGGGAATAGGACGTGATTTCAGATTCCTTTGCTCTCGAGGAGGAAGAGTGGAATTTAATTTCTGCTTTTTGGTTGGGCTGATTTTAGCAACACAATCCCTAAATGATGTAGTCTATCACTTCTGGAGACCTGGGTCCAAACCCTGACTTAGGTTCCAGTTGAGGGAGGTTTGCTGATCTCATCAGAGTTCCCCATTTTTCCAAAACATCTCATTGCTAGGCACAATTCACAGTGACTGCATATAAGAGGTTTAAGCCTGGAATAGCAGCAGGTGCTGCAAATCCAGACTAAGGAGCAGTGTCAGAATTTAGGAGAGAAGCTCAGGAACAGCAGACCAGCTGTAGGCCAGGGCTGGGAGAGGTGGAAGGTACACTGGAGGAGGGACAGCCTGGGCTGGGCTACAGGTCAGTGTGTGTGTGTCGGAATAAACCCAGCAGGGGCTTCTTTAGTGCATGATCAAAGTGGATTGGCAGAGTTGTCGGGGGGAAGCTTTCCCAGTTCCTGCATGCACTGTGCCTATCTCAGATCTGCCTTCTTGATGTACTTGTGTGAGTGCACAAATAATCTGATGGCGAATGCTCAGCATGGTACTGTACTCAGCCTCTAAGAGCAGATCACCACCTTGTAGTTGCAACATTAAAGGGCATGTGTTTAACTAAAGGAAAATTAATTTTCAGTGAATAATTGCGCTGCCAGAGAGAATAGAGAGCTTCTGTTGACAGTATTGCTGAATCATTATCGATTAGACTTGTTGTGACTTAATTACAAGCAACACAACATAAGCATTTTATCACTGGGCCTGCAAGTAGCATAGTTTGTAATGTGTTTGGGGAATGCAGCATGCAGAGCTACTGCTAAATTTGCATGCTAAAATTGCTAAGGCCCAGCTTGACAAAGCCCTGGCTGGGATAATTTAGTTGGGGTCGGTCCTGCTTTGAGCAGGGGGTTGGACTAGATGACCTCCTGAGGTCCCTTCCAACCCTGATATTCTATGATTCTATGTGTGGAGACACCACTCAGCCCTGAGTTCAATTAATCAAGATCAGAGCTGCGCGTTAGAGACTGAAACAGAAGCCAGCCAAAAGGCCCATCTTCGATGTGCTGGGCCCAGTTCAATTCCTGTCAGGGCTTCAGGCTAGATGATGAGGGACATTAATTGGCATAGCATTTAATATTTGTCTCCTAGTATATTGTGATCTCCCAAGCCAGCTTTGCAAAGTGGCGTGGCTTGCACCTTTCCAATGTCAAGATAGCAGCTGTCAGATCCAAAGTAACTGTGGCATAATACAGGAGCACAGCAACCCCTTTGGGAAGTCAGAGTCCTTGGGTTAGCCCAACAGCCACAGATGATTGTGGTACCTTCCTTTGTTTAGATAGGTTTCCTAGAGCAGTTTTCTGCTAGGCTCTTAAGCCATAATACACTGGAGTTGTGCTCTGAAGAGCCTGTGGCTGGAGACAGGGAAGCCATTGACCGTAGATCTATGTGAATGGCTTTCTTGTATGGACCCTTTAATTCTCTTAAACAAAAAACCCCTTCTCCCTGTTCTGGTGCAATATCTCTGCAGGATGGGGAGTCCTGAGAAGCCTGCCTAATCTCTGTGTCCCATACAGTTTAGCTTGCCGGCTAAATCTGAGGCTTCCCAACCTGAAGCTTTGAGTATCCAGAGCTTAACGGCCACCAAACCAAAGATAAGCCAGTGAATTCTAAATGTCACTGTCAGTTATATCCCCCTGCCCTCCCACCCCGCCACACCCCACCGGCCCTTGATTCTTTGGCATGTACTAATCAGTGACTTCTTCAGTTATTCCTTTTGGCCCACTTACATGGTATGTCACAAAAACAAGGGAAAGCAGGGAAAGTAGTCTAATCCGGGAATGATGCATGGGATAACACTGCCAAGGCAAGAAGCCATGGAGAGCTAGTTAGTCAAGGGACCTCTGTAGGGAGGGTTCACCAAAGATGTGGATTTGGAGACGAAACCTTGGCTCTTGCGTAGGGAGTGGCATAAAAGAAGGTGCAAAGCCACCTTTATGTCAGATGTAGGAGCATCTGATGGTCTGAGATCTTTGCATGCACAGCTGGGTGAGGAAGGTGCAGGGTGGCACCCTTAACTACATTTCCTTGGTCTGGTTGATTTAAGTTGGAGCCTTAATGTTGTTTCAGTATTTTTGTTTCATGAAAAATAATCCCCTTTGCCAGAAGCAGATGTTCTAGAGATTTCATAGAGGCTTTATTTCCTCTTCCTTCTGGGCTTTCTCCAGACTGAGGCCCTCTTTGAAGTCTTAGCTCATGAGTGACACACTGTGGAAAGGGGGAGGGCGGGAATGCCTGGAGGGGTGGCCTGAGCCATTTGAAAGGGCATGTTCAGCAGCTCCATGAGTCTGAGAACAGAAGTGGCTGAAGAGCTGTGTGTAGCTAGTATTGCTTTACAGGTGCTTAAACTGCCCTGGTTTCTGACTTTCCAACAGATCCCTTCTGAGCCTCCTGGTTAACAAGTGCCTTGCGCTTTTGCTAAGCACTGTGCAACTTCATGTGACCATGAAGAATTCATGACAGTCTCTGCCCTCAGCCTGCAACACTTGAAGCGACAGTTCAGCCACACCAGCTGTCTCCTGTTAGTTGGACAACAATGAAGGGTTTAAAGAGAGTTAATTCACCCTCTGCCCCTCCTCAGTGCCTTGCTTTAGGAGTCCTAGGAGTTCTCGTTGGAACATTCCTATGATGGCTGAATTTGCAAGGTCTTGTAATGCGTACGGCAGTCATGACTGTGCTGCCCTTGGTTGCTCTTCAGTCTCATTAGTTTCATGTCTATGGAATGGCTGTTTGTGTCTCTGTTAAACTCCAACAAAGCCCCATTCCGATAAAAATTCTCTTTAAACCCACTAAAGCTGTAAAAAGTGGCCTGCGTTGTGCAGGGGAGGTCAGACTAGATGATCATAATGGTCCCTTCTGACCTAAATGTCTATGAATCTAGTGACTTGCCTAGGCAGAGTCAGTAGCAGACTTAGGAACAGACCCATATCTCTGGATTCCCAGACCCATAGGCAAACTGCTTTGGGCTACCATGTGACAACTGGCATGCATCAGCCACATGAAAACCACCTTATCTCCTGGTGTGCTGATCACTCCTTGCCCTGTACATGCCCTGTGATGTGCAGTCACTTGGCTTAGCTGTTAACTGCTATGCTTCCATCCTGAGTCCTTGGGACTTCACTGAAAGAAATCTAATACTTGCACTGAGGCAGAAATGTTGTACTAAAATGTGTAGTGCATCTAAAGCACTCCCAGATCTGTCCAACCTCTGGGACAGCCACGATGCTTTTCACTTAGAGAGGAGACACAGTAACACCCTTTCCCCCCTCCACCCCCAGGATCCATTCATAACTTAATACTTCTGCTGTCGAAGGGCTGGTGCCTTGCATTCTCCATTGAAAATGATCTCTGTGTATCTTCTTTCACTGAAATACGTTGAGGTTTTTCTTGCTCTGAAGACTCAGCCGGCATAATGTGCGAGCTAGATAAGTGGTGTAAGCAGTAGCTGCTGCAGTTGGCAGAGGCTCCACACGGGGAATTCAGTGTGGTGCTTGGGCATTTTTAATGGCTGCGATAAGAAAGATGCAGTATTTAAAAATTAAGCAGTTTATGGCTAGATCTGATGTGAAAGGAACAATTTGCGTTTTATTCCTTTACATCTAAATTGTTGCTTAATTTATTGAACCAGTTGTGATAGTTTTTTAAAAAACATCTGCCTGTGAATTTGCATCTTAATTTTATGCTGTGTTCGTTCTTTTTTAACGTAACAGCCGTGTTAGTCTGTATTCGCAAAAGAAAAGGAGTACTTGTGGCACCTTAGAGACTAACCAATTTATCTGAGCATAAGCTTTCGTGAGCTACAGCTCACTTCATCGGATGCAGTGAGCTGTAGCTCACGAAAGCTTATGCTCAGATAAATTGGTTAGTCTCTAAGGTGCCACAAGTACTCCTTTTCTTTTTGCGTTCTTTTTTTAGAGATTCTTGTGTTGTAAATAGGAAAAATAATGTTGACGACAATGTATAATTTTGTTAACTGCAGACAAGGCTCCATCTTTATTGGAGGAGACGCCAGCTCATATTTTATAGAATGCTTTAATGGAAAATTTAATTTGAAAATAAGACACTTTCTCTGGCTTCAGGTTGCACTTGTCATCAGTTTACATGGTGTAAGCTTAAGTCAGGTGTGGTGGTGGTGCTTGTTATTGTAAGGAAGTTGGGGAAATGTGTTTTCCTGCATTAAGCCTGCATTTGGTAATCCTGCCTTGGCAGCCTGTTAGATGGTGATTGTGGTTTGCCCTTCAACCCTGAAATATGGGCTGTATTGCATTGCCAGAGTAAACAAGTATGTGGAGAGTAGACGAGGGCCACCTACAGGCTGTAACAAACATCACAGGGTTGATTCTGATGGTTGTTTGTTGAATGAAAGAGGGAGTTCATATTTCATTCAAAAACTGGACTTCAGTGTTGGCTGGTTTATAGGGGAGAAGTATACTGAATTAAAGGTATATATACAGTGGTGGTCTAGTCGTCTGGTCTCAGGATATTTGAGGTGGTGAGATAATGTCTTTTATTGGACCGACTGTTAGTGAGAGAGACAAGCTTTTGCGCTTACACAGAGCTCTTCCGGTCCAAAGATATACAGACAGACAGATTTGGCCCCAAATATCAATGCTTTCAAAGCAAGCTTCTGCAAAACCTAAATCCAATAAAAATGTTACCATAGACTTCAAAAGTTGATTTTTGCTGTACGAACGCAGGGTCTGCACCAACATTGTCTTGCACGTCGCTATAAGGAAAAGAAAACCCATGCTCTTGAGCGGTAGAAGCCATTGATGTCCTTTGGGAGTTGGGGTCTTTCTGCCCTTGTGCCTTGCAAAACCTCCCGCAGTTACTAACTTCTGGTCAGCTGAGGACTGAGGGCTATTGTGGCACAGTGCCGCATGGGGTCCCTTTAACTCTGCTGAGCTGGAGATCTTGTTTTAATTTTGCTTTGCGTGGAGCATGTGCCTAGTCCTTGTAGATGCTAAACTCAGACATCAAATGTCTGGAATTTAATCCCACACTTGTGTCCAAGACTGAATCAGGCCTGACTCAAGGCATGTGTATATTTGCTGTTCGTGAATGACCCTGTAGACAGAGTAGTGTTGTTGTCCATTACTTTGAAAAAATACCCTTGTTCCTGACACAATGCAAAGCTGAGTCCCTCGGGAGGTGTTGCCCTTTGCTACTGAAATGCTCATTTTCTTGTTGCTCTCTTGTAGAATGTGAGCACTTGATCCGCCACATGCTGGTGCTGGACCCAAGTAAGCGCCTGTCAATGGAACAGATTTGCAAACACAAGTGGATGAAGCTCGGGGAAGCTGATGCAGAGTTTGACAGGGTGAGCAGGCAGAAAGGCTCTGGTGTGTCTACATGGTGAAAGGGTGTGGGGAATCCAGTATGCGGGCTTTAGGGAGGAGGGCTGAGTATTGGCCCTGTATGCACAGTACTGGCCGTGTGTGCACATTGGAGACCATTAGAGTGGCTCAAAACCAAATTAATGCCCTGTGTTAAGAGTTCACAATTCCCAAGTGCAAGTATGCTGTTGTTATTTCTTTCCCCCCGCAAGGACTCGCTGTCGTCCTTGTCTTAGTGCCCTCTCCTCTCTTGGACTCTAGATCATTCATCATCATTCTTTTAGTCTCTGTATCTCTAGGCTATTGGGTTTCTTTGTTTGCCCTCCTGATACCATACCTGGAATCCTGGTTTCCAGTTGCATTGGCTATGGGCCATAGCTAGCCCCCAAGATCTCATGCTAGTGTGAAGTGAAATGCTGTTTCTGCTCCTGCTTTGTCCAGGCAGGCCACTGTACCCTCAGTGTTCAGATACTGTGTCGAGCTGCAGCATGGGTCGCGGGCCCTCCAGCTGTAGGCTTGTGGCACTGGTGGTTTATGGCGTGTTCCACCTAGTGAACGTTTGCTGCCCTTGGGGTGCTGAGCACTGACAGTCTTTCTGTGCCCTTGCAGTTAATAGCAGAATGTCAGCACCTCAAGATTGAAAGACAGATGGAACCACTGAACGAAGACGTGCTCTTAGCAATGGTGGAGATGGGGCTGGACAAAGAGCGCACGCTACAGGTAACTCGAACCAGCTTGCAAGTGCCTCTGTTATCGGGCTGCCGCCTGCAGCTGGTAAATGTCATGGTGGTGGTGGTCACACCTGCCAATTAACACTTTCTTCTGCAGAGGAGTTCTGGAGAGGAAGGGGATTTATTTTCATTACTAGAAAAAAAAAATGGATTTCTTCTTATCCTTCCCTTGCTAGTCACTAAGGACGGATGCCTATGATCACTACAGTGCAATCTATAGCCTGCTCTGTGACCGATTAAAGAGACACAAGAATCTGCGCATTACAGCACCTCCCAGTATGCCACGGACCATGACCTTCCCCACACCAGCTAACATCCAGGTGGGTCTCAGATAGATGGGGTCATTTCATCAGTGCAGGTTTAGTCGTAACTTCCCCCAGCCTTGCAAAGCTCAACCTGGTCAGAGCTTGTTTGTTTAGCTGGGTAAGTAAAATAACTTGAGTTCCTTCATGACCATCCTCACCCTGGTAAGGAGAGAGGAGAAGATTCTTTGCCTGCGTGGTAAGTTTTCATGTGTGTCCATGTTACTGTTCTCTTGGGGTCTGCAGCTTTCTGGCCAACGTGCTGCTGGAGCCTAACCCTGTTTTGCTTTTCATGAAAATGCTCCAATTTCTGCTGTGCAGCATCTGGGAATGCATCTGAGTTTCAATAGCAGGAGTCTGGAAGGGAGCATGGGTGGGAGAGGTGGAGGAAGATGTAGTTGAACCTGGAGCTGGGATCCCTTCTGCAAGTGGCTAATGTGTTCGGAAGAAGGCGATCCCCCCTGAAGAGCGCTGTGCTACCTGGGCTGTTAGTGGCTGACCAGTAGGAAGAGTCACAACCCAAAGGACGTGGCTGCAGATTTTAAAAGGGAAAAGAAACCCCCTAGTTGCTCATTGTTTTGATTCCTTCTGCTTTGCAGGCGGAACAGGCAGGCAACCCCGTGAGTATCAATGTGCCACAAGTCCAGCTCATCAACCCTGAGAACCAGATCATAGAGGCAAGTTGCTTTCCATTGCTGACTCCTGTGAGTGCCCTTTCTTCATGACACGCTGGGCTTCTGGCACCTGATTTCAAAATCTCTTGTATTTTTCCCCACCCCAGACTGATGGAACAATGAACTTGGACAGTGATGAAGGGGAAGAGCCATCCCCTGAAGCCCTGGTCCGTTATCTCTCAATGAGAAGGCACACTGTTGGAGTCGCAGACCCACGGTTAGTATCCAGCTCTTTCTCCTGAGTAGGAGCAGAGGGACCCGCTCCTGCCTTTTTAAGGGTCCCTCTCCACCCCAACGGCATTCTCTATGAATCCATGGATGATGTTCCTCTGGATTTCCATGGCCTCTTGGAGGCACCTGAGTACGGGATAGTGTTTTGATTTGGAGGTTGTAAGAAGCTCTTACACCTTTGGGTTGCTCCTGTTGAAAGGTCAGAGGTTTTATATAATCTATTAAAATGATGGATTCATATGGGAAAAACACTTCAAAACCCCACCCTTCAATATTTAGGAGTGAAATCCCTTTGCTTTCCTGCTCCCGTCATATCTAGCTCTATGGTGAATGGGATGGCAGGGTGGGATTCTTGCTCGAAAGCATGATCTTGGCTGGGTGGGGAAGGGAATCGGGTGCCACTTGAATGGCAGAAATCCATGTCTTTTCACTTGAAAAATCCACTTTCCCAGTGGCCTGTGTGGCAGGCCTCTCCGGCAGGGACACGATTTCCTCTTTACCTCAATGAATCAGTTGCTATTTCTGGCTGGCTTTGTTTAATTGGGGGCCATGTTGGCCAGAGAGGCAAAGGAGGTCGGAAAGCTATGAGCTACTTTATTTTTAATATCTTAGTGTCTAGAGACTAAGTATCATGATGCCAAGTGCAATTGTATTTTGCATGAATGGTTAGACCTGGAAAATCCCAATTCTGAGAACCTTAAGGGCACATTAAAAATGAAGAACTTGCTACACTTAGGTCCAGGCCCCACTCCTGAGCCGGAGAAATCCACAGTGAAAGCCAGTGAGAAGTATAGCTGACGGTAGCAAGCATGCGGATTGGTTTGCTTGGGTTATTTCTAAGTCCTATGTTTCTGAATGTGATTGCTCAGCACGGAAGTGATGGAAGATCTCCAGAAGCTCCTGCCAGGCTTCCCTCGTGTCACACCCCAGGCTCCGTTCCTGCAGGTGGCTCCAAACATGAACTTCATGCACAATATGCTGCCTATGCAGAACCTGCAGCCGACTGGACAGCTGGAGTACAAGGTACCATCCGCTGTGTATGTTCCCCACAACTGGAGCCAGTGCTACGTGGAGATACAGGCTGCAGCTCTTGGAGAATCCCCGAGTCTGCTCCATAGGTTTAATGATCGATTTGATCGCTGAGGCTGGACCTTAGTTCTGTCTGATGTCGCCTGGGATTGTCCCTCTTGTAGTTCTGAGTAAAAACAAACACCCCACAATTTGAAATTCAGAAACTGGTTTGATGGGGCGGGGGAGATCAATGATCTTAGTAGCAAATCAGACCGGGGTCCTTGGTTTCCAAGCGTGTGAAACCCAGAGGCCCAGCCTGCCTTATGGCTGAAGCTCAGGGCTGTAAGTTGGAAGATCTGGGTTCTACTCCTAGCTCTGCTACTGACGGAGAGAGTTCGGGCAGGTCATTCCACCACTCTGCTTCAGTTTCCCCAGGAGTAAGGTGTTGAAGACCTTCGCCTCACCCAAGGCCAGTTAGGCTGTTCCCTTGGTATTTATACAGTGCTCTAAGATCCTCCAGGAGGCACTAGAGGAGGAGGAATATTCGGTGATAAGTCCCCTGTGTTCTTCCTAGGAGCAGTCCTTGCTGCAGCCCCCCACTCTGCAGTTGCTGAATGGAATGGGCCCTCTAGGGCGGCGGGCTTCAGACGGTGGAGCCAACATCCAGCTGCACGCACAACAACTGCTGAAGCGTCCTCGAGGCCCTTCCCCGCTCGTCACTATGACTCCAGTAAGTAGCAAAGGAAGAACAGAGTTGGTGGCATGTTTACAAACACGTCCTCTTGCTGGCAGAACTGGCAGTGAAAGCTGGGGTTTGGAGTGGCGTGTGCAAAAGAACCGCAGAGGCGGACAGGGAATGACATGCCAGTTTCCCAGCATTGGCAGGGACTTGCCACCTGCCATTTGCTTTAGCTTTCCTTCCCTCGGGACGTTCATCCTACAATAATGGGAGCGTTTTCTCGCCCTTTTCCTTGGCCCTCTCTACCCACCTGCTCTCCAGAGGCAAAGCTGAAGCGGGATTCAAAGGAACCTTTTAAAACAGATGGTGGCTTCACTGCCAGTATCAGCAAATTCCTGGCCATGCTGTCACTGGTGTCATCTCCTCGGTGCAGCGTATAGAAGGGCTGGTAGCCTCCCTCTCCCACGATGCCGGTGGTCCTGGAACTTTAAACTGCTTTGGCCCTTCAGTTACCAATGCATCACAAGCACCTCTCCTTTCCTGGCAACCCTTCCCTATCTCACAAGATCCTTGGACACTGCTGCTTGCCTAGCATCTGGCTTTTGGTCTCCTCCTTCGTGACACTGCTGCCAGGGAGACCCATGTTCAGAATTGGCATGCCTGGCTGTCTGGCTTTAGCCCCTATCTGAGCAGTGCTGACCATTGGGGGCACATGTGTTCCTCAAGCCAGCCCCCCATTTGATTGTCTGCTTCCCACCGGAAGTGTCTGTGTCTGGGGAGTAGCTGTATGTTTCCAAGATTAATGTTCTGTTCACTGTCTAGGTTTCTAATCTTTGTTCCTTTTTGTTGTCTTGGGATCTTCCTGGGGTTGTCAGCTGGAATCTGCCCAGTTGAGTATCTTCCTCCTTCCATTAATGACCTGCACAAACTTGCTAGCACTAGAGGCCAGGCGTCTTGCTGCTGTGAGGAATGTGACCTGCTGATGGGCCTTTTATTTCTCATTTATTAGTAGCAATTTAAATATTTCTCTTCAGAAGTGCTGAGAAGAGCATGATGTTTGTAACTCTCTCGCTAAGGTTTCTTTGCCACTCTCTTGCTTTATTTATCAGAGAAAGGAAAATCTACCAGTATTAATCTCCGGGGTGTTAATGTGGGCAGTGCTTCCCCCTGGAGGTATGTGTATTACTGAATTTCCTGCTAGCACCAAAAGAAGCCGCCCCTATATAGATTGCACTGTGTAAGGGTGAGATGTTGAGGGTGTATTTTGGAGGAGGATTCTGAGTGCCCCCAAATGTCTGGTCCTTAATTGTTCTTCTAGAAGGTCAGGTTTCTGCAGCCCAAGATAGTGTTGAATAAGCCACCTTCTGGAGCCCATGGTTCCCCTTTCCTCTCTCCTCAGGCAGTGCCAGCAGTTACCCCTGTGGATGAGGAGAGCTCCGATGGGGAGCCGGATCAGGAAGCTGTGCAGAGGTAACATCCCATCTGTTGGCCTTTCCCCTTGTGCTGCTGGAGAGGCTCACCCTATGGTGCCCTAAAGCTGATCTAAAAAACCCAACAAATCAACCTCGTCCCAAGCTGCAGGTGTTGATTTATGGTGAAGGTTTCAACTTTTCCTTTATGGGTGCCTGTTTACGCCAGGCAATTACTCTACCTGACACTAACAGGCAAATGAATAACTTTGTAAAATAACCTGACAGCTTCTGAAATTCTGCAGGCTGTTTGAGCAATAGGTTATCCAGAAACTCTGAGCACTAAACTCCTTTGCTTAGGGTGTACCAGCATGCAAACCAAACTAACCTGCATAGTGAGTGCTAAGACACTGCACCCTCCCTCATCCCTGCTGAGTGACTGGGGAAGTGGTCTCATTTTATCTGTGCAGCTTTTGGACCGAGACCTGCAGTAAACATCCAACTCTGATGCCTTGAAGTGAGTTTGATAACAACTTGGGTATCTGTAGTCATTTAGATTTCTAGCCATAGCAGTAGGTCCCGAAACAGTCTGCTCCGACATGTGAGAGGTGGTCCAATATCGACTCTGAAACGTCACTTCTCTCCCCAGCCAAAGTACGTACCGGGGTTCTTCCTCCAGCTGAAAACACTAACAGTCCTTGCTAATACTTGCAGAGTAGTTTTTGTGTAGCTACTTTTTCTGCTAAGCAACTGGTGCAGATGATCCTCCTTATTAAGTTCCATGGATTTTCCCCAGTTCTGGTGGGCAGGAACTTGACAAGAACAGGGGCTCTCTCAGCTTTTACGGATATTGTCCTTCCAAGAAAGAGGCAAATAACTGCCGGGTGGGCAGCAGGCAGGTATAGAGGTGAGGGAGTTGCTGCTAAAGCCATTTAATTCCCCATAATATTCCTAGAGCCCTTGTAAACTCCACTGGTCTCAGTGCTGTAAAACAGAAGGGTTCTAATGGCAATGGGAAGTTGGGTACAACAGTGGCTTGTCCAGGGCATGTGCCAAGATTCCCTTGTCTACTTGGCCTTAGAAAACAGCCAAACATAGTACACATTAAAGAACGCCCTGTGCTTCCAGCGGCTAGGAGTCTACACATTCTGGGTAGCCAAAGTGTGGCCCAAGGAGCTATACAGTGCCACCCATGGTCATTCTCATTTTCATTATGGAGGCGCGGCCCGCGGACACTGCAGGCCCCAGCATGCCATGCTCTAGCTTGACAAAGAAGACTTGCCTTCAGTCAATGCTGAACGTTGTATCTTGGCGTCAGAACTCTCCAGTGATGGCACCGCTCAGATCTGGGACCTGCAGTCTCCATGGGACACTGCTCCAAACTGTAAAGCTGAATAAACCTGCAGAGTTTTCCATTTTGGGCAAATAAGATGCAGCCCTGCGGCTCTTGGCAAATTGCCAATGTGTCCTCATCTGGCCAAGCTTAGGGTGCCCATATTTTAAAACCTCCGCTTCCAGCTGAACCCTTTAAGGTTGTAAGAGTCAGGCTTGGCAGGTAGGGTTTTGAGACCAAGGGTAAAACTTCCAAAAATGTATGCAGGACTTAGGAACCCAAGTCTCACTGTAAGTGGGATGCAGTTTCTGAGGTACCTAAGTCACCTTTGAAAATGGGGCTTAGCTACTTTTGAAAATATTACCCCCAAATCCTCCTTGTGTGCGCTTACGCCACATTCTTCATAGCCGCTGGACAGGACCAAGCTTAAACTGTGCTAATGAGTGCACATTAACCCTCCATCTCCCCACCCTCTTACGCTGCGACATGCCACTAATCACCAGTAGAAGAGTAAACAGTATTAACACCAGGGACAGAAGCTAATATTTATCTTTTCAGAACACTGGTTTGAATGCCCTCTGCAATGACCGCAGAGCAACTTTTGCCCTTGTTTGTTTTAGATTGCCTGACCTTGAAATAGTGTGCATTCCATTCCCCATGCCCAGGGCACAATCGCATCTCTTCAGAGCTTGCAAAACGTTTTTTTCCACCCAAACACTTGCAGTTCATGAGTGGATTGTTCCCTGGAGCCATGAAATAAAGTGATTGTAGCAAACCGCAACTGTGAAGCTCTTTGGGAAACTCTCCCTGTCTCCATCAAATGGATCTCAAACATTTAATGGCTCAGATTTTGGCAAGTCACCACACCACTAAGTACTCTTCATTCTGTTAACTTGCTGCTTTTTGTGTCAATGGATAATGCTTTTTGCAGAGCCATAGTTTTAAGTGCTGCTGTTTCCCCTACTGTACAGGTTTTAGTTACAGACACAAAAAAGAAATCAACTCAAAGTATTTGTAACCCCCATTTTACCCTCTAGCTTTGTGTAGGCCAGGAATCTTTGTAGGCATAACTCATCACCAGTGCAGCTTCACCTGCGTTAGCAATGGTGGGAGGGTTAGTCTAGTTCAGGTACAGGCATTGATTCCACTCTGTCCTCAAACCTTGTCAGCATTTCCACCATTGCTAGCACCTGAGAGAGGTGCCTGCCCAAGAGTGAAGAATATCCAAGGGTAGCTACATCCTTTGCCATCTCGCTGAATCAGGCCCTTTCTGCCTTAGCGTCCAACACAAACAGAAAGGGAACAATAGGGCTAAAAATCCCCAAACCAGCCCTGAACTTGTCTACAGCCGAAAGTGGAAGCGCTTAGAGAGCCGGGGCTCCTGCTCCAGGAAGGGCATAGGCTGAATTAGCTCCTCACTTTCCCTCGCCATTTTTGCTTTAGGCATCGTTGGTGCAGCCTCCGTACATTGATTCCCAGACTCTGCTCGAAGTGTCCAAGAGTGGGGACTAGATGGCGCACTTACACACATGCTGTTCCTCCCTCAGAACCTACATTCAGATCTGGGTTAGATCACACACACAGTGCAAAGAGCAGGCCACAGCCTAATCTCCAGCAGTGGTAGCAATGTCGTAAATGCCATCATCTGATGTGGGACCATTCAACGTGCTGATCTCTGCTCAGACTCCAGACTGAGAATGTCGCAGGTGAGGACTGAAGTGCGCAGGCTGAGCCATGCAGGGAAACGTGCACAGCATCTGTCTGCACTGTGCCGAGCTCTCCGGCCAAATGCTGTAAGCGTTACTCACGCAAACAGTCCCACGGGCATAGTGCATATTACGTAAGGCAGACAGTGCTATTACCCTTCAGACTAGCGCCACTTTAGGGGAAAGAATCCCTACAGAAACTAACTAGTCACTGAAGCTAGATCTAAATGAATGTGCTTGAGAATTCCCCATGAGATGAAGTAGAGCTTTTCTCCTGAGATGATTGGCCATTCTGTTTCTTACCAAGTTTGGCATTGGAATAAAGCTGGCTATGACTTCAGTCCTCCGCTAAGCAGTTAACGTCCCTTTAACCTGACAGGCATTGGCAGTACGGTTTGCTCTTTCATGGGTGTTCTACAACTCACAGCAGGCTCTGAACACTGCAGCGAGCATTTTTCTTTCCTAATTACTCTGGATTATCTGCTTCTGCTCCCTCCTTTTGGAGTATTCCCATCAGTCTCTTCCATTTATAAAATGTGCTCCTGCTTGTTGCAGATACTTGGCAAATAGGTCAAAAAGGCACACTCTGGCAATGACCAACCCTACAGCTGAAATCCCTCCAGACTTGCAGAGGCAGCTAGGACAGCAGTCTTTTCGATCCCGGGCTTGGGCTCCACACCTGGTACCCGATCAGCACCGGTGAGTAATGGCACCGGCCGTTCGGGCAGCTCTGTGCCAGGGAACCCGCTCAGATGTCATCTGAATGGAGTGCAGAAAAAATCCAGCTTGGCATAAAGGGGTTAAAAGAAGAAAGGAGCAGACCCCAAAGCAGAAGCTGGCTGGCCCTGTTGGACATGCTTCATTTCTGAGCAGATATAGGCTCCTCACCTGCTAAGTGCATGGCGCACTCACGGGCAGGGATCAGTTGGCTCTTCCCCTCCAGTCCCACTTCTGTGGCTGGAGATGATTTGCCAGGATGGCTGCCTTAGCCCTGGGGCTGGGATTAAGATTAAGCGATCCAGATTAGTGGAAAGATTTGTTAATGTACTAGTAGGCTCAACCCTGTAGTGAGTAGTAAATCTGCTGTGGAATAGTCAGTAGTGGAATGCTGTATGAAAGGCTGCACCGGGAGTAAACTATACGTAGGTTTAGAAACCTCACTGCACCAGAGTTGTGTGTTTCCACTGCAGAATCTCCATGCAAAGCTCCCTGTTTGTCATTTTGTTTCTAATCCAATCCTCTGGTGGAGAGGGTTGGGGGAGAACAATTATAACTTTTGTGACTGAGGGAACTGCTGCAAAACTGGATCCAAGTGAGCTAAAATTCTGGAGGAAGGGCCCTCCTGACTTTGAGAACTATTAATTCTACAGAGTCCTTCAATGCTGCAGCAAACTGGAGACGCTACTGCCACAGACACCGCTTAAAAACTGCACCTCGACCCCAAAACACTGAGGGTGTAACACAAATGTAAACGGTCGTGCTCGTTTCTCTTTGATGTCAGTTGCTGAACAATTGAGAAAGCAGTTACCTAGAAGACCAGATTTGTGCTCATGTTAAATCCTCTCACCAGCTCTCACTGGCAAGCTTGTCACAGCGCTCTTTATTGCAGCCAGATCCCTGCTGAGTTGAGCGTTGGTGGAATCAGCAGAGACAGGTGAACGCTGAGCAGACTGAGTCAGCACTGGTGCCACGCTGGAACTCTAGAAGGCAAAAGATAACCCTTGACTTACTCCTGGGTAGAAAGGGAGGCAGGAGATGAGGAGTAAGATTTCCTGGGTCACAGAGTGCTTTATAGGAAGAGAAGAAAAACAGTTGCAAAGTAAATAAACAGAAAATATTGTATGTCCTGCTTCCAGGGTCACTTCAGAATGGAGGTTTAAATGAAGCCATTGAGGTATTGTTATAAGGCTCTTTAGACCAAGCCTACCCTGCCCCCTCTGGCTCTCATCATGTGTCTGCTCCTCTGTTTTTACATGCACAGGATAGCATTGACTCATTCCAGATTCACAATTTTACATGTCGCAGCAGAGGCCTGTAAGCCTGTGGAACTACAGACATGCCTGAGATCAAAAGAGAGGAACTTGAAAATCAAATCTGGCCCCAGAGCAAGCGCCTGGAAGTCTCTGTACACCTCAGACATAGCTAGTGGAAGGCTGTGTCTTGTAGTGTGGCAAAACCTGCAGTAAACCGCAAAGTACTGGCTCGTGGACAGCTGTCAGCTTTTATTCTGGTGCTTAACTTAGTCTGTTTGAAACTGGTTTGTACTTAAACAGGTCTCAAAATACGTTAGTCTAGAAAGCCAGTCTGGAGTGCCAGGGGCAGTGTTACTGTGCATCATCCTAGCATGCTTGGGAACCTGATGCACAATGCTCACTTTCCTCGTTTGCTTCTGCTGCCCATTACAGAGTTGGAAGGTCAGATGGACAGGTTGGCTTGCTGACTGGCAGAAAGGGAACATGGGAGCCAGCCACCTCTAGCCTTAGTTGGAACATATTTCAAATTGTAATTAATTAAAATACATTTTACCAAGCAGGGCTGAATATGTGAAAATAACTGGAACTAACATCCTGGAAATGTTGCAACATGAATGAGAATCTTACTCCTGCAAGGGATAGCTTCTCCAGCAGAGATTCCGTTTTGTCTTTCAGAGCAGGCTTCAACAGAGACCTCTGTACATACATAAAATATTTAAAGTACCAATTGTCTGTCTAACGTAATTCAGTTTGAAGCACTACTATAGACCGCCAGGATCTAATTTGGATATGAATAGAGCCCTTTTTAATGTTTTTAATGAAGTAAATACTAACGGAAACAGCGTGATCATGGGAGACTTTAACTTCCCAGATATAGACTGGAGGACGAGTGCTAGTCATAATAATAGGGCTAAGATTTTCCTAGATGCGATAGCTGATGCATTCCTTCATCAAGTAGTTGCTGAACCGACTAGAGGGGATGCCATTTTAGATTTGGTTTTGGTGAGTAGTGAGGACCTCATAGAAGAAATCGTTGTAGGGGACAGTCTTGGTTCAAGTGATCATGAACTAATTCAGTTCAAACAGAACAGAAGGATTAACAAAAATAAATCTGCAACTAGAGTTTTTGATTTCAAAAGGGCTGACTTTCAAAAATTAAGGAAATTAGTTAAGGAAGTGGATTGGACTGAAGAACTTATGGATCTAAAGGCAGAGAAGGCCTGGGATTACTTTAAATCAAAGCTGCAGAAGCTATCGGAAGCCTGCATCCCAAGAAAGGGGAAAAAATTCATAGGCAGGAGTTGTAGACCAAGCTGGATGAGCAAGCATCTCAGAGAGGTGATTAAGAAAAAGCAGAAAGCCTACAGGGAGTGGAAGATGGGAGGGATCAGCAAGGAAAGCTACCTTATTGAGGTCAGAACATGAAGGGATAAAGTGAGACAGGCTAAAAGTCAAGTAGAGTTGGACCTTGCAAAGGGAATTAAAACCAATAGTAAAAGGTTCTATAGCCATATATATAAGAAGAAAACAAAGAAAGAAGAAGTGGGACCGCTAAACACTGAGGATGGAGTGGAGGTTAAGGATAATCTAGGCATGGCCCAATATCTAAACAAATACTTTGCCTCAGTCTTTAATAAGGCTCATGAGGATCTTAGGGATAATGGTAGCATGACAAATGGGAATGAGGATATGGAGGTAGATATTACCATATCTGAGGTAGAAGCGAAACTCGAACAGCTTAATGGGACTAAATTGGGGGGCCCAGATAATCTTCATCCAAGAATATTAAAGGAATTGGCACCCGAAATTGCAAGCCCATTAGCAAGAATTTTTAATGAATCTGTAAACTCGGGGGTTGTACCATATGACTGGAGAATTGCTAACATAGTTCCTATTTTTAAGAAAGGGAAAAAAAGTGATCCGGGTAACTACAGACCTGTTAGTTTGACATCTGTAGTATGCAAGGTCTTGGAAAAAATTTTGAAGGAGAAAGTAGTTAAGGACATTGAAGTCAATGGTAAATGGGACAAAATACAACATGGTTTTATAAAAGGTAGATCGTGCCAAACCAACATGATCTCCTTTGAGAAAGTAACAGATTTTTTAGACAAGGGAAACCTAGATTTCAGGAAGGCGTTTGATACCGTGCCACATGGGGAATTATTAGTTAAATTGGAAAAGATGGGGATCAATATGAAAATTGAAAGGTGGATCAGGAATTGGTTAAAAGGGAGACTACAACGGGTCCTACGGAAAGGTGAACTGTCAGGCTGGGGGGAGGTTACCAGTGGAGTTCCTCAAGGATCAGTTTTGGGACTAATCTTATTTAATCTTTTTATTACTGACCTTGGCACAAAAAGTGGGAGTGTGCGAATAAAGTTTGCGGATGATACAAAGCTGGGAGGTAATGCCAATTTAGAGAAGGAGCAGGATATCATACAGGAGGATCTGGATGACCTTGTAAACTGGAGTAATAGTAATAGGATGAAATTTAATAGTGAGAAGTGTAAGGTCATGCATTTAGGGATTAATAACAAGAATTTTAGTTATAAACTGGGGAAGCATCAATTAGAAGTAACGGAGGAGGAGAAGGACCTTGGAGTATTGGTTGACCACAGGATGACTATGAGCCGCCAACGTGATATGGCTGTGAAAAAAGCTAATGTGGTCTTGGGATGCATCAGGCGAGGTATTTCCAGTAGAGATCAGGAGGTGTTAGTACGAGGCACCGGTGAGACCTCACCTGGAATACTGTGTGCAGTTCTGGTCTCCCATGTTTAAGAAGGATGAATTCAAACTGGAACAGGTACAGAGAAGGGCTACTAGGATGATCTGAGGAATGGAAAACCTGTCTTACGAAAGGAAACTCAAGGAGCGTGGCTTGTTTAGCCTAACGAAAAGAAGGTTGAGGGGAGATAGGATTGCTCTCTATAAATATATCAGAGGGATAAATACCGGAGAGGGAGAGGAATTATTTAAGCTCAGTACCAACGTGGACACAAGAACAAATGGATATAAACTGGTCATCGGGAAGTTTAGACTTGAAATTAGACGAAGGTTTCTAATCATCAGAGGAGTGAAGTTTTGGAATAGCCTTCCAAAGGAAGCAGTGGGAGCAAAAGATCTATCTGGCTTTAAGATTAAACTCGATAAGTTTATGGAGGAGATGGTATGATGGGATAACATGATTTTGGTAATTAATTGATCTTTAAATATTCATGGTAAATAGGCCTAATGGCCTGTGATGGGATGTTAGATGGGGTGGGATCTGAGTTACCCAGGAAAGCATTTTCTGTAGTATCTGGCTGGTGAATTTTTCCCACGTGCTCTGGGTTTAGCCGATCGCCATATTTGGGGTCGGGAAGGAATTTTCCTCCAGGGCAGATTGGAAGACGCCCTGGAGGTTTTTTGCCTTCCTCTGTAGCATGGGGCACGGGTCACTTGCTGGAGGGTTCTCTGCTCCTTGAAGTCTTTAAACCACGATTTGAGGACTTCAATAGCTCAGACATAGGTGAGAGGTTTTTCGCAGGAGTGGGAGGGTGAGATTCTGTGGCCTGCGTTGTGCAGGAGGTCGGACTAGATGATCATAATGGTCCCTTCTGACCTTAGTATCTATGAATCTATATGGAGCTAGATTATCTTCTGTTTTGTTTTACAACCAAACCATCCGCAGGGATGCTCTAAAGACTTGTTCCCTAAGGGCCTTTCACAGACAAAGACCGTTGCTCCAGCCATGGTGTTGTCCGCTCATTTTCTGTCTGGATTGAATTGGTACAAAGCTAAACCCATCTGGGGAGAGAAACTAACTGGGTCCTCACGTGTTAGTTTTTGCTTTTGGGTGGAGAGAGAGCAGTGTTTTGTAATACTCTTAAAGAGGTACTCTTGAGGATGCGTGTGCTTGGGTTTGACTCATATATGGGAACCCAGATTGAAAGGGAAGTTTGTTCCTGGAAAAATGTCTTCTGACCTCCAGTTCTGGAAGGGAACTGAGAGGGAACTGTTATAAGTTCCTCTACAACCATTTGCCCTGGTACTAGGCTTGGTCCATTTATTCTCTGATGTGTGTCTCATGATGGCATGGCACCAAACATTTAGGCTGCTGGTTGACTCTGCATTCAAGGTGATGGGATGGGTGGGGAAGAATCTGAAACAAGACAGCCCCTAGCAGTGAAAGAGGGTTCCCTCTCTGTGCAAAGTCATCATGTTTCTCCCTCCCCCCCACTGGGTTTAGTGCCTTTCTGAACGCAGATGCCAGCCTCTGCTCTGGCTCAGAGTGGCTGCAGGATAGACCCTTTCCTGCCCTTGCGGTGTTAATCTTATTCACGCCCACCCACTGGTGCTGTGACACGGCAGGTTTTCTCTGCGTGTACTGGAGACTTAGAAGTGTTTTAAAAACTTTTTTGTTTTGCCATTATTGGTTTTGTCTTGAGGCCCCCCTACAAGTGCAGCTTCCTTGTTTGACCCCCATCCCCCAAGTCCATCTCTCTGTAGTCACATGAGGTGCAGCATTTGGTAGAACATGTTCAGATCAAAATTCCCTCATCTTCAAGGCCTGATGTGTGTTAGTGCTTGGAATAACCCAGTCTGACAGGTTCACTAGCATGTGTCCTCTAGGAAGCGGAAGATCCTGGAAGCCTGTGTGAGTGCTGAGAGGGGGCAGGTCTTGCTGCTAGGTGGTGGTCTAAGCTTTTTTGGCATTCGAATGGGAAGCCTCCATTCCGCACACATGTTAGGGTTACTGGTGCCCCTTTTGATGCACCAATTAGTATTTTCCAGTTTTCCTCCTTTCCCAGGTATCCATGGGATATCCTTGCCCTTCTCTCAGTGAAGTCTCTCTCTAGGTGTACCTGCAAATAAAGCATCTGGGGTAGGACTGGGGGTGAGGTTGTTATGCTGATCCTGCTTCTGGGCTTGTTTAAATTAGAATTCGTAAGGTGCTGGCCCACTGTATTTTAGGGTTAGACTCAGCAGGCAAGCTCCAGCTGAGCGTTTTAAGGTGGTCTCTTAGAGAACAGGCCTTGCCACAGAGAGACAACTGTTCCTAGCGGCAGAATCACCTTGTCTAAGGCAGCAGCATTCCTGACGGGCTCCTCCTTCCCCAATTCAGATAGATGAACATGCAACAATTTTTCTTAGCACAGAGTATTCCCATCCCACTGGAATATAGGGACGCTCCAGCTTAGCAAAATGTCACCGTGTAAACTCTGAGGCATGGTGAATGAAAACGGCTCTCAGATGGAGAAACGCCTTTCCGTTCTTAGCTGTTGAATGGTTTCTGCAGGTCGGTGGAACCAAGTGCCAGGCCAAGTCATATGGTCAGTTACAGACTGGTGCCCCAGTTATAATCTAGTTAGGATATAAATCAGACTGGCAAAATTTTAGAGAAAATGTACCTACCCCAGCACCAAATGGACTTGCTAATCCTGTACCCTGCTGGTGATGAATAAACTAATGGCACTTTACTTCTTACTCTGAAACAGAACTTCTGGGCAGGCAGAACTTGGCAGAGCTGATGTAAATGAAATGTCTCTGTAGCTGAGTTTGTTTTTCAGCTGACATCACTAACGCACTTCCCCATGTGTTTAGCTCTGTTTACAAGGACTCAAACACCCTGCATCTCCCCACTGAGCGCTTCTCTCCTGTTCGCCGCTTTTCCGACGGTGCTGCCAGCATCCAGGCGTTCAAAGCCCACCTGGAGAAAATGGGCAATAACAGCAGCATCAAACAGCTTCAGCAGGTAAAGGAAGGAAGTGGGATGCAGTGGATCAGCTTAGGTCACTGACTTACTGGCAGAGGAAACAAAGGAGGAAACCTTTCCTACTGCATTGTCTCCTGGATCCAAACATTCTTCAGAGCTGCAGCTGGGGAGCTTATCCTCCCCCTTCTGCGTATTTGAGTGTGCTTTGTAGAATTGCCATCATCCTCTTTATCTCTGCTGCAGCCTTGGGGGCTTCCCCCTTTTCTGGGGACTTGACATATCACTGTAGAAACACACATAAGGTCCGAGAAGTCAGGCTCATGTGAGGAATGTGGGCCCTGATACCTGTGCTCCCTAGACACTGTCTTTGAGTTTCTTCCCAAGACTCGCACACAATGAAATCAGTCCCCAGAATCCCATTTCAAAGTTGACATGGTTCTTGGTCCTGGTCTGCTTGTTTAACTGGTTTGAATGACAATCCGTGGTGCTGCACAGAGTAACCAGACTGAAGAACACTCTTGAAAATCCTCTTAGCCACTCCAGTAAAAGCCACTGGTGCCTTCACCAGTTTTTAATGGCAGTGAAGTTCCATCGCCGATCCATAGCATGCCATGCAACATTCATTGAAAAGCCATTTTGCTCTGCTGTGGCATAAATTGCATAGTCCTCTCTTTGACCTCAGTCGGAGTCTTGTAGTTGATTTCAGTTGGAGTTGGATTGGGCCCTGAGAGAGGAATTTCCCTGTGCAGCACAGCAGGAGCATGAGATGCTAATTTAATCTTGGGGTTTTCATGTCTGATGCTTTTCACTTGCACTCCTTGCAGTTGCAGTGTAAGAAGACTAAATAGCCCGTGAGTTTAGTTCCATGAGCATCTATTTCTTTCCCACTGTAGGAGAGAGCTGGAATGACCCTGGTATTAGGCACACACATGCTGCTAACTACATGGATTAGGATTTCTGTCCTGCAGTTTCTTCTTTTTCTCTGGCTCTTTCAGCCAAGGAGACTGCAGAGTGAAAGCCGTTTTGCACAGCAGGGTTGCTGTGCAGGAAGAGATCACGTTGTGGGTGTATTGCATTCATTACAGGAGTGTGAGCAACTGCAGAAGATGTACGGTGGGCATATGGACGAGAGAACGCTGGAGAAGACACAGCAGCAACACATGTTGTACCAGCAGGAGCAGCATCATCAAATTCTCCATCAGCAGATTCAGGTACTGGAGCCGGGACCATGGTCCCTGAACCCTAACCAGCTTTTCCTGCAGTGTCACAGGTAGAGGTATTGAATGGCCCCGTGGGACTAGGGAGGAAAACTTCTGTATATGTGGCAAGTTAGATTGCTCGACCTGCTGTAATGAGGAACAAGGGGGAAGGCTTTTCATAAACAATGCATGCACAGCTGGTAGGATAGTGAGAGCTTCTGTCTCAGGTTGATTAATTTATTGGTCCAAACTCTCTCAATCCAGATGGAACTGACTAATTGCAAATAACTTTTTGTTCCCCTCCTTTCTGGTGCCTGGCTCAGGATTGTATTCGCCCACCTCAGCCATCTCCACCGTTGCAAGCTCCATGTGAAAACCAGCCAGCTCTGCTCACTCACCAGCTGCAGAGGTAAAGAAAGGGGTTTGCTTTGGCAAAGTGCTGTTGAGGGGGGGAAGAGAGGGGAGAGGGTGAAGCTGTCACTCAGTGATGCACTGGGGCCTGTCCCAGAGCCAGCTGGGAGCATATAACCTTAGAGAACTGGTCCTCATTCCTAGAGGCCTGTGCAGGCTGCCGCTGGAGCTGTTGGAGCACATGTCTCTGGCAATCAGGCTCTTAACATTTCTGACCAAGAGAACCTTGAAAGTAACCTGATGACACAACATTGTTTTAAATTGACACGGAACAGCTGCTTGTTGGCCAACTTGAAAACAAATGCTTTTCAATAATAGCATGAGCACTTTCTCTAGCACCTTGTATGCCAAGCCATTTATAAACATTCTTTAGACCCTTCCCCATCCCCTCTTTTGGCTAGCAAATATCATCCCATTTTACAGATGAGGAAGACTGAGGCAGAGTGGGAGAGTCTTGCCATAGGTCATGGTGAGTCAGGAATAGAATTCAGGATTCCTGAGTCCCAGGCTTGTGCACTAACCACTGGGCCATACTCCCTTATCCAGATAGCTAATGAAGATAACACAGAAATTATGTTGCAAAGCCTTTAAGATTCTAAAGGAGTTTTTTTATATTTGTTTTTTTTAAAAAGCAGTTAGAGTTCAGTTCTAAAACTTGAACAAGCATCTTTATCAGGAAGAGTGATTTACGAAGATGCTTATTTTCTTGTGTAGGTTACGGATTCAGCCATCTAGTCCACCCCCAAACCACCCTAATAATCATCTCTTCAGGCAGCCAAATAGCAGCCCCCCTCCTGTGAATAGCAGCATGCTACAGACTCATGGTAAGCACTGAGTATACCAAGCCATCTGTCATCCTATTGTGCAGGCCACTTGTCAGAACCTTATGGTTTTAAGGCACTTGGGAAAACAGTTCGTGTCTTTTCCAAATTCTAGTGCCTGGCGGAGATAGCCAATGTAAAAGATTCTCCATCTGGCACAAGGGGCTGGTGTTATCTGAATAGTTGCAGTGGCTCATGCCAGCTGGAATATGTTGTTATATTTCATGTCCTGAGATCCTTGTGTATAATTTCTGAGGGCGGGGAGGAGGGATGATATTCTCTGATTATGCAAATAACTTTACACTGGTGTTGTTTCTTTTGCCTTGCAAGTATTTCTAGTTGTGGCTGTAGTATGATGAAGTTTTAGCTCCGAATAGTCAGGAAAGGCGCGCACCTCATCACCTGCTGAAATGCAGCTTGGTTCTGAAAATCTTTCTTCTGGCCCCGATAGCGTCAGACGCTGTATCTGTTAAACAGAACGTGCTCTCAAGCCTTGCAATAACTCAGTGCAGTTACTCAAAGGGATTGTTCTTCGTAGGTGCAGCGTCTCAGTCCCAGTTCCAAGGGATGCCTTCCCACAGTGCGATCTTCCAGCAGTCTGGTAACTGTTCCCCGCCCCCGAACGTGGCACTGACATGCATGGGCATGCCGCAGCCATCGCAGCCGCAGCAGGTCACCATCCAAGTGCAAGAGCCCGGAGATATGCTCAGCAACAACCTTCTGCAGGGGGCAGCTGTGGCAGGGCAGGGCATGTCCCCTCACCCACGAGGCATGTCCATCAACCCGAGTGCCAATCAGATCCAAATGCAGCATCGAGCTAACCTGATGGCCTCTCTCACGTATGGTCACAGGCCACTGTCCAAGCAGCTCAGTGCTGATAGTGCAGAGTCACACAGGTAAGGCCATTCTCCAGCTGTTCTGCTAACCTGGGGAGGCGCTGAGGGGAGAAGGGAGGAGAAAGGAAATAGGGCCAGTCAGAGAACTGCCACCATGGCTCCGTGCGCCGAGCTGTGTCTGTCTCCTGAGCACAGCACGCACTGCCAGCAGCAGGCCATGCACTGGTCGTGTTACGGAGCTGGCTGTGATCCTAGTCCAGACCCTTAGACTTCAGGGCGTTGTTAGTGGGATGGGTGCTCTGACAGCCGGGGGGTGAGGATTGTGTGAAGTCAGCACAACTCCTGAGCCATGCGGAGGAAGCCAGCTTTCTCTCGAGGAACGCAGGTTGCTGCTCAAGTAGAGTCTTGTGCTTTAATAAGAGGGAAGAAATAAAGAAGTACAGAGACTGTTTCTAATTCCCCTTTGTGCCTGGTCTGGTCGGAGCCTACACTAGCTTCAAGAGCTCCGACAGACGTGCTCTGCCTCTCACAACACCTTTTTCCCCATCGACGTTCCCCCAGCTCTCTCCAGAGACTTCAACCATTCCTTCTTACCTGGCCCTGCGGAGTCACTGATGACCTGGGACGTGTGCTCTTCTTCGGGGTCTGAGTGCATTGTCTCTGCAGCTCTCCCAGAAAGAGCTGCTGGGTGACAAACCTTGGTCCCCTCTGCTCCACTCCAGCTAGGCCCTCAAGCCACCACCCTGAGCGTGTGCAGCCTGCTGGAGTTGGTTGGGAGGTTGTGCAGAGTGCCTGAGTGGTGGTGGCCTCCTCTGCGTTCATGGGTTTACTCTTGGCTGCTGCAACACAATCGCTGTTGTTTCTTCCTTGCAGCTTGAACATGAACAGGTATCCCCCTGCTAACTATGACCAGGTGCACTTACATCCCCACCTGTTCTCAGATCAGGCCCGTGCATCCCCCAGCAACTACAGCCCATCAGCAGGGGTGGGATTCCCCGCAACGCAGCAAGCCCTGAAAGTCCCTCAACTGGACCCGTTCCCCAGCTTCCCTCAAAGCGCGCAGCAGCCGCCGCAGCACTACACGGCATCAGCACTACAGCAGGCACTGCTGTCCCCTACTCCGCCAGACTACAGCCGACGCCAGCAGGTACCGCACGTCCTCCAAGGACTGCTTTCCCCCCGGCATTCGCTCACGGGGCACACGGACCTGCGACTGCCCCCTGCGGAATTTGCACAGCTCATCAAACGGCGGCAGCAGCAGCAGCATCAACAGCAGCAAGAATTTCAAGAATTGTTCCGGCATATGAGCCAAGGAGATGCTGGGAATATGGGCACCAGCATGGGACAGAACCTGTCAGAGCGTCAGTCGCTGTCTGTGCCTTATCCGAATGCTGACACGTACCATCACAACAGCCCCCAACAGCTCTTAAAAATCAGGGCACAAGAATGTATCCAGCAGGTATCTGCGGCAGTGGCTCCCCATGGGTATGTACCCCAGCCAGCTCTGATCCATTCGGAGAGCATGGAGGAGGACTGTGCATGCGAGGGTGCCAGGGACAGCTTTCCGGACAATAAGAGTTCAAATACATTGACCAAAGGTGGCCATGAGAACCCACTGCTTTTAAATGCAGGAGGGCATGGGGACCCAGAATCTCTGCTAGGAACTGTTAATCAGGGGCAGGAATTGGGGACGCATCATTACAGACACCAGCCAGCCACCGGATTCAGTAGGAATAAGGTGCCCAGCAGAGGTAAGACTTAGTGCTACTTGTGTACATGAAACAGCCTCTTCCAATTGCAGATACACCCCACGTGCAAGCAGAGATGACTGTGTGTCTCAGACAGAGCTAGGAGTTTCAGTGACAGTCAACTTAGGGCAGTATTTTCTGGAGTCTTTTGGCTATTAAGGCTGTAAGTAAATTGTGGACTCATACAAACTTTGTACCAAACAACAAGGAGGAGAATTGTTAAATAATAAAGGGACACTCCCAGACTCCTAGGACTTGGAATTTGATGATTCTAACCTGCAGGTAATGAGAAAAGACCCTGGATTCCTGCTTTGCCTTTAGAGATGAGCTGCAAAGTTTTGGGTGGTTTATCTCTTTTTTTTTTTTTTTTAATTAAAAAAATCTAGTGTCCCAAATTAAGGGAATATGTGTGTATTAAATTATCCCTACTGCCCAAAGCTGTGACTGGTTCCTCCTTCGCAGTCCGGGCAGTGCTACGAGGGTCAATGAAATGTAGCCTGTAGTGCACAGTGTCATGTCTTGGGCCAGCTCCCTCCACTACAGTAACAGAGAGCATTAACTGGTAGCCCCAGAGGGAGCTTGAATGATCTGCTTTAGGAAAACTGGTGGTTAAACTTGCTCCTAGTGAGTCCCTCAGGCCTGTTTTTAGTCCTGTGGAAACTACTGTCCCCTTTCCTGGTCTCCCCACCCACCGTAACTATGGTGACAGAGCAGCATGACGAGCGGTCTCTTTAAATGACTGTTCTCCCTGCATTGTAGTTCCGTGTTTAGAATTCATCTCCTGCCTACCCGTTCAAGAGGGGCCAAGGCACTGAGCAGTACCACCTGGCAGGCCTGAGCAGGGTAGAGCTATATCTGCTGTAGGAATGAGATGCATCTTATTTGAAGCCACCCGCTTTCTCTTGACTCCCTTGCTGTGCTGGTGCTTTGCCCACTCAGGAGGCATGGCTTAATGTTGAGACAGTAACCGCAGGTATTTTGTCATGTTGTGCGTTCAAGCAGGTGTGCATGTGAGATGAAAGGGGTCCTTCAGAGCGAGGACTAGGGCGAGGAGTGGCCTGCCGTCACTGTGCATTTGGTGATTTAAATCACTAACGCGCTGGTCCTGTCAGACCTCCGTTTTTCTGCTGTGCTGCAGTTTCCAGGCATGGCCCTGGTAAAGGAGAGAGCTGTCCGAGTGCAAGCAGGCTCCGGAAACTCCTCTTTTTTGAGTTCCTCATTTTACTGACCTGGGTCATTTTTATTATTGACACAGCTAAATAAACTCCATGTAAAATGGTGCAAATGACTAAACAAGCCAAAAGCCATGCTTGTGCCCCGCTAATTGCTCTGTTAATATCATGATACACAGGAGAGTAGGACTTTAGACTGCAAGACTTTGTAAATGAGTAAAGAGAAGTCAACATTTACCATGAATTGTGCAAGCTGTTCTGAAAGAGGGAGGGAGTGCGCATGTGGCTGCTTGGACTGTTACTATAGTAGATTGTACTCAAAGGTGTAGCTACCCTGACCTTTATTTTCCTCCTTGTGTTTAATAACCCAGTTGGAATCTAGCCTACACTCTTCCCGCTCCAATTGAGCTACCATTTAAGTGACCCAAGCACTCTTATGTACAAATTAAATGAAATAAAACCTCAATGTAAATAGCACTAAAGAGTTCACTTCCAATCGGCTGCATACAAAACAACTCCAATGTTATCAGCAGCTCTGTGCACGCGCCCCTGAAGAGCAACTGGGGGAGTACGGCCGGGGGGTATTTAAACCCAAACAAGTGTAACTGTGTGATGGTTTCTCTTGAATAATTGTTTTCTCCTCCCAACCCCCCTCCCCCGCCCCGCCCAAAAGGTTAGACTTTGTCTTTGAGCTCCCCTAGCTACATTCACAATGTTATTTGAATGGGTTTTAAATTGTATTTTCCCTTAAGAGGAAAATGTATTGTGGAAACAATAGAGTCGATATTTTTGCTTGAGAGATTATGAACCACTTCCTGGTCACTTGCATGCCAGTATATAAACTGAGGAGTATGCTGTTCCTGGTTACAGTTCTCTGGCATGCCCAGTGAGTACTTTGGTCCACGTACTTGCCCGACAGAAGAGTAACTGTGTGTTGGGACGTTACATAGCGTTTTGGGGCATGCCACCGCTTACTGCTGCCTGTCACCTAAATCCTTATGGAGGCTCCCACCAGCTGTGGCCCACTAGGTTTGGATTCAGTGACTCGCTTGCGGGGCATCGTTGTGCCCCAGATGCTGTACAGCTTCGGAAACGCTGCCCAGCCCAGGGTGCCAGCCCCAAAACACCTTCAGCAGCCCTGGAGATTACTCACTAATGTGGTGGAGGAATAAATCACCGCTGTGTCTCCCGTGTTGTGTTAAAGCCATGCGGGGAATTGGAAACCAAGCTGTCTGTCTTGCGCACATGTGGATAACTGACTCCCGCCATGGAGCTTTACCCTGCTCAGGTGGCTGCTGGGGGACGGAAAGAATTCAGATTGGGGTTTACAATGAAACGTGGATACAAATGTGAGCCTCCCAGCCTCTGTGTAATCTGGGCCTAAGCATGAGAAGTGCTGACAGCAGTGGCAGCTGCAAGTGCTAAATGGTTTTCTTGCTCCGTGTGCGGTTTGTATAGAAGGGAACTCCTCCCTTCCCTGGAGCCTCAGGTGTATGGGCTGCCCTAGTGGAGGCGGGTTACTGGGCTTCACGGGCTGCTAACTGTGCTCCTCTCTCGCTCCAGATTTGTACTGACGTTCTTTGTGCAGCCCTTACAGGCTGGTTGCTGATAGCTGCAGGCTCTTGTGAGCTGCCCACTCAGGCAACCGCTCCCACAGTTTGAACAGCAGCCAGTGCTGTGGGTGGGTGGCAGTTCTTTCTCACTGCCTCGTTCCAACCGTTTGTTTTCCAGGGTAACTCAAGTTTTGTTTTGTTTTTCCAGGAAAGTGAGACTTGTAACTGAACTTAACCTTGTGGCCATGCAGAGGGAGGCAAAGCCAAGACCCAGTCTTGTATTATTGCAAAATCTGCTCCCATAACACCACAGCATGGTGGAGTACCATGTAATTGTGATATAAAGCAGCATGATCAGTGCATTTCAACTCCCTCCCTCCCTGCCCCCAAAACACCGGGGAGGCCATACACTGGAGGGGCTAGTGAACTGGCATGGCTGAGGAATAGTACGGCTAGACAGTCAAGTTGATCCACATGCAACACTTGTCTCTGCCAGCTTAGTCACAAGCTGGTTTGATCACGGATAATGCCCGTTAGATCGGATTGGACTGTGGGCAAAGGGAGTGCTGGCACAAGAGGCTGCCAAACCCCATTCTTCATGCGGAGGCAGATGTGAACCCAGATTCTGTACCTAGTGATGAAAGGCTACAACTCGTCTGTGAGAGCCAGGACATGTTCATGCAGAGTGACCTGGAGTCTAGACCCATTCGCTGAGCAGGAATCCCAGACTCTGAAGTGCTGTTTGGCTGCAAAGTGAGACACAGATGTTCTCTACTGGGAATGGGGAGGCCCCATTGTTGCTTTTGCTAAAATGTGGTATCTTCCTTAGGACAGGTGCAGGTCCCCCCGCATGCCTGAATTGTGTTAGTTTCCTGGGGCAGTACAGTTTGGGGCCCAGTCCGGATGGCACTGAAACGAATGGATGTTCTGCTAAAGGTTTTGTTGGGAGCAGGGCCATTTACGATAACTGCCAGGCATGACATCTTGCCAAAGCAAAGAGACCACAGCTATGCCTGGGGTAACTCCATAGGCACCAACAGTGTTACACCCAGGTTGGATTTGTCCCCGAGTGTCCAATACTGACTCTGGAAAGGGCCTCTCCAAAGCAGTGCGGCACCACCAGCTCCTTTTCCCCCAGGCAAGGAAGTAGGAGCTCTGTAGCCCTGAGTCAGCCGTCCTTGTGCCCAAGGAGACATGGAGGAGCTACTCAGTGCAGCTCCAGAGTTGTGCTTGGTCCTTTCCTCTGACCCGTGAGTTGTCACATTGTCCCTGAGTATTCGCAACACCTGGTGGTCTGGAGAGCAGGAAAACCGAACCAGGGCCTCTTCATGGTGCTGTGTGGTGCCGCGCAGTGGCCTGGATAGACATCAGCTGAATGCCTGGTAGGCCCCCACCAGAGGTTGTGTATGCTGCCTTTGCAGCAGATTCGCTTGATGATCTGACAGGTGGATGCTCCCCTTTCAACATCACTGATCCCCATGATTTCACCAAGTATCAGGCCCCTAGAGCTGTAAAGCTTGTGTAATGAGCAGCTGGCTTGTTCTGCCTGCCTCAGAAAAAGAGAGGGCTGGTAGGTGGAACAGTCTGCTCAGTGTGTGACAGAAGTGAGCGAGGATAGGCTTCCAGGCTTCCTCGTTCATTCAGAGTCCTATGCGACCTTTAGTAACATGAGTTTTTGCTTGATATAAATGTAACTTTTGCCCTCAGACACAGCAGCTCCTGCAGCAGGGTACGGATGGACTTTGCCAGGCAGGAACTTGCCCAGATATTCAGCTTTCTACAAACATGTTTGAAAAGGGCAAGGAGCAGCGGTTTGATACAGATTTAGTACCGGTAACTCCCTTTGCCAAGGTTATGCAGAATGGCCCTTCTGGGACCTTCATTATATGGAAATCATAAGCATCTCTTTTGGGAGTGGTCTCTTTTGGAGCATCTGACCCATTCAAATAAGTGGGAGCAACAGGCTGGACAGGAACGAGGTTTTGTGGGTGTCTCCCGGCATTGTGATAACGTTTCTTTCTCCTCAAATATTATGTATCTGGTTGAGACAGAAATTGTGCTTTCTTCCCTCCGAGTTCTCTTGAAGTGATTACGGTCGGCTGCGAGCTGTGACTGGGATCAATAGTCGAGCCGGTCGTGAGAGCCTCTTGAATAGAGCAGCCCAGACATGGTCTTTGGAGTCAAGGAAAAACAAATCTGTGCTTCTCAGTCAGGAACAAGAAATATATGTCCAGTTGATATCCTTTTTGCACAGTCCTCATTGGCTACTGGATTAATTCGTTCCCCCCTGACTTCTGAGATCCTGCCAGAGTTCTGCATTAAGGCAGTTATTCCATGTTCTGTACCACTCAGGAAACCGCTGGCTTCTTTATACTAATCCCCTTTCTCTTTTGTCTAACTCCCAAGAATCCATTGTAGGGAATTGTATGGACAGAAGTTCTCCAGGACAAGCTATGGAGATGCCCAGTCATAATGGATTGGGTTATTCTGCAAGACCAGCTTCCATTGAACACCACAGACCCAGGACTCTGCAGAGACATCACACCATACAGAACAGCGATGATGCCTATGTAGGTTTGAGAAGGTTCATGGCTGCCAGGCCTTATGTACTGTGTAAAACTTACTATGAAGTGTGCGTTCTAGGGCTGAGCAAATAAGCCATTCACTAGCCAAATACAGACCTACTTGTAACCCTATGGGGCTAACTTGGAATCCAGTGCTGTGCAGAGCAATGCTTCCCCCTCTGCCTTTGGAACATCTCAACTGCATGTCCGTTGTGTACCGTGCAGTGTTTCAAGTGCTTTTAGCAGAGACCAACCCAAAAGTGAAATCTCCTACCTGTGGCTAAACAAGCATTGCCCAGTTTACCCACATACACCCAAGTCCATATGAAATTTTCCTGCAGGGTCAAGTGCACCCTAGGGTGCCTCTGCTGAAAACATTTGAGTTAAAGCAGGGATGAATACAGCCCGGAGTGTCTTATAATCTGCAAAAGAACCAAACTTCCAGCCAGGCAATGTTGGTGAACAACCTAGCAGTGCGGTCTCAGCCATTGAGAGATCGGCACAAGGACAGCTGCACTGCGTACGGGTACATCAGCCCTTTGGGGTTTTGAAGCAGTTCTGGCATAGTCAAGCCCTGGTGTAACTCTCCTTATAACTTACTAGGGTGCTGGAAGAAAATGTGCACTTGTGACTGTCTCCTTTCATCCTGGGGGAGCACTGGGGTGTGACTCTGTCTCCTTCTGCCGTCTCCTCAGGTCCAGCTGGATAACTTGCCTGGAATGAGTTTAATGGCTGGAAAAGCACTAAGCTCTGCTCGGATGTCTGATGCAGTACTCAGCCAGTCATCGCTCATGGCCAGCCAGCAGCTACATGCCAGGGAAAGCGAGGGTAAGGACTTCCCTGGGGCTGAAAAGGCATCTTTCAGAGGTGATTGAATTCTGCTGCAATCTGGTTTGGGTCAGAAGCGACGCTGATTTGTGTCATCCTGGTCTATCAGATATGGGTCCACACCACAGAGTCACTTCCCTTGGTGGTATTCCTGTGCATGGAGCCAGCAGTGTACTAGGCACGTTGTAATACTGTCGAGTACGGTACAGTTGGCATTCTCTGTTTAAGCGTGGCCAAGGGCTGGAATAATAGATCTGCATTGGCAGAGCTGTGGAGGCTGAAAGATCAGGAGGAGTTGCAGGTCAGAGTTGAGGTGTATTGGCCTTTTGTGTGTCGAAAGCTTGCACTGATTGACTCCAGGCACTGTTACCAACCTCCCCACAGAGCATGTGCTGGTGCTTATTTCTGGTGCAGCCCTTACAGACGCTTGTCATTCTGGGTTGTGCTGCAGTTTCAAGCACATAGTGGCTTCCGTGTATAGTGACACTTGTCTTGGATTCCTGTGAAGCGCACACTACTGGCTGGAATCCTTTCCAGGTAAATTTCCACACACGCTTCTTGTCTCCATTCTTCTCAAGGTCTGTTGTCATCTCTCCCGTACTCTCTGAGCAGCAGGGAGACAGCTGGGCTGTAGCACGTAAAGCACAGTGTGACTTCTTAGGTAGTTGTGACATCGGCAAAGTCCTGGATTTGTGTCATGCTCACTGCAACGACTTTCTGTTAAAATGAGGGACAACCCTGCATGCCAGCCCTGACCCACACTCAGCACCTCAGGCCTGCCTGAGCCCTCTGCCAGAAGCTTCAATCAACTTTGCTCTCCTGGGCCCTTGGTAGACTCCAGTGTCCCAAGTAGCAGTGAGAGATTTCTCCCGTTCGCCTACAAACTCTGATGTTACTCTTTGGTCTTGCAGACTGTGGGGAAAGTTTGGAAGGTCAAGAGCATCCAAATCTAGCTGATGGCAGCCAGCATTTAAACACCTCTTGTTATCCATCTACGTGTATTACAGACGTCCTCCTGAGCTACAAGCACCCGGAGGTGCCCTTTGGGATGGAGCAGGCTGGGGTGTAGCAGGAAGGAGGGAGTGAGTATTTTTCTGTTTCTGTAAGTTCAGATCTTCCCTTTTCTGCCTCTAGGGTAGATCTTCAGTACCAGTAGCCCATGGGCTAGATCTCCCTAGACAACTCCTTGCCCCTCCCTTAGCTGTGGGTCTGAGAATGAAGTTTAAGATAGAGGATGTCCTTGCCAAGCTTCCAGAGGTCAGTTGTTTGCACTGCGGACAGTGCCGCCCTCGTAGACTTGCTGCTGGTGACCTTCAGTAGCTACTCGGCGCTTCTGCTTTGTAGAGTCTCTGGGTGGGAGTGCAGGGATTGGCGAGGGAAGGCCTTGGCTGCTGGTGCAAGAACGAGCCCGGGCAACAATATTTCCCATCTGTACGGTGGTGTGTGTGGGGAGAGTGGACTCCAGACGGGGGGAGCCAGGAGGCAGCTCTCTGAACAGCTGTACGGTGACTCAGGCCTGTCTGTTTGGCTCGTCCCCTTTCCGTGGAGGGGCAGCTGTCAGGAGCTGCTGCTGCTGTTGGTAGAAGGACATGGCACCTGAAGATGGTAGTCTGTGGACTTGCGTGATCCTGTCAGCTACATGGAGCAGTGGGCACACCTCCATGGGGCACGCAGCCCCTCCTTGTGCACGTCTCCCTTCTCTTTCAAGCCCCTTGTGGCATTGGCAGCATGAGCGCTCGGGGCACGTAGCCGGCTTTGTCAGGCTGGAGCATGGGGCGGGCAGAGGGATGTTTAAGGAGAAATGTCTGTCTCTTGTCCTGGCCTTTAACACCCCTTCTCTTCTCTTCTCCCTCTCTCTCTCTATCTCTTTTTTCCAGGTTTTGTGTACAGCTTTGAAATGAAAAGGTCCATTTTAAACCAACAGTATCTAGCAGCATTGCGCCAAATCGCCATAGTATTTCTCACTGAAATATCATGGCTCTTTTCCTCATAATCAGTTCCTCAGTGTGTCGTTCTTTTGGTTTCTTTCGTTTTTGCCATATTTGCCTGTAACTCCAGCTATCACAGAGCTAACCAGAGAACCCGAGTCCTACACCCTGTGTGAAAGGATTGATGGAACTTGAGTTTTGCATTTGGTTTGGAGGGGGTTTTAAATGCGAAGGTCCAGGCCATCATGGATGGTGCAGACTCAGGCGTTCTCCCCTTCATCCAACCCTGCTCTTAAGACCTGTCCAACATCATCTTTTTCTGGGGACAAGTAGGAGAGCATGGGACAAATGCCTTCCTGGAGCCTGCCTGAATAGGGGAAGCAAGGGGCAGGGAGGGAATTTGAAGCTCTGTCCTTTGGCAAGCAATAAGCAGAGCTCCTGAAAACCAAGTCCAAAACCAGAGTCGTTTTTCCAGAGTTCCAGTGCACACCATGCCCCAGAAGCCCAGCCCCAAGGGCAGAAGAAGGCCACACTGTAGTTTTATTTCCATATCCTTTACATCTGAACTGATAGTGGGGCCCAGAGCTACTCTGGGGCAAGAGCAACTCCAGTCTCCCTTACCACGATGCTAGCCTGTCCAACCCACACCCATCTGACCTGAGGAGCAGATTGCGTCCCCAACCCCACTGGTTCTTCCAGTGGTGCAATACGCTTTGTCTCTCTCATCTTTGTCTGCTTTTCTTTTTCTCTATTTTTGGTCATTGTGCTAAAAGGATCATTTCCCCCTCCCCCTCCTTTTTTAATACCTTTTCCTTTCAAACCCATGTACGACCCTTTTTTTTTTTCAGTTTAAAGTAAAGAAGACAGGTTGTTTCCCTTTGTCTTTCTAGCTTTTCCTCCTGATCATGTAGGAATTGTTTTATGGTAAATGTTGTTGTTTTTATTATTATTGTTATTGTTATTATTATTAATAAAAGACAAAAGGAATTTCTGTTTGAGAGAAATTTTTAACTAGATTCTGTTCTATTTGAATTGTGACTTGCACCTTTTGTTCAAAGTATTTTATTTCTTTTTAATGACATTGTAATTGTGACTGTTTTTTTTCTCTTGTGCCAGTGGCAGAAGTGATGTTCTCCTTTATACAAATTCAGACGTGCATAGATCTCTTCTTTGTCATTCTTTTTCATTTCTTTCCTTGACTGATAGAAACCAATGCCCCCTCCAGCGGTTGGGGCTAAGGGAGTATTTTGTGTCATCGTTGCCTTTGGAACTTTAAAAGCTACAACTGAAAATTCCTATTATTGACACTTTTTTGGGAATTTTTTTTTTAAATAAAGGAAAAATCAGTCCAACCCTCCTGAATTTGCACAGAAGGAAGTGTGAGACCAGCATGGCAAAGGTTAATTTGCTATCACCATCTCTTCCCCAAAGTCCCCCAGCAATTGTCATAAGTGGACCTGCAATTAGAAGAAAAGGAGAGGGGAGGGGAGAGAAGAAATCTGCAGCTGACAAACAGTATCTCCCAGGTCAATGTTTCTAGAAAGCCTAATGTCACTCTGGTTTTATTGGTGTGTAGTTGTCAAGTTACATTTCTTTAACATGTAAAATAGGTGGTGTGTGTTGGGGGGGTGGGGGACCCAGACAGGGCTTGCCGGACTTCAGTGAGAGGGTACCAAGAAACACTGAAAGGCTTTTTGACATTGCTCTGTATCTTTGATTTGTTTTCCTTTTGTTTACATGACGTATTTCTGGGAGAGTTGACAGCCGCCCTACAGTAGCCATCCAAAAGAAAAGCAGGGACTTGCTTAACCGTGCCATTTCGCCGTATCACACTTTTTTATCATTGCTTTGTATTGTAGTAATCAATACGCGCAGTATATGTTGAATGTATATTAATATACTTTGCTATTATTTCTGTTTTTTGGAAATGTCCGAAGTATTTTTTCTTCCTCGTTTATGCTGGACTAAAAACAAACAACTTTCAGTAAATCTTTAGTCCATTTTTTTGTGGGTCACTTGCAACTAGTAACTTAGTTGGACAATGGGATCATGACAAATAAAATCATGATTATGATCTTGTGATCTCTTGTTTGTGTTGTTGCTCAATATCTGATGCAAAGGAGAAGCCAGCCCAACTTGGATTCTCTGAATAGCGTCCGAGAAGTTGAAAGCTGCAGTGTGCCAGGGTTGGCTGCTCTCCAGTTGCTGCATGTTTCAGTCTGTTATCCAACCTGCCATATGAAATCACCCTTGCCGGTGGTGATCTGACTTTTCAAAGCTGAAATGGACAGAATGGGGGCTCCTGCATAACACGTGGAAACAGATTCCCTTGACCTGCTGAGCACCACCTGAGCTGAACACCTCAGGAGGAAACTTACCAACACAGTGGTTTTCAACTTTTGGTCTGCAGACTGTGCCTAAGATTTCCAAACGGCTCCGCACCTCCATTCAACATTTTTTAGGGGTCCGCAAATGAAAAAAGGTTGGAAACCACTGTACTAACACATTGCTGGAAGGCGTGTGGTCAGGGGCTGGGCGTAGGGAAGTGCCAGAGGCTGTAGGGGAGTGGGAAGGTCTTTGCGGTCTTTGCCCATTCTTTCCAAATGGACAAGCACTTCCCTAGGCTAGGTGACCTTTGATACATCGACTGTCAATGGATCGACTTCATTGTGCATCCACATGCAGCCAGTTGTTGTAAAAGGCAGCACAGACCTCACTTAAGAAGCTCTGGTATGAGATTTTATCTGCTTTGTTAATAATAAACTTACTCAGAAGATATGGGCAGGATTTGCATGTTCTGTCTCCCTGGCCAATTTATCCCACCTTCAGATGATTAAATGAAGAAGTGCCTGAATTTTATAGTGTCTTCAGGTTCCTGGTAATTGTACTCTGATCTTTTCTCTGTAATCTCTCATTTACCCGCCCTGGCCCCGCAGAGAAGATACAGCCTAAAGCAAAGGGATTCCGAGTGGGAATTGATGGTGCCCTGTCTAAAGCTCACGTTGTGGATCTGTAAAATCACTCACTGTGTCTAAGCACCTCCTGTGCATGCAGATGAGTCCCTACTGCTCTGGGGACCTCAGCAGAGGTGAAAGTCCAGGTGCCAGGTTTCATTCAGATACTCTCACAGCAGAACTGTGCAACTCCTATTCGGGGTTTGCAATGCAGAGTGTAAGGCCGGGGCTCTGCAAGCACTTAAGTGTGTGCTTCAAGTTAAGGCTGCTGTGATCCTTGACCCCTTCCCTGTTTTCCTGTTAGAACTACAGTAAATCCATCAGGTTCTCAGCATTTTAGTGGCTTATTGATATTGACCAGATGTGACGAAGCGGGACTGTTCTTAATGTTTCCTCTGAATAGTGTGGGGGTGCCTCAGTTTCCCCTATGCAGTTCTTAAGTATCTAGGTGGTGGGGTAAGGGTGTATGATCATTGCAGAGCCCTAGAGGGCAGGTGTGTGCAGGGGTCTGGACACAGAGAATGGCCAACACCCTGTTTCCAGGCAACTGATGGCCTGGGCCCTTCCCCCCTGCAAGGTGAGAGCTAAAGGGTTGGAGAACAAAGGAATCAGGTGACCTCCTGGCCCAGGAAAGGGGAAAACAAGAGGAGGAGGAGCTGGAGGGAGTTTCAGTTTGGGGCTGGCTGGGGACATGGAGTGAAGGGCAGACGTGGTTGTCTGGCTCTCTGCCCCCCAAAATGGACCCAGCTGAGGGGTCCTGTTCTCTGCACCTACAAGCTCTGTTTTAGACCATGTTCCTATCGTCTAATAAACCTTCTGTTTTACTGGCTGGCTGAGAGTCACGTCTGACTGCGAAGTTGGGGTGCAGGACCCTCTGGCTTCCCCAAAAGCCCCACCTGGGCGGACTCGCTGTGGGAAGCACACAGAGGGGCAGAGGATGCTGAATGCTCCAAGATCAGACTCAGGAAGGTGGAAGCTGTGTGAGCTGTGTCTCCTGCAGACAGGCTGCTCACAGAAAGGAGACTTCCCCAGAGTCCTGACTGGCTTCATGGGGAGCAGTTCCAGGACTCCGTGACACCAGACCTTTAAGCTTGTGATGGGGGTCACTGCTGCTTTTTCCTCCGCGCTCCCTCCATTATCACGTGCTTTCTCTCCCCAGTTTCTGTTGATGACAAACTCAATCCTGGGGGCTGCTTGTCCTATCCCAGCACGACCAAACTATACCTCTGTTATTGCTCTTCCCCCTCCCCCCCTTGAACTCTCCTGTGATCGCTCTACTCTATCACAGCTTCAGTAGGGGGCGGTATCCATCCATCCTACCTGTGTCTCCTGTACCCCCTAGTCTCACTTCCAAGCCAGAGTGTGAAGAAACAGAACAAGCTGCCAGTTAAATGGCATCTCAGTGAGTCCAGTGCCCTGGGCAGAGAGATTTAATCCAGAACGGAAAAGGAGCCACCTGGGGAGTGGAGCAAGGCACCTGCTTGGTACCAGCAATAGGACCCCCCTCATGGAAGGAGAAGGGAATTACATATACAGCAGAAACTGCAGGGGGAGTTTAGTGATTTGGGATGTAATGGCCCACTGTGGAGTTGTTGCCAGGACACCGGGGTCTATTCCTGTGGGCTGTAACAACTCCTTGGTGTCTTCTCCTGACAGGACAGCCCCCCTGTTCCACCGTGTCGCTGTGCTGGTGGAAGGAAGTCACTTGGTGAATCACCAAAAGCCCTTCCTGCCCCAGCCGGGCCTTGCCAAGAGTGATACGCCGGAGCCTGCCTGGGCTGCTGGATGGGTGCTCACAGCTGGAGGGGGAATGAGGTCTACAGGGTAGGAATAAAGAAAGGCCTTAGGACTGAAAACAGAGTGTCCAAAACTCCACCAGGAAAGTCTGACTGGGCCGGGGGAAAGGGACTGACTTGTCCCAGAGCATCCCCAGCACTGGTGTGGCTGGAGACCAGCAGGTGCCTGTTAATTCTCTGTCTGGGGCAGCTCCTGCCCTGAGTGCCCCAGCTCCACCCTGTCCCGATGCCATTTCTCTCTGAGCCAGACCAGAGCAGCAGGAGCTGGCTAGACCAGCCATGTGTGATGGTGAAGCAACTGGTGCAGTAAGTCCAGAGCAAGCTGGCGTCTTTCAGCAGGAGCCCTTGCCGGCCCCATGTTCACATCCCCTGGTTGCAGTTTGGGTGAATTCTCTGGCCCCTTGTCTCTGCTGCTGGATTATCCCAGCAGCTCATGCCCATGTCTGCGAAGAGCAAATCGGACCAATTGCCAGGTTGCTGCCCAGGGCTGACAGCCCCTCGCTCCCCCACCTCCACGCTACACGTCCTGCAGCCCGTTGAATTCTGGGTCCTGCTGCCCAAGGGGCACTCCACAGGTAGGGCTGCCTCCTGCTATAGCTGTGAGGAATCCTGTCCGTTTAAATGGCCCAAAAATGGAGTTGATTCCCTGGCCTGATGCCCGCTTGTCCCCTGGCCCCATACAGGCCAAAGGGGAAGCGCTCTAGGGTGAGCCCCATGTTCTTCAGTTATTGCTTAGGTAGGTGGCTTGGCTTAGGATGGTCTCGGCTCTGGAAGTCGTCCTCAGGGCTGAGCCATTCTCTCGCCAAGGCTGGGAATTGAGGGAGTTTGTCAGAATCCGTGGAGGGTAGTGGGAGGTTAGAGCATTTGGTATTCCAGACTTCGAGCCCCATCTCCATTCCAGTGGTCCTACAGCCCCCATTGCACACAGCACCACAGGGCTGAGCGCTGTCTGCCTGGCAGGTTCCCATTTGCGCTGGGCACCCAGGGCAACCTGCAAGTGGTTACTTTAGAGCTGGGATGGGGGGGCACATGGTGGCTAGTGCAAATTTCATTGTTTCAAAAGAAAAACACACAGGTGTGAGGTGTCCTGGGAAAACAAGGCTGAATCCCTGAGGATGCAAATCTTGCTCACTGGCTCCCATCGAATCTCAGGGGCTTCTGAAGGGCCAGGGGTAGGGAGGGGTCCCAATGTGGCTGGTGGAAAATCTGGGTCAGCCGGAGTAAACAAACAGCCTTGCTGGTCTGGAGGCTCCCACTGCAGGAGCCTGTTTATTCTGGCCTCTCCTCCCAGGCAGTTGCTCCTTGATCGCGCCCATCCACAGCGGGGATGTGTTCGATCCTTGAACTCTAAGCGCCACATAATCAGAACTTGGGAGTGCTTTCCCGAGCTTATCTCCAGGATAAATCCCCTCTCCGGTATAAATAACAGCACTGGGGACACACAAGCCACACTCAAGAGGAGCAGCAGCAGCAGCAGGAGGCAGTGAAACTGGTAAGTGCCTCAATCCTTCTAGGGGTGTGATTTGCTGGGAATTGTTCCTGGGGAGGGCTGGGGAGTCCTGCCCTGTCTTGGAGCATTGGCGCTGCTCTGTGCGGCCTCCCTCTGGCCTGGGAGGTTAAACCCGCTCTTGAGCGTAACTGCTGTGAGAGGTGATGGAGGGGAGGGGATATCCTCACCCCACCCTGGGAGAACTAAACCAGCAGCAGCATAACTGGGAAGCAGAAAGATCATGAACCCTTCACCCATTGCCTCTGTCTGGGCGCTTGCTCGCCCTGCTGTAAAGGCACCTAATGGCTTTTACGTGGTCTCGCCAGTCAGGCTGATGCAGAGCCCTGAGCTGCCTTAAATGGGCAGGGGCAGAATGGGGCAATGCCAGGTGGGTAAGTGGCTCTCCCCTGGGGGATAGTGACGGAAGGAGCCAGGCTTGTCCCAGATTGTCACTGTCCTCCAGTGATTAATCATCGACTGGCAGCTCCTCGCTCTGTTAAGCAGTTGCTATTTGTTCGCTTGAGCCCCAAAAGCTTTTGCCGTCCCCAGGTTGAGCGACACAGCCGAAGATGAGAGCAGGCACTGTGATCCTCGCCCTGGTGTTCCTCACAGGTAGGGCCAAAAACCAGCACAAAACTCGAAGGCGGGGTGAATCCAGACACCCCTGAGCAGGGAGGGCGGAGGAGCTGTGTTCAGCCCAGGGCATGTGGTACCCCAGAAGTCAGAGCCCTGGGAAGGCCCGCGTGCCTTGCTGTGCAAGGGGCCAGGCCCAGCAGCCTCTGCAGAAGGCGTCCAGCTTAGAGTGACTCTAAAAGTGGTTTGGAGACGACGGTGCAGTAAAACAGCGCCCAGACCCTCCGGGCGCCTGTCTAGGCCAGGGAGCAGAGACCAGGCTACGTGCAGCAGGGAGAGCGTGGGGATGTTCAGGGGTCGGAGAGACGGGCAGGGTGGGCCAGCGAGCTGAGGTTTGGGAACCAGGAGCTCCGGAGCTATAATCTGGGCTGGGCCAGGTAAGTTCACTGCCCCAGTTGAAGGACCCAGCCTGTAACCTCCCCAAACCAGAGACATGTAAAACCAGCCAGGCTCCCCCAGGGAACCCTTCCTGCCCAGGGGGCACCGTCCGCCAAGCCTGCAGTTGGTAACACAAGCAGCTTCCAGCTCCAGCCCAGGGACTGATCTGGGCAGGAGGTGCCGCGTGGTGAGTGTCTCCGGGGTGGGATTTGGGGAGCTGGTCCTGAGCCCTCTTGTGCTTTCCTTGCAGGGACTCAGGCCCGCCACTTCTGGCAGCATGAGGACCCCCAGACACCCCTGGATCGCTTCAAGGACATGGTCCAGGTCTACCTGGAGACAGTCAAGGCTAGTGGCAAGGAAGCCATTGCCCAGTTTGAGACCTCTGCAGTTGGCAAACAGCTTGAGTAAGTAGCTGACTCTGGGGAGGAGCAGGCTGTTAGGAGGTCAGCGCCAGGCCCTATAGCCTTGTGCCACACTCTTGCAGGCTGTGATGCCCCTGGTCCTGAAGCCGTCTCCCACGTGCTGCCACTGCCCTCTGCTGGTCGCAATGGGAACTTCTCAACTGTGTGTGTCAGGCCCTAGGACCCAGCAGCTAGTGGTGATCACAGAAGCCCTGCCCCTGGAGCTCAGGGGGGCTTTGTCCCTGCTGGCACTGTGGGGTGCCCAGTGGCCTGCACTGCACAGCAGCTGACAGCTGTGACACCCCTCACCTTTGCGGTGGATCTAGCACTCTCCCTCCTTCCACCACCAGAGAACTGAGTGAGCCTTGTCGTCCCCAGGTTGTCTGGGGAAACTGAGGCATGGAAGAGGTTAAATCTACCATTGACTTGACCCAGACCTGAGGTGTCAGCCACTCTGAGGCCCCAGGCATCTCAAACTGGGCACCCAAAATGTGTGAACCCTTCTGGAACTGCGGGGTGAGGTGATTGGCCAGAGGGAGTCAGTGTTAGAGCTGGGATTAGAACGCAGGAGTTCCCAGCTCCCAGTGTTAGTCCCATGACAAGGCAGTGGCTGGGAGCAGAGCCCATCCGCTGGCTGTACCGTCCCATCCCTTCTGGGAACAAGGCTGCATCTCCAGGGCCTCCCTGGGCTTTGCCAGGAGAGAGGCCGTGCAGCGGTGTGTAACCCCCGCTGTCTTCCCCTGCAGCCTGAAGCTGGCTGACAACCTGGACTCCCTGACGGTGGCGGCGCAAAAACTGCAAGAGGACCTGGCTCCCTACTACAAGGAGACCTGGGGGCTGTGGGTGAAGGACACTGAGGCCCTGAGGAAGGAGCTAACCAAGGAGATGGAGGAAGTGAAACAGAAGATCCAGCCCTTCCTGGAGCAGTTCTACAAGAAGTGGACGGAGGAGCTGGAGGTCTATCGTCAGAAGCTGACCCCCATCAGTGAGGAGCTGAAGGAGATGACCAAGCAGAAGGTGGAGGTCCTGCAGCAGAAGCTGACCCCCGTGGCTGAGGAGGCCCGGGACCGGCTGCGTGGGCATGTGGAGGAGTTGCGCAAGAACCTGACCCCCTACAGCGATGAGCTGCGCGAGAAACTGAGCCAGAAGCTGCAGGAGATTCGGGAGAAGGGCATCCCCCAGGCTGCCGAGTATCAGGCCAAGGTGATCCAGCACCTCACTGCCTTCCGAGAGAAGGTCACACCCCTCGTGCAGGATTTCAAGGAGCGCCTGACCCCCTATGCTGAGAGCCTCAAGACCCGCTTCCTGAACCTGCTGGACAACCTCCGAAAGAACTTGGCCAAGGCCAACTAGTGGCACCGGGCCAGGGACTGACACCCCCTCCCCTAGCCACAATGACCCCCAACTGATCAGCCACTGCCCTGTATTCCACTGCTGCTAATACGCATCTGGGCGAAGGCACCAGGTGTGCTCGCCTCCCCCTTCCCCTGCCCCCTGGACGCCCCCAGCGCTGGGCCAAGCTGTCTCAGCCCTTTGGGGCTCAGTCACTTATTGATCAATCGCTGTCGAACGAGGGTCTCTCTGCTGGGGGGCGGGGGGCTGGGGTGGAAACCAGCACAGGGCGAAGGCCAGTCCGCTGGGAACGTCCTTCCCAGAGCTCTCCTCCCTGTTCCAGGCTCGGGGCTCCCACCTGCCCCAACCTCCCCCCCACGCACCCACCCCGCAGAACTCTTCATTCTTGTTTCTTTGTTTTGTCAAATAAAAGTGATTTAAGTTACTGGGAGCTCGTGTTTGCAGGGGATTTCCCGGGGGGCAAGAGTGCACTGTGGGGGGCAGGGAGCACCAAATGGGAGGCTGAGGGCCCTGTGGGGCGGAGAAGACATAGGAGCTCCAGGGGGGCTCATGGGGGTCCATGGGCTGCAGGTTACTGAAGGGAAGGGAAGGGCTGTGCAGACCAGGAGGGATGGTGGGGGGCAGGAAGAGGAATGGTCTGCAGGGGAGAGGGGGCGAGGGAACCCTGTGGGGAGCCCTCCCAGGTGCTCCCTTTCCTGCAGTCCAGCAATCCTAGTGTAGGCTTGCAGAGCACCCTGAGCTGAGCCGGGGGGTTGCCCCAGGGCGGCTCTTTCCAAGAGGCGTTGATCGTAATCACCTTCCCACAGGACCCAGCCGCTGAGGGGCCTGTGCGCAAAGCCCGGCCCAATCGGAGCCTTCTGGGAGCCCCAGGGGGAGACGTGGCTGTGGGGCTGGGGTGCGCTGGGCAGCAAACATGGCGTGCGAGGCCATTGTAGCTTCCCAGGGGAATGAGCCCCTCCAGCTCAGCCCTGTCCCTTGTAGAGGGAGTGCAGGGGATGCCCTCAGCCGGACTGTTATAAACCTGCTGCCGAGGGGAGCATCAGCTGGCCAGGGCTGGCAGCTCGGGGGCAGGCTCTGGTCCTGGCTGGTCACAGGGGTGGTCCGGAGCTGTCGTAGCAGGTCAGGGCTGAGGGCTGTTAGCGGAGCTGGCTAGGACCAGAGCGGGTCAGGCACAAAGGGTTGATTCGTCCAGCTGAGGCCTCACCAGAGCCGAGCCAGGCGGGATGGTTAGCTTGGCGTGAGCTGGGTCCTGCAAACTCAGGTGTTCATGCTCCTGTAGCCATCTTGGTGGTTAGTGTGCGTACGTGGGTGTGCGCCCTCACCCCTCCCTCCCAAACACACACATCCCAGCATCGCACCAAGATGGGGCGTCAGGCCAGGCCCTGGTGCCCGCTGCCCCCTCTGTAGCAAAGCGGAAGGGCTCTGTGCGCTGCTCTCCTCGCTGCTGTTGGCAGCCCTGCAGTGCTGGCTGTAGCCTGAGCCTTTATGCCCCCTGTTGGCCTTGTTTCCGTCTGCTTTCAATCTGCCGGTGCCAGAGCCAGCCACAAGTCCATTGTGGGGGTCTGCCGCGCAGCAACGTGTGTCTGCATGGGGAGGGGGTGGCTGCATTGCACAGCTCTGGGTTCTGTGTACAATAACCGCCCACCCGCCTACACTTGCTGAAGGTTTAGACAAACCCACATCTTGACGCTAGCTGGGAGAACAGCCACCCTGCGGTCTGGCCCAAGATTTTCAGACACCTTGAAGGGGCCTGATCCTGAGCAATTTCTGAAAATCCAGCCTCCTTTCCTGTGTCTCAGGTGGGGAGCCCCCAACCACAGCAGTGGCTTTGTTCTCTACCTCAAAGCATATTCTAGGCTGCCATTGTTAAAGCAGCATCTTTCCGTGGGGCCAGGTTTCCACTAAGTAACCAGCACCCAATCCCCTGTCGTCCTTTCGCTAGAAATGCAGCTGCGGTTCCTAGGTACCAGAGAAGCAGGTGCCAGAAGGGGTGGAGGGGGGCATGCACGGAAGGCCTAATGCTGACTTCGTTCATTGCCATGCAGCGAGCTGGGATGTGCCAAGCATGGGCGTCTGCGTGCGCAGCTGGAGGATTGAAGTCGGGGCTGGACTGGGAGCCAGAGCACTCACCTGAGTCCCAGCCTGGGGGGTGGCGGCTCATTGGCCAGTAAATCCCATTCTGGGCAATTGTTCCCGAATCCTAGTTGGTTCCGAAGAGTCTTTCTCCCTGACCCAGCGCTGAAGTTGTTATGAAAGGGGTCCCGGTGTTCAAGCAATTTTTTTATTCATAACTGACGCAGCAAAGCCCAGAGGTGCCAGGACTCAGCCCTGCCCACATCAAGCACTGCCTCTACCTAACAATGGGTATTGCACGGAGAATGCATCCAACTTCTCAAACGCTGTGCTGCTTGCTCCCGGAAGCCAGTTTACTGCGTACAAGCTGTGCGCGCACTCACACTCTCTCTCTGCAACACTCCAGTAAAGGCCACCAAATGCATCTCAAGTTTACTTCATTTTATTGCAAGACACATGACAAACTTTGAGTTATGATGTTTTATAAGGGGGGAAAAAACCCAGCCCCTCCAAACCAACACACCAGTTGGAACCAAAACTCCTGTGCCCCAGTGGAAGTAGAATATGACCACACCACGCTGAGTGGAGATTGAGTCACTGAACAGACAGGCAGGTGGGAAAGCGCTTAGGTGGACGGATGCTGGGCTCTCTGCCCAGAGCAGGGAGTCGCTCTGGTTACAATTTGCATTGCGCATCCTGCACCTGCCCTCACTCAGCTGAGAACCCGACCAGAGCTGCTGATGTGGGGCTCACTGCCCAGGTGACTGCTGCTCCCAGAGCGCAGCGAACTTGTCCTTTAGCATATCCCAAAACTCGTGTACGTCCTCAGCACGCATACTGACCCAGTCCCTGAAGAGTTAAACACACCGGGGGGGGGGGCAGAGGAGGAGGTTATATTAAAGGGGGGGCCTATATGCAAAGGTTGAAGATAGCCACTTTAATAATATGACTCGGTGCAATCAAGTTGGGAGTTACACCTGCAGGGGGGCAGAGAGGGAAGGACAGTTTACTGGGCGTTGTGGGTCTGTGCTGGTGCTATAAACTGCTGCTTTAATAAGCAGCGCAGGGTCAGGGCATGGCTTTTATAATCATGCTGCCTCGCCTGAAACGCTGAGAAACCCACTGTCCCCAAGGCATCCCCCTGTGGGCTGGGGAACATGCTGGACTGATGGGACTGGTGCACTTAAGCCACAGAACAAGTGCAGCAGGGGTAATGGCAATGCCAGCTTCCCCCATCCTGTCCTGGGGTCACAGAGGGACCATCTGTCCATGGCCCATTCAGTCCTTGCCCTTTCACTGAGCTGCCACTTAGAAGACAGACTCATTTTGTGTCCTCAGAGGGACTGGCCTGAGCCTGAGACCTGCTCTGTCTCGTGCCTATGCCCCTGGATTAACCAGTTTGCATATTCTGGAGCAGTCAGAGTGCTTGGGGTTTGCTGCACCCCATTGCCTCGGCGTGACAGCTCCCTCCCCCAGCTCCTGGCACAGGCGGTTGCGTATAAGAGCCGGCCAGGTGTTTGCCTCGTGGGAGAGGCACTGCGAGCAGACCAGCTTCTAGGGGGCCTCAGCCAGCACAGGTGTGACTTGGGTGCTGACCCTGCGGCGCCCATGGCCCTCACCTGGAACTGTGGGACACTCAAGGTCCCAAGAGCTTTGTCACTGGCTTCCTGGGCCCAGGGTTGTACCCCAGCGTGTTCCCAGGGGCCTCCTGCTCGCTGCTGCACTGGGGCAGACCTCTGCAGCTCCAGGGGCTGCTGGGCACTGCCCAGCCCTGTATCTGCCCCTGGCCTGGTCGCCAGGGTTCTCCGTATGCTGGCTGTGCCTGGGCAGGCAGGGGAAGGGGAAGGGGAAGGGCTTGTGGAGAGAGGTGGGGGAGACCCCTGGGCCAGAAGGGATGGGGGGGCGCACCTGGCCTGCTGAGCCAACTCGGATTCCTGGACCTTGCTTAAGGTGTCCTTGGCCGTCTGAGCCGCGTGCTGGACGTAATCTTGCACCTTCTTCAAGACGGTTTCCTCCTCCGCGGGGGCGTCCGCCTCTGCAAGCAAAGACCAAGCCATGGGTGTCGGGGGAGGGGGGGATGTTCTGGGGGGGTATTAACAGGAGTGTCGTTATGTACACCAAGGGCGATAATTGTCCTGCTCAACTCGGCACTGGGGAGAGCTCAGCTGGAGCCCTGTGTCCAGTTCTGGCTGCCCCACTGTAGGAGAGATGTGGACAAACTGGAGAGAGTGCAGAGAAGAGCAACAAAAATGACCAAAGATTTAGAAAACCTGGCCTACGAGGCCAGGTTAAAAACCAGGTTGTTTAGTCTTGAGAAAAGAAGATGGGGAGGGACCTGATTCCAGTCCGCAAATATGTTAAGGGCTGTTATAAAGAGGGCGGGGATCAGTTGTTCTTCATGTCCACTGAAGGCAGGACAAGGAGAAATGGGCTTAATCTGTAGCCAGGGGAGATTTAGGTGAGATAATAGGTAAAAATATCTAACTCTAAGGCTAGTTAAGCTCTGGACCAGGCTCCCAAGGCAGGTTGTGGAATCCCCATCACTGGAGGTTTTTAAGAACAGGTCAGACAAACACCTGGCAGAGACGGTCTAGGTTCTCTGGTCCTGCCTCAGCACAGGGGGATGGGCTAGGTGGCCTCTCGAGGCCCCTTCCAGCCCCACATTTCTGTGAGTCCCTCTCTGTCTCCTGCTGCCTTGTAACTAACAGCACTTCCATGGGGCTTTCCTCCAACTCATGGGCTGCGTGATGCCCCTTCCCTCGTCCCCACCTCACCCCGCAACCTGCTCCCTCCCCCGACTCTTCCCATCTCTTGCTTATACCCGATTCCTTCCTCCCTCCCTTCCCCTCGCCCCTAGATGGGGGGCGGCTCTTACGTGCCACAGCAGCGAGCAGTGCCAGGCCCAGGAGCGTGAGGAGGAGCTGGGCCTTCATGGTGCGGGCTGAGGAGAGAGCAGCAGAGAGTGAAGGGCTGCAGGGGCCATCCCAGTGACAGCCCCCCCACCTGGCGTAATGGCACCTCCCTCCCATGCCCCCTGCCCCAACGCCCCCGGGATCCAAAGCCAGCCAGCTCCCTGCTGGGTATGGTGCAGCGAGCCCCCCTGGCTTCAGGGCACGTGCCCGCCCCCAGGCCTCTTGCTGTGCCCCTCTGGACACGTAGGCACAGCCTGCCCCGGGAGCCAGGGGCTGTACGGTGTCAGGGCCGGCGCTCACGCCCCAGCCCCACTCCAGCCTGGCACGTGGAGAGCCAGGAAGCGAGCGGCTGTCGCGAGTTGAGCTAGGGGGCAGAGCGGCCAACAGGGCTCAAGGAGGCTCAGAATAGACAGGCACCCCCTTCGGTCCCCCCACGCAGGCCCCAGCCCAGCACCACCAACCTGGGGAAGGACACTGTCTCCCCACATGCACACTGGCTCTGCTAAGCTGGGCTGGGGCTAGCCCACAGCCTGGGGTCTCTGCCTGCAGCAGCTCCCGCCAGCGCCCTGATCTCTGAGTCCACAGGCTGCAGCGTGTGTGTGCCAGGGAGAAAGGCCGGCAGCTTCCCCGGCAGAGGGGCTGACGGCCCCAGCCAGGCACAGCAGGCAGAACATACAGTCCCTTCAGGCAGACTGGGTCCCATCCTGCTCGCCCCAGCATCGCTGCTTGGAGCCGGTGACGTGGGCTGTTCCCACCGCCCCTGCCCTGCTGCCAGCCTCAGCCTGGCCGGGCACGCAGGCCCCGGAGCAGCGCTTTGCAGCTGGCTCGGAACCCACCCAGGAAGGTTTGATGGTCCTGTCTGCGGGGGCGGGGGCGGGGGTCGTGCCATTAAGCTGCACACACCTCCCGGGGGTGCAGAGTGCCCCTGCCCAGGGCAGACCAGGCAGCCGCCTGCACCCGCTGCACATGGGTCTGCACAGAGCTTAGCGCGAGGCAGCAGCTGCTGCCCAGTGGCATTGCCAGAGCATCCGACTAGGACTCTGGAGGCAGGTTCACCGATGGCAGGACTGGCTTTTCCCTGTTATCTCCTGCCCCGTTGCAGCCGGGCCTGCTTTTCCTTTGCAGTGATGCTCTGCGGCTTGAAATGCAGCTGACTCACCTCCGGTGGGTGCGAGCCCCAGCCATGGCCCCCCAGCCCCAGAATCTACCGTGTCAAACTCCAGGCTTACCTGGCTGCGTTGCTTCCTGGGCTTTGCTAACCAGCTAGTGCCCCAGCTTCACGCTTTTATACCCGCCCCAGGAAGCGGCCTCCAAGGGACTTTTGGGCAAAGGTCAGTGGGGTGGCTTGGCCAGACAGAAGAGGGGGGTTGCATTTATGGCTCACTTGCTTGCTGCCAGGCATACTCAGGGTCAGGCTGCCTCAGGGAGTTGAGAAATCCCTCAGCGAACTGGGGCCAAGGCTGTACACACACCCACACCCACACTGCAGCGCGAGGCCCTGTGGTGATCAGTGCAGAGCAGTGACAGGGCTCCCACCCCTGCTTTGCAGAGAGCCTAACTCCCTGCAGCCGCTGCCTCATCTGGCTCTCCCCTCCTGGGGGTGGGCCCCAGGTGAGTGCTGCCAACAGAGATGCTCCACTCCCCAGCCTGTCCTCAGCTCCCTGACCAGCCGGGCCCAGGGGAGGCTGCAAATCTCTATGTGGCACAAGAGTGACCTCCAGTGGCCTGCGTCCAGCTTGCATCGGCGGGCAGGGCACTGGGGCCAGCCACCGTCTGCCCTGGCTCTGGGGGCAGGCAGCGTCCGGGCTAGCTGCCCCGAGGGCCTGGGGCAGGACTGCCCTGCCGGGTGGCGTGCTAGCCCTGTGCTCAGCAGAGCGGCTCCTGAAGGCACCAAGAGCTGTGGGAGGCCTGGGCTGCTCCCCCATTGTCCTGGCTGGCGGGAGGGGCGGCACCAGCTCCTCAGCAGCGGGGAGAGGGCAGCAGGGCCCACGTGGGAAGCTGGATTGCTTGGTTACTGACGAGTTTTCTGGGCCTGGGCCAGCTACTCCCCCACGGAGAGTGGAGACCCAAGTCCAACCTGCTTCCTCCCAGGGCGGGAGAGGAGGAGCAGGGTGACTCTGTTCGGATGACCCTCTGGCTCTGGCCCAGGTGACAGCCCCCAGGGCTCCAGGCCAGTCATGCCCCAGCCACACTCACCCCCATAAGCACCAGCTACAGCCCTGCTAGCTTCCAGGCAGGGCCCCACTGCTGGAGCACGCCCAGCGGAAAGGAGCCCAGGCTCCAGCAGAGCTGAGATGGGTCGAGGTTTGGAGGGGAGGCCCCTGAGGCATATTACAGCAGCAAACAGATGTCCCAGATGTCACAGTCCCTGCCCCAGGAGCTGGCAGTTTAAGCAGATAGGCTGGCCCAGGAAGTTCCCCCTTTTCACAAGTGGGGAGCAGAGAGACTTGCCCACAGGGGGAATAATTGGTAGCTCTGGGCATTGAACCAGGACACCTGGGTTCCCCACCAGCACTGTAACAAGCAGCTCATCCTTTCTGTGTCTCCAGGCTTGCTGGGTTTGGCAGGGGAGGGATGGTATGAGCCACTTGCACAGACCAGCCCTGCCAGCCTCCCACTCCTCAGTGCAGGTTTGCATTTGCTTTGCTCTCAGCATGAGCCGGGACATCCTGCTGCTGCTGGCACCTTCCTCCCCGAGGTCTCCTGGTTCACAGCTACCTGGTGTCGTGCAGACGGGCCTTCTACAGCCAGGGCAGCAGCCGGGGCTCTTTGGACTCTGGTGGTGTCATCCCTCCTGAGCCCTGCCACGAGCCCGTCACCCCAGTCACCTTGTACTGTGAACCGGTGATAACACATCACAGGGGAGCTTCAGCCTGAGCCAGGGAGGTCAGCGGGGTGCATCTCTGGGGAAGCTCTGGGTTGCAACCGGCTGGGGGACAAGCTGTGGGGAGACATTTAAATGTGAACTAGGCAAAACTTGGGGGGAGGGCTCGCGCTGACGCCTGCAGCTGTGCCCATCTGGCGCTCTCCAGGTCTCCCTCGGCACTTCGGTCGCTTGTCTTACACTCAGGCTCCATCGCCTGCTTCTCAGGGCCTAACCACACCCTGTGACATCATAAGCGGCCGCCATGGAAACAGCTGTGATGTCACAAAGAGAGGGCTATGATGTCAGGTGGGGATACGCCTCGGGGGGAGAGTGGGGGAGCCCATTCCAAGCCCTGTCTCAGCGCTGAGCAGCTACTCTCATCCCGCAGCCCTGAGCCAAGTCTCCGACAAGGCGGGGTGCTCTACAGCACAGGGTGGGGGAGGGGAAACTCAGCAACGCAAGCAGGCAACAGCAGGACAGCGAGTGCCATCCAGGGGGTGGGAAATAGCTCTCCCCCCAGCCCACAGGCCCCCCATGCATGCTGGTCACGAAGGAGACCCATGGCTGCAGCCCCCGGGACGAGGGGCAAGCTGGATGTGTGGCCAGGGGAACGGGGCTAGTCTTGCCCCGTACACTAGCTAACTGGCCCCACAACTGGGGAAGCTCCCAGAGGGCTAAAGGCACATTTGCCCCCAGTCTCGGGTCTGAGGCCGGGGCGGCCTGTCTGTTTGCAGAAGCTCGTTTTGCCAGGTGCCCAGGGCGGTGGCGGCAGGAGGAATGCTTAGCCAGGGCACTGGCTGTGTCCCAGCCCAACGGGGACTCTGTGCTGGGTGAGGGGACCCTGTTAGCCAGGCCCGGTTGGGATCCTGCTTCTGAGCCTGGTCACTGGTGGTTGTATCCACCTTACCAACAGGAGGGGGCTCGCCCGCTCAGAGAGGGCAGAAGGGCTGTGGCCAGCAGCCACGTCACAGACATGCATGTCCAGCCTGGACTCACCTTCCCAGTGGGGGGTTGGGACAGGCCCTCAGCCTTGCAATGAGCAAGAGAGGAAAGACTCGGCACGCTCTCCGTGCTGCCCTGGGAGGGGCCCTATGGGAGCGTTGTGTGCAATTGCCGCTCTCTAGGGCTGCATTGGGTGCCCCAATGCCGGCCAGGATTCCCGGGGGCTGGGGCTGTGCTGAGACCGAGCTGCAGAGCAGCGGGTGTGTTCCTGCAGCGCCTGGCTGCGTGGAGCAATGAGGATGCTCTGGGCTGGCAGCGTGCAGGGCGCTGTGGGGAGTGCTGGGCTGGAGATGCTGTCCCAGGGGCTCGCCACTCTCCGCTGGCTGAGCCGGTGGAACTGCAGGTGAGATGGTGCCGCTCTTTCCCTGGCCCACTGATGGTTTCTCCAGGCAGATATATTTTTAGCTTTTCCTTTTTCTGGGTCCAGTTTGTTTCCAGAGAGGGGCAATTCCAGGGGTAAAATTGAGCCTCTGGCAGCTGGCTGCACAGCACCTTAGCGCACAAGGAGAATGAACTTCCTGAAGCTCAGTCTGTTCCCTGGTGCAGATTTGGACACATCACAAAAGCAAACTTTGATTTCATACAATGGTCCATAATTGTCAAGAAGAGGATGGGAGACTGGGGAGGCGGCAGGTCAAGACTTGACGTGCATCAGCAGATCCAGAGTGCAGGGGAAGGGCTGGAGAGGGGGGTGCTTTGGGTGAGGGGTGAGGTGCGTTGGCAGAGCTGGGCACAGAGAAGGGCTGGAGACGGGGGTGCTATGGGTGAGGGGTGAGGTGTGTTGGCAGAGCTGGGCACAGGGAAGGGCTGGAGACGGGGGTGCTATGGGTGAGGGGTGAGGTGTGTTGGCTGAGCTGGGCACAGGGAAGGGCTGGAGACGGGGGTGCTATGGGTGAGGGGTGAGGTGCGTTGGCAGAGCTGGGCACAGGGAAGGGCTGGAGAGGGGGGTGCTATGGGTGAAGGGTGAGGTGCATTGGCAGAGCCGGGCACAGGGAAGGGCTGGAGACGGGGGTGCTATGGGTGAGGGGTGAGGTGCGTTGGCAGAGCCGGGCACAGGGAAGGGCTGGAGAGGGGGGTGCTATGGGTGAGGGGTGAGGTGTGTTGGCAGAGCTGGGCACAGGGAAGGGCTGGAGACGGGGGTGCTATGGGTGAAGGGTGAGGTGCATTGGCAGAGCTGGGCACAGGGAAGGGCTGGAGACGGGGGGTGCTATGGGTGAGGGGTGAGGTGTGTTGGCAGAGCTGGGCACAGGGAAGGGCTGGAGACGGGGGTGCTATGGGTGAAGGGTGAGGTGTGTTGGCAGAGCTGGGCACAGGGAAGGGCTGGAGACGGGGGTGCTATGGGTGAAGGGTGAGGTGCATTGGCAGAGCTGGGCGCAGGGAAGGGCTGGAGAGGGGGGTGCTATGGGTGAGGGGTGAGGTGTGTTTGCAGAGCTGGGCACAGGGAAGGCTGGCAGAGATGGGGTGCTATGGGTGAGGGGTGAGGTGTGTCGGCAGAGCTGGGCACAGGGAAGGGCTGGAGGGGGGGTGCTATGGGTGAGGGGTGAGGTGTGTTGGCAGAGCTGAGCACAGAGAAGGGCTGGAGACGGGGGTGCTATGGGTGAAGGGTGAGGTGCATTGGCAGAGCTGGGCACAGGGAAGGGCTGGAGACGGGGGTGCTTTGGGTGAGGGGTGAGGTGTGTTGGCAGAGCTGGGCACAGGGAAGGGCTGGAGACGGGGGTGCTATGGGTGAAGGGTGAGGTGCATTGGCAGAGCTGGGCGCAGGGAAGGGCTGGAGAGGGGGGTGCTATGGGTGAAGGGTGAGGTGCATTGGCAGAGCTGGGCACAGGGAAGGGCTGGAGAGGGGGGTGCTTTGGGTGAGGGGTGAGGTGTGTTGGCAGAGCTGGGCACAGGGAAGGCTGGCAGAGATGGGGTGCTATGGGTGAGGGGTGAGGTGCATTGGCAGAGCTGGGCACAGGGAAGGGCTGGAGACGGGGGTGCTGTGGTTCAGGGCTGAGGTGCGTTGGCAGAGCTGGGCACAGGGAAGGGCTGGAGACGGGGGTGCTATGGGTGAAGGGTGAGGTGCATTGGCAGAGCTGGGCGCAGGGAAGGGCTGGAGAGGGGGGTGCTATGGGTGAGGGGTGAGGTGCATTGGCAGAGCTGGGCGCAGGGAAGGGCTGGAGAGGGGGGTGCTATGGGTGAGGGGTGAGGTGCATTGGCAGAGCTGGGCACAGGGAAGGGCTGGAGACGGGGGTGCTATGGGTGAGGGGTGAGGTGTGTTGGCAGAGCTGGGCACAGGGAAGGGCTGGAGACGGGGGGTGCTATGGGTGAGGGGTGAGGTGTGTTGGCAGAGCTGGGCACAGGGAAGGGCTGGAGACGGGGGTGCTGTGGTTCAGGGCTGAGGTGCGTTGGCAGAGCTGGGCACAGGGAAGGGCTGGAGACGGGGGTGCTATGGGTGAAGGGTGAGGTGCATTGGCAGAGCTGGGCGCAGGGAAGGGCTGGAGAGGGGGGTGCTATGGGTGAGGGGTGAGGTGCATTGGCAGAGCTGGGCGCAGGGAAGGGCTGGAGAGGGGGGTGCTATGGGTGAGGGGTGAGGTGCATTGGCAGAGCTGGGCACAGGGAAGGGCTGGAGACGGGGGTGCTATGGGTGAGGGGTGAGGTGTGTTGGCAGAGCTGGGCACAGGGAAGGGCTGGAGACGGGGGGTGCTATGGGTGAGGGGTGAGGTGTGTTGGCAGAGCTGGGCACAGGGAAGGGCTGGAGACGGGGGTGCTATGGGTGAAGGGTGAGGTGCATTGGCAGAGCTGGGCACAGGGAAGGGCTGGAGACGGGGGTGCTATGGGTGAGGGGTGAGGTGTGTTGGCAGAGCTGGGCACAGAGAAGGGCTGGAGACGGGGGTGCTATGGGTGAAGGGTGAGGTGCATTGGCAGAGCTGGGCACAGGGAAGGGCTGGAGAGGGGGGTGCTGTGGTTCAGGGCTGAGGTGCATCGGCAGAGCTGTCTGGGAAACATGGGACAGACCAGACGGTGCTTTCCGTAAATCAGGACTGAAGTGCGTGAGCAGGGCCAGGTGGTAGCCGTGTGCGCAGTGCCCCTCTGCTCTGGCTTGCTCTGGTTCCGTCACACCGCACACACCTAGGCCCCCTGCCCTCATTAAGTGACAGTCTGAGAGGCAGGAGTGGAGCAGAGCTGAGCCTTGGTGCATCCAAACTCAGACTTTGCCTCCCGCCCAGCCTTGGCAGCACCACGCTGGAAGCCAGGACTTTGACACCAGTGTCTGGTTAGCAAACACCCACAGACCATGTTGCTCAATCCAGCCCTTCCCAAAGCCAGCAGAGCAGTGGGGCATGGCCATGGGAGACTGACCCTGCTCTGGGCAGGAAAACCAAATAGCCACTTTGCCCATAAACAAACCCGCCCTGCCCTGGAACACAGCTGGAGGTTTGGGCCAGGCTAGATTTGCTCTGCACCCATCACTGGCCCGTGGCGAGTAGGGCACTGTGCCTGCTGCCTGGGGCAAAGCGTCTTGGGCCTCATCCTGCAGTGTGCTGAGCACGGCCCCTCCTGGGTAGGTCAGTGAGAGCTGGGGACACTCAGCACATGGCCAGGCCCTGGCTGAGGCAAAGCTAAAGGAAATGCTGGACAAGCAGCACCTGCATTGCTGGCCGCTATGGTAACGATTCCTAGGGCTCCCTGGCCTTGTGCAGCACGGAAACATTTCCACCTCCTGGGGGATGCTACTGGGCAGTTATTCTTTACTGGGCGCTGACGGCTTCCTCTGACATGTGCCCCTCGGCCCCTGCCAGGCTGGACACCATGCGAGCTGGGGCCGGGGGGGCAGGAGGGCTTCCAAAATCAGTTTCTTTTTGTACTGGGCTCCTGAGACCTTGTTGTGCCCCTGATCCGCACCCTGCCCCCAGCCTCCTCACACACTGGCCCTGAGCATGCTGTGGGGTTTGAGTGGGGCTGGGCCTGCGTCTGCCAAGGCCTGTCCAGTGCCAACGCCTCATACGGAAATCCTGGGCGTGCTCCCTCCTCCAGGCTCTCTGTTGCCTCCTCGCACAGGATATGCAGCAAGTCGCACTGGTCCCAGTGTTCCCTGAACCATTACACGCCCCTTCCCCCCGTGCACACACTGCGTGCTTGTGTGCAGCTCCAGGCACACAGGCATTCAACACTCGGTCTGGCTGGGCGCACGCTCCATCCCTAGCTGCCCGTATCGGACCCGAGCGTGCGGTGCTAGCACCCGCCCTGCTGGGCAGCTGGAGAATCAGGCCTGGGCTGTTGACGTTTCTTTAGCCTTCTTGGAACTGGTTTCTCCCTCCTCAGCTGGGACCCTTGATCCAGGTGAGCTGGGGTGGCAGCCCATCACCTGGCCACCTGCAGCCTGGGGAGTGGCCAGGCCTGCTACGCAGTGCCTGAAGAAATGGCCCATGGGGTGGGGGAGAGAAGGACCCACACTGAGTTTTGGAGCTTGGTCACAGTGACATCTTTTTGCACGACATGTCGTCACGCATGTCCCTCCACACACACACACACACCCACCGTTTGGAGGGTGTCTTGGAGTGACAAACAATGGGTCGGATCCCCAGCGGGTGGCAATCGGTGCAGATCAGCGGAGTCACTGCACTGCTTCACATCAGCTGCGGCTCTGGCCCAGTGGCCCCTGTGCTCTGCAATGACCTAGCGATGAGCCGAGCTGATGTCCCAGACGCCCTGGGGAGGGACTCAGCACAGAGACTTTTCATCTCAAAATCCTGGGACGGATGTATAAGAACTGGGCCCCTTGCTAGGCCATCTGGAGCCTGGGTGTGGTGGCTCTGGCAGGGTTTCAGTCTGGACAGGGACTCCAGTGCACCTGGGAGCTGGGCTCCATGAGGGCAGCGAAGCTGGCTGGGGAGGGGGCAATGAGGACCCAAGGATGGAACTGACATTAAATGTACTTTGCCCATGTTACAAGAAGGGGAAACTGAGGCACCGAGCCAGGTGATGAGCCTTGCTTCAGGGCCAGTGGCGGAGCCAGGAGGAGAGCCTGAGTGCTCTGCGTGCCTCCCCGCCCCGTTCTTACCACCATGCAGCAGCTTCACATCCCCCCTGCAAGCAGGATTACGGGCGTCTTCACAGCGATTTGTTTCAGCAGGCGCATCTGCAAGCAGTGCTGGAGACTGATGGCCAGGGGGGTCAGGGCGCAGGCAGGCTCTTTCTGGGAGCATTTTCTCAGCAGAGGCTGCCAGTGATTTTCCTGCCAGCTGAGAGTTCCCCTCCTGTATCGGCTGAGAAGACAGACAGCCCAGGACTCGGCCTGGCCTCTGTGCCTGGCTGGGCAAAATGTGCTTCACTCTTGGTCCTGACCCTGTGAAATAAAAAGCGCTTTCCCAGTGCACCCTACCAGGGCAGCCCCCTCCCAGCTGTGCAGAGCTACCTGCTGTGTTGGGCTGATGAACACACCTGTCCCCAGCTGCTAAGGAGGAGGGAGACAGGATCCCCCTCGGGCTTGGTCCATATCGGACACTGTCGGCCACCTCAGTGGAAAGTCCCAGACACGAGCCCAGCAAATGGCCCGGGCGGGGTCTAGTTCTGCATTTCCCTCTCCCGTTTCCACACCCGTTGGCTGCCGTGCCGTTGCACCTGGTTCCCTGCAGTGCTCCCCCGCTATCTCCAGCATCGCGTCCCAGCAGATAACGACACACCCGCGCACACGTCAGGAGCTTCCACGTTGGGCCCTTACTAAAGTCCAAGCACTGGGGACTGTGTCACCAGCCTGCGTGGAAGCGGCTGGGGGCTGCTGGCTGCGGTATAAATACAGGCCGGCAGGGCACAGCCGAGGAGCAGCACAGCACAGGTCAGCGGGCTGGGACGGGGAGCAGCAGGCAGCCTAACCCTTCTGGCAGGGAGCTGCGGCAGAGCCCTGAGACGGCCGCAGTGGTCCCTGTCCCTGGCTCTTGGCTGCACAGTGCCTTGCAGGGGAAAGGCTGCAGGGGCATCTGACCAGGGGTGCAGCCAGGGAGACGGGTGGCTACGGGTCTGTCCAGAGGAGTCAGTGGGTGGGTGAGATGGGCACTGGGATCCCAGCCTCTGCAGCTGTTCCCAGGTCGGCAGCAGTCATGGCTGAGCTGCGGGAAGCTCAGCCCGGCAGGAAGAAGGGGTGCTTCGGGGGGGACAGGGACAGGGGGGACTGGAGGAGGGGCAGAACCTCAAGCGGACCCTGCCCTGTGACAGCGAGGGGCTCAGCTCAGGGTGGGGGCACTGCGGGAAGAGCAGGGTCAGGGTGCACAGGGAGACTGACGCATCTTGTTCTCTCTGCAGCGTGGCTCACTTTGCCTGGCCAGTCCCTGAGCACAAACAGCGCAAGATGTCTCTGAAGGCTGCCACCCTTGCTCTGGCACTTCTCGCCATCACAGGTAAGGGAGAGCAGCCTCTCCTGCTGGGCTGGTGCAGCCCTCGGGGCCGGGGGCCCTCTGGGGCTGCCTCCTGTCCCCGTCCCAGCATGCTGCTCTGCAGAGCCATGGCCATTCTGGACTCTTTGCTCCTGCCCTGCTCGGGTTGGCTCCAGGGAGTGAGGGGGGCCTCACCTGGAGACATGGCCTCAGGCATGTGACTGGGCTATCCCTGCGAGTCTGGATGGAAAGGAAACCCCTGGGAACAGGAGGGGGGTGGGGCAGGCATAGGGCTGGCTGCACATGGCATTGAGCACTGGCGCTCTTGTTTCTCCATAGGGGCCCAGGCAGACGTCAGTGCCCAGCAGGTGGCCGATGTGGTCTGGAATTACTTCACACAGCTGACCGGCAATGCCAAGGAGACCATGGAGCAGATCCAGCAATCTGAAATCAGCAAGCAGCTCAAGTGAGTGCACTGGAGAGCAGGCCCCTAGCCCCCACGGGGGAATGTGGGTGGGTGACGCCGGGATCCGTAGGGAGGGGTGTGTTGGCACCCGTGGGAGGGATGGGACCTGAGCAGTTCCTGGGGCTGGCACAGGTGGAGAGAATAAAGCTCTGGTCCCTGTTTCTCTGCACTGGCTCTAGGAGCTCCAACTAGAATAAACAGTAACACCAGAGCACAAAGTAGCCATGAAAGAGAAGCCAGCTGCCTGACGTAACAAGGGCTTATGGTCTGCCAGACCCACTGCCCCTCTAAGCGGGAGAGACCCACTCTCATGCAAACCAATGGGGACAACAGGCTTGCAGGGAAACATCGCCTCCCCCCAAAGTCAGGAGCAGGGTAGCTGGAAGAGATGGGGTTCCCTAAAGGCACTGAGAGGCAGGTCTGCAGCCAAGGGCTGCTCCAACAGGGGTGAGAGCACAGAGATGGGTGCCCTGGAAATGCCGCTAGATGTGTGAGGTGTAGTTGCAAGGGCACAGGGTAGGGGACAGGAGCTGCGGGGGGGGGGGGCAGTGCTTGAGTGGTCAGTGAATCAATGAAAGACACTCAAGGTGCTGAGCTTCATTTCCCCTGCTCCCGCAGCACCCTCTTCCAGGACAACCTCCAGAACGTCAACTCCTATGCGGGGGACCTGCAGAAGAAGCTGATCCCCTTCGCCACCGAGCTGCATGCCAAGCTGAGCCAGGACTCGGAGAAGCTGAAGGAGCAGATCCGGAAGGAGCTGGAGGACTTGCGCCTCAAGCTGTCCCCTTACGCTGACGAAGTGCACCAGCAGATCAGCAAGAACATCCAAGACCTGCAGCTCAAGCTGAGCCCTTATGCCGAGGAGCTGCGTGGCCAGGTCAACCAGAATGCGGACTTGCTGCGCAAGCAGCTGGCCCCCTACGCCCAAGAGCTGCGGGACAAGCTGCAGGAGAATGTGGACAGCCTCCAGGCAGCCCTGGCCCCCTATGCCGAGCAGCTCCAGGAGCAGATTGACAAAAACGTAGCAGACATGAAAGAGAAGCTGGTGCCCTTGGCTGACGAGCTCCAAGTCAAGATAGACCAGAACATGGAGGAGCTGCGCAAGCAGCTGGCCCCCTACGCCCAGGACGTGCAGGACAAGCTCAATCGCCAGCTCGAGGGCCTGTCCTTCCAGATGAAGAAGGGCGCAGAGGACCTGCGGGCCAAGCTCTCGGAGAGCGCGGAAGAGCTGCGCCTAAAGCTGAACCCTTACACCGAGGAGCTGAAGGAGAAGCTGCGCACGGATGCTGAGGGCCTCCGCCAGTCCCTGGGCCCCTACGTGGAGGGCCTGAGTGGGCAGATGGAACAGAAGATTGAGGAGTTCCGCCGAACCGTGGGCCCCTACGGGGAGGCCTTCAACAAGCAGCTGGTGCAGAAGGTGGAGGAGATGAAGCAGAAGCTGGGCCCCTACGCTGGGGAAGTGGAGGATCATCTCAGCTTCCTGGAGAAGGACGTGCGGGACAAGGTCGCCGCCTTCTTTAGCACCATCAAGCAGATTGAAAATTGAGGGGGTCCCTGAGCAGACTAGGCTTCGCTTCCTATCACCACCTGCTCACCCTCACCTCCACTGCACAAGACAAGCCGCTGTCTACCTCAGAGCCGGGGCGAAGAGCACGGGAACCAGCCCCAGGACAGGCTCAGGGCATGTTGGCTTTTCTGCAGCTCAGGCCACAGAGCGGGAAAGGGACCCGGAGCCGTGAATGCCAGGGGACCTGCACATGCTAGATGACTGTCTGTCTGTGCTGCTACTGACTTTCCTGCACTTGCCCTCACTCCAAAATTGCACCTACTGTATCTGCTGAAATAAAACTGCAACACAGCAATGCACATGGCGACTCTGTCCCTCTCTTAGCCTGACCGATAAGGCACTCATTCTGCTCCTACTGGTTCTGCAGAGGCCATAAGTTCTTCCTTGGGAGCACGGGGGTGGAGGGGTGGGGAGAGAGGTGCTGTCCCTTCCAGCTCTAGTGGCTTGAGGAAGTGCCTGATTTGTTAAATTAATGAGCCAAGTGCACTCCAGTGAGTCTGAACAAGAAACTGGGGGATAAACTAGGCTGGATGAGGGGAGACTGAGAAAGATTGGCTGGTCTTTCTTTCTTTCTTTCTTTCTTTCTTTCTTTCTTTCTTTCTTTCTTTCTTTCTTTCTTCTCACCAGTTGAAAGCCCTATGCTGGGATGTCCTCTGGATACACCTGGGTGATTGCCAATGGGAGGGAAGCAGGGTCTGGGCAGTGGGGGATGGAAAGGGACTTGCTCCAGGCAAGGTGGTCTGCATGGTCATGAATAGTGTGGGGCGTGGGGCTGGGTGATGGAAGCAGGGAGGGGAGGTGTGCACAAGACAGTCTCTCTGTTAGGCTGTGGTCCACACATTGAGCTAGTTGGAGCACACTTGCTGCAGTGTCTGGGTACTTTAAATCCAAGGGGAAACACTTTCAATTTGGATTAACCTTCCCCTGGCTTGCCCACCTGAGAGTGACACCCTTACAATCGCCTCCTGAGCCCTGGCAGCCACCAGCCAGCTGTGAGCTCTAGTGCATCCTCCACTCTGCCTCACCCCACTTCCCTGAGCAGCAGATCCTGTGTCCCAGGGTCTCCCAGGGTCCTCTTCTGTCAGGCTAAGACTCTTGCCGCCCTGGGAACAGGGAACTCTGGTTTTCCCGGGCCCCACTTCCTAGTCTAACAGCGTGTCATTCATCTACAGACAAGGGGCCAAACCCTGCACTGGGGTAAATCAGTGCAGCTCCTTTGAGGTCAATGCAGTTATGCTGCTTTGCATCACCCGAGGACCTAGTCTGAGGGACCATGGAGCACCCCCAGCTGAGGGAGCTTGGTTTCCGGACACATGAAGGGCTGCTAGCTACAGACAACTGTGGTGCTCCCTCTCCAGGGGGGAGAAGGGACTGCAGGCACCATTGTGCATTCATCTCCTTGGCCGAGGCTGCTAACAAGGAGCTAGTTAGTGCTGTGAGTGATGGAGATGCCTGTCCTGCAGCAGAGACCCACCCACCCGTTTGTTTCAACGAGGCCTCTCAATGGCCAATGCATGGAAACCATTTTGGGTGCGTACCAACCCGTGGTCGCTGTGATGCTGTAATCTAGAGGGGTGGATTGCCTACCCTCCGGAGCCATCCAGTCCCCATGGCCGGCGTGATAGTGATGGAGCAATGGAAGCGAATGCGTTGCTCTGAATCCAAACTATATAGCCACATTCCCAGCTTCTGAACAGTCCCGAAACAAGGAGGTGCCTTCATAACTCTGGGTAGGTCAGCCCAGCTCTGTAGTTTTGTTGGCCTCTGTGTGTGTGAGTGCGTATGCATGTGTGAGTGTGCACTGGACTTCTTACGCTGCACTCTCAGCAATGAAGGAGGAGCAGGGCTTTGTCTCTTTCAGACACCCCAGGAAGGAAGCCGCTGAAGCAGGTCAGTTTTATCTTACAGCCTCATTGATTTCCTCTGGGGTGCTAATCTGACGCCTGTGGGTGGAGGACTTCTCCTGCTGGCTGCTAGCAATCCTCAGGCCTTTATCATCATCATCATCCTCATTTCTGCAGGAGATGGAAGCGAGGGGAAGCTTCATGGCATTGCACTGTCTTTAGCTCAGACTGCCCCTTGCCTCTCTAAGGACAGTCCTGCTAAAGTCCAGGCCAGCGTGGTGCTAGGCAAACAGCATATAGAACGGTATTGTGTTATCTAGCTCCCACTAGGCATTCCCGTTGCCCAAGGGCCCCCAGAAGCTGGGCCTATCTATTAGCATTCCATGAGGAGGGTCAAACGGGGAGTAAGGTGATTGGCCCTGGGGTGGCAAGGAGAGGGCTTTCTTCGGCAGCAGCAAGCTAGCTCAGGCAGTTGTGAAGACGAGTCACGGTAACCCACGTCCCCTCTGAAATAATGGTTGGATTTCTGCTGAGTGCACAACCCACTCCCCAAAGTGACTCTGAATCTATTAGTCTTTAAGGTTGTTTTTGTGGATACAGACTAACACGGCTACCCCTCTGAAAAGTTACACCGAATCTGTTGTTTTGACCTGCAGTCAGGCTGCTTTCACAAACGAAGCAGTGTTAGGCTGACTCTGTATTTGCATGGGAGACTCCAAGGGACACCTCACTGCAGAGGGAAAGAGTGATGCAGGGGCCCCAGTAAGCTCCTGCTCTGTGTTTGTACAGTGCCTGGCACAATGGGGTCTCAGTCACTACTGTAATACCAGCACTACAGACCAGTTATGTGGTTTAGATACCTGCGACTCTCAATGACCTGCTCCTGGCTGGGCTGCCCTGATCATTAGTGCCCACACCAGCCACCTTCATCCGTCAGAAACACAAGTTAACTCAGCACCAGAATCGATTTCATGAGGTGCAGGGTGCAGGTGGAGCCGTAGGAGAGGGATGTGGACGTGGGGGCAGCAGGGCTGGGGCACGAGGGCAGAGAGAGACAAGCCCACGCACATCACTGAAGGATGGGGAAGGCCTGTGGGAATGGCGCATGAGACCTAGGCTGTGAGCTCTGTGCAATGCCCAGCACAGTGAGACTCTGCTCTCAGGTGGGGGTCTCTGCGGTCTACACTCCTGCATCAATAAACAATAAACATCTTCCCTCTCTGAGCAGCTTTTCGGCTCTGGCAGGTAGAAGCGGAAAGTTGTCCCCAGCTCCTGGCTCTTTGGTGGCCTCGTTCCAGTTCCCAGTGGCCGGTTCTGCATGTCACCAAAAACACCAGCCTCATTCTCTGCACTAATTGGCCCCCTTGTGGGCAATCTCAGGAGTGAGGCGAGGGGCTGAATGGACCCTGGAGACTGAACGCCTCTCGCAGCCCTAAAGGGGTCAGTGTGAGGCTCTCTGTTAAGGCTGCGGAGCTTTCCCAGGGCTGCTCCTGTCCTGGAGATGTGGAGAGGACCTAGATCCAGGCCACCTCGCCCCAGTGCTACAGTCACATGAAAAATGTTTTAAATGGAATAATAATAATGGAAGAAATTGACAGACTAGGGCCAAGTTCCTCTGGGGGCTGGAAAGTGCCCTATTAGAGGGAGTTATAATAGCATCACGCAGGAGCAGCTCCCCAGCTACCTGTCCAGGCTGGACAGTGACTTCAGGGTCAGGTGGAGAGGAAAATGGGGGTTCAGCACAGCCCTGCGCCCTGTGAGCCACTCCTGTTTGCATGGCTCAGGGGAGAGAGGTGAACTTTGGTGTCAGAGGAGGGACAGTGACTGCCTGGAACTTCACCCTTGCCTCAGGCTGGACTTTGCCAAATACGTGGTTTGTCACCTCCTCTGATCTGCATGCAGATAACATGTTGTCACTGGGAATGAGGCTGAAAACATGAAGTACCCTGTCTGCTTGTTTCCCAGAAGGGCCTTAGGTACTAATGTGATACAAAAGCTAAATGAGGTAAAGGTTTGCAGATCAATTCTCGGAATAAGCAAATCAGAGGTGGAGTGACAGCGTCTGGGGGGTTTACTCCTGTCACTGTTTACAGAGTTTGGTTCATTTCCCTCAAAACAAATATTTTCAAGCTTTTTTTTCTATTTCACATGCAGTGCCAGCAGCCCAGTGCTTGTGAGCAGCCCTGCACTAACACACCAGTGTGCCCAGACCAGAGTTCACCAGCTATTACTTTGCTTTGGTTTGCTGTACCAACCTGAGCCCAGTGGAAGCGTATAGATAACATATATATCTTAGTAGTAGTGCATAGTCTAGAAGTCAGCTTGGAGATCGAAGCTGTTTATGTTTCACAGTTTATGCTGCACAGAGCCCCGTGGCTCTGCATCTGGTTGTATTAGTGAAGCTCAGGTAGGATCCTCATACACCTCCATGGATCACCTGTGTGCTGGAGATGTCTTGGAGCCATCAGGCTGACTACTCTTGCTGGCTCCTTCCTGCCTTGCCTGGCTGTGTTCGGTGTGCTGCTGGTCACTGCTTCTACATCAGTACGGACACAGGGGGATGTCAAATGGGGTGACGGGTATGAAATGACCCTCCTGAGTGCTGGGCATTTCCTAACCTGCCAGCCTCAGGAGAAGCTCTGGGCGGAGAATCTGAAATGCCAGTCAAAGGCTCCTAGAGCCTGGGGCCCACAATTTGTTCTGAATGTTTGAAAATGGCTCAGTTTTCGAAAATGCCCTCAAACGTGGATTTTCACTTTAAACTGGCCCCACTTTCACTCAGCATGGCTGTTTTTTCAGTGACTACCATGCTTTTTAAAATACTGTTTACAAAATTTGAAATTGTTTCAGCGGTTAAAATACATGAATAAAACATGCAAAAAAGTTAAATTTGGGGTGTTCTGGATGGAAAAATAGCCATTTTACTGAAATTGGGCAAAAGATGAGCTGTCTGGGTTGTGAAATGGCTCAGGACACAAAGACACCATTTTCCCAAATCTTTTCCCCCTTTTGTTATTAATTATTACTATTTCATATTTATATTCACTAGGCTCCAGCTGGGATCAGGGTCCCATTATGCTGGGCATTGTGCAGACAGACACAGAGAGGTGGTTCCTGCAAAGAAAACCTACTGTGGCTACAGCTCCGGACTGGGACTCAGGAGAGCTAGGTTCAGTTCCTTTCTGTCAGAGACTCCCTGTGTGACCATGGTCAACTCACTTCATCTCTCATTGTGCCTCTGATTCCCAGTTGTAAAGTAGGGACAATAGCCCTTCCTTTCCCCCACCCTTTGTCTGTCAGTAAGGTCTTCAGGGCAGTGACAGACAGACTCTCACTATGTGTTTGTAAAGCATCCAGCACAATAGGTTGTCTGGCACATACATTTCTGTAGCATGCAAAGGGTTAACTTTGTTTGTAAGCCACTGGGGAGGGAGGTGGTTGGCTGGGAAAGCTGGAACTGAACTGGTCTGGCAGATGGGTGGGGTGAGGTTGGTGAGTGATCTGGGAGAGCCAGTCAGATGACTGGTACTCACGTCATCCCCTGAGAATGTCTTTGAACCTCCACGTTGTATTTACATGGAGTGAGGTCCAAAGCCACTGGCTCTGCAGAGGCATATGGCACCTCTTGTCACCTGAGCACTTCTGCCTAATACAGATCCATATATAAAGGAGCAGCATATGACGGGGTCCAACTCACAGAGGACAGCAGGTGAACAGCAGCTAGGTAAGGTGCAGGTGATACAATTCATTAATTCTGCAGCAGCTCAAGGCATTTTCCGGGGAGTGTTGTGTAGAAGTTAGAGCAGAAGTCTGTGAGCCAGGACTCATGGGTTCTATTCCCACCTCTTGAAATGTTACCTAGTGCTTAGGGACACTGGGAGTCATGTTTTCTGGGTTCCATTTCTGCATCGGGGGGGGATATGGTTTAGTGGTTAGAGCAGGGAACTGGAAGGACTCCTGAATTCTAGACCCAACTCTTTCACTGACACACTCTATCTAGGTCACATCTCTATGAGCCCTAGTTTCACCAGCTATAAAATGGGATAACAATGCCGATCTACTGTGTGCTACAGTGGCCTGTGATGCTGGATTACTTAGATTGCAAAGCTCTTTGAAAGCCTTGGATAAAAGATGCTTTAGTCAGGTATAGTGCTCTTGTATGGATTTCCACAAGGGCATAAACCTGTGAGGTGTGGGGGTGGTCTCACGTTAGAGCACCCTAAGGAGTTTGGAAATGAATCTCTATCAGGGCTTTAGAGTTTTCCATGACGTCAGTGGACGGATCTGTTAAAATGGTTTTCCCTGAGGTTGTTCCCAGACACCCAAAGCTGCCTTCTGAGTTATTGTCTTGAACACAGTGCCCAGGGCAGAGCTGAGCTCTCTGATCGTTTGGAAAAACTAATTTCAAACCAACGGTGATATTGACACAAAGGGGTGATTACCATGCACGAGTGCAAACTGAGGTCACCTGTGCTCTTGTCACAAGGACCACTGAACTTGGGTTATTATTTATTTATGTGTATTATGATAGTACCTAGGGAGCCCTAGTCATGGACCAGGAATCATTGCTTATGTGCATCATTTGCTCCCACTCAGAGGCAGTTTATCTTGCTGACCAAGGGGGCCAGTTTTTGATACCCTTACTCACACTGAGACTACCTTACACCTTGAGCGATCCCGCTGAAATAAAATCAATGAAGTGGTCAGGTGCTACTCAATGGGAGGGTATCAGAATCTGGTCTCTTTGACTGTATTTTACATTCACTATCTGGATTTTGTGCCATCCAGCTGCAATTTAAATCCCCACCTGAAATGTGTTTGAATCTAAAGAGAGTCACTGCAAAAAGCAGCAACCCAGAAAGAAGATCCAGGCATTGGAAAATGAACCTGGCCCCACCCATGAACCGATAAAGTGAAGCCAAAGCCTGGGTCGTGGCAGGAACTCCACTAACTGCTTTCTGGTTGGTTTCTCTCCGCAGAGTCCCCGCCCAGTGACCAGACAGACCATGCCTCACAAAGCTGCACTTCTGGCTTTGCTCCTGGCCACCTTCTCAGGTTGGTGGTCTTCTCTATAACAATGTGCAGGGACTCAGTTCCTGGCTCTAGACATGAAAGGTGAAAGGTCTCCCTGCCCCGCTGGAGATTCAGCCACACGGCAGGGGTCCCCGGCTGCTTACAAGAGGATGCAGCTTAGCGAGATAGTATTTTGGAACAGGAGAGGACAAGTCCATTGACCCATCTTGCCCCAAACGAGAAAGGTGTCGTAGTAAGATGGCTCAGTCACAGGTCCCCAATGTGTTGCTCCTTTGATGCTCTCGCTGTACCCCAAGGCAGGGTAGCTCTGACCCTGTCACGGGAGTCTCAGGCACTGTTCCTTTGACTCTGCCGCTGGACCCAACATGTGTCACTGGCCTCCACTTTCGTTGTGTCATGTGAGTCAGCCCCCCGACGAATCCTTCTGGTTATGCTGGGCCTGGCACCCAGAACTCCCACTGAAGTTAATGGGGGCTTCAGCTCTGGAAATCAGGGCCTTTATTACTTTGGGGAGGGGGCGCCCCTGGGACTTGTCAGTGTAGAGAAGACTCCTGATCATCCCAGGGATAAAATGTTGTCTCAAGGATTACAGACTGTGAGCTCCATCAGTTTAAGACCAGCTCCCAACACTAGGTCTTCCCTTCACAGAGCTCCTCCATGCCACCTCCCTGCTACCAAGCTCATGGTTTGCCACCAAGGCTCTCCCGAGGTCATTCTGTTAAATGCTCTTGTTCCACCCATGCAGCTTCTCAGGCTGAACAGGCGAGGAATGGGTTCTGGGATTACCTCAGCCAGCTCACTCACGACAAGGACAGCATGGCACATACTCAGAGCATGAAGCTGGACCAAGAGATCAAGTGAGTACCTCATTCTCTGGGGTTAAAGAATTAGTAGGTAGTACCCTGAAGCCCCTTGCCCTGTCAGAGACCCAAGCACATCTGGCTCTTGCACTATGCCTTCCAATTGCTTCCAGGCTGATTGGTTTATTGATTGATTTTTAGAGAGGTATAGTGTCCCTAAAACCTTCATATATATATAGGCATTTTGGCAATTCCAAAAACAAATAACAGATGTCGTCAGTTGACTCAATACTATCCATGCTCCTTATGTGGCTGGAGATCTCCCAGCTGGCCCTACCCAATAATGACTGAAATAAAACAAAGAAAAGCCCAGTGGAAACCAAAAAGTGATTCCTGCAGCTCGGCGAACATGAGCTCTGGCCCAGCAGCCAAGACCAGGAGTGAGGACGGCAGGCAAGGGCTCTCTGCTGCGACAGGGCAGCGAGACTGGCGTGGCTAGTAATATTGGTTAGCCCAGCATCACCGCAGGCAAGTGCTATGCAAACAGCTCTCTGAGGGCTCTCTCCCTGTACTCCTCTATTGCAGTTGTGATACCCCAATTCAGCTCTGCCAGTGACCCTCATTCCTGACGTACGTCCCCTCCCTGCTGTTTACTCAAAACCCACATCCCAGCTCTGCCAATGCACCTCTTTCCTAATCTATCGCACTACCTGCTTGCCTCTCCTGAGCTTAGACTCATGACGAATTCTGCCATGCAGTTTTTGTTCTATGGGCAAAGTCCACAAGGGACTAATCTAAGATGAGACCCACCAGACTCATCTTCATTTATGACGCAAGGCCCAGGTCTCAAGGGGTGAAAAGTTAGTGCTTTATATATCCTTGAGAGCCCCCTTTCTTAATGCAGCGCTCAACTGTACAGCCATTATTTCTAGTAAAGTGACAAAAGTGCTAGGACGAGGAATCAGAGCTCAGGCAGTTAAGTGTGCGTCTGTTGCTTCTTACAGAAAAGTGAAAGAAAGTATCCAAGAAGGAGTCAACTACATGGGAAATCTCCTTGAGAAACTGGCCCCACTTAACAGAGGACTTCAGCCACGGTTCTACCAAGACTCCGACAGCCTGCGAAGGCTCATCAGGAAGGAGCTGGAAGACCTGAGGGTGAAACTGTCTCCTTATGTGGATGAGGTGCACCAGAAAATCAGCAAGAACCTGGAAGCACTTCGCTTCCAGCTGACCCCATTCACCGAAGAGCTCCTGGACCAGGTCTTGCTGAAATCTAGGGAGCTGCAGCAGCACCTCACCCCAACTCGAGACATGAAGGCCCAGTTCCTGGAAGGCGTATATGAAGTTCAGAGGTTTGTGGCTCAGTATGCCAATAAAATAGCCTTTCATACTGACCAAGTGAAGGAGGTCTTCCATCCGTACGCTGCCAGACTGGTGACTGAGATCCACCGCAACATGGAAGAACTCCATAGAAACGTCACCCCACACACCAAAGTCAGCCCAGAGAAATTCTATCAGTACATCCAGGAGCTCTCTGAGAAGCTGACCCAGAATGCCAGGGATCTCCACCAGAAGATCCAGAGGAATCTGAACCACCTCAAGGAACAGCTGCGCCTTTACCCCAGTGGCCTCAGGGAGCACATTGCTGGCACTACTGTAGACCCTAACTGGGCTGTGGACTCCTACATGGAGGGCCTGGCTCAAGAAGTGCAGCAGAGAATCGAGGAGTTCAGAAGGGACACGTTCCTCCAGATAGATGACTTCACCAGGACCATTGACCGGGAGACAGAAGAAATGAAGTTCAAACTATCTCCACTGTCCTCATACTCAGAGGAGTTTCAGGACAGCTCAGCACCTCTGGAGGATTTGCATGTCCGGCTTGACTCTCTGTGGAAGGATATTTCCCAGAGTTTAAATGAGAAAAGCAGCGATTTACAATGAAATCCTGTACCTGTGTATAGAGAGGGGTGTGCGTGAGTGTTTGCGTGTGCTAGTGTGCATGCTTAAACCATGCCAGTGGGAAAGAAAAACTGTCAAGAAGTCATGTCCTACTCTACTGCACTGTTGGCTAAGGACACCTGTGGCCATGACTTGGACAACTATAACAATAACATGCCATCAACATGGCTCCTCGTGCCACATAAGTACAGCTCTGTCCAGTTGCAGTGCTAGTCCAGAGTTCTCAAATCTGATGGGAGTTCAGCCAGCCCCTCCATCATTGCCCAGCAGTCCCCTGCGGCTGAAAAAACACTGCAACCTGCTCTCTCTTAGAAAGATAAAGCCACAAAGTCACCTTCTGTCAGAAGGATACAATCCTGTGACTCCTTATCAAATCATTTGGCAGGTTTCAGAGTATCAGCCGTGTTAGTTTGTATCCGCAAAAAGAAAAGGAGTACTAGTGGCATCTTAGAGACTAACCAATTTATTTGAGCATAAGCTTTCGTGAGCACGAAAGCTTATGCTCAAATAAATTGGTTAGTCTCTAAGGTGCCACAAGTCCTCCTTTTCCTTTTATCAAATCATGCAATTTTACTAAAATAATTCCACAAACCATCTTTGCTGCGGTCTTTTGAAAGCCAAATGGTCAGAGTGCTTATCTCAGCAGCAGGAAAGAGGGAATAAGTACCACACCTGTAATTACCTAAAGCAGTGATTCTCAAAATTCACTGCACCATGACCCCCCTTCTGACAACAAAAATTACTACACAACCCCAGGAGGGGGGACCGAAGCCTAAGCCCACCCCAGCCCTGCCGCCCCGGGCTAGGGGAGGGGGGCAAAGCTGAAGCCCAAGGACTTATGACCTGGGCAGGAGGCATGTAACCGTAGCCCCATGGGCTTTGGCCCTGGGTGGTGGGGCTCGGGCTTGGGCTTCAGCCCCGGGTGGTGGCTTTGGCTTTGGCTCGGCCCTAGGCCTCAGCAAGTCTAACAACAGCTTTGGCCCCAACCCACAATTTGAGAACCTCTGACCTATAGCATACACTATATATGTATATATGTATATAAATATACATTTAGATATATGGCCCAGTTTTATAAACCTTACTCACATTGACTTCAGTGACACTACTCAGGTGAGTAAGTACTAGTCAGTGGGAGTAAAAGGTCCAGAATCTGGTCCATACTGTATATCTTTGGATTAATACAGAGTTGAAATGTTGAATTATTTTTAAACTCTTGAAGCTGGACTTCTAGACTTTAACCATCTCCAGTGTGTTACTAGAGTGAATAGTACAAGCTGCTAGTGTACTGCACCCTATGTAGGTTACTCCGCAGTGTTAACCCTTTCCTTGCACATTCTGTGTATATATAAAATATCCCTCTCTATAGTCACAGCATTTTTTATGGAACAGTTGATGGGAAAAATTCAGGTGTTTGGATGTTGTAAGTCACTGCCACAACAGTACTGAGAGGCCATTTGCTATATCAGTTTTATAGTTTCTTCCCCTGCAATTTAAACGACTGTCAAATCTGCTTCAATAAAGTTACATGTTAGATTTCTTTGGAGTTGGTTTTTCCTTTTTTTTCTGTTGAAATTGTACAATGAATACATTATCACAACGTGTAGACTTTTAAAGGCTATGTAGGAGTCACATTGCTTTGTCTCTCTCTACTACTTTGTGCTCAGGTATCTGGGCACTCGGTATAACACAAGAACATAAGAATGGCCATACTGGTCCATCTAGCCCAGTCTCCTGTATTCTGGCAGTGGCCAGGGCCAGATGCTTCAGATGGAATGAACAGAACAGAGCAATTTACTGAGTGAGCCATCTCCAGTTGTCCAGACCCAGCTTCTGGCATCAAAGGCTTATGGACACCTGGAACATGGTGTTGTGTCCCTGACCATTTTGGCTAATGGCGATTGATGGAGCTATTCTCCATGAATTTATCTCATTCTTTTTTGAATCCAGTTATACATTTGGTCTTCACAATGTCTCCTGGCAATGAGTTCCGTAGGTTTACTGTGAGTTGTGTGAAGCAATTCCTCATGTTTGTTTTAAACCTACTGCCTATTAATTTAATTGGGTGAGTCCTGGTTACAGTGTTATGAGAAAATAACACTTCCTTATTCACTTTCTCCACACCACTCATGATTTTATAGACCTCTATCATATCGCCCCTTAGTTGTCTCATTTCTAAGATGAACAGACCTAGTCTTTTTAATCTCTCCTTAAATGGAAGCTGTTCCATACACCTAAGCATTTTTGTTGGCCATTGCTGTACTTTTTCTGATTCAAATATAACTTTTTTGAGATGGGGGCTGCATGCAGTATTCAAAATGTGGCTATACTAGGAATTTATATAGTGGTATTGTGATATTTTCTGTCTTACTAGCTATCCCTTTCCTCGTGGTTGCTAGCATTCTGTTCGCTTTTTTGACTGCTGGAGCACATTGCGCGGACGTTTTCAGAGAACTATCCAGAGTGACTCCGAGATCGCTTTCTCGAGTGGTAACCGCTAATTTAGGCCCCCATCACTTCCCTAGGTCTGGCTGGGATCATGTTTTCCAGTGTGCCCTGCTCTGCCTTTATCAACACTGATTTTCCTCCGCCATTGCGTTGCCCTGTGATCCGGGTTTGCGAGACCCCTTGGCAGTCAGCCTTGGACTTAACTACCTTGAATAATTTTGCATCATCTGCAAACTTTGCCACCTCCCCGCTCACCCCTCTTCCCAGACCATTCATGTGCATCGTGTGCGCTCCCCCGCCCCCCCATCCTCTGTGCCAGGCGGAGGCCTTCGCCCGACCCTCAAGCCTGTGTGGGAGTAGCCCTGCGTCACGTGACCTCGCCGAGGCGTTCCTCCCCCCCCACGAGGCCTGCGGAGCACGCGCCCCCCCCGCTTTAAAAGGGGGGCGGGGCCCGCCAAGGAAGTTCCGGGTCAGAGGGCGGCAAGGAGGCGGAGGCGGAAGCGGAAGCGGAGGCGAGCAGCATGTCGGGGATCGGGGAGCTGGAGCCCGTGCGGGGCGGCCCCTTGTTCCGGCCCCTCAGCGCCGAGGACGAGGAGCAGCAGCCGGACGAGATCGAGTCCCTCTGCATGAGCTGCTACCGCAACGTGAGGCCGGGGAGCGGCCGCCCCGGGGCTCGCCCCGCGCGGGGGGCGGGGGCCGGGCTGGGAGCGGGGTACAGGAGTCCCGCGGGGGGGGGCGGCTCCCCTGCCCGGGCGTGAGGGGGGCACCCGCCCCGCCCCGGTGGGTCCATGTTCCCTTGGCTTTGCTCTTCCAGGGGGTGACCCGGCTGCTGCTCACCAAGATCCCCTTCTTCAGAGAGATCATCGTCAGCTCCTTTACCTGCGGCAGCTGTGCTTGGTCCAACACCGAGATCCAGTCGGCGGGGCGGATCCAGGAGCAGGGGGTGCGCTACGCCCTCGCTGTTACTGCCCGGCAGGTGAGCCATGCCCCCCCCCGCGTCGGCCTCTCCGGGCGGGAGGGGGCGGCAGGGCCAGACCTGGTGGTGGGGAGAGCCTTCACCCGCTGCTGGGTGGAGGGTGCCCTGGCATTTCTGCGGTCGCCTAGTTGCCGCCTGCCGCTTGCTGGCCTTGTCTGGATCAGTCAAAACGTAATTGCTGAAAACCAGCAAAGCTGTCAAAAGCCTCCGCTTGGGGGATACCAATGGCCTGACTTTAAGCGTTCAGCACTTGTGATATAATAGGAAGCCCCTGAGTATCTTGTTGATAGTGGAGACTGAATCTGGGGCCTCATGCTATGAAAGCCTGAACACCTACTGCCTGAGCTAGTCGACCCACTTCTCCTAGTCAAGGTTGTAGCAGGTTCATCAACCCGTGTATTGCCCAGCCACTGAAGGGGGAAGGAGTGCCCCACTGGATAAGCACAGGGTACGCTTCCACTGCCTGTTGAAATTTAGTGGCTGATCCTGGGCTGTCTGCATCTCTGAAGACCATGCTTGTGCCTGTGCATCCTGACTGAAACTATAGTGCGGGTTGAAAGGGATGGAATGTAGGTAAGCAGGTTCTAATCAGGACCCTAGGACTGTCACTACTTGTGGATAAAGCACAGCTGTCCTCAGAGTATAATATGGCAGCAATTCTGCTTGTCTGACTACTGTAAAGTAACTAATATTTAATGAGGCACTATCAGCTGCTCATTAATGGGATGCTGACTCTCTGGGAAGTACTTTAGTGTAAGGTGTCCACACAGCATGCTAAAACAGGCTGTTCTGTGGAGACGTTGTGAACATTTGAGGAAGGGAGAGCCAGTCAGTGGATCAGTGTTTGCCCTGATGCATGGCATCTATTGTCAGAAAAGATTATTGTTTTTGTCAGGTTCATTGATGCTTTGATGTATCTGCACTTACAAGGTGGGCAGAGGAGATGGGGCTGGCTTAAGGTGGCCACCACTGAAGTGTAACTTACACTTAAGTTCATAAGTTGAATGGGCAAATAACTGGTGGGAGAGGCAGCCCAGGGAAACAGTGAGTGGAAACATTGGTTTCACTGGCTCTGTGTGCGAATGATCTTCTAGTGGGAGGATGCTACCACTGTGTTCCCAATGTGCTTCTCAGGGTTGAATTCATTCTTATTTGCTTAGCATGTGTAGGGTTCCTGGCCTGTTGTAGCTTTGTTTTTAATCTTTCCTATACATTGTTCTGTCCAGGATATGAATAGGGAAGTGGTGAAGACAGATTGTGCCACGGCTAGAATCCCAGAGCTAGACTTTGAAATTCCTGCTTTTTCTCAGAAAGGAGGTAGGTATGTAATCTGAGCTCGTTTGCGGCTTGGGGTGGCTGGTAGCCATTTAGCGGAGGTGTTGGTACAGCAACAACTTTTGGCTACTGGAATAGACTGCTACCCTGTATCTGAGTATGACCTAGCCTAGACCAGGGTTTGGATCTGGGGGCATAAACTGATTCACACCAGTACAGTTTTACTGAGATGACTGACTGGATGATGGATGGAGGTGGGTAGAGCTAGGCTCTGTGGTATTACTGTCTTGTACTCTGGACCCCAATTTATCCTGCTGCTAGTCAGTGTCTAGCATGGAAAGCTAGCTCCCCCAAATCCTGCAGTGTCTTGGAGACGGTGTCACAGCCTAGCCCTGAGGCGCCTCTTCCTTCATGAATGCTTCTCATGTTGGCAGCAGCAGCTTCTTCTGTCGGAGGTCTGGGCTTCTGTCCACTGACATGTGCATGGTGAATCTGCAGCTGGATAGTGCTGCCTGAGTAGGGAAGAGACTAGAATTACCAGGCCAAAAAGCAGGAGGTCTTAAGAGTTCTTGTTTTCCCATCTGTGGGAATAAATAGTTCTAGAAAAGATTGGTGGGCTAGGGATGATAAATTTAGAAGATTAACAACATTGCTGTAGTGTACTTAATACTGTAATTAGGTCTGCTTTCTCCCTCTATCAAGCTCTTACCACAATCGAGGGAATAATTGACAGAGCTGTCGCTGGCCTGGAGCAGGATCAGCCAGTCCGCAGGGTAAGGTGCTTTAAGAAGGTAATATCAAAACAGATGTCCGCTTACGGATTACACTTGTCTACAAATTCTGTAACTATCACAGTTACGCATCCCCTACTAGATGACGAGCTGAGAATGCTTCTTGGCTTGGCATTGTTGGCCTGTGACAGGCCTATCTGAAGGTCTAGGCTGGTACCAAAGATCTGATCTGATCTTGAGTGTCTCTCCTTTCACAGGCAGCAGACAAAGGTGTGGCAGGAAAAATAGATGAGTTTATTGGCAAACTCAAGCAGCTGAAGGAAGTGGATTCTTCTTTCACCTTTGTAAGTATTAGCAGGAGGGTGGGGAAATGCATCTCCCCCTCTCTTTGGGGGCAAAACAAGGAGGATTCCTGAAGACTTTTCTTATACTTCCCTCTGTCAGATCATAGACGACCCCTCAGGTAATAGCTTTGTGGAGAATCCTCGTGCGCCGCAGAAAGATGATGCTCTTGTGGTTACACATTACAGGAGGACTGCCCAGCAGGATGCTATGCTTGGCCTGGAGGTATTATGTCTGGGTGGGGAAGGTGTCTTAAAGTCAGAAGTGAGGGGAGGCCTGGCAGGTGTTAGTTCTTCCCTCATTCCTGCCCTCCGTGGCCTATATTCAGGTGCTAGCCTTCCATAATGGAAAGGAAAATGCCCCCTTCCGATCCTAATCTGTGTCCTCCTTTATATGCCAGAGGGAATGCTGCTGAGTAGCAGAGGCATTCTTCTCTTCCATCCTGTCCCAAAGAGTCTGTTCAGAGATCCATGAATGGGAAGATGTATGAGATATAATTATCTGAGCCTCTGTGTTGGCATACTGATATTGGCCTCTATGCTGTTTCAGACAGAGGAGACTGATGAGAACCCAGCTGATTCTGTGGAGGATCTGAGGAATGAAGTGAGTAATGTTCCTGGTTGGCCACCTGGAGCTCTCTAACTGGATTGCAGCTGTGTCCTGATTGCTCTGAGGAACATATGGTAGTGGGCGCACACATAGGGATACAGATACCTAAACTGCCCCATTTGCTGGACTAATTTTTTCCAAGCTACAGCGATCAGGGCCATAAGTATTGAGATGGAAGCTAAATTCATGTATTGCTCCCGGTTACAGTAGTCTTTGGTATCTGTCTTTAGGCAAGTAAGTGCCCATAGTGCAACAGATCAGACCCTTCAGCGTGTTCTTGTATTGCAGGTGTTGCAGTTCAACACAAACTGTCCTGAATGTAATGCCCCAGCCAACACTAACATGAAGCTAGTGCGTATCCTTCTGATGGGACGGTGTGACAGGACAAGCTGACCTTTTCCTGCTGTGCCGAGAGGGGGTGGTCAGTATTGTGCACAGGCCTAGTGCTTTATGGCTCTGTATTCTGCCAGAGAGAGGCTTAAATGTCTGACCCAGGATAGCAAAGCCTTTGACTCTGGAGACCTATCTAAGAGCTACTTATGGCTTGGAAACAAGCTCATGTTTGAATCTCAATGCATGATCCCATTAAATAGGAACAAAAGGCTGGAAACCTATTGGTGCCTACGAACAGGACTCTCTGAATTGGTGCTCAGCACCTGCGTTGGCACTGACATGCTAATCTCCTTTGACTGCTCTTCTGAACAAAGTTGCATCCTGTCGTCGGGAAGTAGCTTAGTCCTGTGTAAGGAAGACAGAAGTTCTTTGTCTTGGAGGTTTCTTATTTCAGGCAAACTTCCGTAACGGTCTGTCCCAGAAATTCCACACTTCAAGGAAGTGGTCATCATGGCTACAAACTGCGAGGCCTGTGGGCACAGGACGAATGAGGTGAGCTGCAAAGCTGACCATGTCTTCTTCAGAACATGCCAGCCTTCTCCTGTGCTCTCCAAAGGGATGGACTTTTCTGTCTGTCCCCTGCCTGCACCCCACTCCTGATCATAATCTGGTTTCCTGGATTAGCTATCGGACAGAGGAGACTGGGGGAGATGGGGGTTTGTTAAATGTCTTTTGTAGAAAACTCGGGTGGGTAGGACCACAGCAGCTGAGTGGCTAGCATTGGAACAAATACCTGCAGCTGTAACATGTTAATCCACTAAGTAGCTGACTTGGATGACTAACTCTTCTATCCCCCAAAATCTGTCCTAAACCTAAGGTTGAGGTACTGACCCTAAATGACCCTAGATCTGGCTGGCCCAGTGCAGAGTCTTAGATGCAAGACATACACACCAACTCTTAATCCTCTTGCCACTCCAGTGTGCTTTAAAGTATTCTGAATGCTTTGTCACTTGTAAACTAACTCTAACAGATTGTTTCTAGGTTAAATCTGGAGGAGCAATAGAACCGCTGGGTACCAGGATCACCCTTCATGTTACAGACCCTTCAGACATGACAAGAGATATACTAAAGGTAATTTCTTCCTTCAGATACCTGATAATCTTTAAATGTGTGTGTGGCTACTTCTTGGGACCTCTTCTCTCAATTTGGCCCTACTGATGAAGGAAGTGGGGTCTAGCTGGGGCTTCTGGGATTTATTCCCAGCTCACCATAGACTTTCTGCGGTCTTGGCTCTTCACCTCTGAATCCCTCAGATGGAAGCTGCTCTCTAGCACATCACCCTTTTGGATGACCTGGAAATAAGCATACCATGTGTCTCTCTGCAGTCAGAAACGTGTAGCGTGGAGATTCCAGAGCTGGAGTTCGAGCTTGGCATGGGAGCGCTGGGGGGGAAATTCACCACTCTGGAGGGGCTGCTGAAAGATATCCAAGATCTGGTGAGTGGTGTATATTAAGCTCCCGTTTAGCTGAGGTTTGTACCTGTAGCTGCATTTGGGATGCATAGGACCCCCCCCCCCCCCCCCCCCCCCCCCCCGCCAATGAACCGACTCTAAATGCTGAGAACCTGTAGCTTCCTGTAGACTTGGGTATGTAGCGCAAGTGTGCAGCACCACTGAACAGTCATTCATGTCATGCTGCTGCCTTCACTCGCCCTGCCTGGAGAGGGGGGAGCACGTCAGCCACAGTGGCTTTCATGCTCTTCTGGGGAGAGGTGGGTTGTCCTTCAGAATTCCTCTTCCTCCCTCCCCTTCTCCATGTTTCACAGCAACTGTTCTTGTAGACCCTGCTCCCCTGAGCTAGTCAGTGCATCTCTCAGAGGGTTACTTGGGAGCAGCATCAATCACTCCCTCCTTAGACTCTGGATGTGTTGCCATCCCAGCTTCTCTCCATCTGAATAACTGAGGGTAGCTCTGATATGTGGCATAGCTTAATGCCTGCTCTGTTCTCGCGCACTGATGCCCACAGGAAGGCAGGCTGTAGAAGTGGGCTTCTGAGGCCACAGTAGATGGAACGGACAGTGTCCCTCTGCCTTCAGAACCTGATCTAGGAGCTAAAGAGATCTCAGCACATTGGTTCCAGCTCACTCTGTACAGGGCCTCTTCACTGTAGATGTTGATTCTTAAGACACCCCGCTGAGCTGAGGACTTCCCCTTGACTGATGTAAAGATAGGAACAAGCCCTTTGTGTCTAAAGGAAACAAGGTTTCAAAAGCCTCTTATGGGTTGCCTAGAGCAGCATGCTATCATAGCCAGCTGCCAACTCCTATTAACTAGTCACTTCCCAGGGCTCCCCAAATGCCCTGGGCCAGGCTGGGCATCGCTCACATGCAGGTACCACGAAGTATTCTGCAATAGTAACTCAGTGTGGCAGAATCTGAAGGAGCCTGTTTTCTGTTGCAGATTGTGAAAAACCCCTTCACTCTGGGGGACAGCTCTACTCCAAGCAGAGTGGAGAAGCTCCAAGAGTTTGGCAGGAAGGTGTATCAGGTTAGTAGCTTTGGTGTCCTATTCACACTGAACCTGGCAAATGACCTGGTCAGATGTGTTCTTTGGCAGCATTGCTGCAAATCTGAAGTGTGTAACTTTGTGGAATCTCAGCAGGCATGTAAGTTTCCCCTCCTTACGCTGCCATCCTGTTTGGTTCCCACCTTCCACCAATGTCCTGTGTAGCCATGCTATAAGCCTTCTGCAGGGAGGGGGCTTGTGGCTCCTGCTTCAGGACCACTGATGTTGCACCATATATCATTAGGCAGGGAGCATCCCCTAACACAACATGCTTACACGCAATGAAGGCAGTAATCCTGAATGAAGGCAGTAATCCTGAGGTCAGTTGCCCTGACCTCAAACCATCACACAAACTAGACTAAAGATGTTTAATATCCCTCCTCTGGCCACCTAAGTGTTGGGCAGAGCTTTCCTGTCACTGAAATGAGACAAACCTGCCATGCTGCAACACAGTCCAGGCCAAAAGGGGCGAACTGTCCATGTACTTTGCGCTAATGCTCTGTGGCACCTCCGTGCCATAGGATCTCCAAATCTAGTACATATAACTATATACATCATGGACATAGATCACATCACTGGCTGTACTAGTATTCTGATAGTCAGTGTTCAGAAGAGTAATGTAATAGGGCTTTAGCTCTGTCTGCCAGCATGCAGTGATTCAACTGATGGGGGTCAAGATGGAGCACTGCATGCTGGGAGATCAAGGCACAGCCATATTAGCCATATTATCCAGTGTGGACAGCTGTGAGAAGCTGCACTTCTGTTTGCAGATTACCATTGGCTTGTGTGTTTCCTGGATGATGGAGCTGGGACACAAACTCTTCATTTGTTACACCAGACTCCTCAACCTTCAAATGTTGCAACTGTTCACAATATGAACAGGGACTAGATAGCATGACAGCAGTGCTTTGCTGCTTCCTATGCCTGGAACTCTGTCCAGCTCTAAGCCTCCTCACCTGAAGCATGTCCTGTCTTGAGTGAATGCTGGTATACACAGGAAATGTTCTAGCTGTCTGTAGAGCACTGCGCATTCTTAGAATGGTGTATAAGGTGTCTGTAGCTCCTGAGGTAGCATTCTCTGCAAGGTTGAGTGTGATGTTGACAACCTGCAAGATGCAGCAGGGACTTGGATTTTAGGTTTGATTGATCACTGCTCAAATGGAGCATGTGGGGTCCTGGCTGTTAATCTGTCTCCATTTCCTCAGATTATGGAGGGTCACATGGAGGCTCACTTCATTCTGGATGATCCTGCAGGGAACAGCTACCTTCAGGTAGAGTATTGAGCACTTATGATGAGACTTCCCTTTAGGGTCTTCTGAATGCAGTAATCCACAGATGCACCCCCCACCCAATGCTATTCAAAACAACCAAGGAACCACTTTGGGGGTGACCTGAGGTGGGAAGAGAATTGGTTTTTCACCTCCATGTACCTTAACGTCGGTCAGCTGCATTCCAGGAGGCGATCCCAGTGGTGGTGGTAGGAAAAAAGCAGATACATGGTTCTTCAGGGGCTGAGAGTTAAGAGCCTAAGGTCTGTTTCTGTCTGCTATTGACTTGTGGGAGCTTGGGCAAGTCACTTGATCTCTCTGCCTCACAGAACTCACTTCTAAAGGGGGCTGACCCTTGCCTTCCTAAAAGGGAGGGTAAGGCTCAACGATTATCTGTAAAATGCTTTGTGATCCTTTGGCTGAAACTTGCTGGAGAAGTGCGGCGCATGTAAGTATGCGAGGCTCTGACCATACCAAAGCACAACTAACTTTCTTTCTTTCTCTCTTTGAACCAAAGAACGTCTATGCTCCAGAGGAAGATCCAGAGCTAAAAGTGGAGCACTATGAGCGCACGTTTGCACAGAATGAGGAGCTGGGCCTCAATGACATGAGAACTGAGGGCTATGAAACTGGGCTGACCTCTGAGCGGTAGCAGCACATGGAGGGACAGAAAAGCCAAACTCTTCTCACTAAGTTATTACTATTGTAATAGGGCTAAGGACCTGGCCTATCTTGCACTGGAAGCAAGCTTTTTGTGCTTAATTTACACGTGCTTAATTTACCTTTTGGAAGTTAGCAGGTGGGCAGACCTTAAAGTCAAAAGTTGAGTGTTTAATTACCTTATTTTGGAGGTTTATACTTGCATAAAGAAAAATGTAAAAAACCTGTTTGCTTGGGTTTCAGTTGTGTTCTTTGTCTTCCTGTGCATGCACTAACTGGGATCAGTAGAACCCCTCCTCTAGCAGCAGTTGGTGCTAGATCCTTGAGTAGCAGCTGGCTCTGCAGCTAGTGTCTCCAGACTGATTGTACACTTCTGTTTTTAAATGAAAACTACCCTCACCTTCTCTACACTGTGTTCCAATGTAAAGTATTAATTAACAAAGTGTTGCTTTTGAATAGTTCCATGTCTCATTTTTGTTTTTTTTGTGTGCATGTTCTTAAGCTCACAGCTGAGAACTCCAGGCACAGAGAAGCTTGGGTTTGAATCTTGGGAGGAAAAGCTAACAAAAAGTGACAGGTTTCAGAGTAACAGCTGTGTTAGTCTGTATTCACAAAAAGAAAAGGAGTACTTGTGGCACCTTAGAGACTAACCAATTTATGTGAGCATGAGCTTTCGTGAGCTACAGCTCACTTCATCGGATGCCACAGTATGCATCCGATGAAGTGAGCTGTAGCTCATGAAAGCTCATGCTCACATAAATTGGTTAGTCTCTAAAACAATTAGTGGTGGAGCAACACAATCGCTGATTATGGTTAATGCTTAACCAAGTGAGGGGTTTGGCAGTGTAGAGGCAGTTCAGTGTACTCTGAGCTGTGCTCAAAATAAAAAAGGAATAATTTGACAATAGATGGGTTTGTCTAACTTTCAGCCTGAGAAAGTGGGGCAGCTGTACTGCACTATTATGCTCCACTTGCAGCATTAAAGGGGAGGCTGCCTTCTTATAATTAAGGCTATGATTTTTTCATGGAGGTCATGCAAGTCACAGAATCGGATTTCAGCCCTTGGGAGCTGGAAGCTCCCCCTGGTTGTAGATGGCAGCCGGCAGGGGCCCTCCACAGCTCCCTACCCGCTGCGCGCACCCTGCAGCTAAGCTCCCTATTTTGTCCTAAACTTTTTTTTAAAAAGCAGAAGTCAGCCAGGTCCTGACCTGCTGTGAGTTTTAATTTGTTACAGGGGCCCTGTCCCTGCCTCTTACAAAAAACACCCCCACCACCCTCTCAACCTTCCTCGTCCTGCAGTTGGGCTGCGTGGCCCCCAGTTCCCGATCCTGGTTCAACTCCAGCCCAAGCCTCCAGCAGGGCCCCGGCCTGACGGGGTCTTTTAATGTCCGGACAGGCAGTTTAAATATTTTACCCCCCTGTGGCCTAGGGCGGTCCCTGCCCCCAGTCCCGCTCCCCCGCTCAGCGCGCACCAGCCGGCGGAGACCAAGGGAACTCCTCGCTGCAGGAGTCCCGTCTCGCCCGCCGGAAGCGCCCGCGCGCCCCGCCCCACGTGCGGCGGCCGGGGCCAGGCGGTTTCCGGTGCGCGCCGCGCGCCGTTTTGTCCCCGTCGCCGCCCCGTCCGCCCCGCGCCGCGCCGCCATGGCGGCCCCGGGCCTGTCCAAGGCCGAGTACCTGCGGCGCTACCTGGGCGGGGCCGCGGCCGGGCCCGAGGGCGGCAGGCGCAAGCGGAGGAAGAAACCGCCGGGGAGCGGCGGCAGGGGGTGAGTGGCCCCCCGCTTCCGGGTCCCCCCCCGCTTCCGGGTCTTCCCCGGGGGCCCCCTGGCTCTGGGCTCCCCGGCACAAGTCCCGCCCCCAGGGCTCCTCGGGCCCCGCGCCGCTGCCCCCGGGTCCCCGAGCTCCGCAGTGGAGCCCCCCTCCCCGCCCTAAGGGGTCCCCAGGCTCCCTTAGCCCCCCCTCGCTCCCAGGGACCCCCTCTCCCGCCTCCCCGCCCTAAGGGGTCCCCAGGCTCTCCCAGCCCTTAGCCCCCCCTCGCTCCCAGGGACCCCCCTCCCCGCCCTAAGGGGTCCCCAGGCTCCCTTAGCCCCCCCTCGCTCCCAGGGACCCCCCTCTCCCGCCTCCCCGCCCTAAGGGGTCCCCAGGCTCTCCCAGCCCTTAGCCCCCCCCTCGCTCCCAGGGACCCCCCTCCCCGCCCTAAGGGGTCCCCAGGCTCCCTTAGCCCCCCCTCGCTCCCAGGGACCCCCCCTCTCCCGCCTCCCCGCCCTAAGGGGTCCCCAGGCTCTCCCAGCCCTTAGCTCCCCCTTGCTCCCAGGGACCCCCCCCCCGCCCTAAGGGTCCCCCTGGCTCTCAGGGACCCCCCTCTCCTGCCTCCCCGCCCTAAGAGTCCTCCTTGCTCCCTTAGCCCCCCCTTGCTCCCGGGGACCCCCGTTGCTCCCAGGGACCCCCCCTCCCGCCCTAAAGGTCCCCCTGGCTCCCTTAGCCCCTGCTTGCTCCCAGGGACTCCGCTCCCCACCCCCCCGCCCTAAGGGGTTCCTAGGCTCTCCCAGCTCTTAGCTCCCCCTTGCTCCCAGGGACCCCCCCCCCCGCCCTAAGGGTCCCCTGGCTCCCTTGGCCCCCCTTGCTCCGAGGGACCCCCCTCTCCCGCCCTAAGGGTCCCCTGGCTCCCTTGGCCCCCCTTGCTCCGAGGGACCCCCCTCTCCCGCCCTAAGGGTTCCCCTGGCTCCTCCAGACTTTCCCCAGGCTCCCTGACCCCCCCCCCCCCCCCCCCCCAAGGATTTTCCCCACAGCGCTTAGGGATGTGATTAAAGGGTTGAAAAATGTGCTGTATAGCAACGATTCTCAACTAGGGGTACGCCAAGGTCCTCCAGAGCGTACATCAACTTATCTCGATATTTGCCTAGTTTTACAACAGGCTACATAAAAAGCCCAGACAACGACTTGTTTACGGTGCTCTATAGACTATACACTGAAACGTATGTACAATATTTATATTTCAGTTGATTATCTTACACTTATAAGATAAAAACGAGAAAGTCAGCCATTGTTCAGTACTGGTGTGCTGTGACACATCTGTATTTTTATGTCTGATTTTGTAAGCAAGTAGTTTTTAAGGGAGGTGAAACTTTGGGGGTACGCAAGACAAATCAGACCCCTGAAAGTGGTACAGTAGTCTAGAAAGGTTGAGAGTCATTGCCTTACAGTGACAGACTGAAGGATCTCGGTCTATTTGGCTTAACAAAAAGAAGGTTAAGGGGTGACCTGGTTACAGTTTGTAAGAACCTAGATGGGGAATAAATATGTGATAATGGGCTCTTCAGTCTAGCAGAGAAAGGTAGAACTGGATGTTTTTCTAAAAGATCTGCTCTAGGAATTATTGTGGGAAAATTCCCTGGTCTGTGCCATATAGGAGATCCAGTTCTCAACCTGTTTACCTTTGTGGGCTGCATCCAATACTACCTGCGTGGCCCATAGGATGTCACATGGGCTGCTGCTCTGTGCTGATTGGGACATAAGCGGCCCATGGCCTGCAGGTTGAGAACCTAGATCATCACAATGGTCCCTTCTGCCCTTGGAATCTATGAATCTGAGAGACCTCCCCCACGTCCACTCTGAAGGATACCCAAGTAACCCCTTAACCATGGGGGCCCACCAGGCATCTCCTCCCCTCTGAGACCGGAACCCTTGTGTCTACCCCTATCCCCAGTGTGTGTTTGGGGCTTGGGGCTTGTGTAGCTTTTTTTCTTGCTCCCCCTGCCCTGTTCACTGCATATGGGGAGAGGTATAGCTAGAGCATAACCCCCAGGTGGCTGATTGGGGGTGGTTGGTCTCACAGCAGTAGACTAGGGGGATGCAAAATGCAACTGCCGTGTCTCTGAGGGTCCTTTCTTTGCCTGCCACCTGAGTTGCGTACATTGGACACACATGCCCCTTATTGCTTCATTCATTTGCTTTGTACTCACTCCCCTGAGCCATGGTCCTTTCCTAATGCCACTACCTTTCTCCCCCTCCTCTCAGGATGCGAATAGTGGATGATGATGTGAGCTGGAATAGCATTTCTGCTGCACAAGAGAAAGAGGAGGAGGAAGAGGATGAAGGGGATCTGCCTGTGGTGGGTACTCAAGGGTCGGGAGGCTTGTGCTATCAAAAACCAAATTACTGATTTTATTGAGCACCCTTACAAACTTCCTGCTGTCATCATGGGGGGAAACACTTGCCAAGCAGTGCCCGGGGGAATGGCTGCCTGTGTAAGTGGACAAAGTGAATAACTTGTCTGGTTTAACTGCAGAGAGATCTCATTAGCATCCTAGAAAGAATGATACTTTGCATTCAGATTTTTTATATATGCATTGCGGTAGATCTAAAAGCTTAAAGCAGACTAGAGCCTCGTTCTGCTAGGCCTTGTACAACCGTCAGCAAAGGGAGCATTTGGTTTCTAAGCTGTTGGTGATAGGGACTGTTACTTACTACATCTCTGTCTTACATTAAAAAAATTAACAAAACAACATTATAGCAAAAGGAAAGAGCAGCTGACCCTGCAGTGCTGCTGTTCTGTGAAGATGTTTCAGAAATAGGAAGTAAAATTGACCAATAGCATAAGTGGGTGCAACTCTGTTGGTCTTAATCAGTGTCAGATTTGTCCCAGAGCACATGTGAAAGATGTGGCTGCACAAGGGCTGTGTTACACTACACGTCCCATAGAGAATCCAGGATGCGAGTGTCTAAAAGTAACTGAAAAGCACTTAGAGACCATTATGCTTCATGACTCATGTCCCTCTTCTGGGGTAATTGCTTCCGAGAGCAGAGATTCTCAACCTTTTTCCCTTTGTGAGTCCCCCCAGCATGCTATAAAAACTCCCCGGCCCACCTCTGCTGCAACAGCTGGTTTTCTGCATATAAAAGGCAGGGCTGGCGTTAGGGGGTCGCAAGCAGGGGAATTGCCTGGGGCCCCATGCCACAGGGGCCCCTGCAAAGCTACATTGCTCAGGCTTTAGCTTCAGCCCTGGGTGGTGGGGCTCAGGGACCTGGGCTTCAGCCCCATGCAGTGGGGCTTTGGGTTTCTGTCCTGGGCCCCAGCGAGTCTAATGCTAGCCCTGCTTGGAGGCCCCCCTGAAACCTGCTCAAGGCCCCCTTGGGGGCCCCGGACCCCTCGTTGAGAATTACTGTGCTAGAGCATATTCTCCTGTGCTTTGTCTAGTTCAGGTTCCAATGACACACTGTAAGTAGACAGACTGTAACTAGCAACTTTTAGTAGGATATTATTGAGTTAACAATCATATTTTTAAAAGCCTTTGTTTGAGTTACTAACAGCACCTGAGATACTGAAAGATTTTTAATGAGACCGATCAGTTTCACTTACTGCTTCTTTTGCGGTAGCTCATCTTCAATGTCTTGTGAACAGATACTGTTTAGATTTAAAACTTCCCTTCAAACAAATACAAACAAACAAAGTTCCCATTGGAATTGATAATTTTTTTTTTTTTTTTTTTGCTAATTCCTGTTTTTGAGCCAAATCTAAATTTTGATCTGTGACTGGTTGGCATGGTGGGTCTTTAGAGATTGATTTTTAAATGAAAAAGAAGCAGAGGAGAGCTGTTCCAAAACAAAAGCAACAGATGAGAGAAATATTTGGAAAGTTTTAAAACAACCTCTTGTAATGAAATCAAATAAGCCTGTGCAATTGATATTGTGAACTAGACTTTGCAACTTAAGTAGTAAGGGATGTGTTCTGTTCTAGAGTGACAGAGAACAACCCAGCATTTAATACGTAGTCAGAGGCTTTAGCAATATTGTATGTTTTGATATCAATGTACCGGAAGTCTGTGCAGCAGAATAATGGAGGTTTACAGGCAAACCACATTAGTTGCCTGAGTGCGTTTATTTTTGAGAGTAGAAAATCTCTTTGGTTGTAACACTGCTACGTTACATTCAGGTGGCAGAGTTTATTGATGAGCGTCCAGAAGAAGTGAAACGGATGGAAGAATTCCGGACAAACAATAAATGGAAGCTTTTAGGAGGTAAGCTTGGAGTGGTGGTTGTGGTTGTTTTAGCCCCAGTAAAGTTTTCAGCTTGGTACAATACCCACAAATGTAGTAAGTCCTTGTTCCAAATAATTTACACTTAAAGATAGATATGTAGGAAATAGGAAACACTCTGTAACCCAGAGATGGAGAAGTCTTAGGTTTTATAGGGTTTTCATTCCACATTTCAATACATATGTCTTATGAGCCTGACAGAAGAAAAGAGCTTTCAGGAGGAACTTGACCAAAGAGAAGTGGTTTGGCTTAGAAGGGGTGTTCCACAGGAAAGAGGCAGCATGGAAAGTTGCACGTGGAAAGTGATAGAAGGAAATGAAGAGAGATTCAGGACTGGCATTTTACAGAGAACAGAGGGGCTGATGGGATACAGTGGGACACAGGATGAGATGCGGATGGGGGGACTTGTGAATGGGTTTGAAGATAAAGCCAAGACCTTCAGCTTGACTTCAGCAAGGTGATGCCCTGCAATTGTCAGGTTGTCATCGATGGAATTGAGGGTGAAAGTGAGCATGGTCATCATTTGCAGAAGATGTGAGGGCAGGGGCCCTCTTCGTTGATTGCAGGGAGCCCTGTCTGACTTCATCTAGGGAGCACATCTGGGCTAACTTTCCATTCCCTTCCCCTGAATGTATTGCCTCTGCAAGCTGAAAAATAAAACACCAACAGAAAAAGCATGTACCTCACAAGTCCTGAGATGTGCTCTCATTTTATGGAGAAATCATGGGACTGGAAGGGACCTTGAGAGGTCCTCTCGTCCAGTCCCCTGCACTCATGGCAGGACTAAGTATTATCTAGACCATCCCTGACAGGTGTTTGTCTAACCTGCTCTTAAAAATCTCCAGTGCTGGAGATTCAACAACCTCCTTAGGCAATTTATTCCAGTGCTTCACCACCCTGACAGGATGTTTTTTCTAATGTCCAACCTAAACCTCCCTTGCTGCAATTTAAGCCCATTGCTTCTTTTCCTATCCTCCGAGGTTAAGAAGAACAATTTTTCTCCCTCCTCCTTGTAACAACATTTTATGTACTTGAAAACTGTTATCATGTCCCCTCTGTCTTCCCTCGTAGGTCATGTTTTCTAGACTTTTACTCATTTTTGTTGCTCTTCTATGGACTTTCTCCAATTTGTCCACATCTTTCCTGAAATGTGGCGCCCAGAACTGGACACAATACTCCAGTTGAGGCATAACCAGCGCAGAGTAGAGTGGAAGAATTACTTCTCTCGTCTTGCTTACAACACTCCTGCTAATACATCCCAGAATGATGTTTGCTTTTTTTGCAACAGTGTTAGACTGTTGACTCATATTTAGCTTGTGGTCCACTATGATGAGAATCTAAGTGATGATCTTTTCTTTTTTTAGATCAGAATGAAGATTCACAAAGCTCAGACCTTTCTCTAGCTGCCAAGCCTACAGCAAGGTATGGGGCTTTGCCTGGGGTTGTGCTTACCAGGTTCTTTTTTATTTTGTATAATACTTTGTTTTCAGTGTCGCCTTTTTTATCACAGGGTCTCACAGTACTTTACAGTTAAGCCTTATGATGTAGGAAAGGGATATATGAGGATTGCTTTATTCAGTCCTAAAATGCATTCACCTCTGGGGGAGAACGCAGTAACTGTCTATTACAGTGTACAGAAATACTACACAACACTTTAACACAGGAAGCAGATTTATTCCATAGTCATTTAAATATGTAGGGAAAATGTTGGTGACTGCGTGCTGCCAAGCAAAGCTGGAATGTGATGAGGACAGTAGAGTTCCCTCGTTTTCATAACAGCCTTGGGATCTTTATATTCTCGTATGACTCCTGAAAACATTCCGACTGCCCATAATAGTGGAAGGGGCTGAAACAGATTTTAAGTATCATGTTGGTCATAAAGTGATTCTGGTAGAACTTAAATGCCAACCCAGCCGGAGCTCAGAGGGCCCAGGTATAGGAGCCCTTTTGGGGTTTTTGTGTGGTAGTGACAGATCAGAGGTGACAAGTTCAGGAATTACTGTGTGAACGTCTGTCTGTGAAACTGAAAACCAAATGTGAATTGGTAACCAGCGCTCCATTCAGGAGGGCTATTAACACCCTTTAAACCCCACTGGCTGCTTTACAAACCCCTTGTTTTGTTTTTATTTCCAGTTCAGAAACCACAAAACAAAAGAAAATTAAACACTCGTCTGAACCATCACCTCCCAGGAGAGGTCGCCATGATTCGCCTGAGATCTCTCCACCCAGGAAGCAGCGTCATGATTCTTCAGATGAGTCTCCATCCAGGAATCAGCGCCGCGACTCGCCGGACCTGTCGCCGCCCCGCCGGGGCCGCCGCGACTCGCCGGACCTGTCGCCACCCCGCCGGGGCCGCCGCGACTCGCCGGACCTGTCGCCGCCCCGCCGGGGCCGCCGCGACTCGCCGGACCTGTCGCCGCCCCGCCGGGGCCGCCGCGACTCGCCGGACCTGTCGCCGCCCCGCCGGGGCCGCCGCGACTCAGTGTCAGGAAAAAAAAGCAACAAAACTATGGACAAATCGCTACCAGGAGGAATCCAAGGAGAGCGATCTAATCTGAGATCCGGCTTCCCACACAAGTCCTCATCACATCATAAGCGGCAGATAACTCCCGATCTTTCACCCCCCAGGAAGAACAGAGACAATTCTGACCTAGCCACATCACCATGTCAGAGAAAGAGAACTGGATCACCTAGTGGGCTGAAAAAACAAAGCAGCACAAGAGGTGAGTGTGTATGAGATCATCCAGCGCTAGCCGGGTGCTCTTGGGAACAGCAAGTCACTCAAGTTCGTGTTATTTCTAAACGTTTGTCAGGCCCCAGTCTGTGACCATGTTTGCACACTGCTGCCAGTCGTGGGATTTGGAATCAGTGTTTCACACTTTCTCTTGGTAAGTTAAAGATGGTAGGACTTGGACTTATCTTACAACAAGTACAAAAATCCCCAGTAACGAACATTTTGTAATGGTAAAGCTAAGTCTCTCAGTCCCGTTCTGCACAGACTTAGCAAGGGGTTAAAAATCAACTCCAAGTGCTTATATCAGAGGCAGATTTGAGTAAAAGGAACCCCACGGAAAGAGAAGAATATTTCAAACACGAGTTAGTGAATGTTAACAATCTCCTTTTTCCCTGCACGTGAAGAAGTGGCCTTAGGGACAGCTGACCTAGCCCATGCTGATGGGAAATAGCCTCAATCAGGAATGAAGCTGTTGGAGCAATGCTGATTATACGTTAGTACTTACCAGTATTTTTATAGGTGTAGAAGAGGGATTTTCAAAATAATGTCCAGGACCAGTTGGGGCTGTTCTTAGAGTGTGATATAGAGTTCTAAAAGGAGTGCCCAGGCAGGGCTTAGCTGTCTGTGTACCCTGTTATCACATGGCATGTTTAACATCTCTTCTGGTTTCCAAAACTGGCTAGTTTAGCTCTGCAGAGATGCACCACAGACGCTAGCGTGTCCAGGCTTTTACAGGGCTCCAAACTGTATTTCTTCTGTGATTATAATTTGATATCTCTATATTATTGCAGGCGTTTCTCCAGCCAATAAAAAGCCTAAACAGGCTCTGTCGCCTAAAAGGCGCAAGAGGCATGACTCTGATTCTTCACTGCCACGGAAGAGTTCCCAGGATTCCTCTGATTCTGACCTTTCCCCTCTTCGGAACAGTCGCAGACCAGGCCTGCTACACCATGACTCCCACTCCAAACTCTCTCCTCCCAAGAGGAATCAGAACACATCTTCGGATTCTGATTTATCTCCTCCCCGAAGGAGTCAGGCAGCTGGAAAGAAACTCCACAGTTCAAGGACCTCTCCTGGCCTCTTGCCTCCTCGTCGAGGCCCAGATTCTAAAAGATCTTTCCAGGGGGAGAGAGGAGAGGATCAGAGGGTAAGCTTGTAAGGTATACGTTTCCCACACTGCCCTCCTTACCTGCCTCACCCCGTCCTGCAGTGAGCATTGCTAAGGATGAGTGATTAGCTTTGTCCTCTGGGCCCACTCAGTCTTTGTGTGTCTGCTGAGAGTGCCCACAAGGGGGCCAGTTATTGCCCTGGGGAGGGAGGTGGCTTGGTGATACGGGCATTTCTCCTAAGAACTGGACTGAGATCACCAGCTCATTACATGGATGGGCCTCCACAGCCTTCAGCTAGTGATAATGTGTGGTATCCCTTTTGGATTTGCAGGCCAACCAGATGCTGTCTGGGGGTAAAGCTGGCTTGGTGTCAGCTGATCTGCTGCGGAGAGAACAGCAGGAGCACAGGAGACATGACAGAAATAACAAACACTTGGAAGGTAAAGAGTTAATGAGACTATAATGGGCATCAACCTTCTTTCAACCTACAGCCTGGTTCCTACTGCTTTTTTTGTGCTAGTCATAGGGGTTTTGGGTGTGGTGGGCCCTGGCTGAAGTGATTCTGTGTGGGGTAGCATCTAGGCACTCTGAAAGGCCTTCGAAGGGCCTGTTATAAGCCCCTTCATTTTCAGTTTAAATCGATTTTTACTAAAAAAGTCCCAGGTTTTACAAAAAGTATTCACTTTTTTTTCTCATTTTCACCATACTTTTGTATCATTCAAATACATAAAAAAATAACTTGTTTTATTAGGAAAATACAAGACATTGCATGAGATATATGTATTACGATAATACAATACTCTGCGTGTGTGTACATGCAAAATTACTTGTTGAAGTAAGGCTACGTATTAACCTAGATAAGGTACACACAATAAACAAACAGGCACGCATGCAAGCTCTGAAGTGCGTGTGTGTGCATCCGAACATACTGATAAATCTCATGCCGACCACGTACACATTTCAAGCTGTTAGCAGCTAACGGTTTAAAGATTTGACACACTAAAATGGGAAGAAAACTAAAATCTATATCAGAATACATTTCAGAACACAAGGAAGTATTCAAAATTTAAAAAAAAACCCAAAATCAGGAGAAAAGGATGAAGTTGAGTGTATGCGCGGCAAATGGTGTAGCCCAATTATTAAATGTAAATATTTATAGGTTAATAGTTCTAAGTCTACAACGGTAAACTGTTTATTCAAATGAAAAGTTTTGCTTGGGGATTAGCAATATATTGTTTTCTTAAACTCAGAAGTGGCATTGTGTTTTGAGTTGTTTTAGTTCTGTAGCAAACCACATTGAACGGAATTCAAAGCATTAATCCATCTACTGAATACTTTTTTCCCATCTTTCTGTTCACCAAAATAAACCCTGATGCTTACCTAGAAACATTATTAATAGTTTTTTGCACTGATTTTCACCTGTTTTTGGTGTTGTGGTAATAAACACTGATAAATTCCTGGGAAAAATTAAATAAAAACTGAAAACAAAGGGCCCTAGGCCTGTAAAGTAAATGAAATGTAAATGGTGGAACCCCCCCCACCCCTGAGCACTGCTGCCCATGAAATAATAATAGAGAGGGCTGAAGCTTTTGGGACTTGCATCAGGGTGCTAGGCAGGCTCAGGGAGCACTTCTTAAGAGAACAGGGTCAGACTGAGATTTGAAGAGGCCTACCTACAAGGACAGTTGTGGTCAGTGGCTAGAAACTGGTGATTGTGGTTCTATCGTTACTGGTTGGTGACCTTTTTCTGAGGCTGGAATACTTTAAAAACAAAAAAATATACATCAAACAACCAAAACACAAGGCTGCTGAAGTGCGTAGAAGTGATTAACTGAATTGATTGAGATCTTGGAAATGTTCTAAAATGACTAACCTGCAACTTCTCATGTCTTCAGATGAATCCCAAAATGCTGAAACAGTCTTTCGAGACAAGTCAGGCCGCAAGAGGGACCTTATGCAGGAACGACTTGAACAGCAGAAGAAGGCGGAGGCGAAATCTGAGAGAGATGAGCTCTATGCCAAGTGGGGCAAGGGGTAAGAAGCCCCAGAGTTCAATAGCAAACTGCTCAGTCCTTCTGTTCCATGGCATAATATCCCCTCCCCCTAATGATGTAACACCTCTGTTTCCAACAAAGATGGCTATTTTGATGGTGGTTTGAGTGATATGGATGCAGGCCCACTTGTGACTGGAGTGAGACCACTGGACTCTTTTCCCAGGGAGCACTGACCAGGCACTGAGATTCTGGATTTGAACCTGTGACCTGGACACCAAATGTTCTCTGTCATCTTAGAGATCTCTAGAATCTTCCTGTCCAGCACTGGTGTGTGGATTGTGAGTGCCGTACACGTGTTGGTAGCACAGGATTGCAGTCAGCCAAGCACACTGAGCGAGCAATAGGATGTGCCCTGGGTCTGACTTGCTCTAACATAAGGCTTCGTATGTTTCTTTTCAAGCCTGGCTCAGAGTAGGCAGCAGCAGCAGAATGTGGAGGATGCAGTAAAGGAGATGCAGAAGCCATTGGCTCGTTACATTGATGACCAAGACTTGGATCAGATGCTTCGAGAGAAGGAAAGAGAAGGGGACCCCATGGCTAACTTCATTAAAAAGAAGAAAGCCAAAGAGAGCAAGGATAAGAGAGGTTGGTTTGTATTTGTTATGGCAGTTCAGGGCTCCAGTGATTGCACTGGTGAACAAGGCTGCTGTGAATAAATACACAGCACAAGACTCACCGTAACAGATCAGTCTGTTTCTGGTGGATGTTAGTGCAATAGTGGTAATAACTCACTGTACTGTTGTTGGCCAGCTGTGGTCTGATTGGCTTAGAGACCAGGTGAACAACAGTGCTATGGTCTTATGAACCAACAGAGTTAAACTAGATTAAAGGCAGTATTTGGAAGTTGCCTCCATGAATAACGGTCAGTGCTCAGCGGGCTGGCTGGCTGGCTGGCTCAGCATTCAGCGCTTGTGTGTGTACACTGGTTTCAATTGATGTTAACATAACCACATGGTTGGGCTGAAATAGTAATGGATTATATTGCTGCTTTTCTCTGTCTCTAGAGAAGCCCAGGTACAATGGACCAGCACCTCCCCTGAACAGGTTTAACTTATGGCCTGGGTATCGCTGGGATGGAGTGGACAGGTAGGCATTCCTGTTAAGTTTGTGGCGGTAGAGGTAGTAGATGGGCCTCTGCCCTGAAGAGCTTACCCTTAGCTCAGGGGATAACCCAGACAAAGGCATGGGGGAAGCATGCTGTACTGCCTGCACACAAAGGCGTTTGCACATAGTCTCTTGGCTTAATGAGCTTCCAAAGCTTTTTTTTTTTTTTTAAATGATGTGAATTTCATGCCAGAGTGAGGTGCTGGCTCAACGCCCCGGAAGACCAGAGTCCTCTGTTGACCAGCACAAGGGGAGCAGCCTGGGTAAGCAGCACTGCAGGCTTCTCGTTAGAGCTGCTTGAATTTTTGGGGGGTGAAAATGGCTTTTCAGTGATACCGAAAAATGTTTGCGCTGGCAATTTTACAAATCGTTGGTCAAATTGAAATGACCAATTATTGGGTTTCAGGTTTTTGCAGGTGCATGCCCCTTCCTCTTTTCCCCTTTCCCATCCTCCCCCTCTTTTTTCCCCAGTGAGGTGGGAGGAGGACCCCAACCGGTCTTTTTTGTATTGAATATAACTTTTTTTTAATTTTTTGATGAAAAATCAAAAACTTCCATGAAATGTATGTTTTTAATTTTTCACAGAAAATACTTGCCATTTTCTTACCATCTGTGCTTTCCACACCCTGCTCTCCCCCTTGCTAATATGCCTCAGTGCTGACATTTGCAGACCCTTGCTATGGTGAGCTGAGAGACCAATCTCCATAATTTGTCCGTCTTGCCAATGTGGGGATATGTGGCTTTTGCAGTCAGGACATCTATCGTTAGAAACTGGAAGGAGTCCCACCTAATTTGCTGTACAGTGGCCACTGAACTGCCACCAGATGGCACCAGCTGTTGTTAACTACGGATGGAGCTGAAACTGAGCCAGCAATCTAGAAATGGAGGGGAGCTTGAGCAATCTGGTCATTCCAAAAGGTTTCATTTCTCAGAAGTAGCTTGGTAAAGTATATTGTGCACCAACCCACACTCTTGTTGATGTTATTTTGTAGGTCCAATGGGTTTGAACAGAAGCGCTTTGCCAGGCTAGCCAGCAAGAAGGCAGTTCAGGAGCTTGCATATAAATGGAGTGTTGAGGACATGTAAACAAATCAGAAAACCAAATGGAAGACTGCTCCTGGCTCCCTGGCGGGGAGGAAGAGAGACCTCAGTACACCTAATGCCGTTGCAAGAGCTGTAAGAAATGGCTTATTCTTCCCTGAACACCTCTTCTCCATAGCATTTAGTGTTAAAGTGGACTACCTGGGGATGACAAGGCTGCCTCTAAAGGAAAGTTCAAGATGTTCCTGGAAGAGGATGAAAACAGGTCACTCTGTCCAGGCAGGCAGAGAGGAGAAGGAGGAAACTTTGGGTCCCTTGAGCACAGAGAAGAACTTCTACAGCTTTACTGCGAGCAGCCAACAGGTTGAATGCAGAGGCAAAGTGCAGTGTCCTGCTACCTGCAGGAGCTGTTCTGCTCTCTTGGACCTGCTGTGAGATGCAGAAGAGACACCAGTTTCTGGCATTAATATTTTTTTAACGAATTATATATAAATACATTTGTAACCCTATTTTCAGCCAAACTCCTGGTCCCCTGGAGGTGTTTTTGGGATCTGTTGGTTTTCAGTTGTGTCCCAAATCTCAGGTGCTTCTCTGGGGTGCGGAGAGGATTAAAGAAAACTACTTCATAGAATAATTATGCTTTGCGTGTCAAGATTGTAAACCAAAAGTTGAGATTTCAGCTGTGGGGAGCTCAACAGGTATTTGTAGGCAGTGGTGGCAGCTCGTGCTTTAATACCATCAGCTGGCTTGTCGCTGTTGTGCCCCAGAAAGTCTGCCTGATGTCATTGCTAAGGAGCCTGAAGTGGCTTTTCTGTCCCGCAATGTGTGGATTCCTCGACTGGCAGTGAAAGTTGTAAAGCAGAAGCCCCTCTTGCTCTTAGCTGTGAGCTAAGCTAAGTAGACGAATATTTCCTACAATGCCTTGTTCCATATGGTGTAACCTCACTATCTGGTCCCTTCCTAAATGGGGTTTTTGGAGAGAGGGGTGTGGGGGAGAAACTCTTTTGTTGTATTTGACAAAAAACCCATCCTGGCTAAAAGCTCTGGCAGTTGGTCTGGGTTAACTGCTTATGGAAAGATGCAGGTAATGGTGGGTTTAAATGTACTACCCTGAATGTGATTTTCTTTTGAGTATCTGATGGCAAGGGGTTGGTCTCTATCGAGCGGTCTGATAGTACCAGGCTAGCTTGGCAGTTGCATAGTCACAGCCTTGCTGTTTGCATGTTTGTTTAAACCTGAAATCTAACTTTGAGAACAGGTGACCGCTCTGCCAAGACTCTGAGCCACAGTTAAGGGAGAGACAATGTGGCCTGGTCCCTCCTGTTGAGAAAGCACATCTGATCTCACAGGCAGCTGGAGTTTTCTCTTGTTTACTTTGCAGAGAGAAGGTGTTGAATGCCCCAGCTGTTTCCATGGAAGGTCCTTGCCTTAGTAGCAATCTGGGTCTTGGGATAGGAATTAGGCTCCCATGGTTCTCATGCTGCATGAGGGTGCTGGGTGGGAAGTATAGTGCAAATGTTTTCTTAGGAAATGTGATTCTTGGGGTGGTGCTTTCTCCTGGTCAAAAGGTCATGCTCCTTTTTTATTTAACAGGTTAAATTTCTAGCAGTCCTGTAACCTGGATGTACAATTGTAAATAATAACTTTGTTTTTTAGCTGGCTCTTTGTGCGGGGTGGTTTTTTTAAACTTTAAACCTGCAGCGGGGGTTAAGTTGTCTCTCAGGGGTGTGGATTTTTCAGACCCCTGAGACAAGTAGCTCTACCGATTTAAGTTCCTGGTGAAGACCAGCTCCAAACACAAATACACGTGTAGGATAAATGTATGCATGGCACAGACATCATATTATAATCTTTCACAACAGTTACAATTAAGTTTGAATTGGTGATTAAAAAAAAATTAACCCTTGGATTTTTTAAGTCAATGTAAGTTGTAGGCCTTTGCCCTCTTGAGATAGACGTATGTAAATATACTTTTGTTTTTGTCATCTGATTTTTCTGATAAGTCACGTGCTGCTGGTGCTCCTCTGTTACTCCAGCTTTGCAGAAAACTACTGTTTGGCGTTGTTCAGATAAAGAGAAAGTTGGAAACGCTCCTTTTGCTGAGGAATGCATATCTGTCTAATCAGGACCATTTAAGTGCTAACACTAAGCACAAACAATTTTTATTATCTTTAAAATAAAATGCAAAATAATAGGCTAACGTACTCTGAAAGCTAGTGTTAAAATATTAGAAGTTATTAAAGGTAAAATTCCTACAGAATCCTTAAACAAACAGGAAATACAATGAAATTAGGTACAATTATTGTGTAATTTCAATGGCTATTACATTTGTATTGCTATATCTTAAGAAACAAATACCACATCCATGCACAACAGCCAGATTAACAGTAGCTATTCTGAGTGTGCATCTGCACTGTGATCGGAGGTGATTGCTTACCCGCGCTAGCTTTAATCTCGCTAACCTGGCTAAAAGTCAGCGAAGACATGCAGGCTGTACAAGCCTGCCAAGAACCCTTGGTATGTACATGTGTATCTATTCTGTGCTGCTGCGTCTTTGTTTTTAGCCACGCTAGCTAGATTAAAGTTAGCGTGTGTACTTCTGTGTGAGCTGCAATCACACCTCTGCAGTATAGGCACACTCAGTCTCAGAGATTTTAGATGATGCCATTTTAATGTTGCTAAGATGCACAAAAAACAGTTTATCAAATTGTCTAGTTAGTAATTGTTTGCCCATTAGCATCCTGGGGACAGAGTTGATTTGGCTGAGGGACGTGGATCTACACTGCATATCAGGCTTTAACGGGCACAAGAGAATTCATTGCTTCTCTTCCCTGCTGCTGTAGCTGGATCAAGTACATTTGCAAACGACAGACTGGGGGCGGGATTGGCCTGAAAGAGAGTGTGGAGAATCCAGTTACGTGGATGTATGCCTAGTGCAAGCGAAGCCGTTGTTGCATGGCAGCAATCAGAATGCTGCCATGGCCTGCCTGGACTCAGTCACCGAAAGAAGCCATACCTGTAAGACTCCCTGTGGACGGTGGAGAAATCCTGCTTTCCCTGTGCTCGGATTGGTTTCTGCTCTGGTTTGCAGTTCTTCACCTTCTCCACTCTCTGGGGCAGGAACGTGCTGTGTGTGGTAGTTTGGCTTTCAAACTTGGCCTAGAAATCCAAACAGTCACAGAGTTCAGTCCCTTTTTTTTGTATTTTACACTGCAAGGTGTTGGGAGACGCTATCAAAGTGGCGCCCGCCCCAACCATGGCTACATTAAACATGAGCCAACTGCTAACTAGAGATACCGGCAACTTGTCAGCTTCCTTTCCATTCTGAATGCGGAGCAGAGGTAATTACATTTGAAAAAGAAAGAAATGGAGAACGATAGGAAATTGCTTTTAGGAAATATTAAAATGTGTTAGCAAGGAAGCAGGGTTTTTCCCCTGTTGTTGCCACGGTCAGTTGTAGATGCTCTGTCACTGCCAGTGTCAGAACAGATGAGGTAAGGCACTTGTAAATATACAATAGGCTGTGCGAGGGGCAGACAGACATGGCCTGTCTGGATTCTGCCGTCTATATTTCTGGATGTTCCTGAATGCTGTTTGCTAGGGGGTCTGGGACATAAAGTAGCATGTGTGTGCTGCCAGGGTAGCATTCAAAATACCCAGGTTTAACTTGGTGAATGTTTGTCTAAGGGCTGCTTTCCTCCACCTCTTGCTGTCTCAGATGTGCCCCTCTTGGGGGGAGCAGTAGACGACCTAGACTGGCTGGTGGCAGCAGTAGGGTGCCCAGCTCCAGCCCTACCCATTGCAGCAAGAGGGCTGTCTTTGTTCCGGTCATTGTTTCCTCGCTGGATGTTTGTTCCAAGCTCCTGTTCCACTCCCTCATTCCCTGCCCACCAGCTTCCTCTTCCACACCACTTTGGCCCAGGTAACAACTCCCTTCCTCACCTCCCATCATGTTAGTGCCACACTTCTTCTTTTAAAGGTGATATCTGCAGCTATCCCGCTGCCTGTGTCTCGAATCCCCCTGTGTCTCTCCATGTGTCTATTCAGATAATAAACTCTGCAGGACAGGGACTCTGCATGCCTGGGGAGTCCGTGCAGCACCTGCCACGGTAGGACCCTGACTGAAATTTGGCTGCTGTTCTCTCAAGCACATTATCATTCTTCGGACAGTGGCCTCTGTCTTTATGGTACCCTGTGGAATTTGTCTGGTGTACAAGGCTGTGCTGAGGCTATTGGATGCACTCTGCTTTCACAGGACTGTCTGTGTTGTGTGAGGGTACCAGCCATGGGCAGCCCTTTAGCAGGAGCTGTCTCCTGACCCCATCGTATTACCAGAGGTCGGATGTAGACTCCATCGTGGGGGTCGCCTTGCCGGATTCGGGGCTGGACTCCCCAGTCTCTGAAGAAGAACTTGTGGACTGTGGAATCGTCAAACTTTGCAGGGAGGGATCTCAGCACCATGGGGGGCCACTGGATGGTCTCCAGAGGCCTGTCCAAGGGCAGAGGAGGGTATGAGAGCTGGAAAGAGACAAAGAGAGAGTCAGAAAAACAACCACAAGCTTTTTATAGTACTTTTCATCTCTAGATTGCAAAGAGGCAGAGCCAGATTTTCAAAAGAGTTTTGCACTTTGTAGCTCCTATTGAGAACACTGCAGAGTTCTCTTTTTTTAAAAGTCTGTCCCTTGGTACTTAGAGAACGCGGCCTTGGGAAATGCCACTTGCTGTTCCAGGTGTGGAGCTGGGAGTGGAATGGCTGAGTGCAAGATTTACACCAATGGTTTACTACTGGGTCACAATGACACCAGGGCAAGAGGGAGCCAGCCCATTTCTGCCATGCAGGGGCAGGACAGGACAAAACTGTGGAAAGTGACACTGATACCCAAGGGTTGGGGGGGGGGGGGGGGATTCAGGCAGAGTTCCCTCCATCTCATTTTTTCTTTAGCTTCCTTTTTTCCCCCCTGGCAGGATCACTGCAATAGGGGATTCTCTGTCCATGCTGCACAAAGCAATCACTGCACCCTCGGCACAAAAGCCAAGGGGTGCCCAGATACTGGTCCCACCTGACCCTGCACACTGGCTTAGAGTTACTGACTTACTGAATGAATGCAAAATATAATTATCCTGAACTTCTGGCATGGCTTGTCCAAGAATCTCCAAGCAGTTCATTAATGGGAACTGCATGGGCCACACCCCTTTATCCCTTTACAAATGCTGGCTAATTAAGGAGATTTTCAAAGCCTCCCAGCCTGTGGGGCGAAGGAGTGTCACTGTTCCCATTTTACAGACAGGAGGGGAAGAAACTTGCCCAAGCTCATAAAACAAGGCAGTGACAGAGCTGGGAATTAACCTAGGCACCCGGACTCCTAGACCTTGTGCTCTAATCACTAGATTTATTCCCACTGTGTCAGTGAGAATCATCTTTATTCATTCACTGAAATTAACTTTGCTCAAAGAGTCCCTTGATGTCCATATAACCCCCCTCTCCTTCCCGTTACCTTGGTCACCGTGTCTCCACTGAATTTTCCATCCCACTCTCTCCCCAAGTCTGCCAGCTCCTCTTTCAGCTTGATGAGGCTGGCACGAGGGTATCTGCGGGTGTCCCAGCCATGGTAGCTTTCCCTCTGCACTGTCTGAAAATCTGTGCTGGGTGGAAGAGGGAAACACTTCAGCTGCAAGGAGGTGAATCAGGTGTTCCTTAGAGCTTTGCACCACCAGCCATCACTGTGCATCTCCTGCGTTCTATTTGTGGCTGTGCCAAGGACTTGCTGTGCAACCTCAGGCAAGTCACTTCATCGCTCCATGCCTTAGTTTCCCCATCTGTAAAATGGGGTCAACACTGAGCTCCTGCGTTTGGTAAGTGTGTGCGTTAATATCAGTGAATACCCGCCGGGCACTGTTCACTTGAGGATCTCAAAGCCCTTGGCAATGTTGTTTATAGGAACAAAATCCTGTTTTCTTCCTCTTCCCAAAACTTGTTGCTGGGGTTGGATGCAGCCTTCTTCTGACTGAGAGGAGGGGAGGGCCCTTGTGCTAGCTCTCTGTCAAAGGCTCAGCTTATCTGCTCTGCCGCCTGAGGGATCCACAGCCCCCTTGCTGCAATGCTGAGACAAACCCCTCGTCTTGCCTGGGGTTTCCCCATTCCCATAAAACCCTGCCCATGGGGGTTACTTGGTGGCTGCACTCACCTGAAGCCCTGGTTGATTGCCAGGTTGTCCAGAGGAGGCTGAGCAGGCCAAATCCGTGCAGGTAACAAGCTGCATGCTGGGAAATCACTCTGGTACTTGGTCATGTATTCCACCTGTGTTCGTTTCCTTGCTGGCACTACTCCCTTATCGCTTGACTGGGCTACCCGCTTCCCTAAGGGCACAGACTGGTAGGTGCTCTGGTGGGTTGTCGTCATGTCATGATCACCTAGCAGAACAGAAAGCAATGTACTGTCCCATGCCGTGGGGTTGGGGGTTAGTCTTTGGAGGGGCTACCCCTCTCTATAGGAGCAGGGTTTGGCTGGTCCACCAACCCTAGTGAGAGGGTCTGCAGAAATCAAGAGCATCCCATGTCTTAGGCCAGATTAATAAAACGATACATCTCACAGCTGGTCTCAAACTTGTTGGACAGTAAACTCAGGCTGGAGAATGGGGAAGCTTTTCCAAGTTCTGGTTTGGAAAGTACCCCAGAGAGAGCTCAGCCCAGGCTTTCAGTGTCGTCTCAGCACTCTGACAGCCCCTGGGCTGGCAGCTGAGAAATGACATGGAAACGAGCCCCCCCAGCTGGTAAGCTCAGCTCTGCCATGCTCGTTAGTCTCTGAAACTTTGTGCTGCTTTGTGCGTATGGTACAGCCCCATCCCGGCCTTCCTGCGTAGTGTCCTCACACCTAGCCATGACCAGCCTCCTGGGGTGTGTCTACCCTGCAAGGGGCAGTGAGTCTCAGAGCCTGGGACTTCAGGGCTTGTGCTACAGCGCTAAGAATCATGTGGAGCCGTTCAGACTTGGGCTCAGAACCCGAGGGACCGGGGTGAGCACCTGAGGTCAAGCCGCAAGCTCCACACAGCTAGTTTTAGCACCGAACGGGAGCCCCAGTCCGTAGACTTGCTGCCGCTTGCAGTGTAGATGTACCCCTAGACTGGGGGCTCTCAACCTTCCCAGGCTACTGTACCCCTTTCCGGAGTCTGATTTGTCTGGCGCACCCCCATGTTTCACCTCCCTTATAAACTACTTGCTTACGAAATCAGACCTAAAAATACAGCTCTCTCCCAGCACACCAGTACTGAACAATGGCTGACTTTCTTGTTTTTACCACGAACTGTAAAATAAATCACTTGGAATATAAACATGGCACTTACATTTCAGTGTCTAGTCTATAGAGCCGTGTAAACAAGTCGTCGTCTGGAGGACATTTTAGTTCGTACTGACTCCACGAGGGCTGTTTATGTAGCCTGTTGTAAAAGCAGGCCAATATCTAGCTGAGCTGATGTACCCCCTGAAAAACCTCGGTGTTCCCCTGCTTGAGAACCTCTCTTGCCTTAGACCAGTGGCTCTCACCCTGTTTACCATTGTGGGCCGCGTCCAATACTCCCTGTGTGGCCCTGCGGCTGTCACATGGGCCGCAGGGTGGGCACTGCTGCCCGAGACTGTATCACCTGGGAGCCGCTGGGGCTGGAGGAAAAGGGCCCTGTGGCAGGCTGGCCGGTCGGCCCCGTAAGGGGAGCTGGGCTGAGCCCTGCTGTGGCCCGGCGGATGTAGCCCCAGCTGAGGGTGCGATGGGGACAAGGCGAAGGATGGGTCCCGGGTGCCTGGAGCTGGCTGCACACCGGGTGCAGAACGCAGCTGGGAGGAGCCCGTGAGAGAGGAGCGGGGACAGGCTTGGCAAAGGCAGCCCTGAGTGAGCTGGGAGAAGGGCCTGGAGGAAGGGGGTACCTGGGGCGATGCAGCCCGCGGCCTGTCAGGAAGAAGGTAGGCACGAGCGCGAACCAGCGGTGAGCCCCAGGAGGGGCCAGCGGGCCTGGGGAGGGCAGTTCTATGAAAGTGGCAAGGCCAGGCAAACCCTGACCAGGAGGATGTTTGGGGGACGGGCCTGTGCCCAGCAAAGCTGGTTAGAGGGAGCCATAAAACCAGCAGGGCCATGCTTGAAACGAGGGAACGTGTTGGAGACGGGCTTGCTAAGACGCCAACAGTGAGCGCAATCCCGGCGAGGGCGGCTGCGTGCTGCAGAGCCTATGCGGGGGCAGCCCTGCTACCGGGCCCATGTGGATGTGGGGCTGGAAGCTTTCATCCTCTCTGTTACCTTCGATGGTGAGCTGAGCCTGGAGGCCTTTGACCAGCTCTGGTCTGGGGACGCGTTTCTCCGTGAACTCTCGCTGCGTGGTGCTTTCCATCTCGGCTGTCTGGTCAGGGGACAGGAGAGCGCCTGGGGTGGAGAGAACAGGGCTGGTGCTGCTCAGTGTTCCCAGCACACCGGGTCGGGCTGAACCCTGGGTTTCGGGCGTGTTCCCGGGCACGGAGCCCAGCACAGCCCAGCCCCGCAGCAGGCACTGTGGGCCCGGTGTCTGGCATTGGAGAGGCCCTCCTGGCTTCTGTAGCGCCGGCGAGCACTCAGGGCACTATCCAGATCCAGGACTCGGGGGTGGGGCACGTGGACTGCGGGCACCCCAAGTTAATGCAGCCCCTTTGGCCGATCTCAGCCTGGGGGGCGGGGCGGGGCGGTCCCAGCGGTACCTGCCAGGGCTGGCGGCTCTCCATAGCAGGCTGGGCGTTCCACTCGCCATCCCTTGTAGCTCTCCTTGGTGGTCGTGGTGTGGGGGAAGCCGGAGCCGTCGGGCTGCCTGTGAGTCGGGGGCCGCCGGAGGGTGGCCACGACCGGCTCCCTGGGCGGGAAGTGGAGGCGGTACAGACTCTGGCTTTGGAAGGGCTCCTCTGGGCACTGATACGCCTCCTGCAAAACATGACCGCCCCGTGCTTTGGGCTAGAAAGGTCAGCCTGTCTCTTCCTCGTGGGGCGGCTGGGCCCACGCCACTCCCAGGGAGCGACCCGCTGCGCTAACCCGGGCCCAGTGGAGAGCGGGCAGTGCAGCCCCCGTTGGCGCTGACTGGGTTCCAGAGCGTCCAGCCGCAGAGGGCGCCTCCCCTTGAGAGGGGTGACGCGTGGCTTAATTCACAGAGCCCCCTTGGCCTGCAGGCCTTGCCAGGGCAGGTGTGTGGGTGGGGTAGAGCCCTGGCCTTCTCAATGGGGTGGGGGAGAGAGGGGTTCTTCTTCCCCTCTTGGGAGAGGGGGACGGCAGGAACCTAGCCTGGATCAGCTGCGGTGCTGGCGTTACCCGGACGTGCGGCTTGGTCCTCTGGCCCAGCTCCCAAGGGATGAACTCTGCCCGCTGCGTGGTGCTGAAGGCCATGGCTGGGGGGTTGGGGTGTAGAGGGGTGCGGAGTGGCCTCTTGCTACTTCGAGGATGCACGTCTGGAGGGGAGGAAGAGTGAGGAGGTGACTGGGAGGCACACGGGGCATGTGTAAAACTAGGGAGACTGCTTTGGTTCCCCTCGCTTACTTGGTGGCTGGGTGTAAGTTGCCTTGTAATGGGACAGCTGGGGCCGCCTGCAGTCCTGAGGCGCTGGCCGGCTCCGCTTCTTGCAGTTCTTGTGGCACTTGTGTCGACTGAGTGTGACAGAGAAGCAACTGAGAGAGAGGAACTGAAACCGGGCTCCCCTCCCCTGTGGGAGCCTTCTCCACATCCAGCCTGTGTGCCCCAGGGGAGGTGACTGCTCAGGCAGCCGGGTCTGCTCACTGGGAGCTGTGTGCTGGGCAGCGGGGTGGCAGCTGCTCTGCAGCTTTCAGCGCCCCTGAGAACTGCTCCCCTCCACCTGGCATCTCTCAGCGCTTCTGGGGAGACGGATGCTATTGGTCTCTCCTGTGGTGGAGGTAGGAGCTGGAAGCTACCAAATACTGTGAAATGACCCTGCCCCCCCGCCTGCTACTGCCCAACTCCCACTACCAACACGGCTCAGGGCACAGCTGCAGGCCTCTGTCATGTTCTGAAAAGAGGTGGTTAAAATTTGTAAGTCCCCAGGGACATGGGTAAATGCTACAGAATACATCCATGCACACGCACGTGGATGGTCTGTGGGGCCGAGACTTTCTCATGCCTCTAGGTACCGCTGCAGTACAAGTGATGATAGCTCTTTGTAAAGCTGCTCCATACTAACACCGAGAGAGAGACAGCCCTACAGCGAGAGATGTAGAGCAGGCTGCTGTCCTTCTCTGTGCTGCCCATGGCTTCTAGCCTGCCTGCACTCCTCAGTGCCAGCAGCTTTTGCTTAAGATCAGGGCTAGTGTGCGTGGAGTGGGGAAACGAACCAATTCTTGCTCTAGAAGCCTTAAGCAAAAATACACAAAGGGCGTGTGTCTGTCTGTGCCTGTTCGGGCGCTCACTTACCCACAGTCGCAGAGTTCACAGAGACAAGCGAACTGCAGGGACTCCATCTCCCAGGCTTTGTGGGTCAGGCAGGCGGAGGGAATCCCTCCGCCCCCACCCGTGAGATGCAGTTACTGGTTCTAGAGATGACGGGCTACAGGGCTGGCGGTACGGACCCAGGAGTGCTCTGAGCAGCTGCTTCTGGGCTCTATGGAGTCTCTGTTTGGGCTGAGCTTAGGGGTTTAGTGTGTGTTGCAGGTTGCTATGGTTCCTGGTCTCCTGCCTTTCACCCGAGAGTGATTTGAATGTGAATGCCGCTCTAGCAACCCCACGAATGCCAGGTTACTAGGAGCTTAGAGGAGGGGAAGGGCTGCGCTGTGTTTCCCAGGCTAGGTTTGTAACTGAGACAGGATTGGGAGCAGCAGGGCTCCACAGGGCCGCTAACAACCATGGGAAAGTACGCAGTCCTTTGGCAGGGGACAGTCACTCACAGGCGGGGGCCCCTAGGTGCTGTGCACACCTGGTGAGCTCTGGGGCAGGGGCCTGTCTGCATAGTGAAAGGAAGGGAGGGGAAAACAGGCCCAGAGAGAAGTGACTTGCCCAGCAGAGCTGAGGTTAGACCCAGGGCTGCTGACTCCCAGGCCGGTACCTTCCACGCTGCTTCTCTAACGCTAGCTAGAACGTCCCCCAGGCTTGGGGGACTCTGGAGAGCCACTGGCCAGCACTGTTCAAGGCGGGTCTGCATCTCCAGAGCCAGCTCTTTGGCATGGCTTCAGGAAGCTGCCTGATCTGGCCAACGGCTTCCCTGGGGCCGGAGCTGCTGAGGACCCGTTCAAGGCTGAAGTCGCCACCAACAAGAAGCTGGCCAAGCCAGCACCAATTAGCCGAGAGGCCAATCAGTGTGTTAATTGAGTGTCATCAGTCATTTAATTGTTTGAAGCACTGTTTCATTAACAAGTTGAACGGTCCTGGCAGATGTTAATGGCAGGATGCAGAAGAGTCTCCTTCTCACTGATTAATAAGGGGGTAACTGCTCAGTAATTGGAGACAAAGGTTATTTTTATTTGCTTTTGGGTTCACGTTTTCAAGCTTTTCTCCACAGCCATGAGCAACAGGAACTTAGCTGTCTGTCTGTCTGTCTTTTTTTTTTTAAAGTGGGATCCTCAGCTAATAACCTGAGTCCCAGGCTTGGGACTTTTTAATAATAAATTTACAGTGTTGCCAGCTCTCAGATGTTTTATGAGTCTGACAGTATTTGCTGTTCTTCTTAACTGGACTGGATCCGAGAACAAACAGAACAGAAAACCATTCTCTTCCAGCCCTGGAGACTTGGCCAAGTTGAACATAGATCATCTCTCTCTCCCCACCCTTTTGAGCCCATTCCCTCAGGAGTTTACCAAACTCCCAGCAAAATGCATTAAAAACCCCTAAGTTGCCTCGGGGGCTGGTCTCTTCCGAGTCCTGTGAAGGTGAAGGAGCAGTTCAGTGGTGCTGATGGACACAGGGCTGCCCACCCTCTCCGGTAATGATGTTTGGTGAGCGTGTGTCTATATAATTTACTTGCTGTTGTGACTTGACCCTGCACAGAATGTAATGGGGTCAGTCCCCGACCGCCACCCACGCCCTGCTGCAGGAAATACCCATTTCCAGCTGCTCAAAGACAGGCATATCTCCTCTGCTTTAATTCCAGGCCCTCTCAGGGCTGAGGGAGAATGTTGGTCTCACCTCCCAGCTTCTATCGGACTTGTTTGGCTTTCTAAGCATTTCTGAAACCAGCCCTGGCTGCCCAGTAGCCAAGCCGGATCCTACACTCACCCAACGGGGGTTGCTGTATAACAACAACAGCCCCACAACAACAAACCACCACCCAACAGGCAGCCCAGCCCTCAGAAGCCGCTGTGCGGTGTGCATGGCCCGTCAGCGCCAGTGAGCAGCCCTACAGCCAACCAGCGCGTGACGCGAGAGGGACAGCACACATTTCAGGTGATGACTCAAGTATTAAATGATGCAGCTAGAAAAAACAGGGAAGCCCCTGAAATCTCTCTGGATTCCAGCTGAATTTATGACCAAGAACTAGTTCCCTCCCCGGCACTGAAGAATTGGCCTCGCTAGCTGTTAATTCAGGTGCTGAAGCTAAAGGCTGGGGCTGCTGCAGGGCTCAGTGACATATCTCACGGCAGAGCAGGGCCCAGGAAGGGGATGGCTTGGCCCACACGCCAGGCTGAGCTGGGGAGGGCAGGGAGGGAACTTGCACTCAGAAGTGGACAGTTGCTGCCCGAGGGGTTTCCAACATGTGCATGAGCCTGTCCCATCACACCTTTCTGAGGCTGTTTTGGTGGGGGGCTGACCCCAGGGTGAAGCAAGGCACAGGAGGCCCCATGCAACTCCTACCCCACCCAGGAGCTCAGGAGGGGGCATTATCCCATCATGGGGGGAAGTGCTGACAGCAAGGGGCCAGGAGCTGTCCCCTGCCTGTTCTGAAAGCCTCCGTCAGGACGGGAATCCTCCATTCAAACACTTCAGGTGCTTCCTCCAAGCTCAGTGCACTGTGCTCGGGGGGGCTGCAGGACAGGTGGAGCGTGCCTTGCTCCTCTGTGCCGGGTGCTCTCCTGGCTGCTTTTGGGGGGTGAGGAGCCCTGCTTTCCCCTCCCCCAGTTAGTTTCCTTGCCCCAGAGAAGTAGTAACAATGGCTGCTGCATGGAGATGCCTCTCTCCTCCCTGCCTGGCGGTGTGTGTGTGTCGGGGGGAGGGCAGCTCCTGAGGCCTCTGCTCCCCCTGAGCCAGGATGGGTGGGGCTCCTTGAAGCCCTGTTCCCTCTGGAACCCATTTCAGTGCTCAATCTTCACGAGCCCCACGTGGCTCTTGCCAAGTAGCCCACGCCTCCATTATTGCACTGGGCGGTTTCCCTCACAGATGACCTTGGCTCCCCAGGCCGGAGGTGGGTTGCCCGAGGGTGCTCCCCGCTAATTAGCTGGAGGTGCAGAGCTATATTATAGTCTCAGTAGTCGAGGTGCTGCGGGCCCACCAGAGGGCACTGTGACACCAGCTATCTGTGCCCTGGGCCTGCAAGGGGCTGGGAGTGGGGGGTGAGTGCGAGTCTGTCATTGCAGCCCTGCCCCCTTGGCACCACTGGCCTGGAGTGTCTAACCAGCCCTAGAGCCACAGCTTGGGGTGGGGGGTCACAGCTCCCCCTGTGCAGGGTGGCCAGGTCCCATGGCAGCATGGGCCTTTCCGCAAACACCTGGCATAGTGTTATTTAAAAATACAACTTCCATGGCCATGATGTCCAGCGCTCAGCCCTCCTGGGATGGACGGAAAGGGCTTTATAGGCTTTCACCTCCTGGGCTCTATCTCCAATTTAGAGGTGGGGAAACTGAGGCACAGAGTAGTGGTCTGCTTGGGCCTGACCTGGATCTAAGCCCACCTGAGCTTGAGAGAGTTCTGTCATTTTCCACCCCAACACAAACCTGAGTTGCCCCTGGGGTTGGTGTGGCTGCATGCCCCACTCCCTCCAGAGCGAGAGGCGCTGCCGTTCTGGACCTAGGGCAGCGAGGTGGCCGTGGCTGGCAGGAGGGGGGGGCACGTGGCTGCCCCAGGCTGATCCCAGGAGGAGGAAAGCTGCCCTGAGAGGGTCTGCTTGTTTTCTCAACACTTGTGGCTGGGTTCGGGTCGGGTGACAGGGTTCTAGCACAGAGAGGGGAAGTGACTTGTCACCCAGCAAATCAGTGGCAAAGCCAGGGCTTCTCACTAGCCCTCAGACCGGTCATGCCTGACTGCTGTAAGTGTCCGTACACCTGCTGCGCTGGGAGAGGCAGCGATGGGCTTCCAGCTCTCTGGCTTCTCCTTCTGACCCCTCTCTTCCTTCCTGCATGAGCATGAATCTGTTGCCCGAGAGCTGCCAGGCAGGAGTGGTGGAGGTTCACGGCCCTCCCAGGATACTTTTGCTCCCCTAACACAATACCAGGTAGCTGATATTACAGGTCATTTGCCTTCAGAGAGTGAAAAACTCCCACCTGACAGTGTCATTAATCAGGTGGCACTGAACAGAGCTGCTAATGTTTGTGCTTAATTAGTGCTAATGCAGCTGGGGGCCTGGGGATCATTTGAGGGAAGATTTCACACACACCCCTCATCTTCCTCACTGGAGTTGGCAGTAGCTTGCCCTGCGGTACCTTAAACGTGGTGTCCTTAGGAAAGTGTCCAGATCTTACATGTCAGGCTGGAATCAGGGCAGGGCTGGGTCCCAAACCAGTCCCCTAGATCCAGTCACCTCTGGATATCAGGGATATTTGGATCCAGAATTGAGGCAGTTGTGTTATCATGCACACCTGCTGTATTCTTTGTGAATCCTGCTCCCCACATTTCCACCTCAGGTGTGTGATGTCATCCCCTCCCCGTCCAAAAAGCCACAAAGCATTATGGGTTGGTCTGTGCAAAACAGAGTGGCCTGCATTTCTTTATTTGCAGATGCAGAGTTCTGTTTTTACAGTACCCACGTGCTTTGGATCTGGTTTTTGCTGTCAGAAGGCCCTGGTCTGAGAGAGCTGTGCTGGGCTACAGAACAGAATGGAAGTCAGATCAGAATGTGCAGAAACAGATCACTAATGGGTCCCTGCTTCAAACAGCTGTGTTGCTGAGTGCATGGTGCCTGTGTGCTATAGCAGTTTTAGGCATGCATAGGCTGTGTGTATCCTTGTTGTGTGCTTTACTGTGTCTGCATCCATTGTTCCCAGGGGTTGTGTATATCCATGCTACACGGTGTTCATTCCTAGCTCCCTCTAGCCATGGGATGAATGACACCAGCTGTTGCAAAGTGGTGGCCTGGTGAAATGTTTGAGGGACGACCCCTTTCAGTGGCCGTTACCTGAGGATATCTGGATGCAGGCCAGAGACGTGCTCATGCCGGAATGTAAGTGGATGGATTCAGGTGGCCTGCAGGGACACTCTGTGAAGAACCCTGGTTCTAATGAGCCTTAAAGAGAGACGCTGTGCTACCAAATGGCTGGCTTGGCAACGTTTAGGGTTCCCACATGGACAGGACATGTGCCTCTTGCTCAGCCAGCCAGGCAAGCAGATGTCCACTCTCGCCAGGCTTGTATTTCAGGGGTAGTTGCCTGTGTCCAGCGGGGCAGCGGGTGGGTGAGCCGTCCTGGCGATAGGGATGGTAAGCTACTCCCTGATTATTCCCTTGGGAGGGGTTTGCAACAGAGGAGGAGGTCTGGGGTGGGGTGAGTGCATCACATGGCAGTGGGGTTCTTCCCATTGACTGCGGTGGGCATTGGGTCGAGTCCCTAGAGCACAACAAGGAGCTGGGGGCTGTACAGTGTTAGAGGGCTTTCTCTTCACCCCCTCCCCTGGTTCTTGTCATGCAGACAGAGAGCAGAAGAGCAGAAGTCCGAAGTGCAGGCAATGCGATGTTTATTGGGGTTAGTTCCAAGCAAGCATGTCCAGAGCTGTATACGTTGGCAGAATCTATTTCCCAGTGTTTCCCTACCAGCTCTGATGCCACAGAGCCTTGCCTGTGTCCCCATTCCCACCTCCTTCTCCTTAGCAGGCCCAAATATACCTGCCATGCACACCCCTAGACACGCCCCTGACAACTTACAGTCATGTTCTGTTTTGGAGGGTCATGAGTCTGGGGTCTTTGTCCCACCCTTCTTTTGTATCCCATGGGAGGGGTAAGGAGTGAGGTTGTGTTCTGGCCAAGGCCAGGCTTTTCTTTGGCTTTTAGTGTTTCTTATGCCTCCCCTCCTCCCCCCATCTCCCTTTTCCCCTCCTGGCTGATTGCTTATCTTAGGCTTGAGAAAGGAGCCAGGCAGCCTTTCAGTGTATGCTCATATTACACTCCCATCATTCCCTCTAACACTTTAGTTCTATCCCTTATCTCTTCCCATTATACTAGCAAACCCATCTGGCCAGGCAGAAGCCACACACACAATGTCTTTGTCCTTTGTTTACACATATTAGTATAAGAGAGAGAATTTTGGGTTTGACTTTTGGATACTTTTATCTCAGGTGGACAAATAAGCCTAGCTACTAACCTATGGTACTTCAGCTGCCGGCCTCACCACTGGCTCTCCCCAGCCCAGCAAAAGGGCTTGTGCCTCCCACCTCCTTGTGCCCCAATGACGTGTGGGTGTGTGCAAAGGTGCTCAGGCTGGGCGAGTGGCAAAGGTTAGAGCCCTGGGTTCTAACTGGAACCCAGAGCCGCAGAGCATTCCAGTGACCTTGGCTAAATGTCTAGCTCCTCATAGCCAACATACCCAGGGGTTCCCATCAGGCTGGGTTTGGCCCTTAATCCTGCCATGTTCCATGCAGTTTTCTGTGTCTGCATCATGCCCGGGAGGCCTCTAAAAGGCCATCAAATCCCCATGGGATGTCTTGTAAGAGGGTCCTCGGTTTGTGTCCTGCTTGGCTGCCAGCCTCCATCCCAGAGCTGTTGGCTGCAGCGAGGCTGTAAAATGCCATGGGAGCCTCTGGGATAAAGCAAACAGCACCCAGGAGTGGATCCCTTTATTATTGCTTCTAGAAGGGCAGTGGCCCCGGTCTTGGCGTCACAAGGAGACTTTGATTAGCTTAAAAAAAATTAAAATCTTAATTTAATTTAAAACACTGTCATTCACAGTCATGGCAAATGCTGAGCAGACTAATTATTATGCAAATTAGGCAGATAGAAAAATGATTAATAATTGCACAAATTAAAAATTATTGTAAACATCCTGTGACTAGTGATAAGTCCGCACGGAGTGCGTGTGCAGGAAGGAGCATTGCTTAGCCGGCTCCTGAATCCCGATTTTCTCATTAGGGGACTTAATTAGCAAATGACGCGAAGGAGCCAAGCAGCAGTTGTGTGGTTCCGGGCTCAGGACAGGCCAGCGTTTGGTTTCAGATGATGGGGGAGAGGTGCCAGCCTGGGCATTGCCCCTGCCAGCGTGAAGCTTGAATTTCACAGCTGAGAGCTCAGTTCAGTCGAACACCCGTACAGTAACTTTGCTGCTCAAGGGCTCAGCCAGGGTTGATTGGCCCCAAAAGGTCACTGCCTTCACTGCGTCCTGTCTCTTTGCAAAGTCCCTGAGACTCTGATGGGAATTCCCCTTCAGCGACTCGCACAGCCGGGTTTGTGCCTTTAGAATAGAAGGAATCACCCGCTGCCCTGCCATACCCCACCAGCAAGCCCAGTGCTCCCATGTAACTCTGCAGTAACAAACCAATTGCCCAGGCCTGGCATGGACTGGGGATGAACAAGGCAAGCGTCCCGCCCACCCCCTTGATGATGACCTCAACCCCGTGCCGAGGGTAATGCGCAGAGAGGCAAGTTGGGTCTGGTCTTTCTGCTGACATGGCCAGCCATGGTGCCTATTGGGCCAGGGGGTCTTCTGTTGCCTACGTTCCTGCAGAAGAAACTGAGATTAGGGGAGGGTAGATGGATGATGGATGGACAGAGAGACAGGCCAGGTGGGGTGCACAGAACCCTCCACTGCGGATGTGCCTTTTGTAGGCTGCATTTGAGACAGGACCTGGAACAACCCACCCCATGTCTGGGCAGTGAGAGGGATCGTTGAAGGTGTAACTCTGCTACGGGCACGGATGCTCCTTGTTGACGCTGTCCTTCCAGCGAGAATGGGATGCAGAGATTTTTTTATGCCAGTGGTGGAGGTGGGAAGGTCTGGGAGACACTAGGTTCAGCCCAGAAGATAAATGCACAGGTGAATGTGTACCAGGTTGCATGGGCCCCTCATTGGCCACCTTGGCAGAGAAAGCCCACGGAGCATGGATTGCCCTCATCTTCCCCCCCACACACCTCAGCCCTGTCAGGACTAGGAGGGAGGCTGTAGGGAAGCTTGCCCCCAGTGCTAAGGACCGAGCTGGAGCCTGGGGCTTTCTGGCTCTTCTCCACCAGTGGGTGATGGGGAACTTCACAGCGATGGGGCTGAAGGGGAGGATCCCAAGCCCCTTGGAGCATTTGGGATTGTGTGTGGACAGGGCAAGGCTGTTTTAAGGTGGGGCAGAAGGCCACCATGGATCCATGGGGCACACTGACTGCACAGACCCCCTTCCAGGGATAGCCCCCGGGGCTCAACCTGGGAGGAGAGGGTCAACTCACAGGTAAGGAGGAGGAGGGGGCTGGCTTGACACTGTCCTGGCAGCCCTGGGCTCAGGGCTCTGCTTCCTTGGGCTGGCTTTCCCCAGGAGCAGGGCGATGCTAACAAGATGACTGACTTGCAGAGCCAGGCCTGCCTGGGTTGCACAGCAGCTGTGGGATGGCTAATGACCCTCTGTCATGGTGATCGATTCCCCTTTATCTCGGTGTGCAGAGCAGATGCGAATAGCTATTGGACCCCACTACCTGGACCACTGCTGCATCAGCCCGGGTGAATGCGTCTCATCTGGCAGAGCTGTGTGCATCAGCCCTCGGCTGCATGCCCGCACCAGCTCTTTCCACCCCATCCTGCTGAGAGGGAGGTGGCAGGGGGAAGGGGAATGCTACCGAGAAAGGCTGCTGTATGTGAGTTGGGGGCAGCTCCTGCAGCACTAGGAACTGGGTGAGCCCAGGGGACCACTCGGGTCTTTGTGGGATACTCCTGAAACCCAGCCTCCGACAGTGTCGAAGGGAGGCATGTAACTCACTTGTCCAGCGCTCCCCCAGCATGCAATCAATAGCTGCCCCACGCTGCCAGGGTGTCCTTTCCCACCCAGCTGCTTAGCCTACCAAGCCCCCACGCTAGGAGACAGACTGGTGTTAGCATGGGCATTGCTGCAGGTGTTGTGCCCAAGACTGGACTGTGGGGGCTGTGGGTCCGGATTGAGGGGCACTGACAGCGTGGCGGGACGGGGCCCAGATCTGTGCTACCAGGGCTTGTGTAGTCAGGACTGAAGGGCAGCAAAAGAGGTGTGCGAGGTGAGGGCCGCTGGGGTGCTGCTGTGCGGAGGGTCCCATGACTTGACTAGCCCAAGGCGGTGCAAGTGGAATTGTGGAGGGGCCATACGTCTGGATTAGTAAAAGAGCTCAAGGCTGAGCAGCCCTGAAAGAGGCACCAGTGCCCAGAGCTGGATTAGCTGGGGGCTGCTGGGCCGGGCTGGGGTGCCTTGGCAGAGCTATGGGTCCGACCTAGCAAGTGTTACCAGTCCCTTGCTCTCAGGAGGATGGAAAGTTAGCAGCGCTTCTCCACGCCTTTAACACATGCCCTCTAGGGGCCAGGCTGGCTGAGCTGGGGCCCATGTGCGTGTTAGCGGCTGTGTTGCAGTCCCTCGGCGTGGGCATGACAGACTCCGGCCCCTGGGCTGTTTGTCTGCAGCCACGCAGATGAGAAGCTGCCTTTGGACGCAGCAGCCTGACAGTGGTGTGAGGAGGAGGGGCGCGGGTGGGACAGCGGCTTTGTTCCATGTTATCCCTGCTTCCCCACGGGGGTTAGCCAGTCTCATTCCGCCCTTCTGCTGTTGACAGCTCCCGTGTCAAAGGGAGTTGCGGCATCCTGAAACACCTGCTCATTATTGCTGCTCTACAGAATATCCTTACAAGGGGGATTCGGAGCTGGCTGGCTCAGATACGAGCTACCCACTTTGGGGCTTTGCTCATTTCCCCAAAGTCAGTGGGAGGCTCAAACAGATAGTGACACACGATGTGCACCAGGGCGACTGCAGCATCAGCCTGGGGAAGGGATGGGGCAATTATCCAGTTCTCTCTCTCTCCCATGCTGTCATTCAGAGAGAGCGAGTGCATGAGCCCCTAGGCAACACACGGGAGGTGGGTGCGGGGTGTGATGGGAGGCCCCTACCCCCTGCCAAGGGACAAGTGCAATCACTGTGAGGATGGGTTACTGTAGAAGTTAGGCAGTTAGAGAACTGGTTATCTCAGGGAAGTAACCAAACCCAGGCCAGTCCACTCCTTCTCCTGACCATCACACACTGGGGACGGCACATTATGACATCAAGGCCATGGGTCCAACCCAGTGCAACTGGCCAGATCCTCAGCTGGTGGAAGTTTGGCATCACTTCCTGGAGATCAGTGGGGCTAGTTAATGCCTGCCTTTGTCCGAAGCTTAGAACGAAGAGGTTGGTTTATACAGGAGCTGTGGTACCTCTTGGGGATGGAGAAAAGTGCCATGCCCCAGGGACTTTGGTCGCACAAGCTGTTCCTCAGCCCTTTCCTGCTGAGCAACACTTTACTTTCACACAGGGGGTGAAGGAATAATGCAGGCCAGAGAGGCCAATTTACCCACCTGGTTGCATCTGGAGGGTGAGCCAAGCCTAATTAATGATGCAGCCCAGCTGGGGAGGGGCTGGGAGTGCTATAAATAGAGGACATTTGCAGTAGAAGAAGCTTGGGGGGAGGGAGAGTTGAGCAATTACTCTCTTGATAGCAAGGAGTGAAGATGTGCTGGAAGTCTCTGGTGGGGTGAGGAGAAAGCCCAGGGGAAAAGGCTTGGTAGGCAGGATTCTGGTGGACTGAATGTTGACAACCTGTCCTAGGGTCTCTGGAGTGGAGCCCTGTGTAGCAGTTGGGCCTGGCTTCCCTGCCAGCTGCTGGTAGGTGGCAAGGAGCATGTGAGAAGGGGACAACTGGGAGTCCTGAGGAAAAAAGCACATGGACTGTTGGTCCCAGAACTGAGGGTGCCTGCATGGAGGGAATGGACTCTCTTGCTGACCTTTGTCATGCTGGTGGGGGATGATGACAAAGCATGACCTCTCCGGAGGGCTGAATTACAAGAAGAGGTAGACCACTATGGGACTCCAGTGACTGCTGGTTGTGGCTGCTAGAAAAGGAGAGCCTGCTATACTGTGCCCAGCCATGAGGGAGTGTTCTAGCGGTGAGTACAAACATCCCCCCGACAGGGCTTATAAGGGGGAATGTTTTAGGGCAGGTGACAAATGCAACCAGGGAAACCCCTTATGCTCCCCTGACATCAGAAAGCAAATGGCTTCTTCTTACATGCTGATGGTCAGTGTTCTTTCCTTGCTCCCCAAGTTCCTCCCTGCCATGGTAATGCTAGAAAGCACTCTCATGCCCTGTTAGTGGCTGGGGAGGTTTGCATCCAAATAACCCCCAGCCAGGAAAGCCATAACCTCTATCTCCCCTCTGCTCCAATAAAGCAGCTCACAGCATGGGCTGGACAGTGTGAGACCAGACCCAAGCCCCAAACCGCTCTGGGCTTCTTTCAACAGCAGAGTGAATGTGTTGTAGAATTATGCCAGGAGTGGATGAGAATTGGATCCCTGCGTTCATGAAGGGGTTCATCCCCTGCCCAGCCCCCAAATGTACATCTAACAATCACTGATGGTGCTTACTTGCTTTAAGAATTAATGAGCTTGTTTGTCTGGCATTTTGCTGCTAATTGCGTAACATTATTCCCCCCCCCCCCCATTTGACTGTTTTTACTTTTATACTTTTGACAGTGAGTGTGATAATAACAATAATAGGCTTACACTGGGTAATAGGCTTATGTGGTGCATTATTCATGTCAAGGACAAGCAATTAAGATTGGCCTCACACATAATAATTAGATTTTTGTTGATGAGCGGATCTGTAATGTGCTTAGTTGAGATTAAGAGCTTAATTCATGGTGTGACCTTTCCCCCTCCGCTTCCTCCCCCTCACCCCCCCATCTGCTTGCAAAGCTTTGTCTGGTTCCACTACCATTGGGTTTCTTGTTGGCTTGGAGGGGACTTCTTTCCTAGTGGAGTAATATATTTAATCCTTTCTTCCTCCACCCCATGAGGTGCTTAGCTGGCCTTCATCCAATACTCCACCGTATATGCCCAGTGGGGTCATACACTCTGCGCCTCCCTGGCACAGCTATTGCACGAGTGGTCTGGATGGGCTCAGGGGGCTGGGAATGGACTACAAGAAGGAGCCTTTTACTTCTAGAGCATTTGAATTTGCTCCAGGTGCATAATGGTCAAACATTGGTACTCTGAGGGCTGGCTGGCCGGCCCCTCATGATAGGAGATGCTGGTCTCCGAACACCTTGTGATAGAGATGCCCAAGGCAGAATGGGCCAGGGGCACTGACCCCTCCACCTCGGCTCTAGAAATGGGGGGGCCAGCTACAGCTTTGGTGTCTGGTTAGTTGGAGGACTTGGGTGTCTAGAGCTGCCAGCCAGACAGGTTGGGGTCTTACCAGACCTTGCTCCCAGTGTGGGGTGGAGGTTGTTGCTGCTGTTGATGCACAAAGAAGGAAGTAAACAAAAGCAGAGACACAATCCCGTGAACTTCATGCTCCGTTTGTCATAAACTTGTAGGGTCCTCAGTGTGGTATTCCATGAGTTACTCAATCTACTGCATTTACCCTCAAACAGCCCTGGGAAGTAGGGAAGTGCTATTAGTCTCCCCGTGCCTCAGTTTCCTCTCTGTGAAATGAGGATAAGTGACTTGCCAAGGTTTGCAAGTCTGAGGCAGGACAGGGTGTTTAAACCCAGTTCTTCCAAGCCCCATGCTAGCTCCTAACCACTAGACTATCCTTCTCCATCTTTACTAGATATGTCTGTGGGATTTTCTTAGTGCAATAGTATCCAGGAAGAGCTTCTCCAACTTGACAATAGCTCTTTTCCGGTTCTATTCTATCTGGGATAATTTCAGCTGGGTAGTGTTCTTTACTTCCTGCTTAAAATGTAGTACAGTGTTCCTGCATGCAGTTACCTACTCTGTTGTACCCCAGAGATGGCTGCATTTCAATGGTGGAAGAAGCAGCCCTTGGTACAGTTTGCATGTTGCACTGGGATCCTTTTGGGGGGTGGGGAGAAGGAACTCTATAAATGTACCATTAGGCAGACTGAACATGTTGCAGTTGAAAACAATTTGTCCAAACAGCTTTACAAATTAGAAGGAAGCTAGTAAAGTGCTCACGACTTTCTATTTTTGCAGATGAACAGGGAGACACTTGTAGAAGACACATGCCTATAAATATTTCATGTTGAGAAATGGATGAAATTGTTCCCTGTAAATGATAGCATTTACTTAGGAATATCTGTATTTGCTCAGTTCCTGACAATTATAAATACCTCCAAACCCTGTAATATTCTAAGGCTGTATTTTTATCTCTGGAGCGTTTGAGATTTAATAGAAACCCTCAGTATACATAAAGGCTGGCAAAGCACTTCCCTGGCTCCAATGTATTCTCCTTCTGCCTGACTATGCCTGCTGGGGTCCTTTTTGTATCGATCAATGTCCTTTCCAATATTCCACGCTTGCTTTTCAGCTGTTTGGTTATCAGTCATTTCCTTGTCTGAATCCTTTGAGCAGATGCTCAGCAATTACAGACTCAGCTGTGAGCCGTGGGGAAGTCGAATTGGTTGCCAAATGCTCTGGATTGTCATCCAAAATATCAAATGAACAACCTGAGAAAAAATAAACCGCTTGGATGATGGGGAAGGGAAAACGCACAACAACTCAATGCATTCACTGCACACCTTCCCACCCTCAACATCAGACCCATGTTCATATACAACCTCTCCTGCTTTGGATTCTGGGGGCAGGGCAGCCCCATGGGGCATTGTGCCAGGCTGATGGTTGGAACTGAGGAGTCCTTTGTCCTTGCAACAGGAAGGTGTCCCCTATTGTTTTTTGTTGCTTGTACCTGCTGTTGTGGGTGCTGGTGGCGGAGGAGGTCTGTGTTTGGTGCAATCTCCACTCAACCCTAATGTTCTCCTTCATGCAGGCGTGCTTGGCATCACACGCCCGTCGCATCTGTCGATGCAGTCACCATGCAGAGGCCCCCCCGCCGCATGACATGCAGGCTCGTGCCAAGGGCTGCCTCTGACCCTGCGGCCCAGGCACTGGATCTTACCCAGGGCTGGGCATTCGTAAGCAGAATCTTCCTGGGCTGAAGACCACTGCTTTACCAGCTGCTCCAAAGGGAGTGTCCTCAGCTGGGCACATCTGTAGGGAGCTGGGGTCAGACCCTCTCGGCTGGCAGCCCCTCGCTAGAGTTCTAACCAGACTCCTCCAAGACCTAGGCCAGCTGCGCAGAGCATGGCTTGTACTCCAGCCCCGCTACTCCACAGCCAAGACCAGCCCTTAGGGCTGGCTGGAACTCTCGCTCCCCCCTCTCACGGTGTCCTGCTTCACCACACCGTGCCACAGTGCAACCTCTGCCCCGGCTCCCCCTGAGGGCTCCCCTCCCATGCCACTGGCCTGGCTCAGTGTGCAGCAGTCACTCGCTCTCCAGCCTGGCCAGCGCTGCTGTGTGCTTCGGTGAACTTCGTACCAGGCGGCAGGAGGAGTGAGGGAAACCTTTAGCCTGGTAAGACGCTTCTGGCTGGCTTCTGTCTCCAAAGGCCAGGAATAGCTGCAGTGAGGGGCCTTTATAAACTTTAACAACGAACATTGTCAACAGTTGGAAAGAGCAATGCTCAGCGGAGAGGCAGGAGGGGAAAGGCCAACTGCCCCTCCGCACCTCTGACCCACCAGTGACTGGGGGGGATTTACCAGGTCAGGCAGCGCTGCTCACTCTGTGCCAATTTACCATCCCCTAAACACTAACCAGGCTGTTGGAGGAGTGAGACTGTCACCCCTAGGCTGGCTCCTCTGGCACCTGCATGGAGTCTGGGCATCAGAGCAGAGTGGCAGCTTGGCAGCTGTTGCTGCTGCACATTATGCATGTCAGGGTCTGTTGCTTCCTTTCCAGGTTGGCTTTGTGTCTGAGAACCGCAGCTCCTCCTGCGGCCCTGGTTTGCTTCTAAACAGAAAGAAGGGAAACCATGAGTCCAAAAAGGCTGGTGAGAAATGTGAACAGGGCAGCCGATCTGGAGATAAGTCATCATCCCGCCTGGGTGTGGGGTTGACTCAGCACCCCAATGGAACCACCTCTGAGGTGGAGTTCAGCAGCTGTTTAACAGAACTTGGTAGTTGTAGAATTTTTTTTGAAGCGCCAAGGGAGTTCTAGGTTGGTAAAATACCAAGGATAACCAGCCTAATTCTCCAGGAAAGAGCCAGCAGGGTCTGTAACAAACATAAGGGAGACGCTTCCTTCCCCAGCAGTACAGTTGGGGCCTTTGTCCAGTGTAGACTCTGAGAGAAGAGTAGGATTCACATGCAGCCCTGAGAAGAGGGCTCCTGTCCCTGCACTCACCAACCTTGCGCTGCACTCCACCGTGTCTCCTCACTGGTCATCTCTGGGTCGAGATCAGATATTCATCTCTAGCTTAGGGTGGTAGTACCCATGAGGCAGCTGTTTGCAGGGGGGCTGGAGGGAGTGAGTATGGAGGGGTCAGGGCTTGAGGCAGCTTTGAGGATACAGGGGGTTCCCCTCCTACTGACCCACTAAGGCTGTCAGCAAGGGCATGTCTACACTGCAATTAAAAACCTGTTGCTGGCCCGTGCCAGCTGACATGGGCTCAGGCAAAGAGGCAGTTTAATTGTGGTGTAGTCCTTTCCGCTTGGGCTGCAGCATGGGCTCTCAGACCCACAAGGTGCAATGCAGCCCAGATGGTCAGACTGGGGCCAATTAAACGGGTCTGTGACCCCAAGTCAGCAGGCACAGGTGTCTGATTGCAGTGCAGACATACCCAGAGAAGCCGAGAAGTGCGATCTGGGGGAGGTCCTTGCAGGGCAGATGAGGGGGCTTGGGGCAGTCTGTCTTGCGGCTCTCAGGATCAGCAGAGGGCAAAAGGGCTTATGGCACCTTGGTGTTTCAGTATGGAGCTGGAGAAAGCTGCCTGAGGGGGCTGGGGACAGCAGCTCTCTGCTTCTCCCCAGAGCTGGCACAGCAGGGGCAGGGAGCTTGTAGATTCCCAAGGCCAGAAGGAACCACTCTGATCCTCTTGTCTGACCCCCTGCATAGCACAGGCTGGAGACTGTCCCCACAATAATTCTGCCAGCAGAACTTTCAGAGAAGTGTCCACTCTTGATTTAAAAATGATCAGTGATGGTGAATCCACCACGAGGCTGGGTAAATTGTTCCAAATATTAATGACTCTCCCTGTCAAAACATGTATGCCTTCTCCCAGGCTGAATTCGTCCTGCTTTCAGCCTTTAGTCTTGGATCATCTCCTGCCTCTGGGGTTAACTTCTTCTTTGGCTCTTCTGCTGAGGCTGACCACAGGCATGATGGGGAGCTAGGGCCACTCTGGTGGTGGCTTTGCTGTGTCGTTGCCCGCCCCAAAGGAACTGACCTGAGGTCCCCCCCCTTCCTGCTTGTGCCTCATGGGCTGCAGAACAATCCTCCGATGGCAGCTTTCACTTACTGGGGTCTGCCCAAGTCTCCTGTACCAGGGCCCCTGGCCCCAGGCAGTGTTTCACTCAGTGACTCTGCTTCTGCTGTTATGGTTAGCCCTAGGATGGCTCCTGCACATCTGGCTGTTTGACACACCTTCAGATGAAGGGACAGAGCGAGAGAATAGACCACTTCCCCTCCTCCAAGGAGCCAGCCCTGGGCATCGGTCTCTGGCAGCCATGAGGCAGACATCAATCCATGAGGGTCACTGGAAGTAAATGTGGCCTCTCCAAGCTACCAGAGCCTTTTTTAAAAAAAACCCAAAACCAAAACTCCAGTACAGTGGGTTTGAGTGAGCAACATGTTCAAGGAGCTCTTTCCTGCTGAGGTCTCCTATTATTTTGGAATTAAGAACCACCAGCGCTTTGTCACTTTTACTTCTCTTGAACTGGCAGCAGGTCCAAGTCACAAGTACCTGGCAAATCCTGATGGCTCCATAAATAGTCCTGGGCTTTCAGTGGCAAAGGCTCTGGGTAGGCCAAGCTGGCAGTAAGCCATGTGAGGCTGTGCAGTTACTTACAATGTGTGTGTAGTCACAGTGCACTACTCCTGCCCTGGGGCTGACACACAAGGACATAAAGCATCCAGACCTAGCTGCAGGAAGGGTTAGGGGTTTGCTTACAGGTTTGGGGGGGTTGTTTTGTTAGTAGGAAAGGGGGAACTTCATGAGCTCAAGGCCCTATTGGGCTATTCACACTAAATGCACATAAGAGTCCCTTGCTCCAAAGACCTGGCACTCTAAACAGCCGAAGTGTGCATCATTAGCCAGAGTAAGTGACCTTCCCAGGTCACGCTGGGAAAGGAATCCAGCCCTCCTGGGTCTAGGACCATGCATTAACCACAAGGCTGCCTTTTTATCCCGCCTGAAAACATTTTAGACATGATTCCTAGATAGGGCCCTTTTAGAGACTTCAGCTACTGTTCCTCTCTCCTCTCCCAGCTGGAGTCTGTGTTCCTGCACAATTCTCTCTCTGGTCAAACTCTGGTGGTTTTGAAGGGAGGCAGGGGCTGCAACAGTCCTGGGCTGGGGGCCTGATTCTGGGAGTTTCCTCAGCATTTCCCACAGGTGTCAGAAGGGTGGGAACACTAATGTAGATGGTCATGGGTGTTTTTGCCCTTCTCAGAGCAGGAGGCGGCTGCTTTGGAGCAAACAAGGGAGGGGAAGTTGGTATTGCACACTCAACAGTTTATCTAGGGAAATGGCTTTTTTCCTGTTTTTTCCACTGGTCAGAATATACTCTCTGCCCCAAAACCCTGTCCTCCATCTGTTCTACTCACAGTGCAACTCCTCCCTGGTTTCAGCATCCTGAGCGATGCCCCACGGCAGCCAGCAGATGGCAGTAGATCTCAACCCAGGTGGGCTCACCTGGTGTGGCTATTGGAACCACTTTCTCTCAGGCTGGAGGGCAGCGTTTCTCCTTCATACCGAGGGAAGTGGCAGCTGCTGGCAGTGTTAGAGCCTCATCCGGGTGGTCTGCTCAGGGCGCTGCTTCTCCAACGATTCGGAGAGCAACCACCCTTTCTTAAAGAGGTCTTCAGTCGTGCTACGCTTTACCCAGGGCTGGCGTGAGACCAAGTGGCACCCAAGTGAGGAGCATCTTCAGCACCCTCCCCCCCATTTGTTAAATACCTCATTTTTTGGCATTTGGAGCCCATTTCTATGGGGGAATGGATAGTATTAGGGAGAGCAAAAGTCTCTGTTCCACAGTATTAGCAAGTCATCAAACATGATGTGTTAACCATGGCAAAAGAAGTTTTTTTTTTTCTATTATCTCCGCCATCTCATTAAATACGTCCTTTATTAGTTGCTACTTATACTCTTCAAGTCTTAAAACACAAGTCCAGTTTCACAATTCCACACTAAAACAAGGTTCACAATATGGCAGCGGGGCTCTGACTTCTTTCTTAATCTCACTGACTGGCGCCCGCCCCTAATATACCCCTGAGGGCCTGGCTGACAACATTCTAGGAGGTTTGAGGAAAATGTCCTTAAAGTCTGGAAGGTTCCACAAGATTCTACAAAGGTCCAGAACATTCTAGGAGGTGAGCACACATACGGAATACCCAAAACATGTTAGTTCAAACAGTCTATTTTCCCTTTTGTCACAAACAACAAAAACGGCACCCCAAGTGCTCGCCTGCTCCTAAATCCAGCCCTGCCTTTACCTACCTGCTGTCTGACAGAGTTGCCTCCCAGGCACGGAGAGCAACACAGGAAACCTGGGCTTGCTCTCTGCCTCTTGTGGGGATAGCTCCCAGCAGAGGAAACTTGACAGAAGAGCCCCAGAAAATGACACATCTCTTGCCCTTTATGCACCACCCTACTCCATGTGGTGTCTTCCCTCCAGCTCTTGCCTTTCCCAGGGAGGTGCCCATCGCTGAGAACACAGACCTCTTGGGAGGCAGTAGCCATGATCCCAAGTCAGCCCTGCCAGACTGGTGCTGTGTCCCAAATTTCCTGCTGTGAGAATCTCAGAGCCCATGAGCTCATGTGGTTTCCCACTGCAGACCTCCCCCACACTGAAAGGGGCAGGCCTGGGACTTCAGGCATCTCTGCTACTGGGGGCCTGTGGGGTCACCTCTCCCTCGAGTTCCCAAGGCCTTTCCTCTTACATTCCTCTACCCTCCTTTGGAAGCTGCAGGGTTTGATGAGGCAACAGGGACAAAATATCCTTCCCTTGCATGTAGGAGCTTGTTCATCTATTGGCAGGTAGGTCTGTGGTTCTCTTTGTCAATGCAGGCCACTTTTGGCATTTACCCTAGGAGCAAAGTCTGTTAACGCTATGCAGAAGGTTAGGCAAGATGAAGAGAAACCCAATTCTGATGCAATGTACTTAGGAGTTTTGGGAGGCAGGTTGCATCCCCCCCTTTGGAATTGGCTACAATACAGGAGTTCCCACCTGGACACTTAGGCAAAGCCCTGTGGAGATCTTGAATGACCACAAGTGGTCAGCACTCACATTTTACCTCTCAGCTGAGAAGTGGCACCTTTAGCAGAGCCCAGAGCACCACACTAGGGTATTGACTCACAAAGCAGAGCCTAATCCCATCCCTCAGCGCCAGTTGTTTCCATATCCTGCAGCATATTCATATTAGGGAGAATAAAAGCATCTAAAATCCAGCTCTGTCTCTCAGCTGGTGGCTGGGGTAGGAATGAAAATCAGTAAGACTGACAGGTTAGTAATTACATATGCAGATATGCACTTTTCCTAATTATGGAATAATTAGGGACATGCAGAGATAAAAATTACTGATAATATTTACTCTAGACTCTTGTGGTTTTTTTAAAATAACCTCTCTTTCTCTTACTTTCTGTCTTGGTGGAAATAACTTAGGAGATCCCAGTTAATGAATATTTGTAAATTCAAGAACATTCAGCATCAGAATATCCACAGGGCAGCCTCTCTCTTCCTTGTAATTTTTTCTTACAAGATACTTAATATTTATGGCTCCATAGCCTTGTGAATTAAAAATAAAAAAGCAGCCACCTCAAATCCCCAGGAGCTGAGTCGGAGGATATTTATGGTGCTTCCGCTTTTCAATTACAAAGACACCTCACATAATTAAGTGCTAATAACCTTGTTAATCTAAAATGGATACTCTTTCTCCTAGCCATCTCTTAATAGAATTAAAAACAGATTAATAATCAACTATAGGAGCCATCGTATGCAATTATAGACGCAGGAGTGGGTGATGGGGCAGTGATGCAGCATCTCAAACTTATGGCTGCTAGTTTTTTTTTTATTCCTCTTCTTTCACGAAAGAGCCAACTCCAGTTTGTCATTCTGGTTTTGAATGTGGCTGTGGAGGGGAAGCCGTGTGTGCCACTGGATTAGTCTGAATCGATGACCTCTGCCGCTCCCTGGTGGCCATTTGGTACAGCCCCAGGATAGCCTGTCTCAACAAGCTCCCGACGGCGAGGGCAGGGAGGGGCTTGTGCCAAGTATTTTGACTTTGGTCATTTTCAGGTCTGGTCTGGAGAGTGGCTTTAGACCTGTCACTCAGAAGTCACTTGCCTTAGCTCTGGTACCCTAGTTATTTGTATTCCACTAGAGGCCCCAGCTGAGATGGGGACCCCTTGCCCTGGGGGGCTGCACAGACCTGCTGAGAGATGGGCCCTGCTCCAAGGAACATCCCCTCTCAACAGACAAGGTGAACCATGGAAGGATGATTGTTGTACAGATGGGAATGAGGAAGAGACCTTGGGGTGTGTCTGCGCTGCACACTAAGGCTGAGTCTGGGGGAGCTGGGCTGTGCCCTTGCGGTTTCCAAGCCTGTGCTGGAGCGACCATGCTCCACTGTAAAGCTGGGTTGACAGCTGCTGCACCCGTGACCCGGCTCTCCCAGCTGTACTCCCAGTCCATGCTGCACGACACAGACCATCTGACTCAGGCCTGAGGCTTTGAGCTGTGTCCACACGGCAACGTGACAGGGCTTAGACCCAAGTCTTCGCAAGGCTCGGACCCACCCTCCAGCCAGGTCCTAGGACTGAGTGCTTGTTGACTGGAGTCAAACTGGTTTGTGTGCGGATGGAAGTGGGGCTTGGGCTCAAACCTGAGTAAGCACCCAGGCTTAGCATGCTGTGTAGACGTACCCAAAGTGGCTTTTGTAAAGTCACCCAGGGAGTCCACAGCAGAGCTTGGGCTGGAGCCCTGGTCTCTTCAGGCTTGTCCTTTCTTTGTCTGTGCCTTACGAAGGGTTCTTTTGAGACTACCGTGTGGGGGACTAGACTGGAACATGCTCTGTACAGACTGGGGGGGGGGCCCTGAGCCCCCACTGCTGTATGGCTCCTGCCTTGGGAGAGCCATTCTGCCACACTAGCAGCAGCAATTGGGATGAAGGCAAATTTATTACCCTTTGGCCTTCCTCTGCTTTTAAGAGTGAAGCTCACAGAGGTAGCTTCATTGTGCCCCCTGCTGCTGATGGCAATGCTGCCAGCCAGAGGTGCTGCTGATGCGCCCCCCCCACAGCTCCCAGGCTACAGCCGTCATGGAAGCACTTTGAAAATAAGCTGAAAGCAAAGACGTGTTTTTCCTTGCTCTCTTTACACAGTTTAAATTTTTAAGACAAACAGCCGTGTAAAACCATCTCCTAATGAAACTGTTTTATGTTAATTAATTATGTATCCGGCTCATTTTCATGCACAGCTTGGCTTTGCGTCTCCTGCACTGAGCCTTTGATCTGTCAAAGGCTAAATGGGATATAAATAATCAAATTAAAAAGCAGTCTGGATGGAAATAAACACCCTTAGGCTGTGTCATCCAGTGGTTAGTGCGAGGCACTGGGAAACTGGACTCATGGGTCTTGCTCCCTGCCCTACTGCTGACTTGCTGAGCAAGCCAGATCCCTGCTCTGTGCCTCAGTTCCCCCCTCTCTAAAATGAGGATGATGATAGGTAAGCTTGGGAATGTTTGAGATGAAAGGTCCTAGCTAAGTGCAAAGTTCTGTTACCATAGACACATGTCTGGGGAAGATCGAGTATTTATATCCTACTGGTGTCAGTTTCCATGGATTTGTGTGCCTCTGTAATATTTAACATGCATTGTTAAATGCATAACATGGAATTATGGTCATGTTCCTTGCAGGCCATATTCTCTGCTGGTAGAAATCAGTGCAGTGGCACTGGAGCTCTCCAATTTATGCCAGTATGGAATTGGCCCTGTGGACGTGAAACGCATTTTATGATGATCTATATATGCATGCACATAGGGAATAGATCATCAACAAAATCCCCTTAGGATTGCAAACCTGAATGGAAGAAGGAAACATGAAAGATGCTTAGTTTACTCTAGTTTATTTATATTGCTGTAGCATGTCGGGGCCCTAGGCCTGGACCAGAACCCTATTGTGGTAGGTACTGTACAGATTCAGAGCGCCCAGAGAGAGTTGGGGGAGCACAAGGTAACAAGGAGACACCACTGCTCAGCATCCTCGCCATTGTGTGTGTCGTTTGGCAGGCTTCATGCCACGCTTGGCTTTGAAGGAGGACAGTGAGGTGGCCTTGGGGCAAGGGTGCTGGAACAATTTGGGTAGTGGGGGTGCTGCTGATGGAAACCATGTATTCGATGTTTGTTACTGCTTCAAGCCAGGGGGTGCGGCAGAACCCCTAGTTCCAGCACCCGTGTCTTGGGGATTTTTACAGGGGGCTCTTCCCAAGCATAAAAGGCAAGTTTATGGGGTGGAGGGGGAGAAAGCATGAAGGTGCTTGCTGGAAAACTTGCCAAATGCATCTATCTCCCGCCTTCCTCGCAGCACTCCAGCTAGAGGAGACTTGGGCACAGCCCAGCCCATAAGCCTTTGTTCAGAGAGATGCAGCAACCTTGCTCCTGTTAGACCTGGGACGCTGCAGAGTTGTGATGCACTTCAGTCCTAGCCTGAAGCATCCTAGTTGCTACTCCAGTCTTGAGTCCCTTTGCCATGGTGCCAGTGCACCTCTGTACTGACCGGCAGCTCCCCTGCTCTAATAGTCCAGGTTACGCCCAGGAGGATGCACATGCAGTGTGGCTTGACCACTTCAGACATGTTCATGTATCTGCAGTGCTGCTGAATGTCCCAGCTACATGCCAGGTAATAAGGAGGTGCTGGTCCCCTGGGTGCAGTAGAACTGGGGAATATTGGCAGCTGCCCTGTGGGCCCAGCAGTGACAGGCTCCTGCATTCCAAGGGCACCTTGATTTCCTTCAGGCCACGTAGGTTGAGCTTTTATTCCCTTAGCTCCTTGGATTTCTCACTTGCTAAACCAGAGCCTCATTTGAGCTACAAATGCATCTCAGGTCCATGCTGTCTGGAACCCAGCCTTCCCTCCGGGGCCCCTGCTGCTGCTCCTATCCCTGATGCTGTTGCGATGGTAACTGTTTGGTTTAGTATGTTTTTCCCCCTACTCAAATTAAGTAGACATGGGGGCATGCAGAAAAGAGGAGCAGGGGTGAAGCTGCTGCCAGATTTCTAAGTGTGAATCAGCTGAGATTTAGGTTTTGTAGCTCTGTTGGAAATTTTCATGTATCCTATAGTGTCGTCTAGACACTCAAACACTCCTGAGTGTCTTATAGATTCCAAGTCCCGAAGGAACCACTGTGATCATCTAGTCTGACCTCCTGTATGACACAGGCCAGAGAACTTCCCCAGAATAATTTCTTGATCAGATTTTAGAAAAATATCCCATCTAGATTTAAAAATTCAGTGATGGAGAATCTACCACAGCCCTTGGTAAAGTATTCCAATGGTTAATTAGAAAGACCTAAGGGAGGAAGATAATTCTGCAAGCAGTTTTGCAAGCAAAATCACTTGTGCATGCAATCTACTACATGACATTTAAGGTAAAATGCCATATTTTAAGGCACATGCTATCACTTGCACTATTGCTTATAAGCACAAAATTGTGCTTATAAAGATTATACGATGAAGCTACACCAAACAGGATATAGGTATACAACCAACCTACTCCTGCTGTGAGTTAAGGGGTCAGAGGTGGGAAGCAGCAGGTCTGATGCAATCGGTGTCTTACACACAGTGGAAAGGAGGGAGAACTACACAGTAGCTACAGAAGCGAAGACTTAGCAGTGGGTCAATCAGTAGACTAGCCCACCATCTGTGAATCTGCAATCACTGAGCCAACTAACTGCTTCTGGACCCTGATATAACAAAGCCTGGGGCCCGGGGCCTGTCCCGCTTTAGCATGTGTAAGACCCATCCAGATGTCCCCTCTGCTTTCGGAGTTCCTTATGAAAGGACAGCTTGTAAAGTGAAGCTGTCTTCATCTTGGCTGGACATAGGGTGCAAGGCAGGTGGCTCCTGGCTAGGGCACGTGGGGCTAGGACTGCTGCTGCTCAGCCGGCAGCAAAGGCTGTTTCTCCTGCCTGACCAGCCCAGAACTGAACAGCCTGTACTTCAGAAAAGTTTCGAGCTGAGCTTTGCAGCTGGAGCCCATCTCTAGCTGTGCCCTCAAATGCCAGCACCCTCCCCAGTGCATTGTAGGGCCTAGCGAATGCCATTTTCCCCCCTGCCCTCCACACCATACTCGTGAACTTTGCTTCAGCCTGCCTGCCACAAGCTCCCTCTTAATGGAAAGTCTATTCATATGCACACAGAATGAAATTCAATAAAACTCATTAACCTAACACCAGGCTGATAAGATGAAAGGCTGAGATGCTGCTGTCTGAGACACACAATGCCTCCTCTCACTCTGCCAGCAGCCAGATAATTGCTTCAAAGCCTGTGACACAATGCATCACAATGGAGGGGGCTGATAGGGCCTGGACGCTGCAGACACAGGAAAGGACAGAACCACCAGTGCCTTTCCCTGAGAAGAACTCCTCAAGGTGAATGGACCCACCACAGCCTAGGGTGGCCATGGGTCTGGAAATGGAGCTGGAATGCCTCTCCATCCTGGGGATGGCATAGAGAGCACTTGGGTCAATGCAAAGGGGGATGGTTCTTAGTTGGCTCCTCATTGGGAGAATTCAAGGCTGAGCATCTTAAACAAGGGAAATTGGTGACTGAAAAATCAAGTGTAAAGAGATCTGTTCCCCTCTGCTCCCCAGCTTTAGATACTGGCTGGGGAAATGGGCTGGAGCCTGAAACCATAACCTCAGTGGGGAATCCCATTCAGCATGGAGTGGGCGTGGTGATCCTGGCAATACAAGTAAGAGCAAGGCATTTGCTCATAATGCAGGACCGACATCCTGCTACACAGCAGGGCTCCACAGAATGTGAGCACCAGCATCTTCTCAAATCAGCAGTCCTCTAGCCTTGTCGCTCACCCTGGGACCTCAACAGATGGTGGCAGAGTGATCCAAGGGCTGGCGTGCTCCTGAGCAATGCACCGTCAATGCAGGAAGCCAGCAGCAAACCTGTTTTCAGCTATGCACTAACCATTCTCCTTCCTGTCTGTGCACTGCAGAGATGTCTCTGCTGTAGCCATTGTCTGCTTGGAAACAAGGGCCCAGGGAATTGTCAGAACAGCACCAGCCCACCTGCACCTGGGTCCCCTACAAGGTTGGCATCTCCCTGACAGAGTTCCCATCTGTTTCCTGAAAAGGGGCTGTGCCCCAGGGTCGATGTTCTGAGGAGCAAGACAGAGTGAACGTGTGGGTGACATTGTTCCCTTGGCAACAGTAACATAGGAAAGTTCTCAGTCCCTCTACCCTCTCCTGTGACTTGGAAAGTGCAGGTGGGAGACGTCAGTATTGATTAAGGGCCCCATTTCCAGCCCTTTTCTTTCTTCCGGTACACATGCCCTTGCTGTACCCATGCAGCGCATTAGCACCGAGTGCATGCAGATGGCTGAGGCTAATGCTTGTCTAAATGGGCTTTGAGCATGAAAATCCTCATGTGCAAGGGTTAGAAAAAGGGCTAGCTGCATGCCCATGTAGTGTGCCAGAAGGGGCTGGGCTGGTGCCCCGCTGAAAACAGGGGGTGGATGGAATATTGGCCTGGAGAGAGGGAGTGGGTTGTTCGGGGAAATAAGAGACCATCGCCCCGAACCCTGTTTGTGTCAGACTCTAGAGCAGAGCCTCTGGTTTTTTTTCATAGACGCTAAGACAGGAAGGGGCCATTAGATAATCTGCTTTCTAAACATTTTTACTTTGGATAGTCCCGAAACCACTTTTTTTCCTGTGGTTTTTTGTTTTGTTTTTCAAAACTGCTAGTTTACCAAAAAATCTGGGATGGGAATGAACGATGTTCCCTGCATTCATGTGACATGGGGTGGTGTGCAGAGCTGTGCAAATAACAAAATCCTTTTTGAACAGCAGAAGCTGTTGGAAAGTTCCCTGAAGCCTCTCTGATAACAGCCCATGCTGGGGACACGATCTTCTAGCAAAGGAATTTTGTCTCAAATGACTTCTCTTGGAGCAAAGCTTCCTCTTAGAGGGGAAGTGCAGTTTCTGCTGTGTGATGAATGGAATCCAGGTGGGGCTTTCACTGATACAGTGTCTCCCTCTGTCTGAGTTCACTGGGAGCGTTCCACACGATTTACAACTTACTCGGTGGCAGGTGGTGTTGGGAGAGCAGTTCAGTCTCCCGCTTTTCTTTCCCCACAGGCATTGGTGTACAGTACTGGACATAACCAACTTATTGGCAGGACAGGAGGGTCTCCAAATTCCCTTCTTAACAGAATTACTCGCTTTTCCTCCTCCTCCTCTGGTCTAGTTCACCTTAACTCAGGGGTCCAGCTGTGTCTAATCTTCAGAAAGGCACCCCTTATAAACTTCATGTAACTTACCCCTCCTGCCTCTCACCTTGGCTTCCCCTATACAGGAGCAGGAGAGGGAACAAGCACTGTTAGCATTAGCCTTGTGGCACGTGGACTGGACACATCAGTAATGGGATCAACCATCCTTGTGCCTCATTGCAGTGGATACAATGTTCCCCTCTAATTAAAAGAACACATGGCAGCTCCAGCCAGCTGTTATGAACCAGCTTCGTTCATTCACTTTTGGATAGTCCAATGAGTTCTGACCTGTAGTGACACTGGTAGATCAGGGTAACGAAATCTCACCTGTGGTTCAGGGACAAGCTGATCACTGCCAGGGACAGGAAGGACTTTAATTGTTCAATTAGCCAGGTGTGGCTATGCTCTGAGGTATCTAGTTTAGGCTACTGCTTAGAGGCATGTCTGGGGCAGACAGACCAGTCAAGCAAATAGGACTGGCAACACTTTTGTTCCTAAAATACCAACTTGGATACAAAGTGCCTTGGACAATGCCAAGCATTCGTCTTTGTTTCAAATCTGTACCCAGAAGGAGTCTTTCCTCATGTGCATACACTACAAGGGAGTTACAAAGACCAGTTGTCTGTCAGTAGCAGAAACTTGTCCTGCACAGCAATGAGGAAAAATGCAGTGTGTAGTGGTTTTTTGTTTTTGTTTTCTTTTTGGGGCATGCCGTGTATCTTGGCAAATTCTGACCAGGGCTGAAAGGAGCCCAGGGTGCTTGGGATCTTGGTGGATGCGGTTTCAGGATAATTTAACAAAATCGCTATCAATTTGTTACATCTAAGTGGAGACAGATGTGCATCCATATTCATTTTGGATAACTTTAGAAATAATAACTTTATAACTTTATCAGCCAAGCCTATCTTAAACTGATTTAATTTAATTTTAATTTTTAATTTATCAGCCAAGCCTGCTCAGCAGCCCAGTATCCTGGTCTCCAATTCAAGGAATAGCAGGTAGGATGGAGTGGAAATCAGCAGGACTCGTCTCTTCTCACTGGAGATCAGATTTCTCTCTTGTTGTAGGCTCTGCAAAGACAGATGGTGAAATGATCCTTCTCTTCCTGAGAAATGTGGGTTACAAGGGGGAAACCACTGCATCCAGAATCCATGACAGCTGGGATCAGAAATGCATTCCAGGTTCTTCTCATTCCAGGAGGGTACAGAAATATCTGTACAGAAAACTACTTTCCTCCTTTGATAGCTTTGCCTAAAGACCATCCCAGGCAGAAGCAGGAATTGAGTCCAAGGTCTCTTCCCATGGTCTACATCCGGATTTCATTCCGAAAGGACACAGAAATCCAACCCAGGCCTCTCTCCCAAGGGTGCAGGGGCACACATGCATGCGTGTGTGTATTCCATTCCAGCTCTGCAACTCACTGGGTTGGTTTTCTTACCATAAACCACAGACCTCTTAAAAGCAGGAACCTGCCTTCCCCTGCCCACATGCCTGTTGTACTCGGTTGCTCTTGTTGCATTTAAATGTCGCAACTTTGGCAGAAGTTGGGACCTGAATTGCAGTGACTAAGATCCAAGAGCAATTAAAGAAACATCCTGTCCTGTGCCTGATTCTCTCTGCTTGGGTCTTGGCAGCACAGCTGCCCTTGCTCCTGGGGCCAGCCTTAGGCAGTGACATAAATCAAGTATTCTTGTAACGGTAAACGCCAGACCACAGAAATTACATGTTATAATTGTGGCATGGCTTATAGCTATACCAATGTAATGTTCTAGCCAGCATGTAATTACTGCCCAATAGATTTCTTGTCAGAGGTGCTTGATGTAGAGCCTTAGCCATTTTTGTTTATTGCTGGAGGCCAGTATAGGCATCTGGGCCTTTGCACCCTGCTTCGACGGGCCATGGTGTTTCTGGACGGTGAGAGGAGGGGTGAGCTAGCCCCAGCTGTGTACACAAACGGAGACACTTTTGTTGCAGGGGGCCTGGCTCTCCCTGGCCAATCGTGATTGGATGGGGTGCCTCCAGGACAATGCTGTATCTAGGCAGTAACACTGGCTATCATAGCAGAATCACTGCCAGGCCACTGGGTTCTAGCATCCCGCTCTGGGCCAGTGATGGGGAGGTGTTACCTACTTGTGGCTGCTGTGTGAAACCGTTCAATGGCTGTGTCCAGTGGGCGCTAGACTTGACCTCCACCTCACACAAATCCCCAACACAATCCCCACCAATTGGCCCACCTGCCAACAGGCCAAGGACTGAACAGGCTAAATTTCTAGGTGACTGGGGTGGAAACCAAGCAAAGCCCAGCCTGTTTGTATTCTGGGATTTGGGGTTCTTGTGAAGTGGAACCTTGCAGGAGATCCTAAAGACATCAAACCAACTAGCCGTTTACACAAACCACCATGACCCAAACCACAGGCAGCTACGACTGAGAGCCACGCAGTGAGCAGGGAGTGGCGCCTTAGGTTATGTACAAAATCTGGTTAGCATCCAGTCTCCCTGGCAAACTGGAACCGTGTTAGTAACCAGACTTAGGCCAGCCAAGTTCCTGTACGTGCCTGCACCTGTAGAGTAGACAGCCTTAAAGGGGGGCTGAGGGACTGTCCGAGTCCAGAGGACTCTGCATTAAATAGACTCTGCTTAATAAGCTACGACTGGAGGACAAAGCAGCACTGGTGTTCCCCTAGCCATAGTGCGCAGATGCACAGGCAGGTATAGCGCTAGGCAGAAAGCGGCTGCTGGGATGTGTCTAAGGGAAATATTTAACGTAAAGGCAGTGACCAGCAATGACTGCTGCTTACCCAGGACTGTGCTAGCTGACGTTCCATTCATTGGGCGAGGCAGGGTTTCACCAGGTGCTATTCTAAGCTCTGCATTTCCAAGGTAGAAGTTGCTAAGTGATGAAGAACCAGAGTGGCGATGCTGGGAGATCCCTTTTATTAGGGATTAGGTTTCCTTCGGACTCTTGGCAGACTTGGAAAAAAAAAATCCTGTTTACTCAGTAAGGGCAGCTGCTTAATCAGCCGTGTCGCTGCTGCAGCAGAGCCCATCCTTATGAATGGGATTCTGCTCCATGGTGATACCAAGCGTACTGCTTTGCAGCAGGGCCACGGTATCCTGTGGGAGACCATGTGTTGGCATGCAGGGGTGCTGGCTTGCAGCACCAGATAGGACATTTATAGTTATCCCAGGAATTCTACTGTACAGAAGCTTAGATCCTGTTCAGGACACAACAGACAGTACCAGTGAGCAAGCATGGCAGGCACTGCAGAAAAAGAGATGGGGAGTGTGTGTGTTTGTGTACGTGCTCACAAAGATTTCCACTGTCCAGGGACTCAGCTCATTGAATTGCTATAAAGAGAAATAAGGTGAAAAGCGCCTTTGTTTCTCTGAAACACTGAGGCTCAGCCTGCCCTGTGACTGAACGTGACAGGCCGAAATGCTGGTGCAGGTATCTCTCCCATAAGATTGCTCCCTTTCTTCATGCAGCAGATGTGGGGTGCAGCCAGAAAGGTGCAGAAGAACGCAGACTCCTTGAGAACGCCTCCTGCAGCCTGTCACCACATCTGGCCAGTGCTCTGTCAAGAGCCATCTGATGGAAGGCAAATCTATGGTTCTTCATAGCCCTGCATTGGAACATACCACCTGGTGGGTGTGCTGGAGCTGAGACAGCTGCACATCCATATTTATCAGAGGATCCCAGCAAGCCGGGCTGTTAGGGTCTCATGCCAACTCACAGCTGTTCACGCCTGTTGGAATTCCCAGGGCCTTATTATCAAACCGGCCGTTTCATCCCCCTATCAAAGTTGCACATTCTCCTTTTTACTTGATGTCGTCCATTAGAAAAGAGAGCGCGGGAGTGAGCATGAGGTGTTAACGTGGCAGTTGGGAGCAAAGACGCAGAAGCAGCAGTGCTAAAGTCTTCAGACCGAATGCCCTGCCAACGCGGGGGAGATGCCAATGCACAAGCTCATTTCAGCAGAGGAGCCATGCTGCTTTCAGGCCTAGCTGGCTGCTTAGGTGCACAGATGAGCCATGATAACTGTGGGAACTCTTCTGTTTGAGTTTAAGGCAAACAAATGGAGGCCGGGGAGAGGGGGGGGCGTGGATTAGGCTGCCTTCACCTAATCGCTCACTTATAGACAACAGTGGTGCATGTGCCATGCTGCTGTTAGCAAACAAGCCCAGGCCCCATGGGTTTGAGTGTAGGGGGACACTGGGCTTCCTCTTCCTCCTTGTGGATGGTGGCTGTGAAACCGCTTCCAGTGAGATCTGGACTGGCTACCAGAGAGCGAGATCTCCTGCAGTTCAAGCCAGTGCTTGGCTGAGGGCCCAGAAGCCTCTGCATCCCTCTCTGTAATGAAGATGTTTCCTAGCAGCGGCAAAGAGATTCCAGGGAGCAGGCTTTAGCATACGTCAGCTCATTTAAGGGAGGGGGATTGGAGTCATTCTGCAGCATCTCAGGCCTCAGCCTTCCTGGGTCTGCTCATCAGCGTGAGTAAAGAAGGTCCTCTGGCAGGGGTCCTTGCCAGGGAATGCTGCACCCTGAGGTTACTCGGCAGATTAGGAGGGAGGTCGCTATATTCTGTCAGCTCCTCTTTGGAGGCTTTTGACGGTGTCATATTTATCTCTGGGTGCACTTGAGGCAGGGCTCCTTCCCAGAATCCTTTGCAAGTAGGAATTATGATGCAGCCAAGGATTTGTCTACCAGCTCCTCTAGTGAAATAGGTTTGCTCTCCAAAACGTTCCCATGGGAACCCCAGCCTCCTCAGTGCAATGGGGAATTGGAAGAATCATCTATCAGGGGCTGCTTCTGCTGGCCCAATCCCCTGATCACTGGGGGATGTCGATCTGAAAATGAGATGTGGACCATCCAAGTAGGAGACTCTCCTCACTCGAGATGGGCTAGGACCTCGAAGGCCAAACCCACTTTGAATGTTAAAGGGTTTATTTAACAGTCCAACCCCTATTCCTGTGTCTGAATCCATACGGGACACCACTGTGTCAGATCTCTGTAAATGCCATGTAAATAGCATGTGCTTTTGATATTGGACTCATTTGGAAGGCATCCCTTCCATAAATACTTGACTATGCCCAGAGGAAACATGATTTAAGGTACATGAATCTCTTCTCATGGTTCTGGTTGCAGGTCAGATCAAAACCTGGAAGGTTCCTTTCCCCTCCCCCTGGTTTTGGCTCAAAGCCTTGTGAGAAGATATGGGAAGCCAAAGTGACTTGCCCAAGGTTATGCAGTGAGTCAGTGGCAGAACCAGAATTAGAGCCCAGGAGCCCTGATGTCCAGGCCTGTCCCTTAACCACAAAGCCAGGCTGCTGGTGCATTATTTTAGAGCTGGTCGAAAAACAGGGAGGAAAAACTTTTGGAAAAACAGAGGGAAATTTTCTGACCAGCCTTCATGAATTTGAGCTGCCCTCCTGAGCTCCCCCCGTCTTGCTGCAAGCGAGGACCCAAGAGGCATCCGGCCCAGCTATGCTCACCTGTGAACAGTGGGTCTGACTGCTGGGCTATCTGTGGCCCCTGCAGGAGGGATAGACTGGCCAAGTGCCAGCCTTCAAGTGGGCACCTAAATGACCTAGCAGCCCAGAGGAGAACCCACTTCCCTTTGCTGGCTTTACGTTGTACCTCGCCTCAGGGCAGACTTGGGGCCTCTAATCTTCGCCCTCTCTCCTGCTGTGGGCCTCAGACCGCAAATGCTCCTGGCCCCTGTTTAGCAGCCCCACCCTGCTGTTGGGAGGCAAATCTGAGCGCTGAGCAGTCAAAGGGATAGCACAGAGCGTGTCGCCCCTGCCTTTGGGCTTCTCATGGCGTGTCCCAAGCAGTGTCAGTTCTCGTTAATGTACACCTCAAAGTCACAGCCGCAAACACTGGAGAGATTTTACAGGCTTCCTAACTGGAGTCACAGGCAGCAACCACCTAGGTAGGGGTGTGTGTGTGTATGCACGCTCATGTGCAAGGTGAAGGGGGTAGGTATTGCATTTCATATGGCTTTTACAGTGACTGTTCTGTCCAGACAGGTGAATCCTGTCCCAGGCCAGTCAGGAAATCTCAGTCCCTTGCAGGGCAGGAATCCGGCACTGTTCTATATTTTCACATTGCTCCTGTCCTCTGCTTGCTCCAAACTCTGGCTCTGTGCCCCTTGTCCACTCACAAGCAGCAAGGCCGACTGCTAGGAACTGGATGCTGCTGCTGCTCCCTTATAAAAATGCAGCAAAAGAAACTTTTATCTATCGGTTAGAAGCAAAAGCCCTGCTTGCAGCATCACTCGCAGGCAGTTTGGATAGCCGCTCGCAAGGCTGATCAGCTCAGCCCTTATCTCTGGTGAACAGTCTCTCCCTGGCCCTGCCTCTCCCTGGCACGCAGGCTTGTGGCACCCTGTCACAGGGAGCTGGGATGCTCATCTTGGAGCAGCGATATTCAGGAGTGCCGGAGCTGAGGAGCAGATTACTGGCTGTGAGTAGAGAAGCCAGTACCAGGCAGCTCTAAATTGAGAGAGGTCTCCTGCAGAAGGAGCTATCACAGTCCTGGCACCTTGACAGGCCTTGGAAAGCACAGAGGTCTGGCAACTTTCACCGAGCCGGGTTATTTTTCTGGACGTCCGGCCTAATTAATGTCAAGCTCCATTCGCCCCACCACCTTTCCTGGTCACTGCTGACCAGTCACGTGCTGCAGTTCATGAGAGCCCCAGCTCCTGGCTGTTGGGGATTGTTGCTGGTTTGTGAGTGAAGGGGAGACTTGTGAAAATCCTTAGTGTCCCCTGCAGCAGGAACGGGGCTCTGAGGCTCTGACAGTGCACCTCTGTGCTGACTCACAGCCTGAGCTCCCTTCTTTCAATAGCTCTGCCAATGCACACCTCGGTGCTGACCTGCAGCCATCCTGCAATTCTAGTGCTGGGCTTCCAACCCAGCTCTCGTGGTGCAATCAATTGTGCCCAGTGTTCTAGGATAGAGTTTGCCTCTTGGAACGGTGGATGGGGTTGAGACCCATCACACTCATTTCACTTGTGGCTGAACCCAGGACATCAGAGCTGAAATGCAAGTACCTAAGGTGGCTGAATTCTTTTAATCAGCGCATGCTTCCCTCTACTTCTCTTGCATCACGTCAGCTTTGCAGGAAGCAGCAAGCCCATGAACCATCGGAGGGTTGAGGCTGCAGGATGGAGGGGGAGCTGATGAAATGGACTATAAGAAATGGGCACGGACACTCTGTGTCACTGCTCTGAATGAACGAAGTAGCCATCGGAGCAATCAGCGGAGACCTGAGAGCCATGAGTGTGTAAGAGGAGTGACCATGATGGGTGGAAGCCAACCCTTGGCTGTCTGTTGGCTAATGCTGGCAATGTCTAACCAGCGGGAGTTACGGGCAGCAGAGGCAGAATGCAGGCCGGTCAGTGGTCCAGTTGTATTGCTGTGGAGAAGAAATGCACACTGCCTCAGGCATAGGGTGATTGGACCACAGTACTGGCCTCCCCTGGTGCCACCCCATGGGGTGAGCCTGCCTGACTCATCCAGATGTTTTCCCAGGTACCAGGGATCGCACATGACTCAAGGGCTCTGTGCAAGGGCCCAACAAGGAGCTGGGTAAAAGCAGAGCTCCCCCAGGGCCATTCCCCCTTCTCAGGAGGCAGAGTGTCTGAGCGGGGATGTTAGCAGCACTGGTCCATTGGCCCAGTTGCTGTCTGGAATTCTTCAAAAGGCCAAAGGAGGAAACAAGAATTAGAAGGGAGAGGTTCCAGATGCTGCTCTTGGGCGCAACAGGCATCCTAGCATCTTGGTGACAGGCCATCTTCGCGGACACGGCCCTCGATCAGCTCTGGGGCTGGAGCTGGGGGAGATGCTGAGGGTCAGCTTTGCTGACAGAGCTACATGGGCCCTAGGTTGGTCAGAACAGGTTGTGAGGGAGGAGCAGCAAGTCTTCTCCACCCCTTGGGAGGGGATTTCTGTGGAGAGAGCCAATTAACACAAAAAACCCAACCCTGATGGGAGGGGAAAACTCTCCACAAACTAGCTGCATGCAGTTCATTAGCCATCTCCCAACTGGGGATGCTCTGTCCTGTCAAGAAGCTGCCTTTAGCACATGCACTTGTACAGAGAAAGCTGACGTGTGGCTAGGAGGGGAGCATCACAGGTTCTACAGCTGAGATGGGGCTGCACCCTCATTGCCATTTGAAAGACCATCTCACCAGGGGGCCACGAAGGGGCTTCAGTGGGCACCACTTCCATTGACAGCATGGCAGCTGGCAGTAAAGCACCAGCAGCAGTCACTCTGCTACCATCTGTCTGGACGTGGCCAGGGGGTTTGAATTCTCTTATGCAACATTTGCAGTGGGGTAGCACCTAGAAGGTAACCAGGCGTAGACACCAAGGTGCCAGGTGTATTAAAAACAAAGTTAGTGCCAGCCCCTGCCCCAAGGCACTGACATCACAAAGTCAGTATTTGGGGGTGGTGCTGATTTGTTGTGCGCTATGGGGCAGCGGAGTCACCCCCTTGGGTTAATGCCTAGGTCTCCACCCTCCAGGCACTTTTCACTTTTCAGTAGCAATGCAGAAAGGACACTGACAGGAAAGCAGCCATGGCAGGGTCAGTGCGCACCCTCCTTTCCATCCTTCTTACCTCAAGGACAGGGGTGCAGTGTGGCGGTAATAGCATGCATTCTGCAAAGCTCCCGGAATGAACAGTGACATGAGTGAACGTTGCTAGGGAAATGTTCTGTCACCTGCACAGCTCAGGGGACTGATGAGAGGGGCCAGAGATCCCTTGTACCTCCAGATCACAGGTTCAGATCCAAGCCAGTAGTGACTGACTGTTAGCTCCTCAGTGGCTGGAGTGAAGTGAACTTGGTGCTTCTCAATGCAGCTCTGAACAAAGAAATTCCATCAAGTTTAAGGCCAGAAGGGACCATGAGATGATATAGTTGGACCCTCCGGGTTTCACAGGCCACCAGCCTTTCTCTGATACCACCACACTCAGCCCAAAGACGCTAGTTAGACCAAAGCACCTCTCTCAGGAGAGTAAACTGTGTGCCATGGGGAGAGCCCCAGGTGCTCCTCACAACCACGTGTGCACCGAGATCAACTGTGTATCTCATAACTGGCTCCTTTTCAGGCAGAAAGCCCAAGGGCTGAATGAGCAATGGAGGCCAAAACTGAACCCTTCCCGGCAGGATTGAGGCCCGTTAGCAGGGCAGCCTGAGGGAACCATGCTGTGCCCGTTCTGAAGCTGACCAAAGCATTCTCCTCTGCAGGGCTGCTAAGCTGCCACCGGGACAAATTGGAGAGAGTCCAGAGAAGAGCAACAAAAATGATTAAAGGTCTAGAAAACATGACCTATGAGGGAAGATTGAAAAAACTGGGGTTTGTTTAGTCTGGAGAAGAGAAGACTGAGAGGGGACATAACAGTCAAGTATGTAAAAGGTTGTTACAAGGACGAGGGAGAAAAATTATTGTTGTTAGCCTCTGAGGATAGGATACAAAGCAACGGACTTAAATTGTGGCCGAGGAGGCTTAGGCTGGACATTAGGAAAAACTTCCTAACTGTCAGGGTGGTTAAGCACTGGAATAAATTGCCTCGGGAGGTGGTGGAATCTCCATCATTGGGGATTTTTAGGAGCAGGTTGGACAAACACCTGTCAGGGATGGTCTAGATAATACTTAGTCCTGCCATGAGTGCAGGGGACTGGACTAGATGACATCAAGGTCCCTTCTAGTCCTATGATTCTAAGATTTTCCCCTAGCACCAGCTGCCCTACACTTGGGGCAGTTTGTTTTTAAAAGGGAAGAAGGCTTCAGGGTGAGGTTGGTGGCCAGCACAGAAGGTTAGCCTGTAATTAGATAATAGCCAAAATATGTTAGCTGATTGTAGGTCACAGGCAGCGATTATCACATAACAGGTGAATAAACACAAAGGGCTGATTTGTGTAGCCGGGTTTATCTTTTCCATTAATGGGTTTCTAAATTGGTGGCAGTGGAGCAAAAAAACCCATTTTGAACTCAGAGCATGCATGATTACTATTGTAATAACCTTGGCTAATAAGAATATGATGTGGTGTTAGGCTGGGAAAGAAAACACATTTCTCATTAGCTTTTTGATTAATTACTCTACATAATTTCCTAGGGGGACATGCCTGGGACTGATTGCCTTTGCTTTTGATGCATCGAGGTGGTTTACCTTAACTTAATTTTCTCCGTGACATTTTAATGGCGGGCTTCAATTCATCTCCTGTTGGCTGGAGACTGACTCAAGGTCAGGAGGCCAGGCATGCTTCCCCAAGAGCGGAGTGCTGATCCAGCAGCCTGGATGGGATTCAGCTAGATTGACTAGCATCTTCCTCGGGGCCCATGCGAGAGGCAAGGCCCTAGTGGCCTCTGAGCTCTAATCTCGGCTCTAATGTTGAGTCTCTTAGGGATTGACCCAGCTTCCCCTTCTGTACAATGGGGATACAGGCAGTCCTTGGACTTACAACACAATTGGTTCCTGAAAATTGCGTCGTAAGTCAAAACATTGTAACTCAGAACTGCAATCCACTCCATTGCAGGACCGAGTGTTGTAAAGTCGAAACCAATTGTTGTAAGTCGAATCAGGGTGTCAGTTCAGAAACCGTTCATCGTAAGTCAAACGTTGTAACGTTAAGGATTGTCTGTATTGACCCTCGCCTACTTATTTCAGAGGGGAAAGGTGAGGACTAAATTAAGTTGAATTGTGAAGTTGAACTGTGCTCTGTCACCTACCAGGAATTAGTACTGTGTCCTGATCCAAGGACTGACCCCTATGGAACAGGAGGCTCAGGGCCCAATGATTTAAGTTAGGGGAGACACAAAGCCCCTCTCATAATTAGGTTTCTATTCCATATAGGTTCTTATGTCATGCTCATCACGGTGGTATCTAAGCACCACCCAGCCATGGATTAGGCCATGCAATTACACATCTGTCACACATTTGTTCTCTCTGCGTGCAGTGGAGAATTTTGTTTTGGGACAGTTTTAGGGTTTTTTGTCTTTTTAAAATATACTCATCACTATGTATCTATGCTAGAGATGACTAGGTCAGATAAATGCACCTTGCACTTGGCGTGGAAGCAGGGAGGTTTGTGGGAGTCCTTGGTTTCTGGGGGAGTTTGTTCCGTAGTCTCTGGCTGGTCCTGAAGAAAGGTCTGTCTCCTTGTGCCAGAGGAGCAGAGTTACAGCTCCAGGATGAAAACTCTGGGCTGCAAGTGATACCTGGTTAGGTAGGGAATAGGCCCCTGTCTATCTAGGCTTTGGTAATGGGATCATCTAAGCCTTGAGACCTGATCACTGGTTTTATAGGATCCAGGCATTAGACATAAACCACTGGCTCAGCGCTATGTAAAGGTGATGAGAACAATCTGTTTCCTAAGCAGCTAGAACTCTTGGAATTTCTGCAGGACCAGAGATCTCTAGGCACTTCACGCACATGCGTGAATGGTGCCCCACTGCTCTGCTTGGGGTGGGCAGGCAAAGTGACTGACTTCCCCAAAAGGGACCACTTCACAGGCATGAGATGTCTGCTGTGCTGGTACATTCAACAGCCCATGGCTCTCTTTTAACAGGCCCTGGGGTTTGCCTTGGTACCCTTGGCCATTTGCCCTGCATTGCTCCAAAGGGCCTCTCACCCCAGAGATGGCTGCAGCTCAGTGCAGCCAGGAGGGTATAGATTGCACTGGGGCTTTGGGAGGTGAAATGTGAACTATCCTCATTCGGGCACACCCCGAGTCAGGACTGGAACCACGTAGGGCTCTTATCAGCTGAGACGGCTCCTGGGAAAGAGATGCAGAACAGGCATGGTTTTTAGGCTGACATCCAGAGGGATCTATTCCAAGAGGCAGAGGCCAGGCTCGCATATAGCAGCGAGCATAGACGTTGGTGCCATGTGCGTGGCTTGTGGTCCCCATGGAGTCCTCAGGGCCAGAGCTCAATCCCGCCTAGAACTCTAGATAACCTCTGTCTTTGCCATGCTGCAGGCTTCAGAACAGGGCCGTCTTGCTTTTTATTCCAAAGCTTTCCTCCACCTTGCAATGTTCAGAAATGCTTTTGCTCTTCCCCCTCCCTCTTTCCTTTGTCCCATTTGACCACTGAACAAGGGTAGGGGCAGGAAAGGAAAATGATGGACTGAGAACACACCCCCATTTTTCATTTTCTAGCTTTGTCAAAAAAGCAGGGGGAAAATTCCTCACAAATATTCTCATGGCGGGGAGGGGAAGGAGCCAATTTTAGATGAACAATTTCTTTCTGTACAACATTTCACCCAGCTCTATTCCCTGCCTGGCTGCGTCTGCTTCACCTGAGCCGCAGGCCAGAACCACTGCTGCATTCATTGTTACTAAATCGATACAGCTGGGGAGGTGGGATAAGGACAGTCCTTCCAGCCGTTAGACAGTTAATGGCTTATAGCCTTGGCCAGCCAGGGCTGGATTCAAGCCGGTGACCTAGAGGTTAAGAAAAGGAAAGGATTCAGAGTAACAGCCATGTTAGTCTGTATTCGCAAAAAGAAAAGGGAGTACTTGTGGCACCTTAGAGACTAACCAATTTATTTGAGCATAAGCTTTCGTGAGCTACAGCTCACTTCATCGGATGTATACTGTGGAAACTGCAGAAGACATTATATACACAGAGACCATGAAACAATACCTCATCCCACCCCACTCTCCTGCTGGTAATAGCTTATCTAAAGTGACCACTCTCTTTACAATGTGTATGATAATCAAGTTGGGCCATTTCCAGCACAAATCCAGGTTTTCTCACCCCCCCCCCCTTTTTTTTTCCTCCAAAAACCACACACACAAACTCACTCTCCTGCTGGTAATAGCTTATCCAAAAAGAAAAGGAGTACTTGTGGCACCTTAGAGACTAACCAATTTATTTGAGCATGAGCTTTCGTGAGCTGTAGCTCACAAAAGCTCATGCTCAAATAAATTGGTTAGTCTAAGGTGCCACAAGTACTCCTTTTCTTTTTGCGAATACAGACTAACACGGCTGTTACTCTGAAGCTTATCCAAAGTGATCACTCTCCTTACAATGTGTATGAAAATCAAGGTGGGCCACTTCCAGCACAAATCCAGGTTCTCTCACCTCTCTTCTCCTCCTCCTCCCCCCCCCCCCCAAAAAAAAACAAACACACACACACACACACACACACACACACACACACACACACACACACACACACACCCCCCCCCAACTCACTCTCTTGCTGGTAATAGCTTATCCAAAGTGACCACTCTCCCTACAACGTGCATGATAATCAAGGTGGGCCATTTCCAGCACAAATCCAGGTTTTCTAAAACCCCCCCCCCCCCCGTCCCCAAACTTACTCTCCTGCTGGTAATAGCTCATCCAAACTGACCACTCTCCTTACAATGTGTATGATAATAACCTAGAGGTTAAGGGCTCTATGATCCCATCCCCAGATTCTTCCAGTTCCCCTGGAGATGTTTTTTCCTATGGAGCAAGACTGACACCCAATGGCCAGTTAGGGCACTCCAAACAGTTTTTGCTTTGGCTAAAGCTGACATCCTGTCCTGGTGGCTAGGTAGTGTAAGGCCTAAGGGAAGGCAAGGAAAGATGAGGAGAGGCAGCCCGGAAATGGAGTCCATGCCTTCTACCCAAGGAAGGGTTAGAGTTAATCCATCTCCTCATGGCATGCGTGTCCCATGTAAAAGTGGAAGAGGAGGGGTCACCCCTTATGTCTAATATCTATTACTTGCCTTCCCTGTCTGTCACAATAGTTTCCTTCCAGGGACTGGCACCCTCTGACAAAATGGCTTTGCTGCTCGTGACCAGGGCCTCCCAGAGGATCCATTTGTTACTCGCTACAACTCCTCTTTGAAAAGCATCCAGGGGCCTGGCACAGACCCGGGTTTTTTAACTGCTCACAGATTCCCGCTGTCATTTGGACTTTCTGGTCCCTGATAATGCTCGTGCGAAGTGGTGCCAGGTGCGAGGGCCAAAGGCTGTAAGTGTTGCTGTAATTCCCAAAGAGCTACCTAGAAACCACGAGGATGAAACTGGCTGATAGCTTGGCGAGGCAGGAACATGAGCATTTGAGCAGGATCTTAGCATGGTGAGCAGACTAATAATTAATTAGCAGCGCTGATTAAAGGATTAAAGAGAATAGGATAAACAGAGCTGGATTGTTTTGGCAAGTTTATCTCCTAGCTTTACTCAGGAAAACGTAGAGGTCACTGTGGGGTTTTTCTACCTTCCATACCTGCAGGAGGGAGATATGCTGCAGAAATACTTGTGTGTGTTTAGCGGGGTCAAAAAGTAAATGGCTGCTTATTAGCATCTTTCATAAAGACCAGCTGGAGCCTCTCTTGCCAGGCACCCAGCATGCAGCTATTGCAACAGCATGGACTTAATACATTTTCCAACAGGCGATGGGAAATGGCAGCAGTTCCAGGCTGCGGGTGCTTTGGTTCAGCTCAGTTTAATGGAAGTTGCTGTATGGGATCAGAGCAGTGGTGCAATATGCATGGCACAGGAGCCTGTTGCCTGCTTGTATTGGAGCCGATGAATTGTCCCTCTGAATTGTGAGCCAGTGGTCTGTTTTGCCATCTGTCCCACACTCCTGCCACACCAGATCACCATGTTAGACCTTCCCTGTGGTGAATGATATCCAGCATGGAGCACCTCTGGCACTGAACAAATAGTAGCCTGCCTTTTTGGAGCAGGTTGAGTCCTCTCGCCTGGGATGCTGGCTTACTGCAGTGACTGGGGAAACCAGGGGGACTAGTGGCCTTGCAATGGAAATACTAGGGGGGAAGATGTATGTTTTTACCCTCAGTGTTTTTGCCCACCCAATATCTTGTGAAGCAGGGAGAAGAGGGGACTTGGCTATGTTTCTGCATTCATGGGGGGTGGTGAAGGCGAGAGTGGGACCCTGAGGAAGGGTTGGAGTGGCCACCACATGCATGAGATCAGGCTGGCTGCTGGGGAGCAGGAAGGAACAGCTGTGCTCTTCCAGCCACCGTGGGTCCCAGGGGAGACAGCTGGCCTAGGGGAGGCGAAGGAACATTTATCCCTCAAACCCTCTTCTCCCCTCCCTGCCCCCTAAACTTTTCATGAAACTGAATGGGACCAAGGTTTCTGTTTGCAGATCGGAAAGGTCCGGCTCCAGATTAGTTTCTCTGGGATGGAGCAGAGTCCTCCCTGGACCTCCCAACCCTTTCTTGAAAACTTCCTTGCAGTTGATGCATCCCTGGTAAAATGGTTTGGGCTCAATAGAACAGTGTAAGTCACCCAAAATGTTCCAGCCTGCTCTACCCACTCACCCTGCCCTCCAGGGAACTGCTGGGACTGAAATGCAGCACCCAAAGACTCTGTTAAATACCTTCGCCTTCAAGCATCACCTACCCAGTGACACCAAACTGATATACCACTCCTTGGAGGTTAACCCATCAGCATCCTTCCAGCTCAGATGAGATTTCATATTGCTGAAGCGCTGTAGGGAAATCACCGGGGAGCAATAACTCCTGAGCACAGTTGGAGGGGGGTGGGGGTGGGGGAGGAGATCAGAGGCAATCTGGTGATGCTGTGGGGCAGGGCTGAGCCAGGGAGCAGGGAAGGCTATTTTCACATGGCTGCATCAGGCCTGGGTCCTTGAAGAAATAGGACTACAGGAGCAAATGCTGCAGAACAAGCCTGATCAGACTCCAAAGCACCAGTTTTTTCTGCCTCCGAGAGTGATGGCTTTTATTTACACACAGAAGCAGCAATTTTGTTCAAGTGAAATTGCAAGGAAGTAATTTTTTTTTTTTAAATTGTGGCCCCCCTCTTTTCCCTGTGAGATTTGGGGAACAATGTCTCCATATCTTGGGTAGCTGTCAGTGACGCAGATTCTCAGACTGCCCCTACCCCCATCATTTGCTGAGGGACTGTTCTCTGCTGTACAAGTCGTTTTAAGTAGGCTGCTGCAGAGCAGTTGTCCTCTTGTTTAAAATACCTAAGGGTACAACAATGGCACAATCCCTTCCTAGCCTTGCGACTGGCACTGGGAATGCCACTGTTAAAAGGCATATGTTTACATGAACTGGAAGCCACTAACTTGCTTCCTTGCATTATAAAATAAATATTTTACAGGAGCTAAAATATTCACAGAGTATTTGATGTGGCCACATGGAGTGGTATCAAATGAGGGCTGGAGAGAGGAAAAGAATGTGAGGGGAGCAAGCAGAGATTCATTTGTGCCATTCCAAATGGAATTATGCTTCATATTTCTGAAGCATAAAATTACCCCGAACATTGATCTCCGCTGACTGGTGCGGGAGGAGACTCTGGGATTTTGTCATTGCAGGATAATAATCACTTGGGTGAGGAGGGACATCTAGGGAGACATCCACCGTCTAGATTGTATGTGCTTCAGGACAGGGACCTCATCTTCATGCCAGTCTGGGAAGGGCCATGCCCACTGCTGGCCCCCAGCTAAATAATAATGAGCCTCATCTCTTGGTAGCAGGGAGGACAGATGTCCTTATACCTAAACCCAACCTTGAAATACATACCCCTCTCCCCCGGGGGGAGATGCATGTGAGGACAGAGGCGCATCTGTGGAGCGGTGTGGGGGCAGCTCGGGACTGGCTGGTGCTAGAGAAGGACAGTCCAGTGGCACTGGAACGGCTGTGGGTGAGAACGAAGGATTGCAATAGACATGCAGTGGGCAGGGTGAAAGATGCCCCACAGACTTCTACCATGATACCAGGTGACCGTGTCATGTTAAGGCCACTCACTGCTGACTGGAAAAATCATGGAGCAGGTCCTCAAAGAATCAATCCTGAAGCACTTGCATGAGAGGAAAGTGATCAGGAACAGTCAGCATGGATTCACCAAGGGAAGGTCATGCCTGACTAATCTAATCGCCTTTTATGATGAGATTACTGGTTCTGTGGATGAAGGGAAAGCAGTGGATGTATTGTTTCTTGACTTTAGCAAAGCTTTTGACACGGTCTCCCACAGTATTCTTGTCAGCAAGTTAAGGAAGTATGGGATGGATGAATGCACTATAAGGTGGGTAGAAAGCTGGCTAGATTGTCGGGCTCAACGGGTAGTGATCAATGGCTCCATGTCTAGTTGGCAGCCGGTGTCAAGTGGAGTGCCCCAGGGGTCGGTCCTGGGGCCAGTTTTGTTCAATATCTTCATAAATGATCTGGAGGATGGTGTGGATTGCACTCTCAGCAAATTTGCGGATGATACTAAACTGGGAGGAGTGGTAGATACGCTGGAGGGGAGGGATAGGATACAGAAGGACCTAGACAAATTGGAGGTTTGGGCCAAAAGAAATCTGATGAGGTTCAATAAGGATAAGTGCAGGGTCCTGCACTTAGGATGGAAGAATCCAATGCACCGCTACAGACTAGGGACCGAATGGCTAGGCAGCAGTTCTGCGGAAAAGGACCTAGGGGTGACAGTGGACGAGAAGCTGGATATGAGTCAGCAGTGTGCCCTTGTTGCCAAGAAGGCCAATGGCATTTTGGGATGTATAAGTAGGGGCATAGCGAGCAGATCGAGGGACGTGATCGTTCCCCTCTATTCGACACTGGTGAGGCCTCATCTGGAGTACTGTGTCCAGTTTTGGGCCCCACACTACAAGAAGGATGTGGATAAATTGGAGAGAGTCCAGCGAAGGGCAACAAAAATGATTAGGGGTCTAGAGCACATGACTTATGAGGAGAGGCTGAGGGAGCTGGGATTGTTTAGTCTGCGGAAGAGAAGAATGAGGGGGGATTTGATAGCTGCTTTCAACTACCTGAAAGGGGGTTCCAAAGAGGATGGCTCTAGACTGTTCTCAATGGTAGCAGATGACAGAACGAGGAGTAATGGTCTCAAGTTGCAATGGGGGAGGTTTAGATTGGATATTAGGAAAAACTTTTTCACTAAGAGGGTGGTGAAACACTGGAATGCGTTACCTAGGGAGGTGGTAGAATCTCCTTCCTTAGAGGTTTTTAAGGTCAGGCTTGACAAAGCCCTGGCTGGGATGATTTAACTGGGACTTGGTCCTGCTTCGAGCAGGGGGTTGGACTAGATGACCTTCTGGGGTCCCTTCCAACCCTGATATTCTATGAGTTGGGACGTGAAGTCTTGTGCATGGAGCCCTGTGGGGCAGGTGCTCAAATTTGCTGAGAGTTTTAAAAGACACAAACAGGAGCGCCCCCTACAAGAAAGATGCCTTTCAGCTGAGAGCCAGTGGCTTTTATGGTATAATTAAAACATTGGCAAGTCCATACAAATCTCCACTAAATGAAATGTCAGGGTAATTCCACGTGTCACCCTGTTACCTTGACATTTCTATGGCTATTGTTTGAGTGCTAATTGCATGACAAATCATGCTGCTCTAAGCTATTTTCTACAAATCTTATTTGCCTTTGCTATTACTTTGGAGATGTTCAGAACCTTTATCCCACTGTTCACAGCTGTTTGGTCCTGGCTGCTCAAGACATACATAAAAGTAAGGCCTGGAGCCTGCCTTTTGTCTGAGATCAGGGTTACTAGCATGCTGCTCTGTATCCAGGTTGAGGTGCCACTCTGTGAATTGTAGAGGACAGAGGTGTGGGGAAGACCTTGTACTGTAAAGGTAACTTCGAAGGTGGGAAATACGGATCTCCTTCAATAACTCCTGCAGTCACAGTGGTTTTTGTAAGCCCAGGAATTAGGGGGAGTGGGACCTGATGGAATACTGAAGGGGGTTGGGTTGAGTAGTAGGATCTAAGCAGGTGGGCAGAGAGGCTGGAGGAGAAGCACAGTCCAGGGATATTGTGAGCTGTCTTGGCCTCAGAATGGCTGTGATGGTACAGGGAAGCTGAAAGCCTTGTGATCAAAGCAGCTATTTGATTGTCGGAGTTAAAGGGTCAAGGGGGAAAAAATTAAATGACAGTCAGGCCTTCTGTAACTCGGCCTGGATTAGCTACAACACGTGACTCTCAGGAAGGAGGGTCATGTCCTCCCTGCTGGAGGACAAATAAAATACATTGAGCCCTTCCCTGCTTATTCAACTGCCCAGATACTAGAGCTGTTCTCATGTTGTCTGCTGGTCTGGATAAGGGAGGAATGACTAAACGGAGCTGGGGCGGGGTGGGAAAGTTCAGCCTGGATGGGAACCTCTCCAAAACCCAGCCACACTTGAATTGGGAGCTGGTTCTGGGCTTTCTCTCTGCAGTGGGCAGAACTGAAGCCGCATGATCAAATAGCTGCAGATCATTGGGTCTGTTTAATTCCATGTATCCTGTAGGGGGGGAGAAGATCAGGATTAGCCACCCCAGTTGGACACGGGCTTTTCCAGTACTGGAACCACTCTGATTCCATCCATATTCTCAATGGATGACTTCTTAGTCGAGCAAACGCTCCAGCCCTTCCTGCTCCTCCGTTGCGGTGGCTGTGCTGCAGCTAGAACATATTTGAAAGGGTTTGGATGTGTTTGACTTGGGGCTGCCCTACGTAAGCGGGGAAAGGGGAAATGAAAGGCCTATTAGGTGGGCTAGTCTCTTGCCCTGTCTGATGTAACCGTGTGTCAGGTTATCGTGTGCTGCCTTGGCAGGGGCAGTTGAGCCTGCAGAAGGTGGTACCAAAGATGCTCGCATCACAGCAGTGGGAGGTGGGTAGCTGGAACAGTTAAGGATCCTGAGAGAACAGCAATGCAACCCAGTACATCAGTGTGAAGGGAAATTTCACTGGCATAACCCTGCTTGATGGCTTAATGTGAGAAGGATTTGCTCTGACAGAAAGGCTGAAAAGAATAAAGTCCACTCCTAGATGCCTGCCAGTTGACGAAGGATGACATAATCAACCAAGCGTGTACCGAGAATAGACAGGATTACAGTCCAAATCCCCCCCCACCAATCATTCTCATTGCTCCCAGCCTCCTAGGATTGCGCCTTTCCCCTGCACTCTGGAACATAGCATTACTGATCACCAACTCTACTGGCTTCTGGTGAAGCATTTAATCCTCATAGCGGGTCATCAGGCTTTGATCAGTTGAGTAAGAGTCCTGGGAGACAGCTGGAGAGGGTGACTGCCTCTTTAATCCCTTTGAAACACTGAGCTTGGGAGAACCAAGCATTCTGGAACATAGAGACAAAACCACAAGAGACCAGTGTTGTCTATTAGTTAGAACAGGCAGTTGGGTGTCAGGACTCCTGGGCTCTATTCCTGACTCCACTGCTGACTCATTATGTGACCTTGGCCTCGTCACTTAACATATCTGTTCCTCAGTTTGTCCCTCTGTAAGATAGAGGTATGCTATTTCCCCATTGTGTTGTGTGAGCCTTAATTAATTTATTTTGAAATGTGCACAGATCCCCAAGATTAAAAATGTTACTGAAGTGCAAAGTATTAGGCTTTGTTGGAAGACTTGTATGATTGTCAAGTTACAAGATCCTTGTACAGTTGTTTGGGGAGCATTCTCAGAGTTAGCAGGGTATCTTAGGGTGAGAATCCACAGCTTGGCACACACCTTTCTGGTAAGATCAGCTTGGTTTTCACCAGTCTTTCTGTTCTGGGTTTAGTTTCCTTTTGCCCATTTTTCTTCTGTTCTGTAAAGTGTCCATTTTGCATCTGGGCCACTGAGCACAAGTTCTTTTCAGGTTTCAGAGTACTCTGAAACCTGTCATTATGCAAGGCACTGAATTTAGCCGTATGGAGTGGAAATCTATCAACTTCATGAAAAAACTTGTACAGATACAGACAGACATCATCTTCCTTTCCAAATGCAAAGAGATGGACATCATACCAAAAATGCTCAAATAAATTTGTTAGTCTCTAACGTGCCACAAGTACTCCTGTTCATTTTTAAGTTCTTTTCAGTTGCTGAAATTTTATTGCAGGTACTTTGGGATGGGTAGGCACTGTCGTGAACGCTGGAGATTCTGTTCTAATTTTACTGTAGATTTACACAATAAATGACTAACAACCATCGGAGAGTGCCCACGTTCAACCAAGCATCCCTGTCAGTTTCTCAATTGAAATGCTTTTCAACCCTGGGAAAAGCTTTTATCCCGCCCCGAGCTACTGTTTCCATATGTGCAGCAGTCATATTAGATGGACAAAAAGCCATCTGAAAGAGGCAGCAAAAAAAAAAAAAAAAAAAAAAGCCTTGCTGAAATGCAGTGGGATTTGAATGGCAAGAAGGTCATTCACATGCATTATTCTTCTGCAGTTGGGAAGCCTCCGTGATGGGCAATGACATCGCTGTCCGTGGTGCTGAAAGAATAAGTGACGGCTATATTTATGTTTCCATCTACATGCATGGATCAAAGCAGACACTTTAATCTATTCAACAACAACTCAAGGATTAAAAAGTTGCAGGCAAATCACAGTCCTAAATTGGTAATATATTTTTGCTTGTCGGTTGACAAATCATTTAATAAATCTACTCTACAGCTTTATGTGGTCCTTGTAAGGGTAAGGAATTTACCAACTTCTAACCTGCAGTCTTCCTGCAGCTTATTCCACTCACCTCCTCAAGTGGGAAAAACACAGCAGAGGCACATTGTAAATGTAATTTTCTCAGTTGCACCAGCTCTACTTATTTTGTGTAGAGTCTTAGAAGCGTTATACAGCAGGGCACCAAGTTGTTTGTTTGATATTTGTGTTTTATTATTTTGCTCAAATGGCTGTTTCTTTGAATCTCTCACTTTTTATTCTTCTTTGTAATGAAGCCCCAATAATAGCCCTTCCATCTGTAGTTTGTGGTCTGTTCAGTTTTCAATAGTCCACAGTATATTATTCCATTTAGGCTGGGGTACAGTCACACCCAGACTCCACTCTCAGCCGAGCTTTGGGGAAATCGGATGGAACAGTTGCACTTACAAAGTAAATGCAACTCCTCCTATATGTGTAAAAGAAAAACATCCCAATTTATATTGTCAGGCTCCAAAAGTCCTGTGGTACTTTCTCTGGAACCCTTCTCCACAGTTCAAATCTTCAGGAGCAACTCTTAGACCCAAGTGTCTCAGGGTCAGAAGAGCCTGCTCCAGGATATGCTGTGATCAGTGGGCCAATTCTGTGTAAGGTAATTTATTGTTTTGTGGTAGCACCTGTATAAGTGAGAGCTGAGGGCTGTTGCACAAAATACTGTACAAGCACATAACAAGAGATGCTTTGAAGATGCTTTGCTTTGAAGAGATGACAATCTAAATAGAAAAGACAGATAAAGCATGGGAGGGGAAACAGACACAGAGGGGAGGTGACTTGCTCAAGGTCACATAGGTCAGTGGCAGATGAGATGACACTAACTCCAACACTTTGCATAGCTTCCCTGGCACGCAGGGCATTCTGCACCTCGTCAATGTGCTGTTAATCAGATGGGGAGGAAAGCTAATGCTGTCTCTCCATGTCAGTTGCACATCGCTGCAGAATGCGGTGACTTTTATTTACCAGAATGTATGTTTGTTTTTCCAAACAAAGTAATTGCTAATTAATTGGCAAGGAGCTTGATTTCTAATCCCTTCACACATATGAGGCAAATCTGGCCATTTTGTGTGTGTGTGTGTGTGTGTGTGTTATGGGGCTAGAGTTTTATGACTGCACCATCTGGCAGTTTGAAAATAATTAGCAGGTGTCCAGTTTTGGGAGCAGGTAATTGCCAATGTACAGATCTATATATTTCTGCATATGTTCCAGGAACTAACAGACCCTCTGAGCAGATGATGGAAGGAGGTGCATTGTTCACAATCAGGAAATAATCCGCAAATATTCAGAGTAAAGGTTAACCCCGCTGGGTGAGCGTGAAGGGGAGAGAGCTTTAGAGGAGGCTGGTGTGGGGAATTTCAGCAGGGAGTGCTAATGTCTAAGTAGAGGCTTCCTTTTAGTCTCTTGCTGGAGGGGTAACATTTGAGTTGGATTTATGGCTTGGTACGGTAAAGCCAGAGCGCTCTCAGGAGGCCCAGTTTGGATAAACAGGGATACTTTCTTCTAATACATCTGCCCATTCAACAGCATTGCCTTTGTAGCAAATGCTCTGTGAGGTAATGGGGGTGGGGTGGCTTCTCTGCTGTCTCTAATGTTTCCAAGGTTTCTCTTTAAACAGCTCCCTGCCTCCCTGTGAGCTACAAAAGGCAGAAGCAGCTGTGTAATGGACCGAGGCAACTCTTGCCTAGAGAGAGGCAGAGGAGTCCTGGCAGGGCTAGATGGATGCTGCCCTCTGTGGCTCTCTGAGTGCAAAAGGGCTGGGGAAATCCTTCTGGGGGGCAAATTACTATCTGACTCCCAATCACTGAGGTGGGAAGAAAACTGCCCTACCCTGTCAGTTTCTGTCTGTGGTAGGAGTGGGGTGTTATAGGGCGTAAAAGACCCCAGGGGGGTGGTTTGATTTTTATTTAACATGCACCCTACGTGTTGCTCTGCCTGTCTGTGTGTTCAGTGTGTGGTTTGCAATGGTCTCCCTTGCATGTCCAGGAAGTAAAGGGCTCTGTTCTGTAAGATGTCTTAGCTGGGGCCTTTTCCTCCATTGTTCTTCATGCACAGGGCTACCTTGCACTTCCCGCTCCCAGCTTCAGCTACAGACTGGAAATACCAGGTTTTGGTGCTATGAGCACGGCAGCCGGGTTTTCATTTGAGCTGCTGGGTGTTTTCCACATGGAGCCACCCCAGCTCTTTCAGGATGGCTCATGACTGGGCCGAAGAGCAGCTCTAGCATGGCCACCTTGTTGGGGAGGAAATAGCACCTCTGGGGAGACAGCCCATTGTGCATTGTGCACTCACCAGGGCATGCCCAACCTGTGAAGAGAGCAGGGGATGGGATGGGGCAGAGAGCAGGCTGTGATGGAGGGGGGAGAGAAGCAAGCCTTAGACATGAAGCTGGTGATTAACACCTGGGGTGTGAGCTGAGTGGCCTGAGGGGGGAGCAAGGGCAGCCTAGTGTCTGCCGCTCCTCCCCATCCATCCCATTTTCTCACAGAGGACCAGACTAACCCCTCTCTCCTTCCCTCCCACTCCTTGGCCTGCTTTTCCTAGCTCAGCCTTTCCTCTCTCCTCCCACTTTCTCTGGCCCATGGCTGTGCCTCTAAAGACTGACCGTCTCGTATCTCCTGGATGTGATGCTCCATCCCAGCAGTGTCTCAGGCACACACGGATTACACAATACGCTGTGGTGAGCCAGGGCTGAGCCAGACAAGAGCATTTGTCTCGCTTTAGCAGATCAGCTTCCCGTGGCCGCCGCCTCCTCCCAGGTTGCCTTGTACAATATCCTTACAATAGTGTGTCAGGACGGGGGCGGGGGTGGGGAACCAGGACAGCATGTCAAGGTGCTGGTAAAGAACACGTCTGTTAGGAAACCTAAGCCAGCCCAGGAGTGAGGAAGGTGTGTGCCTTGGCTATATTTTGGCCTTCTAGGATCAGATTTGGGGGGGGTGGGGAGGGAGTTTCCCACAGAAAGAACTGTTCATACAAGCAGAATCTGACAATTCCCCGCATCCCCCCACACCCTTCCACTTCACACCCACTTGTTGCTGTCTCTGCATTGCTAGCTCTCCTGATCTGACACAGGACCAGAAAAATAGTCTGCTTTCAACTTTGGGCATATTTTCCAGCTGTCCAGATAAAGGCTGAAGTCTCCTTTGTGGGGGGACAGGGAGTGAATTGGAGGGGATGGATAGAGGACTATCCGTGTAGCAGAGAGTCACAAATCAGCTGAATTAGACAGCTGCATCCATTGGAAGGCAGGGGCCTGGGCTGTGTCCCTTTTTCTCTGTGGAGGGAGTGTTAGCTGCGTAAGGTTGCATTTGTGTTTACGGTCCCTGTCGTGTACCCCATGTAACAAGCAGTGTCTGCAACATAGGCTGTTGATGGTCAGAAGGTATTGCTCAGGGGGGAAGGGATGAATTGCAGAGGTGTAGGAGCTGCTCCTCCACGTGGGAAGCCAAGGTAGAGCGCTAAGGACAGGTGTGATGGCCTGTGTTGCTGAGGAGATGCCCTGCAGTGTTCTCTACTAGTTGGAGTTTCCTAATGGATGATGATTTCATGCCCAGAACTCCGCAGCCACACTGAGCCTTAGCTCCCACACCTCCCCTCAGCCACACTGAGCTGCCCCTCCATGTGGGAAGCAGCTCAGTGTGCGCAGCCCTTCTCATCTGGCTGGGGCATTGGCTCAAGGCTAACTCAGAGGGCAAAGCACCAACCTAGCTGGGCAGAGAAGGAAGAATCACTGGAGTGGCTGCAGGACAGATGCCTTTGGTTGCGTGACCTGGATGGGTGCTTAGTAACCTTCAGGCCAGGGTGCTGAGCCAATGCCCAGACGTGTTCATTGGAGCGAATCCCATCACGCAGAGACCAATCCGCCAGAAGCAATGTGATTCCCAGATGTTCGTGCCGTGGGTATTTGAGTTCTCCATTTGGCAGGGGAAGATTTAAATGCAGGAAGCAAAGACACGCGCACACTGCTGGCAAAATATTACTCCGTCTGTTTCACAGGTCAGCGGTTTTATTCCTTTTTAAGCTGAGCGTGTCTCTGGAGGGCAGGCCCTTTTGCCTTCAGTCTGTTCAGAGCGAAACTAGACTACCAGGGATCTTATTTACATCAGCCTCTTCTGCTATTAAGTGTGTATCCCGCAGCCTTCAGTTGCTAGGGAAACAAAGCCAGGATGGCAGCTCTGCAGCTGGGCTCGTTTGTCACAGAAGTGGCTTTGGGCTTTACCTGTTGGTGAAGCGTATCACACTGGTGGCAGGAGAGCAGTCTGTGGCCTTTCCCTCGTTTTCTGGGCCCCCAGACACTCAAGAGAATGGTTGGCCAAGCCCCCTCTGGGGTCTGAGTTCCTGGTGTAAGGTAGACATGATCAGCCTGTTTGAATGGGGAGAGGGGTTTCAAATGCTGAGCTGCAAGCAGCCCGCCAGGAAGGAATGCAGGCCACAGTAAATGGGAAAAGACTATCACAGTGAAGGTAATTCATGCTCTTTGGTATTCTGAGGTCACTCTAAAATGTCACCTGCTTGTCTTTAAATGGTGCCTATGTGCTTGTTCTGTATCTGTTGTTCTTAATTAATTCTAGCATGGTAGTACCTAGTTGACATACCCAAGATCAGGGCCCCAGTGTGCTGGGAGCTGTACAGAGACTGAGCAAGAGACAGCCCCTGTCCTGTGGAGAATAGTCTAAATAGACACGACAGACAATGGGGTGGGAGGAGAAAGAGAGGCTGAGAGGGAAGGATCTTGCCCAAATCACTGTCCCCGCCCCTAGTGTTAATCAAAAGGATGCATATTCTTGGGTAGGCAGCTGCTGCATTCTGCACCAGAGGTGGCAATGTTGGGAGAAAGCCCAGCCTGTGGGATAGGCATGGAATATATGCCGGGAGGCTGTGAGGCAGAGTTAGTGATTGTCTACAGTGGTCAATGAGATGCTTGCATCGTGTGGTTACATCTAGGTCCTGATATGGTGCCCATCACCATGGCATCTGAGTCTCATGTATATCTGTGACTTTCACCTCTGCACTGCCAAGAGCCACCGTTCTTTAACAATAACTAACCTCAGCATTTGCTTGGGATGTCCCACTCTGAACTCGCCTTCCAAAAGCTTCTGTTTGGAGGAGTCTCCTCTTTCTTCTGCACTGAAGTAAATACAGCTACCCCCAGTGAAACTCCCCTTCTCTGAAGCCTCCTCTCTCAGCATCTTTAAGAACCTTAAGAATGGCCATACTGGGACAGATCAATGATCCATCTAGCCCAGTATCCTGTCTCTGACGGGGCAGTGCTAGAGCTTCAGGGAGAGTGCACGGAACAGGGCAAGTCTGGAGAGAGCCATCCCTGTCTTCCCCTTCTGGCAGTCCAAGGTTTGCGACTGCCCTGAGTATGAAGTTCCATCCCTGACTGTCTTGGCTAGTAGCCATTGATGGGCCTATCCCCCAGGAACGTATCCAGTTCTTTTTGAACCCATCCATTGCAATGAGTTCCACAGGTTAATGATGCATGGTGTGGAAAAGTGCTTCCTCTTGATTGTATAAACCTGCTGCCTGTTAGTTTCATTGGGTGACCCCTGGTTTTTGTATTGTGGGAAAGCATGTAAATAACACTTTTTTTTTTTTCTACACGAGTCATGATTTTATAGACCTCGATCATATTCCCCCGTTGATCTGAACAGCCCTTATCTTTAGTCTCTCCTTGTACAGAAGTTGTTCTGTACCCTTGATCATCTTTCTCTGAACCTTTTCCAGTTCCATCATATCCTTTTCTGAGATGGGGTGACCAGAACTGGATGCAGTATTCAAGGTATGGGCGCACCATGGATTTATATAGTGGCAGGATGATATTTTCAGTCTTATTCTCTACCCCTTTCCTGATAGACTAACAGAATGGTAGGGACTTTTTGACTCTTGCTGCTTGTTGAGCTGAAGTTTTCAGAGAACTTATCCACGGTGACTCCAAGATCCGTTTTGAACGGTAACAGCTAATTTAGAGCCCATCATATGCGTGTAGCTGGGATTATGTTTTCCAATGCATATTAGTTCACACTTACCAATGCTGAATTTCATCTGCCATTTTGTTGCCGAGTCACCCAGTTTTGTGAGATTCCCCCTGTAACTCCTCAGTCTGCCTTAATTTAATAATTTTGTATTATCTGCAAACTTTGCCACTTCACTGTTCACCCCCTTTTCTAGATAATTATTAAATATGTTGAACAGCACAGGTCCCAGGACAGATCCCTGGGGGACCTTGTTCACCTCACGCAGTGCTTGTGGAACCCTAAATGAACCTGGCACTATCCAGCTGCTCAATGGATGAAACTTAAGAATGTGCTTAAAGTGCTTTGCTGAATTGGGGCCAGATGCTTGGCTCCTGGGTTCCTGTTCTCATGTGTCAGAGACCTTCCCAGCCTCCCTTCTTAACACACCTTTCACAGACTCCCAGATGCCTGCAGCACTCGGAACCCGCACCACCTTTCAGTGCATGGGAGAAGATGAGGTTTCTTGAAGCAAGGACCTGTACTGTGCTGGGCCAACCAGCCCATAGTACTAGATAGCGTAGACTGGTGTCTTCTCCATGGCTGTGGATGGCACAAGGGAGCGGCAGGTGGCATTAGTATGCGCCAAAGCAGAGATGCTCAAACTGATGGACTGCTCTGCCCTTGATTCTTCATTACTGTTTTCCTCCTTTAATTATAGTGGGAGGAAATGGATGAGGAAGCATTTGGAGACACAAGCAGCTAATGGGGGTAAACACAAAAACGAAAGAACACCTTGCCACCCCAGCTGCATGTAATCATTCATCTGAAAGGGACTAAGCAGCCTCTGCAACTTGTGTCTTTCTGACCTTATTCTTGTTTGGGGTTTGTAGCAGGCTGTTTAATAGGAAACATAGTTTTTGCTTTCTTCCACAATGCTGACACAGCCTTGTGTGTGTCTGTGTCTCTCTCTCTCTCTCTCTCAAGCAAAATTAATTGCTCTGGCCAGCTCCATTCCTTCTGGTTACATCTCCATCAGGGTATTATGCCCAGGGGCAGGTTTCTGCCAAGAATTAAGGTGTGTTGGAGGGTAGACAGTCAAGGAACACTTACATGCTGGAGTAAGTAGTGTGGGTGGTTCAGTAGGGGGTGAGTCTGGTGCTAAGGAAGTTCTGCTGGAGTTATTGTCCATCAGATGAACCAAAAGAGGGGTCACTATAGAGTACCCTGCATTTTTCACAGGAGTGAGCGTTTATAGCTCTGGAATCCTGGCCAAATTCTAACTTGGCTAATTGTAGGTTGTGAACCTAACCCTGCCCCCCCTCCCATATTCCATTAGATATGGGATAGTTCTCCTAACCCATTGCATAGTGCTCTCCTGTTCTATTAAACAGCTGCCACATTATGCACCAGAGGTGGCTGCCTTTCCATCTTGGATGGAGTGAGCCCCAGTAGAGTTTCTGGAACAAAGGTATTTGAACACACGGTGTCATCAGTTTTCATTTAGCTCAGTGTTGAAATCTGATGTTTTACTAGCAGACCGGTGTAACTCTTAAAAAACCACCTTATGTGGAGAATTCTGCTTTCTGTGTGACAGAAATGCAACAAATAGAGTAAAAACCAAGATAGACATTGGAAAAAATGAAGAGTAGTTGTGTAGGGAAGAGAAATTCCCAGGGTTGTCATGATATGGCAAAATGAGCTGGGAAGGAAGGGTGTGTGTGTGTGTGTGTGTGTGAGAAATGCTTTTGTTTGCTTATGTGTGTGTATCCTTTAGGCAGCACCTCTGTACTTGAGGAATGAACCCAGTCAGACACAGCGAGCGCACACACTTATACTTGGCTCAACGTACAACGAGATGGGTGTACCATAGCTAACAATGAGCATTTCTCCATGATCTGGTTTTACATTCACTTCAACAGAACTTGTAAGAGTGTCTGTAATAGCACTATCTAGTGCCACCCAATAATGTTACCAGGTACTGAGATCACTAGGGTCAGGGCCCCTAGTCCATTGTCTTCCTGGGTGTGGGTCATTTGATCACGGTCAGAGTTGCTGTTACCTAGCCCCACCATAACTCGCTACCAGCGATGCTGTGTTTGGAGCGTTGATGGGAAATGCCCAGTCCCTGCTCTGGAGGATTGGCTTTTTCTTTTGCAAAACAACAAAAATCAGTAGGAAGAAAAATGAACCGAGTTTGATTTCTGGCATCAGTGGAGAGTGGAGCCCTTCATTGTGAAAGACCAGATCGTTGCTGTGCTGGTGCATGCTTTGGGTGAAGCTGGCAGCAGGACCAGAAAGCTGCCTTTTTATTTACTTATTTCAAAGGGAGGAGGAGGAGTTTTATTTCTCAGGCTGCACTGTCTGACGCTTCTCCTCTGGCGACCGGGCTTTGAACTGGATACAAAATGTGTATGGGGGCCTCGGGCATGCCCCTTAATGAACATTTGACCACGTCACCACATCTCAATATGACCACCCCAGTGGCAATCTCGGCCTCTCAGAAGCAGGGGACTGGAATAGCAGGGGGCCTGCAGGTCAAGAGTGGGGCGCATTGGCAGAGCTGTGTAGCGCGTGCCATGACTGGAGTACTGCGGGACACGCAGATTCATTAGGAGTCGGGCATATCAGCAGAGCTGTGGGGAAGGTTTTTACTGGCTCTTCCCAGCTGTCCCTGTTTTGCAGATAGCTAACAGGCTTCAGTCAATGGGGCTGCCAATCTGGCTACTCTCCTTCTAGCTCCACAGGAACAGTCTGAAGAGACCCTAATAAACACAATTCAGAGCAGAATGATATGGGGCAAAACAGCACTAAATGCAAAAGGGTTTTTCTACATTGGCTTCTTTTGATTATGATTCTATTTCCCCCCCCCCCCACCAGTGCCAGGCAAGTTGATGAATTATTCCAGTATATATTCTGTCTGGAAAGAAAACACACAACCTATATATCTTTGACAAGTTATTATTTTTCCTTATCAGAATATGTGCGCATCCAGCCCCGCCATAACTCACCCTTTGCCTAGCTTTTGTAGCAAGACAAGGGAAACGCGGCAGATTCTTAAAACTCCTGCTTCCCCAGGCACAGGCCTGACAAGTCCTGAAATAACTTCAAGGAGTTCAGGACTCTGTCTGCCAGCGCTAGCGTATTCCAGAGTAACCGAGGAGTAATTAGAACACTGGGTAGTGTGCGTAGGAAGATCTGCAGCAAGAGCTCTCGGACCCAAAAGGGGAAGGAAGTGCAGAACAGGCTGGGGTGTGAACGTTGGGGTTAACCCTTGCTTTGATTTAACGCTAACACAGATTTTGGATTCCTGCTTCAGGGTTTAAGCCAATTAATAACTATTAAGATCAGCATGAGTCCTAGTTATGGGAAGGAGATTACCTCACCTTCCTCTGGGCACTGACTGAGACAGGACACTGGGCTAGATTGATGCCTAGAGTGGTCCATTTGGGCAATTTCTCTGGCTTCACAGGGGCCACCTGAGTAGTAAACTTTACTCATGATGTGTAGGACTTATCCATTGTGAAGGCAATTGGGGCCTCGCTCGCTGCTGCCGTGGCAGGTGGTTCACCAAGACAGCCAGGGCGAAAGGGAGATGCACAGGCCCGTGAGCGCCTCGGGTAGCCCTCCCTCCCTGTCTGTAAGGGAGACGGGGAGTGGCATCAAAGGCAGATGGTAAATGAGAGGTGAGTTAATGTTAGCACTTGGCATCTGGCCAGAAGGATCCCAATTTGTCATGTTTCCAGTGGTGTTACTGCGTTTTCCCTAGGGGTCAGGCTTCCAAATAGCAGGGTCCCTAGTTAGGAATATAAATGGGGCATCTCGCAGCACCATTTGCAAGTCGGGCGCAGCTAATGAGGGTGTGTGGGAGTGGGTCTGGACCAGCTGTGGTCTCTGATGGGAATGGTCCCACTGAGCAGAACTCTTGGAAATGGAACTGGCAGCTGGGAAACGAATCCTGCAGGGAAGTGCGCTATTCACCTGTACTCCTGCTGGGGCAGAGTAAAGGGAGCTGGGGCTCTGGCGAATGCTATTGGCTAGGCTCTGGGGAATGGTGTTCCCCTGCTAACATCCCTCCCCCAGGAAATCCTTTCTGCAGGGCAAAGACCCAGAAGGACATGAAATTAACATATCAAGTTAATTCTGCGCCTGCCTCACCTCCAGCTGATCGTCACAAATCAAATTTCACGCCCTGAGCTGGAGGCGTCCGCGCCTGAGACGGCTGTGGGGGAAGGATGCTGGCTGGTGGAAACGCTCCAATGGCAGAGAGTCGTACTGTTGCTCCCATACGGTTTGTGCACACAGCTCCTGGCAGCTGCATGGCCCGTTTCCCTGAGGCTGAGATTCTATTGGGCCGCTCTAGACCTCATCCAGCCAGGCCGTTCCTATTGCCCCTGGCCTTGCAGTTACCCAAGGCCTGGACTAGTTATATCCCCAGAACCTCACCCATCTCTGGGATCCTGCTCACGTTCTTTCTGCTCAACGCGCATGAGTGAGCACATCATCCTGCGCCTTGCACGGGGGCAGGGAGAGGACAGGCCCGCTCCTCGCTCACTCTCATGCTGGGCCGCTCCAACCAGGGTGATGGTGCGCATGCCCTGCCCTTCGTAAGGGCTACTCCATCTGCTCTGTGGGGTGCAGGAGCTCCCTGATGGTACCAGAGACTCTTCTGGCTCTAGGATGTGCATGGAACTGTGGTTTCCCCGTTGCGTGGGTCAGGCGTGACGCCGAAGGAGTGAAGGACGCACGCAGGCAGTGACAGCAGAAACACTCGGTGCCTGACACAGCTCCAGGTTCCGCTTCCATTAGTAGCAGATCGAGGCCAATTAGCTCGCTGTGTGTAAGTGATGTGAGACAGACGGCGGCACGCTAAAGGCTGCCTGTTCCCTGGAGGACTGGTGACAGGAAAGGTCAGAGCCTGCAACAAACCAGGCAGCTGCGCCCCATATGTAGCAATGGTACTTACTCTTCTCTTCAGGCCCGTGACCAAGAGATGCCAGTGGGGTGGCTGTGGCACATGCCCTCTCCCTGCCCCGCCAGTGGATGGCACGGCGCTACGCTCCGGGGGCTCACGCACTGTGTCATTGGCAGCCTGCTGCAGCTCAGCCCCATCTCTGAGTCTCTGAAGGGCAGTACTGGCCTAAGGCAGACTGTGTGCGAGCTTTCCTCCCCTCCCAAGCATGCACCGATCTAGCTCGCTCCTGTCTGGTTATACCCCTTTGTGTTCCAGTCCTGGGATCCTCCACAGCTCTGCCGATACACCTCAACGCTACCCACAGCTCTGCCTACAACCCGGAGTCCTAGATCCCCCAGAAAAAGCACCATCCAAGGTACCCGAGTCACAAGAATGTGCCCTACCTGCCAGGGGCTGAGCTGGCAGCCCTTGTGTTGGCCATCGCTCAGTGCCGCCGTGTCAGACACCCGGGAGGATGGTGCCGTGTAGATAGCGCATTCAGGCACTTTGCAGTGCTGTTCCAGGGAGCGCTCTCGGGTCTGAGCTAGGAATGGGAGGGACGGGGGGCCAAAGGGCATCCCGGGTAGCACTCCTTCCCCAAGACTGAGATGGAGTATCTGTAAGGACAAGATCTTGCATGCTTCTGAAGTCTCCTTGAGCCACTCAGAGGGACGGCCGTAATAAGGGCTTGTACGTTGCTGGTGTCAAACAGACGCACGCAGGGCCTATCTATGCAGGGAGACAAAGGTGTTTGGAGTCTAATAGGCCTCAGGAGCAGCACCCTGAGAAAAGGATTGGGAGGTTTTGAGGAAAATTGGCGCACAGATGAGTGAGCAAACAGCTATTTTTTCCCCCTGTAATGACAACCCTGGATTCTGAAATGAAGCCCAGCAGGAGGGCGAGTCTGCCTGGACTTCAGAAGAGACAGCGTGGCTGCAGCCAGGAACTCAAGACAAGCCTGTGCCTGCAGCTAGGGATTCAAGCAGAGTGCAGGCAGGCTCTGTGTAAGCTTCCCCTCCACGCACCCAGCTCTGCTAACATGCCTTAGACCTGACATGCAGCCCTCCTGGGCTCCCCGCACAGCTTTTCTGGTGTCTCTCAATCCTAGACTTTCAGCCCCTCTGCTGTTCCAGTCCTGGGTTCCCCACGTGCATGGTTCTGTCACAGCCCCCACCACCTCCAGCTCTGCCAGGGCCACTGGTCCTGCCCAGGGCCTCCCACAAGCCCAGCTGTGCCAGATTTTGAGGCACCCTTAGAGAGACCCTGAGTCAGGATAGGAAGAGCTGGCCTCTATGCACAGGTTTCAGAGTAACAACCGTGTTAGTCTGTATTCGCAAAAAGAAAAGGAGTACTTGTGGCACCTTAGAGACTAACCAATTTATTTGAGCATAAGCTTTCGTGAACTACAGTATGCATCCGATGAAGTGAGCTGTAGCTCACGAAAGCTCATGCTCAAATAAATTGGTTAGTCTCTAAGGTGCCACAAGTACTCCTTTTCTTTTTTGCCTCTATGCACATTAACTCTCTCGCACAATTAGGGGGCTCCTCTTCCTTAGCAGGCAGAGACTCTGCACTGGCTCATGGCAGCTGTTCAGTAATGCAGGGCCTTTCTTCTCTGGATCCCATGCATATAGCTTTCTGCTGTCCAAGGGAGAGTCAGGGATGGTCTGCTCCTGGCAAATCCTCCATTTGCCCTCAGAGCAGGAATGGTGGGCAGGCTCCGATTCCCGTGTCAGCGTGGGCAGTGCAGGCACCCATAGCTGGGGGTGCGGGACCAGAGGCAGGGTGTCTTTTTTTTCCCTGGGACACTGAATATTGGGTCTTTTGAAAACAGAATCGGAGTGAAAGGGGCACAGTTGTGGTGCTTTGTTTCATGGGGGCACAGACGCCCTGCACTTTCTCTCGGTCTAGGCGGCGATTTCTTTAAGAATCTAAGATGTCCCCATTCTGTAGCATGTTGCGTCTGCGCATCTTAGAGAACATTTATAGATCTTAATACCTACTTGAGAGTCTTGGTGTTAGCTCTCTGAGTAACAGGTTTGGGTAAGGGGTTAAAACAGCAGAGCCAGGGATCGAACCAAGAGGCCTGACGCTCAGCTCCCTTCCCCGTCCCCCCACTCAGTGATAGAGCACGCTGCTTCCCCTTGTGGTAGGTGTCTTCCGACCAACATCAGCATCTCTATTCCAGTGCCAAGGACAAGCCCGTTGCAGCACAGGAGACCTGGAGGGGCTCCCAGAGTTCGGGGAGCTCATGTGCTATTGAGACGCAGTGGGTGAGTGGAGTCAGTATGCTTTTAGTATTCTACCCACGTGTAAGGAGCTGCCTGCTCGTGTCTTCCCAGGCCTTGTTATTTCTATGTCCTTGGGGCAGGCTGGCTGCCTTAATTCTGTTTCTGGTCTTGGAAAGTTTTTAAAATCAGACCCTTAACTTTCATTTCTTTAGTTTCCAGCAAAGGGGAGCAACTTTCAGAGATCAGCGTCGCATAGCCCACTCTGTGCCACTGAGACACCCTGGGGCATTGTGTACCAAGATTTGGTCAGTTAGGATCAGGAAACACAGCACAGTGGAGGCAGGAAAGGTTATCAGTTATGCTGAGGACCGTGAGGCTCTTTGTTTAACAGCTACCCCACCCATTTGGTTTGATCAGTGCCCCCTCCTTGTCCAGTCGTTCCCGAGCAGCAGAACGCCACCCTGCCCATCTCTGACCCCTTCCTCCAGTGGGGCGGGGGGCGGGTGTGTGTGTCTGTGGAACCCTGCCTCTGAAAAACATGGCTTGGCCTCAAGCAAGGGTTCTGCACAAATGTCTGGGCTCAGGACGCTTCCCGGGATATCCCAGTGATAGGAATTTGTGAGATCTCTGACCAGCTCTGTGTCAGGAGAGCACAAAACAGTCCCCTTGTATCTCAGGGACCTAAAGCAGGAGAACCACCACCTGCTAAGTGGGGTGACGTCATTATGCCTGGAGGGTCCCAGCTCTCCCTGTCCATCTGGAGATTACATCCATTGCCCCGGCTTTTGGTTTTCTCCCCTCCCTGCCAGAATTGTCACAGCCAGAGCTCTGGGAGCCTCTTCCTCTGAACTGTGTTCCTGCTCCCAGGGCTCCGTTTGTGGTCTCCACAGCACACCCAACACCTCCGTCCTGATCCAGGACTGGAAACCAGACTCATCTCCCAAGTAGCCACACAGAGCACTAACCACTAGACTAGAGGATACTCCCAGCTCCTAGTCCTCCAGGGAGTGGGCAACTTGCAATCCTAAACAGCACGAAGAGCCAGCCTGGACCCAACCCCTTTTCATCAGTGAGGGTGAAAAATACAGGGTGCCAGAAAACCAAATGTAGATGCTTATCACTGCCTCATCAACTCCAGCTCATTCCAGCTCTCTGTGGAAAACATCTCCTTTCCCTTTTGCCTCCCCATCTTAAATGACAGCAGGCGGGGAGAGGGGCATTATCTGCACCGATCATGCCAAGCCCCAGTGTGTATGAAAGATGCTCTAGAAAATATAGCTGCCCTGGAATAATATTTAATAACTATTAAGATAGTTTCATTGAGAATCCTGATGTATAAGTGATCTGTTAATGTGCATGTGTATTTTAATAAGGCTGCACCTCTCTAGCTCTGTGAATATATTTGGGTCTATATAAAACAAATCTCTGGTTAATGTATATTAAGGGCCAGTTCTGCATTCTCTGGGAGATGAACTAGAACTGCATTTCCCAAACCTTTGAAAGCTCATTTTCCTAAAGGAGGGAGCAAACACATTGCATCCACCGCCCCCCCCCCGCCCGCCAATTCATGTGCTATTAAAGGACCACCCATAACGTTAGACCTTCCTAATCTCCTCCTGCACCTTCCTGATGAGCAGTGAAATAGTTAACAAGGCTGATGTTTAAACTGTCCCCTTTGCAATTCTGAGTTAGCACCCACTGAAGTGGACAGAGCAGTTCACACCTCAAATCCTGTTTTAGGCTCTTTGCAAACTCAGGCAGAAATTGCTGTATCCGTTACATTTAGGTCCTTTTTTGAAAGTTTTCTTTGCAACTGTAACAACTGGAGACTTGCTCTTTCTTTTAAATGAAGGCTCAGACTCTAGAGAACAGTTGTGGGGGGGTCTGTACCTCCTCTCAGCTAGCCCCACACGTGTGGAGATGCTGGGCTAGAAGGCCCATCACTATCTTCTATGTGGGTGGATTGGTGTGGGTTTAAAAAAAAAAAAAAAAAAAGTGTCTCCCCATCCCAGGACATGCAGATACATTCTTCTCGGTTAAGCACTGTCTTGGACCTGTAATACAGCAGAGGGTTTTTTTCATTGTACAATTATTGCTTTGTCACCACTTCCTTGGAAGGGCATTGAGTCTTGTTTCCAGCATTGCAATGGTTCTTGATGTTATAACATCACTGGTTGGAATTAATTGAAAAGCCAAAACGCCTGATTTTCAAGGCAAGGTCAGTTGGAGCTGCCAGTGCTCAGCGCCTCTGAAGATCAGGGTTCAAGTCCTTGTTGCCCCTCTGGATCTAAAAAGAACATCTATTCCCTGAATGAAAAGACCAGATCCATTTGTTCGGAGACAGCAGAAGGCTCCTAAAGCCTTTCTGTTTGGTCTAGCCTCTAGAAGGAGTAAAAGACCCACAGAATATTAGCACGGGTTGCCTTGGCCTGATGCAGCTGGGAGTCTTTCCATTGCAGTCAATTGGGGTCTGCCCAGAGGGAGGAAGTGGCAGCTGCCCCTCCCCTGGACTGGTCTTCTGCGCCCATGGTGGTGGAAAGCGTGGGATGCTACAAGCAGGTAAGCTGGACTGGTAGGAATGGTTCCGAGCAGTTCTGCCAACAGCTGCTGCAAGAGAGCACCTGAGCCATGGCGTTGAGCAGAACAAACGGAAATTTTAAAATCATAAAGCAACCAAATAAAAAAAAATGGACCAGGCAGGCTCTTTGAAAGGCATCACGAAGGCCTGGGCTGTGGGAGGCAAGCTCAAAGCTACCCTCTTGAAATAGTCACACTATTATGGGCAAAAACCCAGTTCTCCCATTAACATTGCTCATTGGTCGATGATAAGTGTAACTGACAGGAGGTAATGCTTTTCCTGCTCCAGTGATTGAGCAGTGTGATGGGGAAAGGAGGCTGTGCATGCCCTGATGGTTTGTTGTACCCTAGCAGGACAGATGTGCATCCATATTTATCACGGGAAGCTCTTTGGGAAGGAGTGGAGAGGGTAATTGCAGAGAGGAAATCGGCTCAGGTGGCTCCATCTGGAAGCTTCACTCCCCAGCCTCTTCTCCTTGCCCTGATGATACCACACAAACTTCCAGAACAGCCAGTAAAGAGGGGAAATGTTGCTCTAAAGTTTCCCATTCTCTATTGCTGGGCATTCGATGGAGACAAAGTCTGAGCCAGGAAGCTGGGATCGGAGTTCCAGGTACCCTGTATTTGATATTCCGGTATGGGTCCATTGCAGAGGCTGCCTATGAAATTGGGATCTGGTGTTAAACTGAAGCGTCTCTATGCAAGGGTCTGAATCCTGGCTTCTGAGTACTGTCTTCTCCTCCCTGGTGGACTTTGCAATGGTACTATTGCCTGACAGGCATACAGTGTGCCCGGAGGAGCTGCCTGCTGGCGGGGAAGCCAGTTTATTTGGAAGCAGATAGGTGGTGAAGGCCCAGCAGCCATTATCCCAGGCTGGTCTGTGTGACAGGAGATTGGAGCAGGAGTCCAATACAGGTGCTGCAGCTCCCCCCGCCCCCGGGGGCCCTAAAGGGAAATCTGTAAGGGACATCTTCAGGGGTATTTCAGCTCCCTCTCTGGGAGAGCTCCATTATTCATGATTCTGGAGGCTGGCTTGGCTCAGCGCCCCAGGGCAATCCAGGAGCTGTCTGCCCTGCTGCTGGGAAATCACTCCTTGTCATTCGAACATCGGCTACCTCCAGAAGACTGAACTGTCTGGTGCCTCCTGCCGCTGAACGAAGAGGAGGCATTAGGATGCGTTGTGGAGAAATGTCAGCCAAGAAGACAACGGTGCTGCTACTCGTACACGTCAAGGGTAATCATGATAACAATTACCCAGACAGGCTGCAGCTGAGCAGGTCAGATCAGCTGGCAGTGTCTCTGATAGACTGCTAGGCCCAGGGATATTAGAGCATGCAGACCTATTTAGGCCCTTCCTGCCCCGTGGGATGCTCAGAGCTGGCTAATGACTCAGGGACATTAGCATTTATTTCCCCCAGAAAGGAGAAAAAAAGCAGGTGGTAGAATACATATTTAACCTTTCTGTTGCAGCTGTAAATTCTTTTGTGGAAGATCCCTGACCAGGCATGACTGGGATAGACGGACACACCCCTTTCTGAGCACTTCGTGAAGCCATTCTAGTCATGCAGACTGAGCTCCCTGCCTCTTTGACTTGGGGTTAGCTTTATTCCCAGGAAACTTTATTTTATTTCCTTTAGTCCATACGGAGGGAGTGTTGTCCAGTGGTCAAAGCAAAGAACTGGCCAGCAAGACTCCTGGACTTTAGCTCTGAGTCTGCCATTGACTTGTTGTATGAAACCTTGGGAAAGTTATCTGACTTTCCCTGCGCTTTCATGTCCCTGTCTGTAATATGTGGGGATTCACCTGCGCGTGCGTCATGAAGACTTTGCTCGTTAATACTTGTAAAGAGCTGTGAGATCCTGTGATAAAAGTGTTCTGGAGCAGTTCATGATGTGACGACATTTTACCTCTTGGACCAGGATCCAGATCCAGATTAGGATCCCAGGCAAGTAAAAGCCAGTGGACAGCCATTGTTTGTCACTAAGCCCTGCCCACAGTTTTAGTGGATTAATTGGCAGGTTCTGCTCAGGAGGAGACCGGGGCAGAATGGTTTTAGTGGAAAAACACCTGGCTTCAGGTTTTGCTACAAATCAGAACCTCAGGCTAGGTGTGCTGAAGGTCACAAAACTTTTATCAAGTCTGGATCACCGAGTTGCAGTTCTAGGTGGAAACCAAGAGAAAGTAGGTAGTTTTGATCCCAAACTGGGTGACATTTGGCATTGTTGTTTGAGTTTCACTTTGAGATTTCATAGAATATCAGGATTGGAAGGGACCTCAGGAGGTCATATAGTCCAACCCTCTGCTCAAAGCAGGACCAATCCCCAACTAAATCATCCCAGCCAGGGCTTTGTCAAACCGGGCCTTAAAAACCTCTAAGAATGGAGATTCCACCACCTCCCTAGGTAACCCATTCCAGTGCTTCACCACCTTCCTAGTGAAATTTCTGGGTTCCAGCCAAAACCTAGCTCAAGGAATGCACAAAGTCATGCAAGGTTCTCAGGACCCAAACTGCTGCATTTTGCACAACTTCACTAACAGGGTTGAACTGTTCCTCAGCCCAGGAAGAAATGGTTCTGTCCACACAGGGTTAGGGTTTTCGGCTGGGATTAGCCTGAGTTTTCACCCACAGTTTCCGTTAATGGTTGTTCCGTATGCATCATGGTCACAACGTTTTGCCAAGCAAAATGTACCCCTGAAGCTAACCCAGAGGAAGATAAAGATCTTGTTCGTGGCTTTAATAGTTATCACTTCTATCTAAGCACTGATATCCTCATTGTTTATAACCTGAGCAACTCTGAATCATCCATGGATTTTTATCCTCAACAACCCCGTCAGGTTGGGAGGTTTTTTGAGTCCCATGCTACAGAGCAGGAATCTAGGCACATGGCAGATAAAGGGACTTGCCCAAGGTTACACTGGAAGTCTGTGGCAGAGTCAAAATTTAAACCAGATCTCCAGGGTCTCCATTTGATGCTCTGTCCACTAGACTATGCTGCCTAATTGCAAGACAAGAAATCAGGAAAACTGAACTAGGAATCAAGTATCAGAGGGGTAGGCGTGTTAGTCTGGATCTGTAAAAGCGGCAGAGTCCTGTGGCACCTTATAGACTAACAGACGTATTGGAGCATAAGCTCTCGTGGGTGAATACCCACTTTGTCAGACGCATGTAGTGGAAATTTCCAGAGGCAGGTATAATATGCAAGCAAGAATCAGGCTAGGGATAACGAGCCTTTCTATTCCTACTTAGAATGTTGCTCCCCAGCTCAAAGCAAAAGCATCTGCCCTGGCACAGACATGCAACACGTGTGGGCACATTCCAATCCCTGCCAACCATCTGGCATGCTCAGCATTTGTCCAGATCCTCTGTCATACAGGACCTGTCGGAAACAGCCCTTTGAATCTCCATTGGCAAGCGTGCCTGGGAACAGAGTCAATTCTGAGTCCAGATGCTGGATTTCACAGCTGCTCCATGTGTTTGATCACAGCCTAGTGGGTGAAGTAAGCAAGGACGAGAAAACCCACCAGCTTTGGGAACAGACTCAAGTCTATGGATGTGTAAAGAGCGTGAGGGGAAGGAGAATGACTCTGTGATCGTTTCAGGGGGAAATGCTCCTCTTCTCTTCCATCCCCACGTCCCTCCTCATGTGGCCTCTAGTCCTTTATTAGTCCCATTTTACAGCGGTGGGAATGGAGACACACAGATTAAATGATGTTCCCAAGGTCACGCACTGAGTCAGCGGCAGAGCTTGGAAATGAGCTAAGGTCTCCTGAGTCCCAGTCTGGTGCCTTAACCACATGACCAACTTCGCTACTTCCTGCATGGCTCACTAGTGCTGCCTAGTGTCTGCTCTGTGCAGTCTTCCCCAGCTGCCGTAACATGCAGCCTTTGTGCAGCAGCCATGGGACCAGTGATCATAGGGGGGAACAGCAGCCCACGTGGAGAGCAAGAGGTTAAATACCTCTGAGTGCCCCAGCACTCAGACCAGCTAACATCCCGAACGCCTCCTTTGGGACCCATCCCAGCAAAGATCAACTGGGCAAAGGAAGCCTAGGATGGGATCTTGTGACCTTCTCTTGGAGAAATGGAATAATTAACAAAACCAAAACCGAGATTGGAGCATGGGGGAGAGAGACACAATATTGGCAAACACTTGTTTTCCTTTGTTGGGTTTGTCAGCCAGCTGGTGACGCTTGCAGATATTGGCATAATTCCATCAAAAACGGAGCTGCAGGAACCAATGGAGGAGGCAGAAATACCAGCAGCAGAAGGGCTCTTTTCCTGCACTGTGCCAGACCTGGAAAATACTGCTCACTCAGTCTTAGTCCTGCAAGTTCTGATGGGTCCATAGAACAAGCCCCGATGGGCAAGAAGTGTACTGGGGTGGAACGTGCCTGTATTTCCATCAATGGCCTTGTTAAGACTCAGGGCTGGGACTCATGAGCCCTGGATTTGGTTCCTGGCTGTGCCACTGACTTCCTGCATGAACTTGGGCAAGTCACTTAATCTCTGCCTCAGTTCCCCATCTGTAAAAAAGATAAACCTTCTCTCCCTGCTACTCCCTCTGTTTAGAGTGTTGGAGCCAGGACTATCTGTTATGTGTTCACACAGGACCTAGCTCAACGAGCTGTTCGTTAGAGCGAGGTGGGAATTTTGTGATGAAACCTTTTTTTTTTTTTTTTTTTTTGTGAGGAAATACTAATTTGCCAAAACAAACTTTGCATGGAAATGCGTTGGTTTTGGTGAAACTTTCATTGGGAAGGTTTCTCAGGTCCAAGATGGAATTTCTCTTGAGTTAACATGCTAAGCAGAGACAGAGACCCTCACCTCCTCCCAGAACAGCCTGGTGATTATTGGCAATTCTGGGGTTGGTTTCCCTTTTTTTGCAAAAAAAAAAAAAAAAAAAAAAAAAAAAAAGGAAAAAAAAAAAAAAAAAAAAAAGTTTTCAGAAGGTTCCATTTTCATGTTGATACAGAACAACAAAAAATTTCAAAACCTTGAAATTTTTTCACTACATGGAAATCTTGTTTTTTAGCCAGTCCTCTCCCTGAACTCAGATGGTGACTCTCGGCATTATGATCAGTTCATTCTTCCACCTTGGGCACCTTCCTTTCTTGTTTTCGTGTCTGCACAGGTGTGGCGTTTCTGTGCACATATCTCTGTATACATTGGTGTGCATACATTGCAAATACAGATGGTAGGAGTCTGCATATGCATTTGTGTGTGTGTGTGGGGGGATAATGCAGGCATCTGTGCTCAAAGCACTGGATAACAACACCCAGCCATTCTTTGCTAAGCTAACATTACAGAGCATTGTGAGAGATAAGTCCATCTCCAAGACAAACACGATTCCATTGTTCTGTTGGTTGGTCAGCCGAGAGGCATTGGTAGGATGGAGTCTGGGGTGGGGAAGGTTGTCCCTGTTTTCTGTACCCTGGAAATCAGAGTCTATTCACTATTCCAGAGGCTTCATTTTGCCAGCTCTGCCTTCAGATTCTATCAGCAAAATGATATTTCTGGATAGGAAAACTTGATCTTTTAAAGATGCTGATAAGATTTTTTTTTTTTTTTTTTTTTTTTGAAAGATAGGCATGAGAAATGAAGAGGAACATGCGAGGTGTGTGTGTGTGTTTTTTCCTGCAGTTATCTCTGGCACAGCCTTGCAAGAAGAAAAGCTTGTGGGCATCTACGCTTTATATTCTCCTTCCCCAGGGGCTTATCAATATGCGGTGCCTCTTGCCTCGATAAAGGGTCTTTAATGTCTTTGTGCCTTCAAGGTTACCACAAAAGTTCCATTTTGCAAAGAAAAGCCACATTGTTCAGGTGCAACCGCTTGTCTGTGGCCAAGCGAAGGGGAAGCTCCTTCAGGTTTTCCTCTTGCAAGCTACCCACGTCTCAGCAGGTGCCACCTTAAATGCAAATCTCAGCTGAAGAATCTGGATGAGCTCCATGGAAGCTCCAGGGGATTGGTTGCCTGGTGCTTTCACTTTATTTTGTTTTTGGGTTTTTTTATATGCTTTCTCCCTTGAAAGAGAACAAGCATGAGAGTGGCTCTGTAGCCTGGTGGTTAGAGCACTCACCTGGGCAATAGGGGACCCAGGGTCCAGTCCCCCTGCTCCCATGACTCTTCCCCTAAATCGTGTGTGGAGCCGCTTCAACAGGAGAGATTGAGGGCACCTCACCCCAGAATATCCCCTGGCCCAGAAGTCAGAGCACTCACCTGAGAGTTGGCAGATCCCTGATCCCTCCATCACCCCCTCAGGGAGTGGGCAAATAGTTCTGAGGGAAGTCTTCCTCCTCTGTGTGAATTTCCAGTGGGCACCCTGTGAGCAAACCTACAGGATTGGGCCACACATGATTTAGGGGGAGGGATGCCTCTCTTCCCCCCCAGGCCCTGCATCACTCTGTGGCTTCGGGCATCCAGCAGGGTGCACGCTCAGACAGAAACACAGGTGCTGAGGGAGCCTTGACTGCAAAAATGCTAGGTGCTGATGCGGCTGCAGTGGGAGTTTTGTGCACTGCCGCAGTTCCAAAACAGGGCCTTGGGGCCTGTCCCCTTCTGCGCATTCATGCTCAAATTGTCTCTCTGCGGCTCAGTTCCCTGTCGCACTGGTAGGGATAATGCATCATCTTCCCTCTCCCCTTCCTGTATTCTCTAGTTAAACTGTCAGCTCTCTGGGGCAGGGAACGTCTCTTACTATGCGTCTGTGCAGCTTCTGGTACAATGGCATTCCAGCCTTGGGTGAGGCCGCTAGGCACAACTGTAAAACAAACCATACAGAGCATCGGAATTGGGGAAAAGCTCCATATCCCACTGCCCATGTCTGGACCCTCGGCTGCCTTGCTCTTTTAGAGCTTTTCTGAAGCAATACCCAGATATTTGCTCTCATTTGTCGTTCAGTGCCAGCTGAACTGGTCTGGATAAAACAAACCTCCACAGAGCATCTCCCAAGCTCAGGCTAGTCCTGTAGTGGTCCTTTCTTGAGGTTTGAATCAGGGCTTGTCAGCTCCATGCGGCAGGGTCCATCTCTTTGTTCTGTAATGGCTCCTAACACCGGGGGTCCTGGCCCACGACTGGGGATGCTGCTGCAGTGCTGCAAAGAAATAACAGTAATTAAAAATATTTTATTAAGGCTAATGTTAAAATGATATAATACACAGGTTGAGAAAAGGGTCTGTACATCTGGGTATATTGCTCAGATTATCCACAAATACGAAGTTTGTTTAAAAACTCATACAATACATATAGTACATAATCTGCAATAACCCAAATTTAGATACATTTACTGACACAGTTTAGATCTAAGAATCCCAATACTCGGGTACATCACTTATGAAAAGTTATACAGAGAGTTGGTTGTAAAAAGCAAATACAGAAATGAGTATAGATTGTTCCTCAGTAATTGAGCATTTAGGATGGGTTGTCCCTTAGTAGATATAATCCATCGGAGAAGTATTTCAGCTACTTTCTTACTTCACTTCTCATCAGCGCTCCAGCTCATCCCTCCTGGTATTGCCGATGTCCGGTGATGTGTTCTAGGTAGATGTCTGTCTGTAATGCTGACAGACCACCTGATGGTGTGTGACACTATGAGTTGCCGCATCAGCCGAGCGTAGCATTGACCGATTCCGCATTCCCACAACACTTGCTCATTATGGGGTCCCGTGTGCTCAGGGCGCCAACGATCAGTGCGTGTGTCTGGACCTGGTAACCCTTAGCTCTCAAGGTTTCAGCCAGAGAGGCGTATTTCTCCACATTTCAAGCTCAGGCATCGCAGAAGGCTGGGGTTCTGTTCTCAAAGGGCACTTCTGGTCCTCATTGGTGATGACCATGTCCAGTCACAGTTGGCTGTTGGTTCCAGGGATGGTGGAATTCATGGCCACCTTCCCTACAGGTAGTAATAATAGTACACATGGAGCTTTTCCAAAATAGCTATTCTGCTTCAAGGTCACATCTTACCTTTACTCCAGAATGCCCGGCATGTGTAGACAAGCCCTAAGTTAGGCTAGTCCCTTCCCCCCACTGTGTTTGATGTGTATGCTTTGGATCCTGGGGAGCACCTAGGTAACACATGGCAAGACTGTTGTAAGACTCCCACCAGCACAGTTCTGCAGGCTTGGTTCAGCGTGTACATTAAAAACACTCAACTTTTTGCGGACTAAAACTAAACTCAACTAAAACGGAACTCCAGCTAAACTCTGTCCCTTCAGAGATTTGCCCCTCACTAATTACCCATCATTTTGTGCTGATGAGGATGGTCTCTTAGTGAAGCAAATCAGACCCACAATAGGTTTGCTCTGTCACATTATGCTTATAATATTGATCATTGAGAGCAGTGAATTAGCATTGAGGAAAATCAATGAGTTGAAAATCCTCATTGGTAGAAACCCAGAGATGCTCATAGGAATTTCAGAGATTTGTGGCTGGGCCCTCTTTGGATGGGGAGTGTGGCAGGTTGGATTTGAAGTGTGTTGGCAGAGCTGTATGGGAGAGTGAGTGCTATGGACCATTCAGTGTATGAGCATTAGAATCACTCATAAATTTTGGCATTTTAAAAAATTCTCAATCAATTTTCTGTTGTTGGTCATTAACCTTCTTGTATCGCTGAAGAGTGGGGAGATGGCTCAAACCAATGGAAGTTGAAAAGAAGACCTGTTAGTATGACCATATCAAAAATATGTACATACACATAGACCTGCTCTTAACATGGTTACGATGGCAAATATTTAGAGAATAAAGGAGTCAAATTGCTTAGCATTTCAGTTGGAATCAGACTTTCTAAGGCTGGGATTAATTTGAAGAAATTTACTAGCAGCGTTGTGGCAGATAAAACAGTTTGCTTATTTCACACTTGTATGGCCACCTGCGACGAACTGTTTGTTCAGTTTCAACTTCTTTAATTAAAATCAACATAAACCAGATTGAAAACATCCCAAGAAGGGGATGGTTGATTTGCTGGAGGATATTGCAGAAGACATGCCAAAGTGGTTAAAAAAACTTTCTCCTTTGAATTAGTGTGTGTGATGTGCATTGGTGGGTGTATGTGAACAGTCACATATAATTCTCTGGGTGACCCTATGTGTGCTGTGGTGTGAGGTTGTTGTGATGTGAGTGTGTGTGTGTGGTGTGACATAAACATTGTGACTATGATGCAGTGTGTAATGGTCTCTGTGTATACACATGACCGTGCTGGAATGTTTGTACATTGTTTATGACTATGATGCACTAAAATGGATTATTTGCTTGGAACGAAAACCAGTGCTTGGGAGGTTACATTAGCGTCAGATGATCAAACCACTGTAGGAACATTACGTGATCTTTCCAACCCACCAGGAAGTTGGTCAGTTATGCACCGTTATCCCAGTTGTAGATGATGAGGGAACTGAGCTGTACAGAGGTCTAGTCATGCTTGCTCTTAGGCAGCAGGCATGTTCTAGACTGCAGGATATTTAGGGTGAAGATGCAGCATCCAAAAGGTTACCACGCTGGCAGTTTATGTAGCAGGGTTTGGGCTGCAACAACTAGTGCCTGGGACCACTTGTGCTTCATTTGTCCCACCCCCACCTGCCATCTCCTCCCTGCCCTCTCGTGGACTCTGTCAGCCCCTGGAGCAGACATGCTCATTTCAGACCAACGCTCCTCTCTGGCTCCAGGAAAGATCCTTTTTTTTATTTTTATATATAATATATTTATTTTACCAGGTTTCTCCTTCTGGCCCTGCAGCACTTGCCTATCCTTGGCACTGTACGGCTCCGTGCAGCTCTGAAGCTAGCCATTTCAGGTGTTCTGTAGTACCCATGCATCTGAGGGACTGGAGACAGGACGGCTCCCATTGCTGGAGAAGTCCACTTATGCGGGAGGGGTCCGTGCTTGCTGCTATCTGGTGACTGTGTCTAAGCCCTCTTGCCCTTCATCCGCTCGTCTTGAAGGCCAGTCTCCTGTATTTTTTCTTTTGACGCGCTCGACTGCAAACCAAGGACCTGCAATGCCTGCTCAGCCCTGAACTCATATACGCTGCTAGGGGCGAACAAGGTGCCATGTATCGGCTCCTTTGTTGAGCTGATTAGAGGCTTCCTCCAACAAACATCAAAGCTTCAATTAACACGGGCCGCTTGCAGCCCTCTTGCAGAACTCTGATAAGAATAGAATTTTCCCTTGGAAAATGGATTTTGATTTAGTTGTGTGTACCGCTCAGTAAATGACCTACTCTCTACAGTGGCAGAGTGATTCCGGGGACAATTAGGGTGCTCACTGGGAACCGGTTATCTGAAGCCAGCAGCCACGCTGCTATTTAGCTGCCTAATATCCTGATGGGAGGGGCAACAAAGTTTTAAAAACTGCCTCTCCTTTCACCCTCCCCCCCCATCCCCCTTTTTTTTTTTTTTTTTTGGAATCTGCAGAAGGAGTCTTTTTGTTGTTGGGTGGCTTTTCATGGGAAGGCTTTTCCTCCCCGAATCTCACATTTGTGTGTGTGGCCATTTGCAGCTCAGCAGCGCTGAGTGCGAAAGGTGGGTGTGTCTGGGATGTGGGAAACCTTCACGTCGGGCCCCACGCTCTATTCCCTTGTGTCGCCCACCACTGGTGCCCTGGAATGGGAGTTACCGAGCAATGCTGAACTGCAGGAAGGGCTGGACTCTTTCCCTCCCATGCTGTGCCAGGGTCTGCGTTTCTTTCCTTGCCATGCGGTGTGGCCAGGGATGGACATCGGCACTTCGGGATTGACGAGACCTCTGAGGGCTTTGTCAGCAATGCTGGAGTGGCATAGCCGAGAGCCTTGCCATCCACAGGCCATGTTCATGTTCCCCTTTGCTGATGGCACTTTCGCTGTGTAGACAAGCAGGTAGAGAGCAGAGTCTGTCCCCCGGGCAGGCCAGGGTCCTGCTCCTACCCACTCCGGCTGAGGACATACCACGTAGTATAACACTGCAATTGGTCTTCTCCAAAAGGCCAAGAAACAGCCACTCTGGGTGCTGAGACCCGGGTTCTCCCCTGGCTGGCTTTTGGGCAGGCCAGGAGGTAGCACAATTAAGCTCTGGGCCATTGGGAGGGGAAAGCTCCATGTTTGTTTTTTCCCAGGCACACAGTCTGGTCTAGGTCCAAGGCTGTTCCAGGCTCCCCTCTAATCCCTGCTGTAAGTCTTACAACTGCATGAAGGCACAGGCATTAGCAGGCGGGCCCTCTGGGATTCACTGTGGTCAGACTGTCCAGGATGGGAGTCAGGACTCTACTCTGGCCTTTGCCACTGAGTCACTCTGGGTGGCCTTGAGCAAGTCCCTTACCCTCCCTGGGCCTTTCTACACTTGCGAAATGGATGTGGCTGTTGGTCCAACAAAGTCAAACTTGCCAGCCTCTGCTCAGCCTTCCCTGCCTTCGTTAATTAACATCTGCAAAGAGCTTTGTGAATGAGAGACCCACAGAGGGCAGCAGCGCTTTGATAGTCAGTACAACTTGGGTGGCACAAAGTGCGTTCGCAGGGTCTGGGGTCTGGCTGGGAGCTGGTTAGAAAGGGAGGAGCATGTCATGGGTACTGTATGGCATTGTTACTGCACTGGGACGGGGCAATGCGCTGAGGTTACACAGCCTTGTGTGTTGGGGCAGGGTTTGGAAGAGGAAAACACACCATGAACTTGGCTGTCCAAACCCTCAGTACCTGCATCTTCCTAACAAACTACCTCTCCCTCTCTATTGACTCCCATTTATCGGAACAATTCTGGGGTGGCCCAAGCTGGTTGGCTGAATGAGATTCTGCCATAGAGCTCCCCTGTTCCCCAGGGCTGGATGCACAGAGGTAGACTTGTAATCCACTGAAGAGCCCTGTGTAGTATGTTACACAATAGCATCTCAATGGAGGATATAAAGCCACTTAGGGAACCTCTGCATATATTCATCCAAGTGCCTGCATCTCCCACTCTGAGGCAGAGGAAACAATAGCAAACTCACAGTGCAGAAAGTTAATATGGAGCCAGACAAGCATTTTAATAACTGGAAAGGTGAAGAAAACCCCACCTCCCAGTCTCTGTGCTGGCTCTTGCCAGCTCTCGCTCCTGAGAGCCTGGGAGACCCAAAATACCATGATTGTATTGATTTAATTATTCTCTACAATGTAATACTCTGCATTTGTTTGATAGCAACAAACAGAGTTGAAAGACATACAAAAATAAATGATCTGAAAGTTAATATGGCTGAATGAACAGCTCTGAATACGAGGAGAGAGAGCGGTTTGGTTTTACATTGTTAAATCAATAACATGCAGAACAATGTCCTAACTTTCTCCAGAGACCTGGAGAGGACCCTCCTGAATCGATCACTATGCAAATTAATTGAATTCATGAAATCCACATTGCTGGGTAATTGATGCTTCTTATAATTACCTCCGACTTATGAGCTTTTAGGGGATTGCATTGATTCCGGCACGCGCACACAGAGAGAGAGAGAGGCCGGGTTCCTGGAAGCACAGATACTGTGCCTGAGGTTGAAGGCTGTGTCAAGAGGTGGCCGTGGCAGCAGCAGCAGTATTTGAGGACACTTTGGGGGCACTATTGCACCTATAATGAGCCATAGCTGCCTCCTGAAGCTCTCCACGGGTGGATCCCTTAGGGAATAGCATGAGTGCACAGAGCGTTGATTTACAGTAGCATTGTAGTCAGATACATATCATGGCCAAAAATCTCTCCTAGATCCTGGAGTGATGGGTGCCTTAGAAAAGAAACCAAGAGGAGTAAATGAATACTGGATTCCTCCTCTGCCAACCCAGTGCCACAATCCAGGAGCTGAGCTTTGAGAAGATGCACCTGACAATGCTGAACTAGCTGGTGTAGGAAGTTCTGTGCCAGAGACGGAGTCAGAGGTGAGGCTGTGGTGTCTGATCGCAGAGCTCTCGTGGTTAATAAAGTGTCTCGCAGCGCAGTTCTGTTGCTGTGTCAAATAACCAGGCTGTGAAGGGCTGGTTCTCTCCCAGCCAGACGGTGATGCTCGAGAGGTACTAGTCCCACGGCGTGAGGAGGCTGGGGTGCTGCTAGTGGCATAAGGGCTTGTGAAAGCTTTAACACAACCCAGGAGAATGCTCACGGGGATGCACCACCTCTGCTGAGGTCCCCTTCACGCTCAGAGTGCTCGTCACTGTGGGGAAAGTGTTGCGGCGAGCAGACAGGCTCTGAATTGGTGCTGGCAAAAGGGGAGCCCACAAGGTGTGGCGGAATTATTTTCTGTCTCGCGGGCTGCGGGGAGGTCAGTTCTCTCACACCCAGAGGCGCTGGTTCAGCTTGCGTTGTGGCACGTGCTCACCCCTAGGAAATCAAGGATCCATGCAACGTCTGCTTTTCAGGGAGCTTCTTACCCCAGTGACCCTGCTGCAAGGTAACATGGCTGGATCCACAGTTGCCTGCTTCTCTTTATTCCTGAAAATTAATAGAGGCAGAAGACAAAGCCAGTAGGAAGGGGCAGCATTTTCAGCCAGGATTCTTCATCTGCAGCTGGGCAGTGGCTCCTGGGGTTAAATAGGGGGGTGTTTTTTGACCCTCTTTATATCCCACATTTTATATGGGCATGGGCCTGACCCAGCTGAATACATGTCACCTGATTTAGGGGACAAGAGCCAGGCTGCAGAAGGCAGCAGGATGGCAGTAGAGGGGAAACTGGAATTTTTAGAGTTTTAATTTTTTTAAAGTTGTTCAAAATCACTGCCTGTCAGTCAAGGTGCAACCTGGTGAGTGGTAGCCTGAAGGGCACTTATAGTCACATGCATAGCTTTGTTTATAACAGGACCTACAATAACAGAACCAGTTTTGGTATGCGTATGATGTCTGCTGGCTTGAAAGATCACTTTAAAGAAAAATCTACTTTTTCTAAGGCAGGTCAGAATGTGGAGCCCAGCCCTGCTCTGCAAAGAGTCCTCATTACCAAGCAGGGCAACCTTTGGTCTATTGAAAGCGGTGTGTGCGAGACACTTTCACTTCATTAGTATTCCTTGTGCTACGCACATGTGATTGTTAGGACGAGCGACTTTCAAAAGCAGAATGGAATCGCTGCAGAAATAACAAGGACCAATTTCTCTTTTATAAGTTTGTTCTTTTCATTCAGGCTGCTGGCTGTTCTCTGAACAATATGAGGAACTGCAAGGGGAAAATAGAAAAGGCCCGGTTCCAATCCCCCATCCCATAAGTGGGAGTTGTGTGTATGACTCTCTCCAGTGGAATAGGAGGCTTTGTATGCAGAGACTAGCTGAGCTCAAGAGTGTTCTTCGGAGGAGAAGAAAGACTTGTGTCCCTCAGCACACGTGCAATCGCACCACAACACACATCTGGAACAGGCACAGCTGGATAGCACTGCCCCCTTTTCAAAGGATCCACTCTGCTATTGTATGGCTCAAAAGACCTCTCCAGAGGTTTTCAGTCTGTGGACTTGGCTTTGATAGTGAACGCATTCAAACTTAACCATGCCAGGAAAGAAAGGGAACTGGTTTAAACAGGGCCTGATTTCTTTTTTCATGGTGTGCCAGGTGGTTCCTGACTGATCGACCAGAACAAAGGTCACAGAGCTACCTGCGCTGTCTGGGGCTTTCATTTTAAACAGCTCCAAGAGTTTTCATTTGGGATTATTGCTTTTATCGAAGAAAAAGCAGCAGAATGCAGTCAAGCCTAAACAAAGACGATAAATCACTAATGGACATCAGAGCTCGTTAGAAACAAATTTTGTCACATGTCAGTACAGAAGGAAAGAAGTAACTGATCCCAGCATTACACAGTCCTGCTATTCATATAGCGCCAGAGGGGGTGCTTGGCAGGCGCGTCCGACACGGGGTCCCTGCCCCAACGATCTTCAGCTGGTGGAAGTTGGCAGAGCTCCACTGATTGCAGTGGAGCAACAACCGTTCACAGCAATGGAGGCCCTGCCCGTTTGCCGGCCCCGGCTTTGACCCGTGAGGCGTCCCTTTGCTTGGTAGTGGGATTTCCCATGTGCGTGAGGTTCACAGGCTCAGGAATAATTTAGACCATGTAAATGAGCGTACAGAGGAAGAGACATGGGGCAAGGACGGCAAACCGCTCTCAGGAGAGCGTTCCACACGAAGCATTCTGATCACCTGTCTGGCCACGCTTGCCCTGTTTAGAGAGCGTATTTGGCGTTGCATAGTATGGCATGGGGCAAGCGAGGGACAGCCCTGGGGAACCCTCTGTCAGGAGCATCATGCAGCACCTTGCACTAACATCTCAGGCCAAAGATGGACATCTTGATGTTTTCTCTAGTTAATAATACACCAAGGGGGCAGCATTCCACCCTGTTAGTGCCCTTTAGGGAGAGGCAGGTTAGTTCCTGCTGACTGTGCATGTGCGTGCACGCCTCATTAGATCCCACCTTGAATCCTTCAGTGCTGGGACATGGTCTAATGGGTAGGGCACTGAACTGGGAGTCAGGGGATGTGGATTCCATTCCCAGCTCTGCCACTGACCTGCTGAGTGACCTTGGTCCAGTCACTTGACCCTCTCTCTCTGCCTCAGTTTCTCCTCTCACCTTTTGGGATGCTGTTCAGGGCAGGGGCCATCTTTGTGTGTCTGTATAGTACCTAGCACAGTGGGGCACCTTGGCCTCAGCTGAAACCTGTAAGAGCCACCATGATACAACCAATACTAAGAACTGTAGGGTAGGAAAGAGGGGAGCACCCTGGGGCAGAGTTAGGGCCTGGAGCAAAAGGCTGCTGGGGAAGGAACCCTAGGTGCAGCGAAGTGCAGGGAGAAGTCTTTGGTAGTATTTGTGTTTCCATGGTGCCTAGGAGAACTGGTCGTGGACCAGCGCCCCCTTGCACTTCATCTGCTGCTGCTCCTGTAGTGTTACTCTGGAGTTGCCTTTTCCTTCATAAACACAGCCCCCGCCATTCTGGCTCTGATGAATGGGCCACTTTTTTGACCGGAATTTACTGGGGACTCCAGGCTCTTGTGAAGCACCCAAGGACCACAGTGATGGCCAGTATGGACTTACCTTTAACAGGCAGGTCAACTCTGGAATGCACATCGGGATTCTGCAGGATGACAGGCACTAGAGAGACGAGCGTGGTGGTTGTTCCCAAGGGGCTGGGAATGAGTGTGTGCGCCCTACCCCTCACATAGCCATCCCCGGGAGCTCATGGCAGTGGCTGTCTGGCATCAGGTGTCCGTTTGTTAGCCTGCTTGACAAATGGCTGCAAGGGAACAGGTTTTATCGAAAGGGATAACAGGCTTACACAGCACATTATTTAAGAAAAAGGGACAGGCAATTGAGCTTTCCAGACTAATTAGATTAAGTTGATGAGCTCATCAATAATGTGTGTAATTAAGATCAGGAGCTAATTGTGGGCTGTTTGTTGCCCTACGTTAACCCAGTTGTCCCTGGCAAACTATGGTGTGGTGGGGATAAATGAGAGGCATTAGGGCTTTGTGTGGCTCTCGTAGTGATTAAAGGGAGCTGTCCAGCCATCTTTCTAACAGCCTGATGGACGCTGCATGGAACCATGGTGTAGCAAGGAAAACAAGTGACTGGGAATTGGGACACCTGGGTTCTATTTCCTGGCGCTTCCCATGACTCGCCATGTGACTGTAGGAAGTTGCTTCCCTTCTCTGACTCAATTTCATTCCGCATAAAATGCGGTAATAACCTCTATTCTCTGCATGAGGCTTAATTAACAAGTGTTCACAAAGTGCATGGAGATCCTGAAATGAAAAGTGCTAGAGGGAGGCAAAGCGCTCAGTATTGTAACATTACCGGGGGGGACAGATCCTGGGAAACCCTCTCTTCTCTTGCAGGCCCCCGTGAGGATAGTGGACTCCCAGCATTGAATAGCTGGGCCTGCAGGGTGAGAGCCTTTTGCCCCTGGCTCCTGTGCAAGGGAAAAGCTTTCCTATGAGCAGCTACAGAAGGATGGAGGAGGTGTTTTATAGGGATGAGAGAGGCCTGTTTGTCGGAGGTTGTTGGACCCACGTCTGCACTTTCCTTATAAACCACGCTATAAATGCCTTAAATTGATGTCTTGGTGTTGATGTCTTTAGAGGAGTGTCAGGTTTTTTTTACCTGGGTTTGGCAGATTTTCACTCAGTGGCAAATCCAAGCCACAGCTCTTAGCCCAGGCTTTTTCACACCCCTATCACGGGTAGTTTTTATCTTATTTCTTCATATCTGTCCCCCAAGTGACCTAGATGCCAGTGGAAAGTGCCAGATGAAACAGAAGTCTCTATTCACACTAGCTGTGTGAAACCAGCAAGGTTTGGCTTGTGGGCGTTCGCACAAATATTTGTGCGATTTTTTTTTTTTTTTCCAACCTCCCTCAACGCCCGTTTCACTTTATTTGCTTTTTCAGAAAAAGCAAATAATGGTTATTTTTTAAAACTCAAAACTTGCAGCCGCTGACTTGCCCTCCGTTTTGAAAGCAGTCGTCACTCCAAAGAGAAACTGTGTCCTCATTCAGAACCCGGTGTGGTTTTGTGTGAAAACTGGAGGTAGCTCAGCTGAATTTCCACACAAATGGGTCTATTGTTGAGTTTGTAACAAAATGTGAAATAACTTGAATTTCAATTCATTTTGCATATTTAGGGTGAACATTTCCTATACCTCCAGAACAGGATGTCTGGACAGTGATAGGGCAAGCTTCCTCCTTCCTCACCATTGATTATTTTTATTGCAATAGCATAACAATACTATATCATATGGCTCCCATGTAGTCTTTTAACTCAACCTGCTAGCTACATGCTCCTTTATCTTCTCTAGGATTTTACCTCGAGTTAGTTAACGTGAGTTATGAACACACATTTTCCCCCTAATGATGACAGTCCTAGTGAGAGACTGGATGAATTCATCCAAGAGAAGGTAAAGCGGTGATTTTTCAGGGTCTCCCAGTACATAGGTGGGGGCATGATTTCTGATAGTAGAGGGCTCTTCAATGTAGCCGGAAAAGGCAGAACAAGGTCCAGTGGTTGGAAGCTGAAGCTAGAAAATTCAGATGAGAAATAAGGTGCCCATTTAACAGTGATGCTAAATTAACCATTGAAAGAGTTTACCTAGGGACCTGGCAGAGTCTCCATCCCTTGGCATCTAAGTCAAGACTGGAGGTATTTTTAACAGGTATAGTATAGCTCAAACATATGTCATGGGCTTGAAGCAGAAATTACTGGGTGAGGTTCTCAAACCCATGTTGTGCAGGAGTTGGACTAGACGGTCATAATGGGCCCTTCTGGCCCTATAAATAGAGGAGTTCCCAGGGCAGTGCTTTAACCACAAGACCATCCCTTCATATACCTCACTTCCTGGTCTCGCCTCCCTGACAAATGTTCTAGAGTCAGGGGTAAGTTCATTTTCCAGTGCACGCTCTGGGCTTGGCCCTTGTAAGATTCAAAAAACTGGGGCTATTGAGACTATTTCTGCTGTGAGGATCTCCGAGGGTGACCAGACAGTGAGAGTGAAAAATCGGGACAAGGGGTGGGGGGGGTAACAGATGCGTATATAAGACAAACCCCCAAATATCGGGACATCTGGTCACCCTAGATCTCAAGCAGGTGAAATACTTGTCCAGCTGCTGTCCCATTGAAAGATGAAAGCTCTTTGAGGTTCAAACAACCCATGTGACCAACTGTGGGGAAACACAAAGTTTAGGGTGATGCTTATCAATAGCTTCAGAGCTCTAAACCCTCTTCCTTACTTCCAAGTGAGATCAAAATCTCTCTCCCTTCTTTGCTGGGTGGATGTGAAAGGAACGTGTGGATGGGAAGTGGCTTTGAATTGAAGCACCTTCTATCAGGGGTTGGAGTCTTTCTTTTGCAGGCATCAATGTGGTGTCTACATGCCGGAATGAACAGGTTCAGATACAATAAAAACCCAACGTGAGTCTAAATCTTACAGGAATCCAAAAGACAAATGGCAGGTAGAAAAGGCTGAAAGGAAATACAAAGAGATTTGTGCAAAGCAGAAGGAATAAAAAAGTGAGTGGGATGGGATAGATGTGAAGCTATAAAGAGGAAAAATAACCCCAACTTCTGAAGCAACAGTAGAAATTGCTTGTTCTGGAGAAATCGTCTGAGATAATATTTAAGATTTATCAATATAGATATAGTGCTTAACAAGACAGACAATTTTCCCTGTGTCATGGCAGCCGGAGTGCCAATGCAGCCTCTTTGCTGCTTTTATCCTCGCTCTCTTGTATTTCATATCTGATCTTTTTTCTTCTCTCCTGCATCAATGTCTCTTCTCTTGTTCTCTCTCTTTATTCTCCTCACTTCGCTCTTTTTTCTTCCCCTATCTCATCTCCCTAACCCTTCTCTTCTCTCTTTACTAAATTGGTGCTCTGCAGAATCATTTTTGGCCTTTTAAAACCTCTTTAGTTCCCAATTCAGAGCCCTCTGTTCAGCTCTCCTTTCCCCTTATTTACTCCCCTTTTTCAGAAAAGGGGGTTCTGTTCTATGCTGTGCCTCAATTAATTTTCCTCATTGTCTCCAGTGCTGTTCCTCGCTGCCATGTCTGTTCCTTCTGCCGCATGCCCCCCTCCTTCTACTTTGGGCTCATTTTCTCACTGTCTCCAAGGTTACACAAACTAGTTTTCTAGCCGTTCCTGAGTTCCCAGCTCGCATTCCCCCTAACCACCTCTTATTCTGCATTTGGATTCTTGTTTATTTCTGATTGCTGTTCTTTCATGGCCTTTCTGGCTAAAATCCAGGCTAGTATCTGTTTTAAAACCTGATGCATCCTCTATTTGGAGACAGTCTATTCCAGCTGGCTGAAGGGACAGGATGACTTATTCAGTCTCTTCCATCTTTACCTTCTGTGACTTACAAAACCTGATGCCCACCTGGGGCATGACGGAATGGCCCAGAAAGCCTCTGGACATCCAAAGATACTCCTCAATGAGGAACATCTAATAGCTAGAGGAGCCTTCATAACTAAGGCACTGGTCTGGGACTCCAGAGACCCAGATTTAATTCCTGACTCCACCAAAGACTGTGTTCTTGGGCAAGTCACTTAATTTTCCTGGGCCTCAGTTCCCTGTTTGTACAATGGTGATGCCATCCCCCAGTGTTGGGGTGTGTGTGTGTGTGTGTGTGTTGTCAGGGTATGTTTGAGACACTCATATACCACGTATATACCTAGAGAGTTAGAACTTCCTAAGATGCCTACAGGTGGGTCACACTTAGATGCACAGTGTAGAAGGGCTGAGTGCAGCTTTTGGCATTTGCTGTGAGAATTGGGAGATTGTCACCTTATCAGAATAATTTTGTTTAAACAACGATCTTCTTCCGTGCAGAGACAACGCCTACCTGGGATGGTGGACAGCAAACAAGGGGAAGGATATGTGAAGGGAGGTGTGTGTGTAGCCCTGGCTGGCCAGTCTGGTATCACCTGTGCGACCAGGATACCTGTTTTTAGGTATGTGGCAAGAGATCCTTTAGAGATCGGTCTGACTCATGCTGGCTATCAGCGCACAGCAGATCTTGTCTCCGCTATGGGTAGCCCAGAACACTGTCCACATGGCACCGAGCAAAGTGGGTGGGTCCTGACTGCAGCCCCTGCCTGATCTTGTCATACAGCGAATACATATTAATTATCAACCTGCTGATGCCAAAGCATGTGTGTGAGTGAAGGGGAAATGAGAAATCTGTCTGTTCCTGGGATCCAGGTACGTCGCACCAACACCCCTGCGGGAACGTCGGCAGAGCGCCCGGGATAAAAAGAGTGGGAAGAGGGGTGAGAAGGATTTTTCTATGTTATGTGAACCCTGGCTCCCATCTCAGAGTTAAATTTTACCAGGCAAGGTGGTGAATGCAGGCTGGACAACCCAAGACAGACTGGAGCTAGCCCTGGGATTCCCTAAAACATGACAGGCCCCAGATGCCATTCCAGGTGGGTACAGGGATCCAGTTCCAGTCCTCCTCCTGGGCGAGGCTGTGCCCAGACCCCACTCCATGAAAAGCCTTTTGGTCTTTTGTCTTTAGAGTGAAGTTTAGTGCTGGCAAGAGGCATCAGATTCAGTATCGCTAACTCCAGATGTTCAAAAACTGAGTCAGGCCCTCCAAAGTCTTGAGAGTGGCTTACAGATCATGAGATTAAATTATAAAGTTGAGGTTCTCATTTGACTTTTGATTTTTGAATCTCTGGGATGCTCTCAGGTCTCATTTTCAAATGTCTCCCTGCAACCATGAGGTCTAGAACAAAATCACTTTTTCTCCAGTGAAAGCTGGGATTTTTACATCACATGACTCCAAGGAGCAGGAGCTTGACTACCCCCCCGCCAATCTTGTAAGGCGTAGCTACAATTGTGAGATCTGGCAGCACTTCCCATCTTCTGAATGAGATTGAAGGCCTCTACTTATCAGTAAAGCAGAGGCAGCCCAAGCCTCCCTGTCTGTGCTCTGTCCTCTTTGCTACCCTATGCATTAGCAGGGTTTAACCAACGCCTTTGTAACATCCAGCACTGGTCCACCTGACTTCATCTGTCTGTTCCCAGCTGGCAATTTCATTTCCTTTTGCACTAAGTAGTAGTACTTGGCACTTAGGTGACACTTTTTATATTTTCAAGGTACTGTCTAAAATGTCTAGGCATGAGAGGAATTCTCTCTGTGTGGCCCATTCACTCCTTGGCCTCTCTGCTTACAGGTGGTATCAATCTTTTGTGGTCTGTTTCTCTGTACTGAGTAGCATCTTCACAGACCCCTATGTGGTAGGGCAGTGCTATTATTCTTATGTTACCGATGGGGAAAGGAGGGACAAAGTCTCTGTCCACGCTGCAATGACACCCTCGTGGCTGGCCTTTGTTGGCTGACAGGCTCACGGGGATTTGGCTCCGGGGCTGTAAAATTGCAGTGTAGACGTTTGGGCGCGGGCTGGAGCCCAGGCTCTGAGACCCCATGAGGATATAGAGATAAATGCTTCAGTCTCTTCCCTGGGGTCTTTCTGTTGTGGTTACAGCCTGAAAAGTGACTATAAAACATGTAATGAGGAGCCTGGCTCTGAGTACGGACCATAGGCAGATGTTTGTAGGTCACACTGTTCATTTTTGGATAGAGTTTGTTTGTTTAAATTGAGAACTTAATTTTGATGTCCCGTTCATGATGCTGGGTGACAGCAGTGACTTCCCCCTGAGAGCAATGGTGTCCAGGCACGGTTGTCTTATTGCACTAGGCCTGACTCTTAATCAAGCACCCTGCAGTTTGATGGGGGGCCCTGGAGTGCAGGGGCCTGTCTGTGCAGAGCTTATGGGTGCTCCAGGGTCCTAGCAGGGATTCTCTCTGATGGTTTCGCAGCCCTTCACCCAAGCACCCCTACCACTAATCCCCAAACAGCCCCTCACCTGTGTTCATCCCTCATAGATTCATAGATATTAAGGTCAGAAGGGACCATTATGATCACCTAGTCTGACCTCCTGCACAATGCAGGCCACAGAATCTCACCCACCCACTCCTGCAATAAACCTCTCACCTATGTCTGAGCTATTGAAGTCCTCAAATCGTGGTTTAAAGACTTCAAGGAGCAGAGAATCCTCCAGCAAGTGACCCGTGCCCCATGCTACAGAGGAAGGCGAAAAACCCCCAGGGCCTCTTCCAATCTGCCCTGGAGGAAAATTCCTTCCCGACCCCAAATATGGCGATCAGCTGAACCCTGAGCATGTGGGCAAGATTCACCAGCCAGATACCCAGGAAAGAATTCTCTCTAGTAACTCATAGAATATCAGGGTTGGAAGGGACCTCAGATCTTTGCTATTCCTCTGCGCAGCTGCCCTGGAGAGTCTGACCAGCTCGCCCAGCTCGGACGCTGTATGGCTACAGAGAGGGAGGCTGTGGCTGCAGTTTATCACTCCACAGGCCTTTCTGGATTTAAATGGGCATTCAGGTGGCAAATCCAAGGCAACCAGCACCTTGGAGTTTAAGTGTCTTCTGGTTTAAAACCCCAAAGCCATCAGTCCATTATGTTAATACAACAGGCTGAGAAGCATTTGTAGCAGGGAATTTGGACCCAGTCATTAGGACTGCAGGCCCAATGCTGGGTCTATGACAATCGTCTTCTCAGCCTCTCAAATTTATTGTGTGGTCAAAAGATGGCAGTACTGCACTGACTCAGCATGCTGCAAGGTGGGTTTGAAAGGCAGCTTTCAAAGCAGTGAGCCATGATTGCAGGCTAGGCAGCTGAGGCAGGGCTGGGAAGAACAGTATCTTCCTTCTGCACTCCAGTAGTTCACAATGCAGCCTGCTTTAGGGGCTATTGTCTAGGTGCTGGCCTCATCTGCTTGGATGGCGTGTTACTCAGGGGCCTGGACCGTGACTGGAGCATGGTGCAGTCATCAACTATTAATCTCTTGCACTTGGAGAAACGTTGTTTCCTTTTGCTTCTGTTTTTCATGTGTTTGCACTGAACGGATTGAAAAGTCATAGGATAATTAAAAGAGCCACCCACCCCTGGAATCCTTTATTCCCCGTGGCAGCAGCCGGCCCTTAGATGTGATGGGTGCCCTACCTAGATCAGACCGATGGGAGGGATAGGGTCATATCTTCAAAAGCACCCACGTGATTTTAGCCTATGTTCAATTTAAAGTCAGTGGGACTCAGGCTTCTGAGTGTCTAGGTCACTGTTAAAAAAGGGGCTTAGTGGCTCTTTGAAAATGTCTCCATTGCCTGCATATTCCTTCTATAACTGTGTGCAAACTAATTGTCAACCCGCAGCCCTTGCAAGGAAGATAAAGTATTATCCTCCCTGTTTGTCAGAGATGTGGAGTTATTCAAGCGTGGGAGAAGTCGTTATTAGATCAGGGGTTAGAACTCGGGGATTCCTGGCTCCCAGGCCTGTGCTCAGGCCATGCCTCTCTCTAAAACCGGGATATTACAAGGAAATATGGCCAGATGTTTGTTTAAAATGGGTTTGGGTTCTGTGTGCCCCGGGGGCAGGGGGGCATATCCTGAGCAAGGATGGGTCAGCTCTGTGGGTGTTACAGGAGCCGATGGAGTCAAAGAATCAACCCCACAAACTCCACTTGTCCCTAGGGAAATAAATAACCCCTCTTCCACTCCTTCAAGGGCATCTCCAGGCTGGAGAGGGGCTGATTTCCATCCATCACTGCCCAGCCACTGAGCTTTTCACCTTTCTTTAGGCAGACAGCACTGGTGGCTTCAAGGAAAATGGTAATAGGAGTTTCCTTTATACTTGGAGCCCTGTACTAACTAGAACCAGGTACACCACAGGCAGGTGTCATGCACGCTCCTCCAATCCCAATGCAATATGCCTCAATCCTGCACTACAGCCCTGGTTTATATTCCCCGTCCTGCCCTGCCCCCGATACACAGCTCTGCCAATGCCCCTCAGCCCCAACACGCAGGCCCCTCACTATTCCAGTCCTGGGCTCCTTTCATGCACAGCTCAGCCAGTGCCGTATAATCCCAACGTGTAGCATTACCAGCTCGGACAATGCACCGTATTCTGCAGCTGTGTCACCAGGGCTCTTCCCAAGCAGATGCTGTCAATCAGTCCAGCTATTCCAGACTGTGAGGTAGCAATATATGAGCAAAAGACCCACCCATTTCTTCTTGCCACCTGCGTCAGGATTTGATCCCAGGCCTCCAGCTGAGAATGGCTTGGCATCCTTGGTGAAGGCTGAGGAGCCAGATAGCACCTCCGTTGGCTGTGATGGCCTGGGGTGTGTTGGGATGCTCTGCATGGGTTGATTTGCTCCGTGGTTTTGGTCCAGCTCCTATATCTCCTTCTCTTCACCCAGCACCCAGGTATGCAGGGATATTAGGTTACCATGGTGATTAGTACTCGTGCTGCAGAAGTTGGCAGAGTCAGGCTGCCCTTGTGAGTCTTCCCAGTGGATGGACGGGCGTGTGCTTGGAATAACATGCCGGCATCTCGCCTCCTTCCATTTGTTACTCCGTTTTCTCTAACTTGTTAGGCCATGCGAGCTGACACTAACTACGCCTGTCAGAATCCAATGAGTTGATGAGCTGGAAACTGGTTATTAAGTATAATAACAGTTGCTGGTTTTAACAGTTGTGTGTGTAAGTGCCTAAGTGACAGGTGACTGACTCAAGCCATCAGGCCAGGCTGCATTTTAAGTGGCTGATTGCTGGGGCTTTCACAGACTGGTTTCTTTAGCCAACTTTCCAGCAGACCGAGCCAAAAGTGCCAGGCCAGAGACTTGGACAGCAGGGGTGGAGGGAGGGGGAAGAAAGATGATTTTTTGGAAAGTCCATAAATCGAAGTTCAAGGAACTGATCTGATGTGATTAGCAAGGTCCTGGTCACTCAGCTTAATTCCCAGTGCTCCTCCCTGCCTTTGAGAGTCCTAACCTTGCCCCTAGAAGGGTTGCTTCCCAGGGATAGCTTTTTCCCAGGACCTCATGCTCCAAATGTTTCCCCAAACCCTCAGAGTCAGCATGTCCTGAATGTCCTCCTGCTCTGGGTACTGACTGAATGTCGCTTCGCTTACCTGTGTCCATCATCCCTCCCGCTCTTCGGAGACTGGCTAAGCTCTCAAAGGGCAAGAGGGTCAATCTTGGGCTTTCCAGGTAACATGCAAATGTGCTTCAACTCCATGGTGATAGTAGGGGAAGTGGATGGCTTGTGGGGTGGGGCTGTGACTGGTGGTGGGATATGGAATCTCTCTCACCTTGACTGACAGAACGGGCTGATCCCAGCTGTCAGTTGGCCTGTGTGAGAGGACTGACGTGCTCGATTCGGTTTCTAGCAGCCCACATTACATTTTACTTCCTGATGGGCAGTCTCAGCTTGCAGGACAAATATTAGAGACTGAGCAGCTTTCTCTCCCTGCCAGTCGAGGCTGGGACACATTGGCAGGAGGCAGCGTGGGGGAACCTTGCTGAGCAGCACCTGTCCTGTGGGATGGGACCGTTCACCAGCACTAAAGTTCACATCAGCCATTGATGGATGGCTTATTTCCAGATCCACAGCAAGGGAGGGTCTATGTTTTTAAAGCAGACAATGAGGAGGGGCCATGAGGTGTCCTCTTGGCTAGTTTCCCCCTCCCACCAGCACAAGAGAGAGAAGAAATTGCGACTTCCCAATGGGGTGCACCCAGAGACCACAGGGATTTAAAGGAAAGATTTCTCTCTCTCTCGCACTTTTGAAGGAGATAATTTGGAGTAAAGAAGAGTTTATACAGATCTGATTCTCCCTATCTCATAAGAACACACTTTCCTTTCCCCGACTGCAAATCAACAGGATGTATTCCTGGGAAAGATCATCACGAAAGAAATGGATTTTCCCCCTACTGCTTTGCCATCTTTGCTTGTATTTGTGAAAGCCAGACTGATGGGTTATAAACTTTAAGGAGTGATTTCTGTTCTTCTCTCTCCTTTGACATGTGGACAGCAGGGCCGGAAACCTGAATAACCAAACAGAGTGAGCTTAACACACTTAGGGAGAAAGCTGAGCCCCCTTCAAGATCCAGTTGCAAAATACTTTCCTTTAAGTTTACAGTAATAAATGGTGATCAATGCAAGAGACAAGCCACCGCGGGGGCGGCGGGGGGGGGGGGTCCTCAGGGCTGGGAATGAGCTTTCCATTTAAACTAATGAGGCTAATGATTGGACAACACCACCAAGGCCATGATGAGTACTAAACAAGGACTAGCACCAAAGTGCAGCCGTTCTCTGGGGCAGGGAGCATCCCTCTCTTCACAGGTGTCTGTAGAGTGCCTAGCATGACATAGCCCTGACAATCAGGCACTGCAGGATGGCTACCTTCCCACTGCAGAGACCGTGGCTGGCGTCAGCAGAGCCCCAAGCAGAAGTCGAGCCCCAGGGTTCACAGTTGGGGCTGTTTCGTGTTACATCTGGCCTGGATCACGGTCTTTGCTCCACATCCTGAGCAGACTGTCTGCCGGGGGGCTGCTCCCACCCCTGTATTTCCAAGTGACCCCTGTGCTCCCTTCCTCCTCTCCTAACCATGTGTATCCGGCGTGTTTATCACTGCGCTGGGGACATTCCTGCCCGCCAGTGACCTTTTTTGCTCACACCAGTCTGTTTGGCACTGCCAAGCTGTGCGACTGGCATGTGGCTGACAGGAGCAGGGCTGCTAGCACAAGGATGCCTGACTGATTATAAATCAATCAAGCCTCACAATTCACCTGCCAACCCTGAGCTGGCATTCAGGGATGGTGGAGCAGCAGGGCAGGCTGCTGTCCAGGCTGCGCCAGGCTTCACTCTACCAGGGCTACATTCCGAATCCGTCTGGACGTCTCCAGCAGGCAGGCATACCTGCACGCTGCTCAGGGAAACTCCAGCCTGTGGAAGAAGGAACATGCTGCTGTCTGGCCTGAGGCTGCCCGGTGCCTGGCTAACCTGTCCGGTGATCAGAGATCCCTCCCTGAATGACCATAGCAGATCCATGTGTGACTGGCACTGACCCACCCATCCCCTGGGCTTTGCTTCCCGTGGCTCAGCAGCCACACGAGGGAGGTGCCTGCTGCATCAGTCCTGGTGGGGCTTTGATCCTCAGGCGGCCTCCTCTGAGGGAACAGAGGCTTTCCTTTCATGCTCTCCGAGGGAAGGATGTGACGGGGGAGTGGCTGCCAAGTGCAGATGCTCAGGCGTTCTGTGTGATTTCTAAGTGGGTGATGAAGACAGCATGTGCTAGGAGCAGAGGTGGGTCTGGATCCTGGGAATGAGCTGGTGGGTGCTTTGCAATAGCACCAGTCTGTTGGCCTTTAGGGTGTGTGCAAGCAAAGCCCATGTATTTGGCATCATTAAGGGAATGGGGAGAACCGGTTTGCTATTTGTGTTTGGTGTCTTTGTTAGATTGCACTTTTAATTACTTGCTAAGGATTCCTACAACCTGGGGTAGGAGCATCTTATGTTAATGCCTAAAAAGCCAAATAAATACATTGCAAACCAGTCAGGTATCTCAGAGAGGTGTGTTCTCCTCCCACTGAAGTGCCAGGCTCAGGCTGCTGGGGAAGGGAGGATACTGACCTGCTCCAGCCTTACCAACTCAATGGTCCACCCCCCAATACAAGACTTGGGGATTTGGAGTTTTGGGGAAACCCAAATATCTTTTGGCCTCGAGTCGCTGGGGAAGGACGTGTTTGCAAGGCCAGACTTAGCTAGATTCCATGATGTTTTGCAAGGCCTACTCTCTCTTTCCAAACTCTGCCAGTGTTTTGTTGAAATTTGGCAATTCCTGTTCCCCAGGAACTAGTTTCTGGTGGTGAAAGTTCCCTTTTGCTTATGGCAAACCTTGCCAAGCTATTGAAAATTATAAGTTCCTCTGCAGTGAACAAGTACCTCCCTTTAGAACGAGATCCACCTACTGTCCCTGAGCGCTGTGTTTGCCCCCAGGGCCAGTCCTGAACTAGGCCTATTCTGGGCATCTCAAGCCAGGCCATCCTAGAGGCTCTGAAAAACCAGGTCAGGCTCCAGACAACCAAAGCCAGAGCGTTCCTAACTCTGAGGTCTGGAGCTGCTTGTAGCCCATCTGCCCGAGCTGCCTTCCCTTCCCTCCAGCCCCATGTCAATGGAACACTTTGCTCGAGAAAGAAATTGCAGCTGTTTCATCTGCTAATTGCAGAGTTAAAAACACAAAGCAATCTGTTCTATAACGGCTGTATTTAATTAATACTAAATAACTCTGCGGCTCCTATAGATTTATACATTAGATCCCCTCTAATGCCAAATAGTTTGATCATGAATAATGTAAGAACAATGACTGCTTGAGAATCACCAACTGACCTTAAAGGCACTGCACTTCTCTGCATGGTGCTCAGACAGGTGGCCCGCCCCTCCTCACTTGTCCTCTGCATGTACCCAAATGGACACAGCCCTTAGCCGCCCCAATGAAAGCAGCAACAGGAGTTGTATACCCAGGTATGCGTCAGGCTTAGCAGGGAGCCCCTCACAGCTGCTCTGCACTTGACCTGCCTGGGCATGTCCCAGGTCTGTCTAGTCTTTGCTAATTTCATGGCTTCTTTTCCTATAAAGTCGCCTCCTAGCCACGTTTCATTTCCTTTGACCCAAAGCTCAAACCAACATAACCAGTGCCTGTGTTTTTAAATTGTCAATCCTCTCCCACTTTTCTGGGGGGGGGAAGGAGGAGGTGCATATGCACCCCCTGCCACCATTAAACTTCTCCGTCTTGCCCTCCCCAGTCACGGTGACGAGCTGAACACAATACACAGGTGTTAAATTCTGCTGAACTAGCTCATCCCGCTTCTTGGAATAGCTCTTGCTGCACAGACCTGTCCAGAGTTCCTCATGCCAAAGAGATCAAATGAAATAAACAACCCATTCAGGATGAATGGAATGCAGAGGTGTTTAAAGGGGGTTTTCAGTCATCTGTTCAGTATACTTTTTTAGCCTATGACATGAAATAGAACCAATGTAATAGATTTTAAAGACCTTATTATAATCTGGTGTGACCTCCTGCATAGCCCAGTCCATAGAACTTCACCCAGCAATTCCTGCATTGAGTTCAACAGCTTGTGGTCTCCAGCAGTTTTATTAGAAAGACGTCCAACCTTGATTTTTAAGGTTTCAGAGTAGCAGCCGTGTTAGTCTGTATTCGCAAAAAGAAAAGGAGGACTTGTGGCACCTTAGAGACTAACCAATTTATTTGAGCATCAGCTTTCATGAGCTACAGCTCACTTCATCGGTAAGTGGCAGAGACTTTGCCTGTGCTTTTGCAATAGAGTTGGACCAATAGATGGGTAATATATGTTGGCACAAGACGGGACTAAGCGACATTGATCTACAGAGCTGTGTGGAAGAGCAGACTCCGGGCAAGCAGCAGTGGCAGAGTAGGACATTGAGTGCTAACAAGTCTCCCTGCAATTCCTTGTTGAGCTGTCTTTAGTGCACGCCGCCCACAGAAAGGTGCTGGAAGAGGAGGCAGAGAAGATCTCCGGGTGAGAAGTTAAGAATACAATAAAAGAAACACTCCAGCTGTCTCCTCCAGACTAGAAAACAATGGAGTTCAGAGGGAAAACAAATTGAAGCACATAAAATCTTCCTTTGCATAGATAATATCATTGCAGGTGGTGTGCTGGCCTGGCAGAGAGTGAGAGCAGGGCCCCCTCCAGCGGAGAGCACAGGGGAAGCTACAGAGAGCTGTGGCCACGCTAAGAATAATACAGATGTGTGTTCATATCTACCAGTAGCCTGTGTGTGTCTGTGCCTGGGTGTGGGAGAATATAAGCCTTAACAAGACTGTGTGGGGAGCCCACGACCAGGATAGCCGGGGTGGAGGGCTGCAAGCCGGGACTGAGGAGCATTGACGGAGTCGTGTATGCCCGGAACCAGGACAGCAAGGGGGTTGCAGGTCAGAGCTGAAGTACATTGGCAGACCTTAGAAATTAAGTGAGGAAATTTAAGCACTGGAACAAATTCCCAAGAGAAGAAGTGGAGACTCCAGTTCATGATGTCTTCAAGTCAAGACTGGATGCATTCCTGGAAGATACATTTTAGTCAAACAAGTTACTGGGCTCAATGCAGGTAACTAACTGGGTGAAACTGAATGGCCTGCAATATCATAGAATCGTAGGACTGGAAGGGACCTCGAGAGGTCTAGTCCAGTCCCCTGCACTCATGGCAGGACTAAGTATTATCCAGACCATTCCTAACAGGTGTTTGTCTAACCTGCTCTTAAAAACCTCAAATGAAGGAGATTCCACAACCTCCCTAGGGAATTTATTCCAGTGCTTAACCACCCTGACAGTTAGGAAGTCTTTCCTCATGTCCAACCTAAACCTCCCTTGCTGCAATTTAAGCCCATACAGGAGGTCAGACTAGATGATCTCATGATCCCCTTTGTCATGAAATTCTATGAAGCTGTGAGGGTGATGACAGGACCAGAAAAGCCTTTGCTCTGGAAAGTTAGATTTAGATGCATTAGCAGAGCTGTATGTGAGAAGCTTGCCCAGAACTTGCCTGCATTTAATCTGGCTCTACCACTGAGCACAAAAGTTGTAAACTAAATTGAAAAGAAAAATTAAAAGGACAAAGACCTTCCAAGGTGCTTGTCAGTAGCCTCATTCTTCCTCCTTGGGCGCCTTTCAGTCGAGTTCCTGTGCATGACACCTTTATGTGAAGAAAGACATTGTTTTAGGGTGCATTAATAAAACCAGCTTGTAAGAGTCAGGTAGGTTGTGCACTGTGGTTTAAAACCTTCCCTTTGAGGAGATGTGAGACATATTTGAAGGCTGCCAATCACTCAAGTCAAAATCCTACAGATAGCAGGAGGAAGAGAGGTTTGTGTTGTAGAGCAACACACTGCTCCGGAGAGGAGGAGATGTGAAATCTTTTGATCAGACTAGAGAATTGACAAGGAAAAAACCTAAAACCCACAAAGAATTATCTCCAGAATGGGTCTGAGCACAAGACACAAGGGATCATTCCAGTCCAAGTCAGATAAAGAAAACGGGAGCACAAGGAGACACATACTTGGAAAATAAGGGGAGGGGGAACAATTATCTGCCAGGGAACTGCTGGCGTCGGACACAGAAACTAAAGCATGAAACTAAAAACAATAACCATGGTTTATACAGGACCTACTAATATCTTCAGCAGCAGCTCTCCATCTGTCTTAAGTAGAGCTGGTCTGGAATTTTCTGATGAAAAGTTTTGTTGTCAGAAAATGTGGATTAGTCAAAACCCAAAGTGTTCCTGGGTAGAGCTGGGAGATTTTTTTTTTAAAAGAATAGCTCAAGTGAGGAGAAATGCAGCTTCGATCAAACCAAGATAAATTGTGAATTTGACAGGGTATATTGTGACTTGTCCAAAGTCACTCAAAGTCTGTGGCGGAGCGGGGAACCCAACCCAAATCTTCAGAGTCCCAGCCTAGTGCTCTAATCTAATTGCCTTCCCACCCCTGCATGCTGTCCTGTTAGCTCATGCTTGTGACGCAGGCCGTAGGGCAGGCAATTTTCACAAATGTTTACGAGGAAATAAATAGAAATATGTGAAGAAAGGAAGATTTGGATGTGGAGCATGTTCCTGGTTTGGGAATTGGAGAAGTTGCTAGTTAAAGGTAAATCCTGGCAGTAGGCCTTTTTGGAATGCCAGAGTTGTTGTCTCTCCATCATGGGTACGTGGAGTTTTGTCAGAATTCCCCTGGAGGCAATCCCACGTGAAAGCATGCAGACAGATGGGTGCTGACAGAGCTGCTGCTCACAACAGCAACCTTAGGGGGTTGTATGCTGGAGCCGGGCTGCGTGGCATTGTTTGATCAGTATCATGTCCCAGGTTGGGACCTACGTATCTAAAAGCACAAGCTGTTAGAGCGTGAAATGAAGAACCAGGCCCGTTGGTTTGGCGGCAGTTACAGACTCATAAACCTTGCCATGTGCCGCAGCCACGAGGTGGGGTCAAAGAGCCAGCCCGAGCTAATGGGGGATGACACCATTCTCAAGTGTTGAGTGACAGCACCCTCTGTGTTTACACTTATCCTGGGGTTTAAATTTGAAACCACCCCATTTTTGCTTTGGTCCTCCACGAAGGTGATGTGTTTGGCGTAGTCCTCTCTCCTGCTCCAGGTTGGGAAATCCAGCTCCTTCCAGGAGGTGTCATAGGTATTTCAGATATGAGCCAGTAGACTGAAGTATTGGTGGCTAGAAAAATGAATGGGTGGGAGTCAAAATGATGCTGGTTACTGTCCAACCTCAGACAGATTTGTGCTTCACCGGGGACTCCTTTTGGCTTTAGCAGGTTGATAAAATCAAACTTCCAAGGGTAAATTCAGTGGCAGGATTTTAAGGCAGTTTTCCTTACGAGTGCATAAGGAAAGGGTCAGTCCTTTTCTTCAAGAACCGAGAGAGGCATTTTTTCCAATGCTTAGCTCAAGTGACTGGGAGTCAGGTCTCCTGGGTTCTGTTCCCGACTCTGCCACTGATTTCCTGTGCCAACTCAGGCAAGTCAACTGCTCTGTGCCTCAGTTTACCCAGTTTAACCACCTCTTGAGAAACTGAAGTAAATGATATTCACAAAGCACTGGAGAGCCTGAGTGGGACAGGGCTGCATATGTGCCATTTGTGACCAGTGATAGAAAAAACCCCATCATAAATCACAAGATGAATAAATCAAGGTCTCTATAACTTTTCAAAATGCCACTTTACTTAAACTAAGTGTTCTCCACTTAGATAAAACAACTTTCTTCGCTTCCCCCACCCCTCACCTCTTCAGTCTTGAGTTTTGTATTAAACCCTCATTGTACCTTTGCTGTGACAAATGATTGAAATGTGTAATTTGAAAGCTAAGCTCCCCATCACACTCTTCTCTATTGTTTATTTGCCGACTCCAAATGGGTTGACTGCCAAGTAAAGTAATCAGAAGGTAATAGCCTGATATCGGCTGAATCCCCAGAGCTGCCAGCAAGCTAGAAAACTACATTCTTGGTGCCGCCTGCAGTATTCATGCACTGAAAATAATTGTGTAAAACAGGATAGCTTGGATCAAACTTCGGCTGACATTTTGCATTGTAAGATTTGCGTACGCCTCGGCCTGATGTGGTTATTAGTAACTTGCTTGGGGGCAAGGCAGTCCAAAGTGCCTCACAGAGGGATGTTGTAATTCATTTGCCCGTGTAGATAAGACAGTGTCTTCCTAAACCAAAGAGCATATCTTTATCATCGTCTCCTCCCTTCCTCCGCTCCTTCCCTCTCTCACGCCTTTCCCCCTGTTGTTGCGATCCTTGCAAAGCGTTGATTTTATTGAGTGTGGCAAGTGGCAGTTCATTAAAAAGTGGGAGCAGATGGGGAAGGGATTGTAGAAGAAGATTAATGATGCACACCGACAACTAAATAGGCCCAGGTTTCGGAGTAAACACAATCACTCCGGCTTCCTGGGAGCGGGTAATCCTCCTCTGTCAGCTCTGTTCTAGTTAGCTGGCAATGGAAGCGCTCTGGAGAGCTAACAAGAGGGGAGGCTGTCTTGGGCACTGCAGTGACGTCTCTGTGCCTTCGCTAAGGATGCTGACAAGCAAAGATGATGATTCTGTGGTTGCCTGGGGACCCTGGTCCTGCTGGCAGAGCCAACTGGGAGAAAGAGAGGAGGAGTGTGGTCTAGTAGGCAGAGCAGGGACTTGGGAGTCAGAACTCCTAGGTTTTGTTTCCCACTTTGCTACTGACTTGCTTTGTAACCTTGTTACCTGTGCATCACTTCTCTGCACCTCAGTTTCCCCATCTGCAGGGAACAGCTAGGTGATCTGTGGTTAAAGCACAGGAATATAGGAGATTTGACTCCTCTCCCTGGATCTGCTGCAGGCTTCTTGTGTCACTTTGGGCAAGTCATCGCAGTTCTGTGCCTCCGTTTCCCCTTTTGTAAATAGGTATTTATGAGGCTCAGTTCATTAATGCCAGCAAAGAGCGTTGAGATCCTTAAGTCCAAAGGGTATTAATGAAAATGCAGAATGTTATTTCAGCAGTTAGTAGTGGACAATAACCGCTCTGATGGAACTGACTTGAGATACAAACTCAACTACCTGCTTAGGTTGCTACCTAGGGTGGTGAATGTAGGTGGGAAAGGTGAGGTCAGAAGGGAGCTAAGAGAGAACTGTTGCTAACCGATTTGGTTGCTGTGCATTTGAATTACCCTAATTATGGGTGCCACACATAACACATTGTGTCAAATTCTGGAGCTGGATTTTTAAAGACAGCTGGCTAATATTACACCCAGTAGGACTATCTGAAGTTTTGCTGGCTAAAGAGACCGTGAAGTAGTCCCATGCTTCAGGTATCCACTGATTCCCACAGGGGTCAGGACAGATTGTGCCCTCCCTCCCCAGAGGCAATGCACAGCTGGACAGATGTATTGCTGGGGTTCCCCCACCTTCCTTGGAAGCATCAGTTATTGGCTGCTGCTCAAGCCAGGACACTGCACCTGGGGGTACAATGGTCTGATCAGATGGGGTGAACCACGTGCCTCCTGTTGTAAAATTATTGCTATCAGAAATCCTGAGAGTGAGGTATGGGAAAAGGTGACTTTGCTAAAGGACTGTGATTCCTCAGCCTCTCACACTGCTCCTGTCCGTGCACTTTGGGCTGGTGTTCAGCAGTTATTTTACAGCCGTGCACACCTGCTCCCACTGAGACTGGTGTCCCCGGGTGTCAGGTGCGGCTCACTCACCTAGTGAGAGAGAGTCCTTGCCCCAAAGAGCTTCTGGTCTAAGTAGACAAGACAGACAAAGGGTGGGAGCAGAAACGGAGAGGGGAAGTGATGTGTGCGGCCCCTCCTAAGCCGCTGTGATTGCTGCTGGGCGGCCCACGCCCAGGGCGGCCCACGAGCCTTTTACTCCTGCCTGTCTCAGGGGGGAGTCAACTCCCCTTCCAGGCAATCCACAGGTGTGTTTTCACCTTGCTGGCTTGTCTCCTTTTCCACTTTCCATCAGGGCCAGTCTCTATTTGACATTTTAAAACTGCGATTACGAGGAGGAAAAGGACTGTTTTTTTTTTTTTTAAGTCTTGGTGTGACTTGCAGATCAAATTGACTCCATTAACTAGCTAAGGTGAGATTTTTTTCTTTCCCCGGACTGCTGGCTTCGCTCAGCCTAGCCAGGTGCCCGGGAATCAGACTGGACTCTTTCAGCTTCCTACCTTATCACAAGCAATAAAGGTTCTCACAGTTGGAATTTAGCTGGGCAAAATAGAATCCAGATCTCTTCCTGCCTCGCGCCCCTTTGGCTCAGCTTTACTGTGAACAATAAAAGAGTGTGTGTGTCATTCTCTCATGCTCTCTGACTCAGAAGACTCTCAGGTAGCAGGGACAAAGAAGGCTAAGCAAGGGGCCATTTTAGAGTCTCTTTTCTGACCTACTAATAAACGTCTTATTAGTTTGGTTGAATGCACAGACTGGGCACGCTCGGTCATCATTAACTCTGCAGAAAGAGACAGGGGTCAAGGGAAAGTCTCGCTCACTGAGGCACTACTGCAGCCTTTTGGGGGAAGTAATGGTATAATGAGAGCATTATGCAATTTGCTCCTTACTTTTAAAGCCCTCCCACAGCATAAAGGCATCGGCCTCCTCTACACAGCCAGTGTTTGCCCACCAAGTATATGAGCAGCTACAGTAACTTCCAGTGCTAAGTAGGGGAAAAATGGGGTTAGAGAGGAAGCCTGGTCATATGCTTAAGGGAGCGTGCTGGGACTTCTGTGCTCAACTCCAAGCTGCACCACTTCTACTCAGGGTGAGGTTCTCAGGGTGCTCAGGATGGCGAATCGCCTTGTTCCCCCTGCCTCCAGAGAGAGGAAAACATGCTTGTGCTTAACTGGGGTCAGCTCCCTGACACCACCAGCCTGATAACCACCCAAGCACTCTCCTCCTCTGGCTATGCAGGCCCTTCCTTCACCTTGCTGGTTAACAACAGGTGCACCCCAATACCCAAGTCCCTTTGAATCATTCCCCTGTGATGTCCAGCCCCTGACACTGGCTACTCGCAGAAATCTCAGATCCTCTGCCCCCAAAGGTGCAGTGCAACTTAGTTTACCAGTTTTACTTAGAACTACCACTCCTGTAAACTGCAGCATACTTGTGAGCACTTGCAGTAAAACAGAAGGTTTATTTAAGAAACAGTAGAGATTTAACTAGAAACAAGGGAGGGTGGTGGAAACTACTGGTTACAACACTAAACAAAATCAGAACACACAAACCTGGGTCTACATTTCTCAATAGTTACCTGTCCCATCTAATATGGCAGGTTTCCCCTCACCCTCCCCAAGGTCAGTCTATAGCAGAGCTGGCTGGTTTCTCAAGAACCAGGATCCAAATCCTTGTGCATTCTCCATCTGCCTGGGCCTGTCCTCAGTAAATGGATGCAGAAGGTCTTTTCCTAGACTGAAACCAGCCTTTGGTGTTTGTTCACAGCCAGGGCAAAGCTTTGTCAGGTGGAATGTTCCTTTTTCACCTCCAGGAGGTTTCAATTGTTCGCTGGTGCCCCGATGGTTTCCCATTGCTAATTCTGGGAGGGAGCAAGGCTGGTCAGTTGAGCCTTATATTACCTTTCCATCTGGTAAGGGAGGCATGACCATTCCCTCTTGCTCGGATGAACAGTCCCGAGGCCCATTACCACTTGGTGATGAATTTCTACTCCATGTCCATAAAGCAGACTTTCAATCTTCTTACTTTGTTCCTTAAATATTATCCATACCTGCAGCTCACAATGATGCTGAGTCTTGACAAGTTGTGAGCTTTCTGTAGACCCCTCACTTGATATCTCTAATGGATGAATACCCTGCAAGATGTGTTTGGTGTGGTGTGTGCGACAGGCCTGAGGTGAGAGCTGTTTACAGAGAACAGGGGACCCTTTGGCCGGAGGTCCTTGTGTCACAATGACCTTGCGCGAGTCACGGTCAAGTGCTCTACTGCTGCCAAGTTAGCTTAACACGAGTGTCCGACGCCGTTGTCCGAACCCGTTTGAGGCTGTGCTCTAGGTGAGGGCCAGATTTCACTGGTGCCAACACTTGTGACTTTATTGCAAGTCTTGTGCTAACTGATCCTTTTCCTAAAGCCTCAGCTCCCGGAACTGTGTTTTTGTGGGAACCTCAGCCTTTGGTTTAAAAATAAAAGGGTTCTAGCCCACTTGGCTGTGGAGAAAAGCTGGAAGATCAGACCCTGGTGCAGCCTAAACGCTCAGAAACCGAAGGCAAAGGAAAAATCCAAACTTTATTTTTTAATTGAAAAAAAGTGCTGGTTGGGGTTCAGGAGAACTCCACACCCAGCATACACGCAGCCTGCTGATCTCCTTAGTTTCCAACCCCTAAGGTCTCTGCAATTCATGCCAGCCCCAGACACACACAGACTGCTCCCCCGTCTCCGCTGTGCACGTCAGTATGTGAGGAGGGCCTTGCAGGATCCGTCTGGCCTTTCATGTGTTCACAGAAATATTGACCCTCCTAGCAGGGTCCCTCGCCCAATTAATAATGTAATTCTTAGTGCAGTGCTAGCTCCCTTCAACCACAGCTCTCAAAGCAAGCCACAGGGAGGTTTTGCAGTCCCTGCCTCACAGAGCGGGAGCTGAGTGAGCAGAGAAGTTAGGGGTTGCAGTTTTGGAAGTGGCCACTGATTCTGGGTGCCCCTTGCTGGAGACACCTCCGGTGTGGTTTTCAGCGAGCTTCAGGTCTAAGCGTCTGACAAGATGGAGGAGGTGGCATTCACCATCTGCTGAGCCATGAGGGCAGCATCTTGCAGGTAAGCGCTAAGGAGAGATGTGCAGGATGGCCAGGTGGGAGCTTCCCCGCACGGAGAGGGGACAGCATGGAAGAAAATGCAGAGGAAGAAGCAGACAGGCAGGGAAACCTGGATATGGAGCGGGCAGTAAGGTCTTATGAGACCCCACGTCTCTCAGTTAGGTGCTTATCTGTCCCCATCATCATCATCTTGCAATCTAATGTGTTTATCCTCCGGTTGGGAAGTGCTGTTATCCCCATGGGGCAGGTGGGGAGTGGCATCAGAGACAGTAAGTGACTTGCCAAGTTTGCCACGGGAGTGTCTGGTGGAGCAGAGTAATACTGCAGCCCCTGGACCACCCGTCCTCTTGGGCCATGCCGCCTGGTTAAACCGTTGGCCAAGGTTCATTCAACAGCCACCTCCCTGGCTCGTTTCCCTTGTGGTGGGGATGCTGAGATGCATGGGCAGCACACAAAGACAGGTGCTGCTTGCTTTTGAAAACAGAGATGTCAGGTCTGACACGGAGGAGCCTGACCACTCATTAAGCGTGCTAGATTTCTGTCAGCAGCCTCTGTTCCCCGCCACGACAAAGTTCACCTTTCCCTACCTGCTTTGCTTGTCTTGGCCTTAGTCTCTTTTCATTTTTTTTTTTTTCTGACAGCACTGACCTATCCGCGTGGCTTCGCTTTCTCGCTAATAGAAAGGCCATACACCAGTGAGCATCTGTGCCGCTTGATTTAAATACAGGGTACATTTGTCTTTCAGCAGGACGGCTGCTTCCTGCCAGCATCCCCTCAGGACAAGCCTTTCATTATTGATGGGACTGTAATTTTGCTGCAATTTACAGAAAAGTGCCCAACACCTTGTATAAACTGCGGCATGGAAGGCAGAAGGACACGGGCTCATTTGCACAGTGCGTGAAGCCAGGGTGGCAAGGTTGACTGGTTCCTTTGCTGCCACCCCATGGACAATCTAACCCCCCGAGCTGCTGGCAGGATACTCGGACGCTGCTGCTCCTCCTGCATCAGGCCTATCTGATTCTGCAAGGGGATGGATCAGCCCAGAGGAGAGAGACCCCAGTTCTGATTGCAGGTGGCACCATTTAAGCGAGGCCTGTCTGCACACAGGATGGCTACACAAGATGTCCCTGTGCCCACCATCCCTTAGCCTACCGAGGCCCAAAATGTGGGACCCAGTGTGTGGCAAAGATCTACAACAAGGGGGCACATTTTTTCAATCAAGAAATGTAAATGCTGTTGGATTGTGATGCACTCACTCTGCGAACAGCACCAGGGACTATAGACCTGGTGGGAGGGAACGCAACAGGTTATTCCTCCCCTGTGCAGGAGCTCAGAACCCTTAGCTCTGCTCCCAGCTCTGGAAGACCTCAGCTCTTTGGGCTCTCCCTCCCATGGTGAGCTTCATGCGGATCACAACTTGGCTAGGGCTTTCAGCCAGAAGAGAGAGGCTTTTTTTAACCCTGCTCGTCAGGGCGCTCTCAGGACCTGTCCCCTCCCTTCCCCTCAGAAAGCACTTCAGCTACAATCTAATCCATCTAATTGAATGATGGCAAATCAGGAAAAGAATTTATTAAAGAGGGGAAAAAATCATGGCATTTGGCTCAATGCATGTCTGTCCTTTCAGATCCACAGAGATAATTTGATTGCTGCCTTATGGGTAAGGCCGGGATTTCAGAAAAGAGAGGGAGGCGGAGGGAGAGGTATAAGGCCATTCTCTTTGGGATCAGCCCCTCGGAAGCCACTGGGAGAAGAGGGCATTAAACATCTCTCAGGAAGCTGGAAGGCTCATGCTGAGCCCCGAAGAGGAGGCTCTTAGCCTCGTCCCCCGTGGCTCCCATAGGCCTGTGCACTGGGCCACACTTGCCCCCCATGCAGGATACAGGGCTGATGCTGCTGCAGACGTGGGGTCACCTGGCACCCAAAGGAGGGCATGCAGGGAGGTGGGAGGGGCATGTGGTACAGCAGCAAGGGGAACAGGGGAAGGGCATGGGCACTAAGTGGAGTAACCATCAACCGTTGAGCAACTCTTGACCAGCGGCCAATATGCAGCTCCCTTCGGCAGCATGGACCATCAGTGATGCCACGGGCTCAGCAGACAGGCCCTGTGTTATCCTCGGGAATGGGTCAAAGTAACTTGGTCTGCTCTCCTAGCCCTGGGGCACCATGTACCTGGGGTCACACGTTACTCCTAGGGGCTTGCAATGCAACGTCCAGCTTTCTTTGATGGTTGTAGCGGCGCCGCTCACAGGACGAGGGGCTAGAGAGAAAGCACGACCGACGGAGCAACCCTCCAGCAGGGAGAGAGACTGAAGAGCCCCTGCCACCCTTTGTCACAGCTGCAGGGTAGCTGTGCCTCTGGTCGCCTCCTAGTTTCTCTGGGTGCACTGCTCAGGTAGCAGGCCTCCACCGATCTCCCACTCTGAGACCAGTCCCTGGGCTACAGAACTTGAGTATCCACTGAGCTTACCCAGCAGGCCTGGCTGGGTTTGGCACCTGTGATTCTTCCCTTCCGGAGGCTGTGACCAGCAGTGACTAGTCACCCGGGAGTGGCCTTAAACCAAAGCATAGTTTGTTTTGCAGTCGGAACAATGCCTTAGTGCAACAAAGATTTTCAAACCACGTGCATGTCTGTCTTCCTGAAAGCCTTCCCCTCCCTGATGGTAACCTAGACAGGCACAGCTTCTTAGATGCCCTGGTTCCTGTCTGTGTGTGTCTGGTTTCCTCAAACAACTTGTCCCTCTTTTGATTCCATTTCTACCCTTTGTAGAACTTTGTAGAGTTCCTTTGTTCTTGTGTGTTCAGCTCCTTTCCTTTTCCTGGTCAAAACCAGTTTTTTTTTTTTTTTTTCAGGAAAATTAAGACAAAGTTGCAATAAGCCATTAGCATACTACATCAACTAACCCTTTTTTCAGGATCAGATTCATATTCAAAGAACCTGGCCAAACATTTTGGCTTGCTGGCTGGGGACCCCTCCTCCTGTAAATATGCTAATAAGGGTGACACAATTTCTGCATACTTATGCTCTTTTGGGCATGTCTATTGTGTACATGCTTGGTATGGAAGCTTTTGCATTGCAAGGACCGTCCACATTTTACTACACCACATTTCCATAGGAGGAGAAGTCACATTTTTCTAATAATGGTCATAGCCAGATTTGTAGGTTGGGTGGAGAAAGGCAAAACCATCAAAGCTCTTAGTTCTGGCATTGCCCCATTGGTGGTGAGGTGGCTCCTGTGAGCCATTCATTTGCTTCCAGCCCATCAGTTGAGCTAAACCAATATATTCATACTCTGCACATCCCAATAACCAGGTCAACCCACATTTATCGCCTGCACCTTAAGTTACAATTTCCCGATGCTGGTTTGGTTGCCCCTGTGTGAAATTAATGGATGGGTGAGAGTTCCCAGGGGATGGGGACTAGTCCTTCCCCTCCCAGTTGGCCCTTACAGACCCATGGCATGCTGCCCTGGGAGGTAGCTGGTGTTTGTCTGGGGGATGGAAATGGCAATTTGTTTCTGTGGAGGATTTGCAGCCTGGGTGACGATTAAACATAGCAGTTTGCTCCTGGCTGACGCAGGTTCTTTGCTGGCCTTAGCAGCACCAAGCAGGCTCCTCTGTCTGTGGCTTGCACTGGCCACGAGGTGCTCCCTGCAGAAGCTGCTCTGCTCGATCCTTGGGCAGCCTGTCTGTATGTTTGGCATGGGCTCGTATCTGGCACCTCCCAGACTTCACGGAATGGAAGAGGAAGAGCCCTTCAAACCCTGACATCCTTTCACAAGCCCCGACACAGCCATGCCAACACAGCACGTGGGTGGGGAGGATGCTACCACTCAGATGTCGGCTTGCTGGAAAGCTGTGGATAGTCTAGTGGTACATCTGGTGTGCCTGTGTCGAGTAGTGCTAATGGACGTGTGTGTGTCTGTTTAAGGGGTGTTTAATTTGCAGGTCTCTCCCCTGTGCCGGTTGCCAGCCCAGCTCCTTGCTCTCAGCACGCTGTTTGGGGTCTCTCATCACCCACCCTACCCAGATGGGGGGCCCTGTGGCTCTCACATCCTCGACAGGCTGCAACATCTCAGTGGCCCACCCGGCAGGTCAGACCTTGCTCCATTTTAATGGGCTAGGACCACCCGCCTCCAATGCAGCACCGGATACCAGCTGAGGCAGCAGAGCGGGGATGAGAGTGCAGAGATAACTAACAACCACCCTCCTCCCCACCCCTAGCTAAATAACCACAAACCTATATAAATATCTAAGGGGCGGGGGAGATTATAACAGAGAGGGGCTGGCACCCGGAGCTGAGCTGCCAGAGAGTGTAAGTAATTTAATAAGGGGATGTTTGAAATTATATCATCCCAAATAATATAATAAACCCTAATTTACTCACATTTATCTACCGGAGTTTTTTCTGAAAGCCGTAATCTTGCATCTTCTACAGTGATGGATTAGCGCGATGGAAACTCCGCCAGGGAATAAAAACCCACATCGTGTAGTTTTTGACATGTTATTATTCAGTTTTATCTCAGGCTGCTCATTCCTGGCCCATTACTCATGTTCACAGGGATTTCTCTTTCTCTCTTATTTATTTATTTTTATCATGACTCGAAGCAAAGATGCTAACAAATTGCTCCTCCTTTCGCCTTCTTGGTTTGAAGAATGGCTCCCTCCTCCCTCCCTGGTTAAAAAATATACATACAGTGAGCACAGCTAAGAAGCTACTGCTTGTTGTGGTTGTGGTCCCTGGTTTAAGTCTAGGTTAAATCTTTGAAACCAGAGGGAACTTTAAATGTGCCCACTTGTCTGTAGCTCAGTTCTGCTCTGGACGTTCAACTCAAGAGGGTGATTGGGCAGCACTGGACCGTTTGCTGCATAGAGATGTTGTTGGATTTGGCAAACGTTTGAGAGAGATGGAAAAATTGTGCCATGGAAAATGAAATGGGACCAACTGGCTTATCAGCAGTAGCAGGACAGGAAGTGCATTGTGATGTCACTCATTTAGGACAGTGACATCACTGAATGAATAAGGATCAATAAAACACAGTACCTCAGCATAGAGGCTGGGTGTACTGAAGTTTTTTTTTGGATAGGACCCTTTTGTCCAAAGACCCCATGTCACCTTTCGCAACATCCAGACCAAGCTACAATTCAGGTAAATATATCCTGTAACACCCTAAATTCCCCTGCAGTTTCGACAGCTTACAAAATTCTTCTTCACTTCCTGTTCTAAAGTGTTGTGTAGAGTTGCTGTGCTATGTAAAACAACGTCTGTGTCCTGGCCCAAAGGTGACTGCATTTCCCCAGTGAAAAGACAAGCCCTTTCCCTAGTTATTGGGGGCGAGATGTTTTGTGGAAGTACCTGGCTAAATTAGTCACTAAGATTCTCATCAATAGAACAGATTACAGCTGCTCTAGAAGAGTGGGGTGCTGTTGTTTACAAGGCACAGAATACAAGTAGAAAAGGAGTACTTGTGGCACCTTAGAGACTAACCAATTTATACAAGTGAAATAGATGCTACATATACAAAGGCAACTAGGGAGTGACAAAACCACCCACCACTAAGCAGTGAGGGGGGATGCAAGATATATGGGAGGATCTTTTAACGCCTTTATCTTGAAAACAGATAATGATGGCTATGGAAAATATTCAGAGCTGGGTAGTGGAGGAGCTTACTATATTAGGGTGGTCTACCAAGCTGTTTATGGGATTCCATGGGTTAAAGAGATGGGCTACCTCTCACTTGGGATTCCCATCAATATGGTTTGCCAAAAGGAAATGCTCATTGTTCCAGGGACAAGTACTGCAGCTAACCATGTAACGACAGACTGGAGTTGCAGTTTGGGCCTCAGCACATGCAGTCATCACCCCTTTAATTTTTTAATGCTCTGTGCAGAACAGCTAAAATCATTAAAGCCAGGCATGTAGGAGTCCTCAGCTGGTAACTTTAATTATTGTAAAATTCTGTCTTTATTGCTTATTAGCAATTATGCATTGCAGTACCCAGGATGCAAGGCCCTGTAGTTTTTTCCTGAGAGGGAAGTTTTGTTAACTGTAGTGCTTAAAACCACTAAGAGGTTATTAAATAACTGCAGATTACATCAATAATGCCTGTTATGGTGGATCTCTTGTTTATTACAACCGCTTTGTTTACTCCCAACCTTCAAAGAAATTTTAAAAATTCAGAAACTAATCGAGGCTTCAGCATTCATGTGGTAGAGGGAGCATATAATTCTGCTGCTGAGCTAGAGACTTTCCTAACTTGTGTGCTATCTGCGCAGCCCTACAGTATGTGAGCTAATTACCTCAGGACTTAAAAGAGGGAGCCCTCCAGTATTTTGGAGTTTCATAGGCTTTGTGTGGCCCAAAAGGACAACTAGCACCGGGGCGAGTTCCTTCAGACTTGTTCTCTCTTCTCTGTTGCCTTGATGAGGGAGGGATGTCTTGTGTACAACAAGGATTCTTCAAATCCTTACCCCAGAATCAGTTAAATGCATTTCCCAATGCAAAATGCTCGATCAGAGGTCGGACTTGGCCTCTGGCATTAACTAAAACAACTCCGCCCCCACTTTGATCAATCTGAGACCACGTTGAATTAAAGAGTCTGTGAAACGAGGTGGGGATACTTCAAGGACCAGCTCATTGAAGCTGTTTGAACAGAAATTGCCCTCTGGGAAAAATCATACCGTCTTTTGTGGCGGAGGTTTAAAGGACCAATCATTAGAAGCTGGCATTTCACATTAAAATTGTTCCTATCAGGCAGTGACATTTCTTATGGCCAATGGACTCCAGTTCAAATATTCCCCATATTAACATTCCTTCCCCATCTGTTGTTAAAGCAGAAAACAGAAAATTGCTCTCTCCATGTGTACATGATATACAGTAGATATCTGTATTTATTGACATTTATAATAAACTCTGCCTGTTACATATACATAATGCATGCAGGGCAGACTGTGAAATCTAGAGGTCTCCGCAGGGAGGGATAGGCAGAGTGAAATCCTGGAGGAAATCCCCTCCCGCCCCCCCCCCCCCGGCATTTACAAGGCATAGCTTGCAGCACTGAAGGTCCCTGAGTATCAAGTGAAAATCCTTGCTTCGAGGCCTTTCTACACCGGAGAGACTGTAAGTATATTGACTAGAAATTAGGTATATTAGGAAAGTATTGCCTCTTGGGGTGAAATGGTGGCCAATGACCAAAGCTAAGGCATTGTTTTATTGTCTAATGGAGAGCAGTGTATAAATATTCAACATATTTAAATATTGATTGGCTATGTTAATAACAGACGTGGTGTTGTGACTTTGCAGAGCTCTGAAATCTCTCTGGCCCCTTGGGCCCTCTCCTGTTTCCTCGTTCTGGACCCAGCCTGCACATGTTCATTGAGTTGCCCTGGGGCTGGTGAGCAGCCCAGCCCCTAAAATGGGTGATGAGTTAGGAAGGGGAAAGCGTAAACCTACCGTAGCTGACAGGACCTAGACTCTGGTGGTTTGTGCTTGGCCCTGGTGCATGCAATGCACCCATCCTGGCCAGGAATATTTAACATGCACGAGAAGGGGATGTGTGGGACCTCCCCGACGTTGGCATATAGATGAGCCTTGCAAAATTTCCAGTCACCAGAATGAGTATACATGGGTATGGCAGGGTGGCGTGGGTAGATTTAAGTAACATTAGGTTTCTTCATCATTGTCAATTATAGCAGCTATCATGCCTGGGCTGGTGAGTTTTCTTGATGCATACAATACCTCATTGACTCCAACAGGCACTGGATACAGCCCTAGAGGCTGCTGTGAAGCACCTGGATTGGTCATCCACGCTATTTGGCATAGTTATACTTCGCTCTCACCTAGTACTTGTCATCCCTAGACCGTAATGCCCTTTGCAAAAGGAACTCGGTATCATCCCCATTGTACGGCTGGGGAAACTGAGGCACAGACATGGGGCGTGATTTGCCCAAAGTCAGACAGCTGGCGGGGGCAGAGCCTGAAATAGAATTGATGCTATGGACAGTGCTCTGGCCAAAATGCCACACTGCCCCCCTCGGGGCTCCCATGTGACTGGCACCTGCCTTCGGTTCCTTTGTTAGCTTTTCCTTACGAGTTTTTTGCTCTCAAAGAAAAGGTACAAATATTAGTTGCTGAAGTTTTTTCATCTGACAAATGTTTTTCAAAAATAAAAAACTGTTTGCAAAAACTTGTCAATGTTGACATTTAAAATGTTTTGTAAACACTTTCCACTCTGTTTTATACCATGGTTTAGATCCAGATCATTTTTCAAATTATTGAATGTTTTTGTTTCCCAAAAGCTGGGTTTTCTGTATAAGACAAAGTGGGCAAATTTATGAAAAGTGGAAAATGGGTCAGTTTGAAACCCTGGGAAATGGAAACAGGTTCACAATGTTGTTTTTTTTCCTCCTTGGAGCAGGGACTGTGGTTTTGTTCTGTGTTTGTACAGCACCTAACACAATGGACTCCTGGTCCATGGCTAGCGTTCTAAGCCACTGTCACAATGCTGTTGCTGTTGTTGTTTATTGAGATAATTTCCCCATTTTTGACTGGCGCAGTAACAAAGCTTCAACATCTCTGCCCACCAGATGAATCCCCAGAGGGGCCAAACCCACCATCCGACTACTGAGTCCTTACAACCCATCTTTGCAGCGTCGTGTCGTTCGCCTTGCAAGCACAGCTGCAGGATTCCATGGGCCTGTGTCTGACTCCAGCCATGTCTACGCATCCACTGACTGCGGTCAAGTTTGCTGTGTCTAAACTTTACACTGTGATTGCAATTCACCAAACAACAAACTCCACGTTTGACTATCCCTGTCTAAATTTGCTTAGCTCAAGCTGGAATCTGCAGTAAGTAAACGATTGTCTGTTTATATTCAGCACTAATGAAGAGCCAGTGAACATTGCCCATTAATAACTTAGAAGATGATTGTGTTTACAGAAGGACTGTATACAGCATGTCATACTTACCAGGGAGCTCCTGACTTGCTATTGATTTCCCAATCAGCACAGGCTCTTTTATGTTGTTTCTACATTTGTTTGCTCCCAATAAGGAAATAATCTGTCCAAAGGACGAACTTTCTCTAGCGTCTGGAGTCAGGAGATGTCACCACTCGGACTACAGAACCAAGTCACTGCCCTATTGACCCTGCCCGCCACCTTTCTAGGGAGCCCCTGATACACCCATGGGCAGGACTGGCCTGGCAGTGCCATTCCCAGCACACAGTTGCAGGGACCAAGCTGCCAGCTTGTGACTTGGGTGTTTCTAAAGAGAGTTTATGTCATGGCTTTCCAAGGAAATGAGAGATGCGCTTTACAGAGACAGAGAAGGTAACTCCAGGCAACAATAATATGAATAGAACCACTGGGCCAAACCCCTGTCGCCTGCAAACCAAACCAAAAATGCAATAGACTAAGAAGATTTTGCATTTCTACAATGCCTTCACTCCAAGGGCCTCTGAGTGGCTTACCATTGTCCTTTAATGGAGCCTCCCCCCCCCGCCCCCCAGATGCTCCCTGGCATTGTCCCCAGTCCCCCAAGGCTGTAAGTGCTGAGTAACTGCCCTCCTCCTTCCCCACTGAGATCCCACTGGGGTTCAGTGGCCAAGCCAAAACCAGACCATGGTAGTTTTTGCTTCCTGATCTCTTGATTTTCCTCTCCAGAATCACCCTTCCTTGCCCACAGAAGAACCATCACAACTCTGCCGAACAGCAATCTGTTGGTTCCAGGCACTAAAGCTGTCATAGGAGGGTACATTCAAATTGTTAGTGGCCAAGACACTGGAATGACTTTAAAAGGACTTGAAGTTTGCTGACCTCTTGCCTGGAATATTTTCATGTTCCCTGCCTTCCTAGGAACACAACTTCTGTTGGGTATTGAACTACGCCAACATACCACAGATCCCACGTTCACTGGCTTTTCAAAGTTTAGAGTGGGAACCAGGGTACAGTTCCTTCAATGAGCCACCACTTGTCTGCTTGGGGAAGAGAGCATCTGACCTTTTCTCCTGACCTCCTTGAGCTCCGTGGACCTGTTCTCTGCTTTAGAATTCATGTCCACTGTCTGGTTACTTCTGTCTAGTCCATTAAGATTCTTCAGGCCTTGGAGTGCGGAGGGGCAGAGAGCAATGCTTTCTCTTGCAAAGCTGAGTATTTTAATATGTATATATTTTTGGTTGTTTGCTAGCTTTGAACAATTGTGTGGCACTTGTCAGCCTTCTGCAGCTGATTCTCGGGCACATTTCTTTGTATGCTGAGGAGCCTAGTATGAACTACCATAGAAATCAGGGAGGTGATTTAATTTATGTGGTATGAGAGGGGGAGAGACGGAAGCTTCTGGAACCTACAGCTCTCAGTCCATGGCTATACTATAAAGAGTACATCCCAGCCTTCACTGCCCTGCTTCTGCCCTATCAGACGGTTGGCTTTGCCTTTCAAGTGAAACATAAATCTGAGGTCCTGATCGCTCATAGGTATTAAAGAGCCCAGTGGAATTTTTCACAAGAATCAGAATAATATTCCTAGTTGATACCAGAGCTGTATACCAACACCGGTATCTCTATATGGTGCGTGTGTGTGCTTAGTTAACATATAAAAAGATCTAATGGCACATAAGAATAACACATTTGTTGTGGTGTTCATAGTTCTGTAGGTTCAATAAAGTTATTATGTGCTGCAAATGGCTTCCTGGGTGGAGCTCTTGCAACGGGTAATCCAACGGCGTGTGGGGAGGGCAGGGGTATATATCCAGGGGTTAGAGCAGGGCAGACTGGATTCTATGCCACTGACCCATTCTGTGACCTTAGAAACGGTACTTTCTAAGTCCCTCTCTGAGCCTCGTTGACCCGTCTGGGAAATGGGCCTGAGTCTGCTTCATCTCTCAGCAGTGTGAGGTTTCGTTCACTCCATGTGGCATGTGCTTTGAGGGAAGATGACCGAGAAGCCTAAACTATTGATCTGTTGCTTAAATTCCCCCCTCTCCCACCAGTTTTAATGCAATCCAGGGCTGTTCTAAACTGCTGTGTAGAGATCACATCCGCTACGTGTGTAACACACACAAATAGGGCACGTCCACTTAGCACTTTTGCTGGAGTCCTGCAGGTGCAAAGAAGGAAGAAAGGCACAGAGGGTAAAATCCCATCAGGCTGAGAGACCATTGGGTGCTTTCAGAGTTGGATTGCTTTTAAGGTCAGAAAGGACCACCAGACTCCGCTAGTCTGACCTGCATGCCACAGCGCATAGAACTCCACCCGCCAATTACTGCAGCAAACCCTAACTCCTGTCTCAGCCAACTTGGAGCTGTTAGAAGGACATACCATCGAGATTTACAAGCATCAAGAGATGGAGAAGCCACCAAAGCCTTTGGGTAGCTTCCCAGGGCTGATTACCCTACTGTTAAAATGTGCACATTAGTGCTAGTCTTAATTTGTTGAGTTTAAGCTTCCAGCCATTGGATTGCTTTTTGCCTTTTCCCGCTAGATTAAAGAGCTGTCCACTATCAATAATCTCTGCCCCACGTATCTATTTACAGCCTGAGATCACATCACCACTTTACCTTCTCTTGGATAACCTGAACAGAGGGAGATTCTCAGGTCTCTCACTATAGGGCAGGCTCTCTAGACTTGTGGTGTTTTTCTGAACCCTTTCCATTTTTTTAACACCCTAGTTGAAGTGCAGACACCAGAACTGGACACAGGATCCAGGACTGGTCTTACTCGTGCCTATAGACAGGAAACACCACCTCCTGCCTCTCCTTGCTATTTCCCTGGATCCAAGGATCACATTAACCCTCTTAGCTACAGCATCGACCTGGCAGTCCATGTTCAACTGGTTATTCATGGTGGCTGCCAAGTCCCTCTCTGTCTTGCTGAACAAATAAAAAGTCACAGGCCCTGCTCCAAGAAACTTACAATCTGATTTTAGCCCACTCAACTTCTGGAGGGCCCATGGATCAACACTGGGTCAGACCAGAGGTCCAGTAAATCCAGTACCTTGTCCAGTGCCAGCTGCTTGAGAAGAAGGTGCAAGAAACGCTGCAGTGATGGGGTAACTCTTAGAGGTTGGCTTGTATGCTGAACATACCTGCCTACCCAGCCTGGTAGCCTTGCTGGAAGTCCCTGGGGTTTTCAAGGGCAGGAGATTTTGTTGTTTGCCGGTTGGGTTAACGTGGTGGGTGAGAGAGAGAGAGGGTAGCCTCTCCCTACCCTGCACCATTCAGGAGCCCCCGAGACTGCTGTGCATGGGCCCCCACCCCTTCTCCAGAGCAGAGCGATAACTGAGCATCTGCATCTTGCCTCCTTTCTCCCAACACCTCCCCTCCGGGGAAGTGTAAGGAAATAATATTTCTTTACAAATACAAATGTTGTTATTGAGCCAAATGAGAGAGAGTATTATGGGCTTGTGGAATTGTCAGCAAATGTTGTTTAATTAGGGCGCAGACATAATACTCATCATTACCCTGTAGCTGGTTCTCTGATCTAAGGCTCTCTACCCCCAGGCTTCCTTGGCTACAGTGAACTCCGTAAAGCAGACACTTTCCCTAACTCCCTCATCAAATACCTGCGCCAGACTCTCAAGGTTAGCGCGGTGGGGGTCAGCCGTGTTGAAATGTTGATTACAGAGTCGGCAGGAGCTGCTAAGATTTCTAATTAAGATTAAAGAATGCACAAGGCTTATAAATGGTTCTTAGGAATGTATAATTTGATTAGCCTGTTTTCTCATGGTACTTTAATTTCTGGATTAGTTAAGATGGCCTCTTATTGCAGGGCTCCTAACTGCTGCCTCTTCCCCATTCTGTACAGCCTCGTCAGCCGTGCACAGGAAGGGCCCAAAGCACTCTCAGATCTCAGGGGGCAGTAGGGTCCCAGGGCTAGTTGGGAGACCTGTGGTTCCAGCTCTTCCAATCCCTGGCTGTGTGACGTTGGGTGAGTGACTCGCTCTGTGATTCAGTTTCCTCATGTCTAAAGTGTGATAGCCGTCAGCCCCTCTGCTGTGAAGTTCACTGCGCTCTGCGGGTGAAAAGCCCTCGATTATCTGTGTTGTGGTAGCCCCGAGGAGTCCTAGTCAGCAACCAGGATCCCAGTGAGCTAGGAGCTGCACAAACCGAACAAAAAGGTGGGCCCTGCCCCAAAGCACGTACAAGTATTGTTAGCACAGTCTGCCCTGGAGCCAGTTCACAGACATACGCTCATATGCAAAAATAGCTATCTCCACACTGCCAAAAATAAAAGACCCGTGGCATGACTGTGGCTATAAAACCGCAGTGTAGATATTCAGGCTCAGGTTGGAGCCAGGTTCTGAGAGCCTACCCCTCTGCAGGGTCTCAGAGCCTGGGCTCCCCCCCCCCCTCCCCCCCCCGAAGCCTAAAGTCCGCACTGCAATTTTATAGCCTGATCCCTGTCAGCCTGAGTCAGCTGCCCTGGGCTCTGAGGCTTGGTATTGGTAAAGCTGGTGTTGGTGCCAGGAGCTCATCTGATCTATTTATCCATTTTGCTTGAGGTGGTTTTGGATACACTAAACACTGCAACTGTCAGTACCCAGGTAGTAAAGCCTTTAAAATGTGAACCCAGCCAGGGCATGGTGCTTACCTGTGCTCCGTCGCCTGTGATGTTCTTCCAGATTCTCAGTGCTTGCGAGGAGTTCACAAGGACTCACTGTGAACACAGACTGGTGCCTGTCACAAGGCTAGTGTTCAAATCATGATGCACAGCCCAAAAATAAAAAGCAGATGTCTATCCAGAGATACCAAAGCTCAAAAAGTGAGCTCTGTGTGTGGTCCCAGCCAGGCCACTTGAACACAGAGCTGGTGTATGCACAGCTTCGTGCTCTAAAGCAAAAACTTTAGCTCCACCAACAGCCCCACAAAACACGGTGAATAAAACTCTGATAAGAAACAAAGAACCTGCCAGTCAGCACAGGAATTGTCATTACCAGGGTAAACATCAGTCCATGGTGCTTCTGCCCTATGCTAACACCCTAACAGCAGCTAGCATGGTCGATCTTCAAAGAGCTCTCTGCATGCTGCGGGGAAAGCAATAGCGCTGTGTTAGAGGGAGTGATGAGGCTCAGAGGGAGTATGGCCACAGAGGGTGTCAGTGTGAGGGCTGGGATTAGATCCCTGGAGTTCCTGCTTGGCTCATGCTTCTGTGCTCTCCCCACCAGGCCACACTGCTCCAGGCAAGCTGGCTGGGCCTCAGATGGGGCAGAGAGAATTGTGCGTGGTCCTGCGCTGGGTGGTTCTTCAGGGACCTGCAGCAGTCACTCAGGCTGCGGGAGGACTGTCCCGTGTAGCAGGAGGCACCTGAAGGCTGAGTGTGGGTGCTGAAGGGAGGTCACACCCTTCCTGCTAGCTAGAGGGAGACAGCAGCAGCTCCTAGTTGGTAATTCAGATGGAGTCTGGAATTGATTCCCATACTCCCTTCTTTCATTAAGGAATCTACCATGAGACAAGGCGAGTCAAATGAGCTGGTTTGGCTGCCCGCTCTCCTTCCCCAACTTGCACAGCCGCACTAGGCAGAGCAAGCAATGCTACAGAGCGAGTGCCCTACCTAGGGAGAATCTCTATTTATAATTTGATCCAAATAGGGAGGCAGGGAGTGGCAGGGAGCTATGCGCCAGCTCACAGGGTGTTTAAATGAGGGAGGACCGTGCCAGCCCTGGGCCGAGTTTCTGAGGTGCGGTTGCAGGTGACAAGCTGGAAACGGAAACCAGACTTCCAGCAGAGAGGCGTGAGATCTTGCCCGCACGGGTGTGCACAGTCCGTAGGTGTGGGAGGTGAATTCCCATGTTCCGCTCACTGAAAACCGACCGAGCTGCTGCTTTGTCGGCAGAGGCAGGTCGGATCTGTGAGGGGCAATCCACGGGCCCCCCCAAGTTCTCATGGGGCCATTAGTACTTGAGATGTTCCGCAGGCTGTAGGCCAGCTGGGCCCAACAGGACATAACAGCGCCTGCTGCCTTCGAGTGGCACTTCCCCCGTGCCACAAGGGTGGCCTGGGAAAACATCCAGAGTAGAGCCAGACTGGTTTGGAAAGGCAGAGAAGGGAGGGTGAGATCTGGTGACTCACGTGCTTAACCCAGTCCATCTGCACGAAGGGAGATGCCCATCTTTCCAGTCCAGTTTGCCTGACACCCACTGCAGATGTATGTCCTGTGCCTTCCACGGGGGGGCAGGCAATGGCCGTGAGTGTATCATGTTACTTGGCGCTTATATGGGGGCAAGGAACACACAAGGTTTTTGCCACTTAGTGGCCGTGCTGAAGTCGCTAGTGCATTCCCTGTGCACCCGCTGGCCAGCCCTGCGTGCTAAGGCAGCTGAGCCTCAAAGCAGGGTATTCACAGGCCATATTACCGTGTTACTCATTGTATTGTGGGAGTGCCTAGATGCCCCGTCATGGCCCAGGACCCCACGGTACTAGGCGTGGAACAGACCCAGGACAAAAAGACAGTCCCTGCCCCCAGGAATATGCAACGTAAGGAGCTGATGCCTCTCCCCGTCTCTAACACTCAGCTCATCTCAGCCACCTGCGGCTCCAGGCAGCTCTTCTGGGTGGGCAGCCTGAGTTGCCAGCACCTCCCTGTGATGTGGCCTGACCTGGCCGGCCCTTGTCCCCTACCCCTCATGTTGGGTCGAATTTAAGGTGTGAGTAGAGCTGGGAGGGCCATTCCATTTGCTGGAGTCCCCCAGGGCTAGGGAGGAGAGAGGGTATGATTTATAGGGCTGCCATGCATCCCCGTCCCACCTGAGGAGAGCGCGTCACATTGATGGATCTGCCTCATTTTCATCGGGATTCACATGCCAGGGCAGGCAGCGTGAGGGGGGAAGGGGGCTATGCTCCAGCTGGGCTCTGGAGATGGAATATGTTCACTCAGACAGCAACCAGGGACCCGGTGGAGAGGGCTGGAGCACCATGGGCAGGGCTGGGCTGGCTTTTCGTCTTATACCCCAAAACAGTCCTGATCCGGCTGAGCCCAACCCTCCTTGCTCAGCGTTTGCTGTGGTGTCACCTGCCTTGCCAGGGGAGAAAAATCTCCAGAGGGATCTGCCTGTGAACATTTAGGGCTTCTGCAGCTGCAGCGCTGCTTAGCCTACGCGAAACCTGCCTCAGGTGGCATGTGACTAGGATTCATCACTGAATTTGGTCCGCTGGTTGGATCATTAGCTAAGGATGGTCCTTTGTCCTTTTAAAGAGCTGTCTTGACCTAGGAGTGCAGGGAAGGATTGTGGCATACAGACCAATCTCTGACCCGTCCTTCCATGCCCTGTTAACAGGCTGTCAGAGGACACTGTCAAGCTTTAAATGTTATTGAAACTGTTCCCTAGTTCCCCCTGGTAACAGCACCCTGCAGGCTGTTAACGCTGGACAGACTGAAACACTGAACTGGCTTTTCATTCCTGATTCAGATTGTGCAGGGTTCCTTTCCCACCCTGTTTCAACTGGGATGGGTACTTTCGCTGCCTGGTTCTCATGCTGTCACCCCAGTACAATGTGGTAGGAGTCAAACTGTGAACTCGGCAGGGAATATTTAAATAACAAGCGAGCCACATCCTCAGCAGGTGTAAATCAAAATCCACCGAGCTACCAGCTGAGGATCTGGCTCCGTGACTTCAATAAACAATGACAGAAGCTTCGGTATTCATTCTCAGTTTGATTTGTGAAATCTCCCGCACCTCCCACTGCCCAGCAGCATCCCCCACTGTTCTCTTCACAGATACCTATATTTTAGACTCCAGTTCCTTGAGAGCATCCCTTCAGCTCCAGCTAGGAAATGCTCTTAACGCTGGGTGATTTGCTTCTGTTTTGCTGGAGCTCAGAGTAACAGCAGCCCTGGCGGGAAGCTGTTTGAAGGCAGGTGTTATTGGAGAGGAGAGCCTTGTACATGATGTGAGTACACAGACTGATTTGTCAGTGCGGTGACACGTTTAACGTTCCCGAGGACTTGGGGAGGTTGCCGATGTAAGAGCTTAGGAGGCTGCGTTGTTGTGTTCTGTGGTGCAGGGCCTTAGTCCTGTGGCTGCGGGGGTGAACTGTGCCATGGCTAGAAAGCAGGGAAGGAGATGGCACTTGGGGAATAGACTCCGCATCAAGCTTTGCTTGGAGACGATAGATTTTGACGGCTGCCGTTCAGAGTCTGTTGTGAGAGGTGTTGCAGAGGCAACTGTGGAGTAGGTTTGTCTGGGTTCATGTCCCCAAGTCCCCCTTTGCTGAAGTGCAGAAAGTCTCATGGAAACTCAGCTGTCTTCCCCTAAGTGCCCACGTTCCACCCTTCTCCGCCGCAGCGTTTGCACCTTCTGCCATGCTACCCCTTAGGTTTGGGGCTGGCTCACTTGCCTTGGAAGCCAAGGTGATGTTTCCCCTCCTTCAGATCCTTCCCAAGAGATGCTGCTTCCACAAAGCCTTTCGGTTCTGCTCTCCCACGCCTCCCTGGAGCTTGCACCCTGACTCAGGCTCCAGCGTGTGTCAGACGTGTTCTCAGGCTGAATTAGCCCATGTGCTCCATAGTGATGGGGAGCAACTGGCCTGATCAGGTGGGGTGAATGTGATACTAAATATGTGTTAGCAAATTCGCATGCTTCGGCTGTGTCTTTGTGTGGTGGGGTCTGTATTAGAGGGGCCCATACTTAGAGAGGCTAGAGGCAGGAAACACCCCACAGCACATCTTTCCCCTCCTGGGATTCTCGCCTGCTGAGGCCAGGAGGGAAGCTTTGGGAAGGAAGGCGGCTGAGGCAGGGTGTGACTTTTGGGGCGTGGAGGGGTCTCTTCCTTGGACACACCCCTCCCAAAGGAAAGTGGAGGAGTTGGTCCATTGCTCTCCCCAGAGCTGAGTTTGGACACGACTATCGGTGACTAATGGCCACATGCCTGAGCGATGCCTTCAGCAAGCAGCACCTTGGTGCCGGTCTCACCATCAGCATGGAGGGAGGCTCAGCTGAGGGGTCCCACCTTGGCCAAGCACTGATAGGCAGGTTCCAGCTAAACCTCTCGGTGCTCAGACCACGCTGCAAGGACAATGAGCCCCAGGGAGACATCTCAGTTGCTCTTTGCCCACTGTCCGCACCGGCTCCTGGCACACCCTTCCCTACCGCTCTGCACGCCGTGTGCACACGCAGCATCCTGCTCCCGTCTGCAGCATCAGGACATTGGTACCAAAGGCAAGCTGTTCCCAGCAATCAGCAAGCCAAGCCTCCCGGAGACCACATCGAAACTGTTGCCAGCGAAGAGCAACCCCCTTCACCTGAGCAGGGGACAGATGTGCATCAATATTTATTCGAAACTCCCAGGAAACCTGGATGAAGTGTAATTATCTCAGCTCAATCAACTCAGATTAGCATAACATCAAGTCACCCATCAGACTGGGGGTTTGATTTCTGGGATCAAAGCCGTGTGCTGTAGCCACTGATTAATCGGGTGCAAGGGAGGCAAAAGAAGAAAGTAGCGCACTGCGCTGCTTTGATATTCCAGTTGTTGCTAAGTTTACTTTCTTCTTTGGAACTTCGCTTTCCACCTTCACACCCTGTCTCTCAACTCAGGGATGTTCCTGTCGTCTGGCTCTGAGGTTTCTATAGCCCCCATCACCATAGATTGTTTATGACTTAAACTGAATCTCTCTAGCAAGGATCCTGGAGGACAGAGTTTCTTACCTCTTCTCCCCACCTTGGCTATAGGAGGGGATAATCCCGCTGGTTTTGGTGGGGATGTTTTGTCCAAGAGGAGGCGTCTTGCAGATCAAACTCCCCTCTCTGCTAGCTCTTTCCACACAGCTTTGCCCCAAAATGTTTTATCTCATGTACACATTTACTCTTAGTTATTGTTTACTCAGGTGGGAGTGTGGAGTTTAAAATCAGGGATTTTCAGCAATGAAAAGAAACTGTTAACAGATCCCAGAACAGTGAGCAGAGAATGAAGGACACAGGCTTGCAAAAGGCAAAGTGAATACACGCACAAAACCAATCATTTGAGATCTGGTTCCCTGCTTTCTACTGAGATAGGACGTGCCCTGCAGTAGCTGGTGAGCCCCGCAGCCCACTACACAGCTCCCCATATCTCTCACCCTTTATCTTGCACACAATTCATACAGAATCTTAGACACTAAAGTCAGTCTAAAGCCTACTCCCACCCAGTCGGTTAGTCTGCGTTTTTCTAAAGCACCCATCACACCATTGCGTCCAATCACCAATGCAGGAAATGAAAACCTGTTGTCCGGCTGATGAGGATCATAGTCCCCTGGCCTCTGCACCATGGTACGTTGCCTGTTTCCCAGCTGTGCTATATAAATGGTAAGAATTCAGAGAGCTGATCAAAGGGTAAAAGCTCACTTAGTAAATATTTTTGCTCGTAAACAAGTGTCATGTTCCATTTGCTGCGATTCATGGGATGGTGGCATTCATTACTCATAAGGGTTTGGAGAAACTTGAGTTGGTTGTGAAAATGGTTTTGAGTCCAGGAAATTTAATATCAGCACCCATAACTGTCACAATATGGGGACTGTAAGTACTTTGCAGTCACGATTTACGAACCGTGTTTAACTCTCCTAGTTAGGGAACAGAAACACTGCCGTGGGATGATGTTTGAATGTGTCCTGCGTTAAGGGAAAAAGCAGGGTTGAGCACAAGGATAGCATGCAGTGGAGACAAGGCCTCAGATGACCAACCACAAAGAGGGAGCAGTCAGTGTGAGCCGCTGGTTGAAACTCATTTCTACAAACAGTTCTGTGAATTGCTAGGAATAAGAAATACTGTTGGTGGAACGTCAGGGCTGGTTCATAGATGATTCGCTAACAGAGCTCTTGCCTCCACAGAATAGCCTGCAGGATTGGGCCCTGGATCTGTACCTCACATTATTGTCAATAAACTCTAATAACCTGCTCAAACAGAGGAGTTTGTCTGAAGGATCAACTCTGCCTCTTACAGTCTGCCAGCTTCTTTCCAGCGTGGATTCTACCTCATGAGCCTAGGATGCTGGCAGGGATGGGCATGCAGCATGCCACAGTTTCTTTAACCTGGCTCATTGACTGGATTTTTGTTTTTTGCTTAAATTATCTTGAAGTGTAGGAGAGAGTTAAAATGAGGCTGCTCTGCATTCCCAGCACAGCTCTGTAATTCACTTGCATTTCCTTCCCTGCTTGTCTTTAAATTATCTTCCAAAGCGCAGAAGGGGGGTGTAAAAGATGTTGTTTCTTCATGGCTATTTTGATGTTGTAATTTGAATTCTGGGGAAGCATTTCAAAGGCAGTAAACCAAAAACCAAACAAAACCCTGTCCTATCTAGCGGCGCCAAACACGTGGCTTGAATCAGCAGATGCCCTGTGGGCAACAAGGAACGGGGATGTTTTCATACCCCTTGATGACAAAGCAAACCAAGTTCTCTCCGGGATCGAACAGCAGCAGAAGAATGTTACCTTAGATCTCTTTGGTGGCAGCCAGTCAGCAGGGGTGATTGCAGCTCAGCATCCCAGACCCCCTCTAAACAGATTTCTTCTTCACATATTTATCTCGGCACAAAATCACTCCCATTGCAACATCTTTTTTCCCGCTCTCCTCCCTTTAATTAAGAACTAAATATAGATCTTAATTAAAGCACTGATGAATTTAATTTAGAGTGGCATTACTGCCTTAACTTCCAGCGCTCAAAGCCTTGTTTGTATAATGTATAATATAAGCTAAATGAGTACTTACTTGTTCCCACCATAAATAATTCCCTTGCAAATCCCTTCAGATATGTCTCAGACACTAATCCATCTCCTCCTACAGAATATTCATGGGCACCAATCCTCTTTCTTCCTACCTTGCAGATTTTAATAACAAACCTCCAAACAGCTTGCAACCTTCCCTGTCTAAAATTAGCAAATAATGGGGGAGAAAAAGCAGGGGCATATCAGAGATAGAAGTATCTGCAATTTGGATTACACGTCAAGGTTATAATTTCAACCTTGAGGACCCTGACAAGGAGCTCTGGTTCGCTGTAGAAGCACATATGTAAAGCTGGATGTTACTTTGATTCTCCCAACAACCTATTCAGAAGCAAAGGGAATCAGGAATGCTATGGCCTGGCAATACCAGCCTCGATACTGAGAGTGGATTGGCTGCCAGCTCCTTCTCATTCTCTGGGCTGAGAGTGCTTTGCCAAATAAGGAGCATTCTCAACAAAACCACACACAGGGATTCTTGAGACATCTAATAGGGCAGTGAGCTGGGAATCAGGAGACCTGGTTCTGCCACAGACCTTCTGGGTGACCATGGCCAAGTCACTTTTCCCCCCAGTGCTTCTGTTTCACCTTCCACCCTCTGTCTGTCTTGTCTGTTGAAGGCTAGGGCATGGATTGTCTCACACCGTGTGTCTCTGCAGCACCTACCATAGTAGGCCACTGATCTTGGTGTGGCTCACCATGTCAATAGAGGCCGAGGGAGTGCAATCTTGGGAGAGATCTAGGGGGTTTGGAATGGCTCCAGTAGGGAATGGAGGTGGCTGCGTTAGAAGAGACCGGCTACAGGTTAGAAAATAGCTCCTGCACTATTGGAGTTAAATTCAACTGCACGAGCAGGAGAGCTGGAAAGAACTGGTTCGGACTGGCTGTCCCCAAATCACACCCATGCTAAGCTCTAGCAAGATATCCCATCCCATGCAGCATTGCTGGCATGGAACCGTGTCTGACTGGCTCAGCGTCACTTGGCAGGAAGCTGTTACTTAGGAACATCTGAGATGATTAATCACCCCGCCCTCTCGGCACAGCTGAGCAAAAGGGAGAATTAGAAGAAATTCAGTAAAATACCGCAGGCTGCATGCTGAAAGAGAGGGGAAAAGGGTGTCCTGCAGTCAGCAACCCTTTCTGTGTCTGCTTGGTTCAGGCCAGAATATACAGTAGGTTGATGGCCGTAGGCTGCATGGTCTGTGTTTATTCAGCCTGGGAGCTGGAAAGCCAGAAAGATCCACATGGTCTATCTGCATCCAGCAGCCTCCATAAAAAATCCTCTTTACATCCGTTAGAGCAGAGCCCTCGCTCTTCTCTACCACGAAGGACAGAAGGGGTGATGTGCTTTCGGCCCTGTCCTTTAAGTCTGAGTTCTCTGAACCAGCTGCCTGCACCAGATCCCATTGTAATTCATCCCCTTCCACCCACGCCCCTAGGCAACACTCAGCATGTTTGATTCTCAAACGTGGACGGAGTGGGTGATATCATCTGGGAGCTGTTGCCAGTTTCTGCTTTGTGGCAGCAAATGCTGGGCCTTGGGGTAGATGAGAGCCATTGACGAACCGCATAGAATCCTTGCTGTGAGCAAAAGTGCCAGGGGATTCACTGATGTTACTAAAATTGACCTGCAGGTACATCGGAAGGACTATGACTTTCTCTCTTTCCTGCTATCACTGCCTAGGGAGTACATCAGCCAGAGCACAGTGCCCCCTTTATAAAAAGCCATTTTGTTCTGAGCTAACACTGTCAGGCCTCATTGTTCCCAATATCTCCGAGCAATTTCTAAGCTAAAGGAGTGTTGAATAGTAGTGGAAATATGGATGAACGTGCAAGGCCAGGTGACGCGCCAAAGGAGAGGATGTTGTCAGAGCAAGACTCTTTGCAGGAGAGCACGGGAAAGCTGCTCCTGGCCCTTGGTTTGAATGGCAAGAGGAGATCATTTCCAATGCACCGACCATGCACAGCTCCTGTGGTCCCTGTGTACCCCCAAAGAGATGGCAAAGTGATTTGAGAGGGCAGAGGGCACAGAGGAGTGGGCATCCGAGCAGTGTAAACAAGGGGTCAACAACTCTTGCATCTACAGGCTGCTGTGTACCATGGTCTGCCTAAACACCGGTCTGGAAGCGATGCCCATATGGCATTGTGAAGGGGAAGCAGAACATAAGGTTGGGGCTGGAGTCCCTAGTTCTTGGCTGCACTCTAGACATGCATTCCCCTTTGCCAGGGGAGACCGTCCCACCCAGTGATGGCTCTTCCTCCCCAGTCTCCAGCTGGTAGGGCCTCTGCGGGATTAATTGCTCCGTGCTTACTAGTTTGAGGGTCCAATGCTGTAGTCCCTTGAAATGTGCTTACAAGTAGAAAAGTGGATAAGAATAACAACGTGGGACTCCACTCCGATTCCTCTTCAGTCGTTCCAGGTCAGCTGTGCTCAGCGTACCAGTCAAGAAATAACACCCCCCCCCCCCCCCCGTACCCCTTCTCAGTCAGCCTGGGATGTGAAAATCTTGTTGTGTCCTTTCCCCTTCTATCAGCACTGTTGCTGAGAAGTATTCCGCTAGGGGCAATAGGCTGGTGGCTTTGTCAGAGATGCAGGAGCCAGGCTAGAATCCAGCTCGCTTTGCTGTCATGGAATTGATATTGGCTTTGTGGTTTCTAACTGGAGTAAAAATCTCTTTCCAGAGAAGTGAAGTACACAGGAGTGACTTGGAATCATGCCGGGCGAGCCCCCACTTGGACAATGGGGTGTTTTTATCATGTTAGATAACTCGTAGGCACAACCCTGACAAGCCACAGTGAGCAGATTTCTTGTGTGAGAAGGGGGCTACTTTCATAAGGTTGTTTTTCTAATTAGGAAACAGAGGATGTATTATGCAAAGTGCTTACAAGAAGTTCAGCCTAGCAGATTGCTCAGTAAATAGAACCGCCCAGTGTGGGGTTTTTTAAAGGATGATACTGACAGAAATGGACCGTTCCACTCTTCTTGCAATTGGGGAAAGCTCTGGGTGTTTAAAGTTTGGAAGCAGGATTAGTATGGAAAACGTAAAGCAACTGTGAATGCTTAATAAATGAGATGTTCAGCAATGATGGGTGGCAAAGGGGTGTTGGGTGGATAAATACATTAAGGATTCTGAGGCACTCAAATACTATGGTAATGGTGGCCCAATAAGTATCTGAGATAAGCCAGATAGTGGAGCTGGATTCCGCATTTGATTAAGCAAGGCACCACAATCAAGTATCTCTACAGAGCGGGGCCTGGAGACCAGCGCTTGGGTGGAAAAAATAAAAAGCCTGCATTTTCCCCGTACTCAGCCACGGTTTTGTCTGTCTTGCTCAAATTATTGTTTTTTTTAAGCTCCACTTTTATTCCTTAAACATATAGCAAACTAATCAATTGATTTTCTGATACAGCCTAAGCCGTGTGAACCTTTTATAGGAAGCAATGGTGAGCGGATAGAATTGGCATTAAGGATAACCCCTCCTCCCACAACTAAAAATCCCACTGATCAGAGACTTAATGGGCAGCTTAAAGCATATGTGAGAGAAATGATCAGTCAGTGCTTGAGGGCTGTGTAACATTACACAGCCTAATGCGCAAAGCTATCAACCAACTCCAGCCAGAATGCAGGGGACTGGAATACTTTTTTCCCAGTGGCCATCTGTCCTCCCCATCATCTAGGATCCCAACTTAGATGGGCTTTCTAGCCTGATTCCCTTTTCTGTGTATATGCTTCCCATATCAACGCATGGGTGGGAATGGGTGTAGGATGTAATTTGCCATCTGCAGAGCTGTACTTTTGAGAAATAAGCCTAAATATTGGAGGGGCTATAAGAAGTAGACTTCTGTACATGCATTCCAGTGGAAGAAGAGGTGTTGGTGTGTAGAGGAGAAAGACCCTGCTTACTGTACTCTGGATGGGCAGAAGTCTGACCATAGAGTAAGAGACTAAATGAAAAGCCAATAGAAAACCATCCAGACCTTCATTAAAACCAAAATGCAGGCCATTTTTTCTCAGCAGTATTGAAAAGTAGAGAAATGCCTTTCTCCCCAGGTATGGAGTGAAATCCCTGGGAGAGAGGGACACTATCCAGAGTGCGCCAGTGAGTCATAAGCACTGTCCACAACAGCTGGCCACCCTTCGTTTAGATCTGACTTGGAGGGAAAGATCCCAGTTCCAGGACCAGGCATCAGAAGGAATCAGCCATGCTGGGAATCACCTCACCCTAGGAGCAGCGTGCAAATGGTGTGATTGTTCCTGTTGGCTCGGAAGAGAGACTAACGTAAGGACTTTTAGGGGCTGCTGTAATCTTCATTCTTGCACCTTGCTTCAGAAAGAGCTCCTGGCATGAAACTGAAAAACAGCTTTTTTTTTTTTTTTTTCCCCGTAGAAGTCACCTACTACAGGACAGGCCTAACAAAGAAAATAACAGAACGCCTCTAGCCGTCACCTTCAGCCCCCAGCTAAAACCCCTCCAATGCATCATCAAGGATCTACAACCTATCCTGAAGGATGACCCATCACTCTCACAGATCTTGGGAGACAGGCCAGTCCTTGCCTACAGACAGCCCCCCAACCTGAAGCAAATACTCACCAGCAACCACATACCACACAACAGAACCACTAACCCAGGAACCTATCCTTGCAACAAAGCCCGTTGCCAACTGTGCCCACATATCTATTCAGGGGACACCATCATAGGGCCTAATCACATCAGCCACACTGTCAGAGGCTCGTTCACCTGCACATCTACCAATGTGATCTATGCCATCCTGTGCCAGCAATGCCCCTCTGCCATGTACATTGGCCAAACCGGAGAGTCTCTACGTAAAAGCATAAATGGACACAAATCAGACGTCAAGAATTATAACATTCAAAAACCAGTCGGAGAACACTTCAATCTCTCTGGTCACTTGATTATAGACCTAAAAGTGGCAATTCTTCAACAAAAAAACTTCAAAACCAGACTCCAACGAGAGACTGCTGAATTGGAATTAATTTGCAAACTGAACACCATTAAATTAGGCTTGAATAAAGACTGGATGTGTCATTACACAAAGTAAAGCTATTTCCCCATGTTTATACCCCCCCCCCCCCACGCTACTGTTCCTCACACGTTCTTGTCAACTGCTGGAAATGGCCCACCTTGATTATCAGTACAAAAGGTTGTTGTTTTTTTTTCTCTCTCCTGCTGGTAATAGCTCACCTTAAGTGATCGCTCTCGTTACTGTGTGTATGGTAACACCCATTGTTTCATATTCTCTATGTATATAAATCTCCCCCTTGTATTTTCCACTGAATGCATCCGATGAAGGGAGCTGTAGCTCACGAAAGCTTATGCTCAAATAAATTTGTTAGTCTCTAAGGTGCCACAAGTCCTCCTGTTCTTTTTGCGGATACAGACTAACACGGCTGCTACTCTGAAACCAGCTTTTAAACAGCGATGCGATCAAACAAGCTTTGAAACAAAATCCCTTCTCAGATTTCCTATCACCCCAGGTTAGGAGAGAGAAAGAATGGTGACTGGACTGTTCTTTACACCCCAGATGCTGTTTGATTAGTTTTGGGATACAATTCTCTCACCTGGGTGCTGGGGCAATAACACTAGTCTGGGCTGCCAGCAGCAGATTTTGTCTACAGTCAGGTTTCACTTCCTGGGTCTCCCTTTATGCCCTGGTTTGGTGCTGTGGTGTCAGTTAGTCAATCTGTTCAGTGAGGTTAAAAGACATCATGGGGGGAGATCTGTTCTATTTCTGTTGGTTTCTGGACAGTCCCTAGCCCTCTCCTTTCACTTAAATTTCAGGCTAAAATTAGACAGACAGTTTCTTAATGCTAATGCTCATTCCTAAGCCCAGAAAGAGCAGATGTCTACTAAAATGTTCAGCTATGGAACAGCGGCAGCTTTGGGAGAACCCACTGCCTGGCGAAGGAAGAGGAAGCATTCTTCTGTGCGTGTTTGCATGTCTTCCCCTGTTTGTCCCATTCTTTGCTTCTACCTCTGAGACAGGAGCAAAGGGCCAGCTGAGCATAGCTTGATGCTGCTTGAAGCAAACTGAAAAGGTAAAATGGTGTGAATCGCCCTGCCTCCTGTGTCTGATGGCTCAACTGCCCTGAGTGTGCACCTACAACCAAGGGTGCTGGAACTAGGGCCACTGGGGGTGCGGCGGCACCCCCTGGATGGAAGTGATTTCCATCATATGCAGGGTTTACAGTTTGGTTCAATGGCTCCCAGCACCCCCACTGTACAAATTGTTCCAATGCCCCTCTGTGTGGGAAGCACCTAGTTTTGAAGCAGCCTTCCACAGGAGGTGTTTGTAGCCACTCTTATCTAGGGGAGCACTTGAGGTGGAGCTGGGCGGTTGTTAGGCAGATTATTCCTCACCCCACCCATGGGGAGGAGGCTGAGTGGCACCTTATTGCTGACAGCTGTGCTGCATGGAACAGAGCCGGCTCTTGGGGTGGACGGAGCCGAAAGGCTCATTCTCCTTGCTGCTGAGGCAGGGCTGAGTGACCCCACGCCCTGGAGGCAGGGGTTTGTGTTAGTATTTTGCACTATTGTTATTTCTCAGTGCTCTCTGCCCGAGAGGGGGGCATGGCATCGCAGCCGTTCTGCTGCTGTCTGCGTGCCAGGGGAAGGTATTGAGAACCGAGTACCCAGGTGATAGTCACCAGCCCCCACTGCACTCTGCCCATGTCGTTCCACTGCGCGGACACTCCCGGTTCTGACATCGCTGTAAGTCCTGCTTTGCACCGGTGTTTCCTTGAGCCTAACGGCTGCTGGTCTCATAACACCAAATACGTAGCTGGACAGTAAATAAATCACACCAACAGCATGTTCAAGCTGCAATTTGTGACCTGCTTTCCTCCTCCTCCTCCTAGTACCAGTGGAGGACTTTGGCTGAAAATAAATCATACGGAGCTTTTCTCCTGAGCCATCCAGAAAGGGCCTCCAGAAATTTAAAACAAGCAGCCTCTCCACCTTGGAACAAGAACAGCCTTAGGAGGTGCCTTGCAGGTTCTTGGAGCTGCTGCCATGACCTGCTCCTGCCTTCAGTATTTAATCCCCCGCTTTTCATGGTGACAGCAGTTCCTGGGACTTTCCAGGGAAAAGTGCCGTGTGTGGCTGGGGGAGGAAGTGACGTCAGAAGGCGATCTGTGGCTCTCTTAGCCTAAAGCGGGCAGCTGGGATTTCACATGGCACCGCCATTCTCACTTACATCTCTCTCTCTCTCTCTGGTTTAATGCATCCAGCTCCAGACAAAAGTGGAGAGGGTGCAGCTCCATGCCCTGCAGTCTGTTGCTCAGAGGCTATGGACCAAACTCCGCTGTCCAGTAAGAACTGGTGATTTAGGGTCAGTCATCATTCATCCCCAACTGAGGGCTGCAGAGCGTAATTCCCTGTTAGAGACACTGAGAGAGATGGGCTGCCAGGGAATCTGTAATTACCAGAAGGTCTTAGGATCCTGGCTTTACCCCGTTGGTGCAGCAGCTATTCCTTGCAATAGGAAGGATGATCTTGTGGGTAAGGCCTGGGACAGGGAATCTGGAGATCTGTATTTATTTCCTAGCGCTGCCACAGACTCCCTGCGCAAGCTGGGACAGATCACCAACTCTCTCTGGGCATGCATTCTCCGTGTGTAGCGTGGGGATGACAGTATTCACTCTCTCCCACACTTTCCATGTCTTGTCTAGTTTTGTAGTAAATCCTGTGGGACAAAAGCTGTCACTTCCCATAGGATCATACAGCAGCGAGCCCCATGGGGCTGCATCTCGGCTGGGGCCTCAATGTACTAACACAAATAGAGCTGGCCAGGATGTTATTTTTTGTTACTGTGATGAAAATAGTGTGTGTGTGTGTGGGGGGAATTCATTAAGATTTGTCTTCAAAAGTTTTCAGATTTTTGATGGGGAAAAAAAAGATTTCAGCAACTGAAAACAAAACAAAGAACCAAAGAATTGGCTGCAAACTGATTTAATTGATTTTTGACAGGTTTTTTTTTTTGGTTTTGAGAAAGGATTTGGCTTTTGGCTGAAATTTCTCAGTTTCCATTTTTTGATGAAAAACAGAGAAATTTAGTCAGACATTTGTTTTGATGAAACCTATTTTCCCAATGAAAAATGGCTTTTTCAAATGAAAAGCTTCAGCCAGCTCCAAACAGAAATAATAATTTGCTGCTCCAGCACACAATCACCGATCATCGGGGTAGCTGGTGACAGTCAAAGAGGCAGATAGTAAATGAAATGACCAGAGCTGAATGCAGAAGGCTGGCAAAGGGAAATAGGCTGAAAAGATTGTCCTTAAAGGGGTACCATGTGGGGAAATCCTCAGAAAGTTGGACAAAGCCCTGCCCCTCCTTGTTCTATTGTGCATGATGAGCATAGGTAAATCACGCATGATATCTCATTGTCCTCCCCAGAGGATTCCCCCACTGGCAGCTCCACACTGTTGCTGAGCAGGGCAGTAGCTTTCCTGACTTCCCCACCTGGGCTGGGAGAGGATTTCTCTAGTCTTTCCACGTCTTCTAAGATGAAAGCGAGAAAATAAACATGAGCATTCCGGCCTTTAGGCCTTGATCAGGCTGGAATGACTGAATAATGGATGAAACTGAGAAATGACTTCTTCAGAGCCTGTGCCGCTGGGAGGCTGTCCTGGGGGTGAGAATGGACGCCACCGACAATTCCTTATGGAAATACACACACAGGGCAGGAGGGCGGCAGACAGCACACCTGTGCATCACAGGGGTAGCTCGTGGGGCTGCCCTTCTGCATGTAGGCACACTTCCCACGTACGTATGTACAGCACAACTTGGAGTCCACAGGACTCTCTCCTTCCTGTAGCACATCCAGCTGTGTGAGCATATGTATTTGACACCGCAGCTGTACATGCAGCATGCGTATTGTAGGAGAGGTGCGAGCCGGACAGGATCAGACCTGAGGTCCGTCCAGTCCCCTGTCTCTGACAGTGACCAGCACCTGCTGCTTCAGAGGAAGGTGCATGAGACTCTGGAGTGGGCAATCCTGGAATGATCTATCCAGAGCGGGACATTCCTTCCCTAGCCCATCAGCTAACTCTTGGTTTATGCCCTGCAGCGGGAGGGTTTATGTCACTCCTGCCATTTTATTTCAAGCCTAGCTAATGGTCCTGTGAATGCGCTCATGAATCTGGCCTACAAGGCAGGGACCCCTGCATCCCAATCCTAGCCCTGACATGACTCCCCCACTGGCCGTGGTTCTAGAGGGTAAAGCAAGGGGCTGGGAGTTGGAACGCCTGGCTTCTGCTCCTGTCTCCGCCATCAAATTGATGTGACTTAGGACAAGTCATTTCCTCTTTCGGTGCTTCAGTTTCCCCATCTGGAAAACAGAGTTAACCTGTTAGTGGTTGTGAAGTACTCGGAGGACAAGAAATGCTGAACATGAATGTTTTGTGGTATATTTATGCTCAGCGTTTGTACATATGCATGCATGGCAACGATGTTATTCAGTGGCCCTAGCCATGACATGAAAGGACCAACTCTATTACTTACTGCAAAGGGCTTTGCCCATTAGCAGAGAATCTGTATGCACTTGGAAAGTATGAAGGACCTCAGAGGGGAGGATTACGGTTGACTGAAAGCTGTTTCTCAGCTCCACGCATTAGAATTCTCCTTCCGCCTTTGCAACATTGAGCCCTGGGCTCTCCTTGGTGTGTGCAGTGTTCTGCTCTTGTAGCTCGGCATGTGCCAGGGAGGCTTGGCATATGCGTCTCTCCAGTTTCCACCCCTTTAATTACTGTGTGAGGTGTTTGAGCCATGTCAGAGAGCTGTGTACAGCCCAGCCTCTCCTCCTCGTTGGTCCTCTCTGCTTGTCCCTGCCAATTGTCACTGGCAATGTTACTTGCTGCCTGCTGCAGGCCTGGCTGCTGGTCCTCATTCCTCCAGCACTTATGAGAAAGAGAATAGTTTTGGCCATGCACTTTGGGACAGCAGCCATTAACTCCCCTCCAGGCACTGACACAGGGATAGGAGCAGGACCTTGTGTCCTGGTATGGTTATTTAAATTGCTATAGTGCCCAGCGCCTGCCAGGTCCTTCGCAACCATGAAGTGAGACTTGGTCCCCGCTGTGAAGACAATGAGGGATGCCCCATTCAGGAGGGCCCTGTGGGCCCTGAGGTACCTCTTACACACCACACTCAGCTAAGGGAAGTGAGCTGGCACAAACCAGTTCTGTGGCGTTTTGGCCCAAGGCAGCTGCCTCCTGCTCCTGGTTGAGTTTCCTTTCTGCTGTAGGCTCATTTAGCTGAGCAATTGTCCTGTCTGTGGTATCTGACCCTCCTGAATTTATATTGCAGCAGTTCAAAGGCCATGCAGACCCCAGATGTCGCCTAGGGATCAAACTTTGTGCAGAGAGACAGCGGAAATAGGGCAGGGGGGAACACCATTGCCAGGGATGTCTGGAGGGGAGCGAGAGCATCTCCCCTTCCTCACGTCACTATTTATTGAAACGTTTAAGCACCAGCTTATCCAGGAAACAATCAGGTGGGGCAGGAGGCCTAGTTTCCTGCCCCTTTAGTGTCCTGGTTTTCTGGCTGTTGCTGTCACTGAGGATAGACGCACAACTCATGAACGTGCACACATGGACCGCAGCAAAGCCCACCATGATTCACACGTTGCCACACGCATGCCGTTCAATGTGTTATCTGTGCAACATCAATGCACACATCCATGCGCACACACACGCACGGTGCGCACACATGCTAATTATCATACAGACACCGCTTCAACGCACTCAGTGCATTAATGCATGAATATGTGGAGCTCACCCACACAACACGGAGCATATCGTCCAGCCGGCACATCAACACACACAATACATACAGATACATACCGCACACGATGGCATCTGATGCAGTGTGGTTTCCTTTCTCACGTTATAAGGAGCAAAGCAGGAAGTTCAAAGATGTTGAGAGACTAAATGGAAATATTCATTCAAAGTTTATCTCAGCCACTTTGGTCTAGACACCTGTTAGGAAATCTCCTGAGGGCAGGATTTCTTGCAAGATTCTTGGTATGGATCTGGCTGGTTTGAACTAGGACTTTCTCAGTTGGCTTTGATGTTTCCCTTCTTATTGAACAAGTAAACTGTCCTTCTTAGAGTTCACCAAACATTTTCATCCCTTAGGGAAAAGTTCAAGTTCTGTTCCAACTTTGGAACAAAGATTCAAGTTAATTCTTGCTGTAGATGATCTCTTTAGTATAAGCATAACCCATAGGCCAAAACTATATGTCTTTGTCCAGTTCTAGTACAGTCAGTTGCAGCTCTCAGCCAAGAGATTTAGGGCTCGTCTTCGCTGCAAAGTTAACTCAAGTTATAACTTGAGTGTTGCTCCTAACTCGAGTCCCGTCCGCACACAAAACCTCTTAACTTGAGTGCAGAGGTGCTTTTAACTCAAGTTGACTGACGTGAGAGGGAATGTAGACTAAAGCTCAAGTTAGCACGGCTAGTCAGGTGCTAACACAGCCACTCTGTTGCGTGGCTTCAGGCAAGTCTGACCTGAGTGCTACTAGTCCTCCCATGCCTGCCCCACAATTCCCCAGAAAGGACAGTTAGGTTCTCCCACAATTCTTTGGGAAAGAATTCAGAGCAGCTCAGCCCACTGCAGGGCAAAGAGCCAGGGGATGTGCCCCCAGGAGTCGTTGTGCCATGCACAAGTGAGTGAAGTGTGAGTGTTGTTTCACCGTGTGGCTGCTCCCACTGGAGCTAGGCTGCTTCCTGTGTAGACAACTCGAATCAACTCTGCAGTGCAGACAAACCTTTAATTCAAGTGGTGAAGCCTCATGTGTTTAGCTCTGTAAGTCTCAGCTTCAAAACGTGCTGATAGCCCAAGGGGCATGATTAGAAGGATCACTCTTGGTTTAGTGAAAACTCTAGGGTGAGCCTCTTAGATGAAAGTCCTTGCCTTCTGGACTGATAGTCTCAGCCACTGAACCTGTTCCAGCCTCTCTCTGTTCTCTGGTGCAGGCCCAATCGTTCTTATGACAACACTAATTCCTTGTCTCCTTCTCATAGCTTCCTTCTCCTCCTACCAGATTTCATGGCTTTGCTGCAGCACTTACTGCCCTGGGGAGTGAAAGCCCATTGGTCCAGAATCCAGACTGTATTGACATAGGTGCTGGCACTAAATAGCTGGTGCATCTGATGCCCCTGGTTTTCCTTCAGCCTTAGCATGTGTCACAACACTTCACAATGAATTCAGCTGTCGCTCATGTTTTATTTAGTATAAGTGCCTTAAAAACAGATCAGAGATTCAACTAATTTAGTCGTTAGTAAACGGAAATTAGCCATTTGAGATTTCTTCTGATAAAATTAGCTTGGTGACAAATGCTTTGTTGCTGTGTTTATTAGATTACCATGCTTTCTGCGTTTTAAAGTCAGCACTAGCCGTCAACAATCCTTCAAAAATATTCCCACTGCTTCAATCTTCCCCTGACTTATTTCTTTTAGGGCCTTCTTAATTTGCCTGAGGGGTGGGGGAGGAGAGAGGCTGGATGGCATTGGGCCACAATAATCGTGTTAGGCTTAATTAAAACCCGAGACCAGTAAAGGCTGAAACAAGGTGTCATTTGCATTTGGTGCGGGTGGAAGGTGCTGGATGAACAGTCCTGGAGACTGACCTCTGCTGTTTATCCGCAGGGCACAGGTGCTGGGAGCACAAGCTTCCCATGTGCTCTGTCCCCTGCCAATGCACCCCAGCCCTGAGATGGATGAGAGGAAAGTTTGGTTTCTGGTGTCCATTCAGTCCTTGGTCTCTGTTGAGACTGCCGGTGAGCAGGCCAGTTATGCTAAATATGGTGAAGGCTTTTGCAGTAGGTTCTCCTGTCCCACTGTTAGATCAGCAGCTCATTCCGCATGGGCCGCTACTCACCATGGAGGACTAGATGGACTGTCTGACAACATGATGTTCTGGCCTAGGGAATTGGTGTTGCCAGAAGGCTGAGCTGTACCAGCTCGAGAGCGTCAGGGAGAAGGCCATGAGGACCGAGAGTGGATCCTTAACTGTAAGGTACTGCAGAATGCAAATCAGTCTTGTTTCTTTCCCATCTTCCCAGCCTTTCCTGCAGGCTAGGAAGGAGGGGTCCCCACGGCTCCTTTCCTCCATCCAGGTGGGGAGTGGATCATAGCTCCCAGGTGGCTGATGTGATTTCTCACCACTCTGTGTGTGGCACAGAGGTTGAATATCCTTGTGTTAGGCTAAGAGATTTGCTCTCACTTTATGGCTGGGAAGCAAATCTGGAGCCAGACTGTAAGTGGTGAAAGCCCAGTGCACCATGACACTAATGTCCTCCCCCAACCAGCCTGGTGCACTATCCATTTGCATTCACACCTAAGCCATTCATTCTCTGCATTTGGGTGTATGCGTCCTTGGAGCCTGGCAGCATCCTTGCCTGCTCCAGGAGCTAGAAAGGGCAATCAGCTTCAAGCAGTGGCATCCTGTGACTAAACCCCAGTACCACCAGGGTAACACTTCCTGCCCTGCATGCGACCCTGCTGGCCGTGGTGTGGCTCTCACGGCTTAGATGCTCGTTTCCTTGCACCCGTAATCACCAGGCCAACAAGAGAAACAAATGCTTAAAAAGGAGTGAGAGGGAGGAAAGGAAAGTGTCTTGGGTTTTGTTATGGGGTCAGTGCGAGGCTAGTGAGCCAGGTACCACCAGGAAGCATATACAACTAATTAGATTTCCTTGTAGCTGCTTTGCTGATGCTGCCAACTTCTTCCACAACTGTGCTCCCAACATCAGACTCTGATCTCCATTCAGCCCCGACTTTCTCTCCATTAAGACTTACCATCAGGCAGACAGAATGGCGGGCTTGCAATAAAGGTTTGTGAGGAGAGATTGCAAAGATTAGGACTCTTTTTGCTGGCAAGGAGGAGAGTTAGAGGGGACGTGATTGAACTAGCCAGAATTTGAAAGGGCTGAACAAGAAGCTTTCAGTCCTTTCTGCATACCCTGTCTTGCAGCTGGGGATCAAGGAGGGAACTCGGTGAATTTAAAAAGCTGTCCCTTTAGAACCAAGGACTGGAAATACTCCTTTGCACAGCATGAGGTCACTCTTTCGCAGTATTTGCACAGGGCCCCAAAATGTGCTTCACACAGCAAATAAAGACACCACACTGTCTTTGCAGTGAGTGAGAATAACAAACACCAGGATAACGAAGGGCAAAGGGCACAGTAATAAGATCACATGGTTACTCAGGTTTGGTAGATGCACATCTTGATGTTTGTCAGTTTCTCCATTTACCTCTAGAAAGGCCCCGGTAAGGATGACCGTAGCAGGGAAAAATAAAGCTGGATCCATAAGAACTTTTGCAGCAATGCAGGAATAAGAGCAAACGAACGTGATGTGGCAGGGCGTAGAGCATCACCACCTTTCGGGGTCAGGAAGGGACTCCCACCCACAAGATGCAGCATTGCACTGCATGCTGGTGCATTATAGGATCTTTTGCCTGGCCACGCGTGGAGGCAGGATGCTGGGCTGGATGGACTGATGCTCTGCTCTGGTGTGGCAAAGCTTCCGTTCCTGTTTGCATAAGGGGCCTGCTGTGCCTGCCTGTATCTCTCTACTGCAGCTAGGCAGCCTCCTGTCCGCTCCATTTTTCTGCTCCATTCTTCCCGGTACAAATCATCTGCTCAGATAACAGCCGACATGTTTATCCCAGGGGATATGACTCTGAATATTAGGATGTCAAAACCAGATGCATTTGCAATACATTACTGTCAAATGGGAAATAAAAGGGGAGTTGCCGTTATTTAATTTGGTGCCCGTGCACGAGAGTCTGGGCAGGGGAAAGGGAGCCTCTGCCATCTCCTCGCCAGCTGGTGGTGGGAACTGGCACTTAATAATGACGTAATCAAGCTAAGCTGAGCTGTGGGGCTTCCTTACCTCTCACCCCGGAGCATGTTATCAGCCATTCTCTTGGCACAGGGGGCAGGGAGATCACTTTAATTAGTCCCTTTGATGCAGCTGCGCAGGCCCTGTGACTAGTAAGCAGGCACCTCCTGTCCCGTGGAATGGGCTGAGGACGTATGGCAGGTGGACGCTCACTGTGATTCGGAGAGTACCAGGCGCACACAGTGTGTGTGTGGGGGGTCTCCTGTGCCCCTGGGCATGCCAAGCATAGCCTGGGGAGTTAACCCCTTTGACACGTTCTCCTGTAGGTCCCAGAAATCTCACTGAAGGTGCTCACTCTGTCAGGGTCGCTGCACGTAATTAAACACATACCCTGATGCAATATGTGGGACTTTGCTGAACTCCTCCTACCCCACAGCTGCACCCGGAGTTTGTATAGCACATTCCCAGAGCAGCACCTGGCAGCAGCCTCCTCTCCTTAAAGTGTGGTGAGTTGGGGTTTCCAGTCCAGTTCTTGGAGGATAGGTATCCATGTAACCCTAAATCCCCAAATGTCCCCACACACACAACTGATGCTAATTGGCACTACTTACTAACATGCTCAGTGGAGATGCTGAGCTATGTCTGCTGCCTGGATAGATCCAGAGCTTCAGGGTCCCAGGCTGTCAGTCCAGCACAATTCACACCAGTGTCAGAAAGGGGCACACGTCACTGAGGCTGCCCACGGAGGTGCAGGGAGTTTTGCAGGGCCCTTTATACCAAAGTTACAGATTCAGGCTCTTCCTCTTTCTTGCTAAAACTTTTGCTTTAAAATCAGCAGCTCCATCTGTGGGCCGGTTCACCAGAGCACAGTGCGGCTCATTCATGCATGCCCAGGAAAATGTGTATTTAATTTAATAAAATAAAAGAAAGGCTTTTTGAAGACAAACATCCCAGCTCCTTATGGGGGGCCCTGAGTTTGTGGAATACCAATAAAAAATATAAAAGTGCTTACAAATATCTACAAAGCAAAGTTCTGAGATTGGAGAAGCAGGAGGTGACTCGGGGGGCGGAGGGGAGGGGGAATGACAGCATGTCCTTTGGCAGTAACATGTTGCAGGGTGGGGAGAAGAGGTAGTGCAGAGCTGGTATCACAACTGTGTCCCTTATCAATCAAGGGCAAGTTCTTCGCATAGGTGTCTCTGCCCTTTGGAATCCTGGCTTGGAGGTGTGTGAGTTAAGGCTGTGTCTGCTTCTGGACTGAGGGGGGACGGAGGTTCCAAAATCTGCATCCCAAAGTTCATTAGCTGAGGGACAAGAGCCATCTTGTAGACGTACTCTGCTGTATGGATTAACATTTAAAATGCAGTTCCACCCTTTGTGGAATGCTTAATCAATAAACAATTGCATCCCTTTCTGGGTTTGTTGGGGCCACCGATGTAGCTACTGAAAGTGATGTTTCATCTTCTGGAGAGCTTGAAAGGAGGGATGGAATTTGTTCCCAAGCTCCTTCTCTGCCGGGGGAGTCCAGGGGTGGGAGCACTCTTCAGGAGATAAGAGGATCTGATCGCCCCCAAACCCCCTAATCAAACACTATGTGCAGACAAGCTGGGAAAGGACAATGCCTTGCCCAGTCCTGCTAAAACTTGGGAACTGGTTGGGCAGAGGGGGCACCGATCAGCATGGGGGACCAGGGATGGTCCAATGGTGAAGGTGCTAGTCTGGGACTTGGAAGAGTTGGGTTCAAGTTGCCCGCACTGTTCCAAACTTCCTGTATGACTTTGGGCAAGTCTCTTAGTGCCTCCGTTTCCCCTCTGTAAGATGGGGAGAGTGGTTATTCCCTATGTTGCAGGGCGTTGTGAGTCAGGCAAATGCATTACAGACAGGCGGGTGTTCAGATACCAACAGTAAAGGGGGCTAGATAGCTGCCTTTGATAGAGAGATTCTATCCTTCCTTCTGGATCAGAGCCCCGTGTTGGGCTGGGTGCTGGGGAAGTTGCTGCTGTTCTGATAAGACATAACACTGAAGCCCTGACCAGTTATGGACAGTAAACAAACCAGAGGTCTTTGTGCAGCCTGTGAATTGGAAGGAGCCACATCTCTGTGCGGTTAAATCAAAGCTGTTCCATTTTCTTGTATATTGGGAGCTCCTTCTGGCAGGGATGGTCCATGTGAGTCCCTTTGTCCGGGTGTAAGTGACTGCACAACGTGCAGGGCAATGGCGAATTGAGACCAGAGCTGGGCAGGATTGGCCTCACAGAGAAAAAGTGGGCATTGACAGGCCAGAACTCAGCATCCATTTAGCATTCCTGTGAATATTCATAGACTCTGTCTTTGCATCCTCCCACAGCACTGCTAGGAACACTGGGTGATAGTGATAGTGATATTTTTGTTTTTTTTTTTTAAGTGAAGACACAAAACCCAAAGCACTAAAACATTCTCCCCTCCGAAAATACACAAATCCTCAAGCGGTTTTTGCAAACAAAAAATATGGCGAGTTAAATTTTGAACCTACAATGCTTCCCAACTTTTATTTTCATTAGAGTTCTTGCACATGCGCACAGCCCCAAAATCAACAACACAACAACCCACATACAGCAACCCGCATAGGAGTATGTAGAGATAACATCGATAATAAATAAGCAAATACATGATAAATGCACAGTGGAGACCTGTGACAGCCGCAACTTGTTGCAGAGAAGACAATTTTACTATTTCTTCTTTAACTAAAAATGATTGATTGTTTTTTGCAGAGGATCGGTGCATAAAAAATGATGTCCACAGTTGCACAAAATCGAAGAAGATTTTGATTAACTGCGTAGTGAGACGGTAGCCAAAGCATACAGCTGGGAGACAGCAGCACAACGGGATCTATAGATGAAGCTATAAGAGCTGGTCTTGTCTGTCTTTTTCAGCTGTCCCAAGAGTGAAATTAGACTTGGAGGGCCACTTTCTTGGTGATTTCATTTCCACATGGTATTGCCAAAGTGATATCTGTGTATGGCCCCTTTCCAAGGCCCTGACTTGGGAGAGTAGTTAAGCAGGTACTTCACTTGAACTTGCATGGCAGTGGGACTAAGGCATGTGCTTAGGTGCTTCCCTGAATCAGAGTCCAGATGCAGACATCCAGCTCTGAGGAAGTTCTGGGGGAATCTGGAAGCTGTTTTTATTTGTGGAGATAGGCAGGACTTGTCTGGCAGATTACTTTTCATTGTATTTGTTTGCTCAGCACTTGTTCAGGCTCCAGCTCCCAGGGGAAAGACACCGTAGGGGTAATACTGACCCCTACGGCCACCCATAGGGGTCAGTATACTATGACTCCTGGCCGTAGGGGTAATACTGACCACTGCCATACTGTCAGTGGCCAGTGCCAGCTACCCGAGAGGGAATGAACAGAATAGAGCAATTGAGTGATCCCATGTCGTCCACTTCTGGCAGTTAGAGGCTTAGGACACCCAGAGCATGGGGTTGCATCCTTGGTCACCTTGGCTAATAGCCAAGTTCACGGAGGATCGGTCCATCAATAGCTAATTCTTTTTTTAACCCAGTTATGATTGTCTGACCTCCTGCATAATGCAGGACAGAGATTATGCTTCCCTGCCTCTTCATCCCAGCCTGCATTTATGTAGCATCTCACACATCCTCGGGCGATGCTTCCATTGGACAAGGTACCATCAGAAAGTAACAAGTGGCTACATATAAACCTATAAGGGTTCAGTGAGAAAGAGCTATTCCTCTGCATCTACACCCATTTGTCAAGAGGGTTAAATCTAGACCTACCAACTGTAATGTACAAAAGACTGAAAGGAATTGGGACAGGACAATATGTCACAGGATAGAAGTCTCCTGCCGCTACTCAAATGGCAAGGGGCTTAGCCAGCAAGTCAGTGTGGTTAATCCTTTGATGTGTTCGGTTCTATTGACCATGATTTGTTAATTTCCATAGCTCTTGCCAGAGGAGGGAGAGTGGAGTAAGACAAATGGTATGAAACAGAGATGAAGAAATTCTGTCTTACTAGTTCATCTTGTCCATCCCCACAGGCCCCAGCACAGGGTTGTTGCCTAGAATCTATTCTCTTGGGCTTTGTCAAGTCTGGTTTTAAATTACAGTAGCGATGGGACCTCTACTCCTAAATTGAGGCACAATTCCAATGGCTAATACAGCTTCCATCAGTTCTTTGTTAAATTACACACTGTGATATCTAATCGTAACTCCATCTAGCTGAATTTTTTAATGGAAAATTGGGTTTGTTACTAAATGAACATTTTTGGGCAAAGTATCTGCTTTCTTCAAATATTTTAGCTTTTTCACTGGAAAACTGAAACCTGAACATTAAAAATATTTTGATTTTTAACAGTTTTTTCTGTAATGGAAACTTGAAATCATGCACTGAAAATGTAGGACACCCCCCCCCCCCCAAAAAAAAAAAAAAAAAAAAGATTTAAAAAATGTTTTGGTCAAAATTTTCCTTGGGGTGGGCCTTCTGCCCCTGCCCCCCTCCCCCCCCACACACTTATTTTCTGACTAGCTCTATTTATGACCTGACAATTGACTCTCAGAAATGAATGCTTCCCCCTCCTTAGTGCTAACACCCTTCAAACACATGTAGGGATTGTCATCAATACCATCCCATGAACATGTAGACCTGAGAGTTATCACTGAATCCACCGCCATGTGGGGACCAGAGTGAGTGGGGTGATGGAATTCCTTAGACTGGACACTGTCTGAACAGGAGAGGTTTAGTGCAGATCCATCAGCAGCGTCTGTATTTTGACCCTGGCCATGCCTTCACCTCACATTCTTCCTTACGAAGAAGGGGCTGGTAGAGTAGGTGGCAAACCCATCATTTCTGTTTCAGGATGACCTTCCAAAGATGACCTAGGTCTGATGGGGGAGAGCTGGCACTGGGGGAGGTAGTGTCAATCCTGCTTAGGCCTGAGCAGGGTGAGTGACAGAGTGCCAATGTCAGAAACCAGTCCCTTCGTGCTGGTGTGGAGATATTGCATTAGGTAATAGTTTTCGACACGTTTCATTGAAATGTAACAAAATATTTGCATTGGGTTATGAGATAAATGGGAGTTGACTGGAGGCAGCGCTCATTTGGAAATGTGATATGAAAATTCATTTAAAATGAAAGAATGTGGAAGCTTACGTTTATGGTAATGGATTGATTGCAGATAGTATCTAATAACTCCCAACAAATCTGTTTCAATCATAATATCCTTTCTCCTGCTTGGCTGCTGAAGTGGTGCGTGCGCACGCATGAGTGTTACTGGCTTCCCTCGTGCGTAGGATTAGAATTCAGCAATGGCTAATATGTTGGCGTTACGTCTGAAGTCAACAAAGGCCTTAATGTATCGGAGCCAAATAACTAACTTGTGATTCGACTGGACTCGATCAGGGATAGAGGGAATTAGTGGAGGGAAAGTGATCTGTACTAGGGGAAAGGCATTGCCCACCACGGTCACGGGTCTGATACATTAGCCGTAGCATTTGAGATAAGTGATGGTGTAATAGAAATGGAGCACCAGAACTGCGCCCCCCACTCCTGGGTATCTGTGGGGATTTCACTTTGCTGCTAGATATCGAACAGCCTCCTGCTGTAAAATGTTAGCAACGCACTGATGTTGAACTCTGCCTATGTGTGCTCAAAACATCTCCCCGTTGTGCCTGAAACTTGGCATATGCTTGTCAGACCTCAGTGATCCTGACCTGTGCTTCAGTTTGAGATGGGAACATAGGATCAGATCAGCAGTCCCTCCAACCCTGTGTCCTGTCTCCCACAGTGGCCTGCACTGACTGCTTCAGAAGCAGCAGCAAGAAATCCTACAAAAGGCACGTATAAGATCTCCACAGGGAAAGTTTCTTCCTAATCTCCATTAGTCAGAGGTTGGCTAGTGCTAGATAGGGCCTGATTCAAACCCGACTGAAATCAATGGGAGTCTTTCTATCGGCATCAATGTGCTTTGGAACAGGCCCATAAATGAGGTGAGGTCTTGGCTCTGATAATCAAAGAGACAGGATGAAGGAGTGAGAAAGGAGGCTGTGTTGCTCTGGGATAAATGCCTGGGTTTAATTTTCATCTCCTGAAAGAAAGCAATAGAAAAACTGCAGATGAGAGGGGGGGAATTTAATAATGTCATAGTAATAACAGTAATGAGTGGCTGTGCCTGTGCTAATTAGTTTGGAGCTCTGTCTCCAACATCCGTGTGTGTAGAGCTTTAACAAGCTAGCTCGTGAATTCAGCAACAGTGTGAGGGCTCTCAGGTGAGAGCGAGATCCTGTGTCCACCTGCGGAGAGTTCTCTTCGTTAATGACAGATGGCCACTCCAAGAGCTGGGGGGATAATTATGCAAACCAAGCGCTTGGGAACATGGGCGGTCATAAAATGTGTCTCTGAGGTTCCCAAAGCGGTGTGAAATCCATTCACACCACCATTGGAAATGAAAGTAGATGCACTCCAGTTTCAGAAACCTACTAGACCCTCAAAGCAAACTCCATCACGTACCTTGGGGAGTCCAGATTTTTGTTACAGAACCGCCTTTGGGGTGGGGGTGGGGGAGGGGGAATAAACTCCTCACTAGAGAAGCATCTTTCTCCTGGGCACAGGCCATCTTTCCCCGTAAAAGGGACAGTCAAGGGACGCGTAAGTGTGCTCAGCAGCCGTAGACCAGCTGGTAAACCTCAGATTGTGCCTGAGACTATAAACAGGAATAGCAATGACGCTGCAGAACTTAGATAAAAGCTAAGGGTTATTCTCTGGTAATCAAAACGAATGTGTAATTATTACCCTCTAGTTACAGGACGTTTACCTAGTAAGCCCTTTGTAGCTATTGCAAAAAGAACAGGAGGACTTGTGGCACCTTGGAGACTAACAAATCTATCTGAGCTATTGTGTTACTAACAGCATCTGTACAGGAGGACTAGGAGCTTTGGTCTTGGCCTATGATTAGAAAGGTGTTCAGACACCAGGGTGAGGGGCAACTTCATAAAAACAAAAATCTACAGAGGCCTCCCAAGCACTGTTCAGGTTATTACATAAGGGGACAGACGAGCCAATGCTCCAGCCTAGCCGTAATTCTGCCTGTGACAGCTACAGGCAGGCACTGAATTCTTGGGGGGTTGGGGATGTTATGTGAAGGGGTACACAACACTTCCCTATTCACTTTCTCCAGACCATTCATTATTTTGTAGACCTCTGTCATATCCCCCCTCAATTGTCTCTTTTCTAACCTGAACAGTCCCAGTCTTTTTAATATCTCCTCAGACGGAAGCTGTTCCAGACCCCTCATCATGTTTGTTGCCTTTCTCTGTAACTTTTCACATAATACAAGAACCAGGGGTCACCCAATTAAATTAATAGGCTGCAGGTTTAAAACAAACATAAGGAAGTGTTTCTTCACACAACACACAGTAAACCTGTGGAACTCATTGCTGGGGGATGTTGTGAAAATCGAAAGTATGGCTGGGTTCCAAAAAGAACTAGATAAGTTCATGGAGGATAGGTTCATCAATGGCTATTAGCCAAGATAGTCAGGGATGCAGCTCCATGCTCTGGGCATCCCCAAACCTCTGATTGCCAGAATCTGGGACTGGACGACAGAGTATGGATCACTCCATAATTGCCCTGTTCTGTTTTCTCCCTGTGAAGCATCTGGCACTGGTCACTGTCAAAGATGGGGTATTGGGCTAGGTGGACCATTGGTCTGACCTAGTCTGGCCCTTCTAATGTCAGAGGTAGCTGCGTTTTAATGATGGCTGAAGTGATCCCACTGTATGGTTTGTAATATGTTGTAGTGTGAGTAACTAACTATTGGAAAAACTTACCTAGAGATGTGGTGGATTCTCCATCACTTGCACTCTTTAAGGCAAGGCTGGTCGTCTTTGTAAAGGTTCACTAGTGCTCAACCATAAGTTCTGGCCTGGATACAGGAATCCCTGGGCGAGGTTCTCTGGCTTGTGCTATGCAGGAGATCAGTCTAGATGATCATAAATGGTCCTTTTTTACCTTAATAGTCTATAAATTTATGAAGTTTGTAAAGAGCCATGTGATCCTTGGCCTGACAGGTACTGATTATTATTAAAGCAAAATCCATGGGTTTCAATTTGTGTTCAAAGCCTTTTGGTAGCTTAGACAACCCAGGAGAGGGTTAGATTGGTGTGATGGAGGGTTACTACCTTTTAAGGGCTGGCCAGGAGCTTCAGTCAGAACCACCTGCATATAATCCAGTAGGGTCTCTGTTGCGCTCTAGGGCTGTCCAGTTTTGAACAGGAGGCTGAGAAGGTGGGGTGTGGAGTAGAGGCTGTACAGCTGGCAAGGGGTGGTGATCTCAGGACCCACTTCCTGCGTGTTGGGCTGACCAGACCCATAGATTTTTTGGTTTGGAGCTTTAAAGTTTTGGGTTATCCAAACTTGGGTCCTGAGGTGAGAGCCTTTAAGCAGTTCAAGTGCTCCTCTCAAGGCGGCTTCATTCAAGGGAGACACCCTTGTGTTAACTAGAATGTTTGGCTTCTCCTTGGCTGGGCTGTTAAAGTGAACCCATTGCTGCCCTGTTGAAGGGGAAACTGAGGTAGATCTCAGCAGAATCCCACTTGGCCAGAAGGTGGTGCTAAAGGACAGACATGCCCTTTTTGCAGTAAGTTACTCGTCATTTTCTCATGGGTTAGAAATAAAGAAGCATACCTTAGATTGGATCACTTGGAGTGGGAAAAAACAGCCCTGAAATAAAACTCTTTTTCAGTAACTAACTACTCATGGACTCTTGTCGACAGTCAGTGAGGTAATCTTGATCCCTCACTAACAAAAAATATCATCTTGAGATCTAAAAAAAGGAAATCACTACTTGCAATACAAAAAAGTAGAGATTTTGTGAAGAAAATTATGTGCCAAAACAGCGAAATGAAAACTTTCCAGCCTGCAATTTAATATTGGGCTTCCTCTCTTGAATGTCAGTGGAGCTGCTATTAGTATTCGGAGCCAGCACAGGAGCCATTTAAGCCTAAAGCCACTTAGGCTTCGCTGACACACAATTGAAATATTTGTATAAATGACAGTGGAGTTTGAGTGACATGCCCTTCTTAAGCAAAATAAAATTAAAGATAAACCTTCTAAAAAATACATGAGCTAAACATCCTTTCTACATTTCATTATGTAAATGCAGCTGTCCATTGCTGCACAAATTAGCTCTCTTTAGAAGTTGCTTGGTTGTTTCTCTGGGAACAGCTTTGTGTTTTTGACTAGACAGCTGGAAACAGAGGAGGAGGGTGGGGGATGAGGGGGAACCCAATCCACAAACAATTCCCCAACTTTCTTTCTTTCTGGGGGAAAAAAGGAAACAAAACAAAACAAAAAAGTCAAAATCAGACTCCAACTTTCCTTCCAGGCTGCTGAAGGAAGCTGTTGATGTCAGGGGAGATTAGCTAACAAAGCAACTGTAGCTGCATGTCTCAAGGTGACATGCTATGTATGGCCCAGGTAGTGTGAGTTTGATAGAGAAGGAGGATGATCCAGAGGTTAGGATGCCAACATGGAACTTTGGGAGACCTCTATTCAAGTCTCCACTCTGCTACAGATTTCCCATGTGACCGTGGGCCTCTCCGTGACTCAGTTTCTCATCTGTAAAAATAGGGGTTGCTACCCAGTACTTATGTTAGATGAAGTATACACCACATTAATCAGTGTTATGTGCATGGTATTAATATTTTATATGCATAGGTGTTGGGAAGTTATGTTAACTGGAAGTATTATGCTCTTCCCACAATTCTGTTCACTCACGTCAAGCATCTCTCAACACTTTGCAAAGCTGAAGTCAGCTTTGACGTTAGAAAATAGGAAACTTGTCAAAGCAAAGATGCCTGAAGGTGACGGAGTACTCTCTTGGCTTGGAATGTAGTATTCAAAACAAGATATGGGGATGTAAAGGGCGGGACCAAGGACAAAGCTGGCACAAACTAGTGGGCTAAACGTAAACTTAAGTGACATGTTAAGAGTTTTGTCACTTGTAAAATCGTATTATAACTAGTACCAGCTGAAATGTTCTGTGAAAGGTGAACACTCTGCGAGAGTTTGCTTTCCAGAAGGAGGATATGTGTGTTTCCTTCTGATATTGTACTGCTCTGTCTTTTAGACAACCAGTCTTAGCCAAATTTATTATTTGGCCTCTTGAATGTTTTAAAGAATGAACTGTTTGCTCACACAGTTGGCCGCACCTTGTAGTCAATAGGATAGTAGTACTCCCCTGATGCATGGAGTGTGGTGAGGAAAAATACACTGGAGATTGTGAGGTGCTCAGGTACTTCATGTTTAACTGTAAGCATGCGAATAATCACGTTGAACTCAATGGGAGAGTGTAACCGCTTCTACTCACAGTCTTTTTGTCCAGCGATGGCTTTGCATTGACCTGCACTTCGAGCACCGCCTTTGGCTGCTTCTGCCATGTTACACTGGCTTATCCTGTGGTCACGGCTTGTTCACATTTATAATGCGCACACAGAGAAAAATCCAAACCAGACATATATACTTAGTGCTTTAAAAAGGCCAGTTTCACAAAGCAGAAACCAACTGAGCCAAATCTGCTGGGAAGAAGAACTTAATCAGAAAAAGGTGAACGCTGGTTGGGAATTATTTAATAACACATTACTAGATATCTCAAAAGCCACAATCAAAGAAGTTTGACTTGATTAAAAAACCAACCTGTGGGGATAAACCTGGGACTTAACAAATGTGGAAGGTCTCAGATTGGTGCTGATCTGCACAGATAAACTCATGGGCTCAGTGGTCGGTGCCGTCACCTCTGGGTTAGCATGTTGGGGGGTCTAGTCCTTCACAAAAGCTTGGGACTAGTGCTGGAGATGGGTCTGAACTGGAACATCAGGTTGGACCTCTGGCCACACAGAAAATTGTGGGAGTCCAAATCTAGATACGGATGCAGGTTTGGACATTGTTGCATTATGCAAAGAAGCTCAGACTGGAACCCTAAATGCAAGCAACGGCAAACTCTGGGGAAGTATGTAAGCAAACCCAAACTTAGCAGCATGGTCCCATCTCTCCTGATCCCCAGTGCTGTCATTGCAGGGGAGTGGCAGGGAGGGTGCTGTACAGTTAGAAGAGCTGTGCTTCAAGTGTAATGTTAAACTCTAGGGCCCTAGAGTCTTTGGGGCTGGGCAGACGTCCATTCTGGGAAGAGCCAAAGGCCCCTCTCCCACACCTTTGCATAAAGCCCACGGAAGTCGGTGGTAAAAGTTGCATATTCTTGGATGGCAGCTGAATCAGGGCTGCAGTCCCAGTGAGCTGCCAGCTGATTGCTTTGCCAGGTTCTCTCAGATGCCGGGAGTAGGAAAGGTGCAAATGAAAAACAAAATTCTAGGTCACACATTAGTGCCTTTATTTAACACAGCCGGATTGCTGGGTGACATATTCTAACATCATGTGAGCACGATATCACCAAGGTCCCTGGGAGCTCACTCATCTTGCTGCCAGGGGGTTTGTTAACTGGACTGCGAGGAAGTGATTTGCCATCCACTGAACCTCAACATTTTTCTGAGTTTAAAAACAGACTCTGATTAACTGTTTAGAAAACAGGCCACGATCCATGTCTGAGCCACACCTGCACTGCCTCGGCCTGGCGGGAGGAGGAAGTGGCAGAAATGCTGGGTTAGAGACTGTTCATAGCAGGAAGGATGGGGACTCTTGGATGGTTCCCAACAGAATTTTGCAGTCAAGGATGCTTCTCCTTTGGGCAGTCCATAAATATCCTCAGTAGGGTTTGTTGCTCCTTCCTCTTAAGCATCTATGGCTGACCACTGTCAGACACGAGAAGTAGCATGGTTAAGTGGATAGGGCACCTGCGTGGGGCTAAGGACACATGAGTTTTATTCCTGAGTCTGCCTGTGATCTGTTGCGTGAACTCAGGTAAGTCTCTTTGCCTCTGGTTCCTCTCTCTTTCTTTATCTGTCTGTTCTGCTTGGATTGTAAACTCTTCCGGGGAGGGACTGTCTCTTACTGTGTGTTTGTACTGTGTCTAGCACAGTGGGACTCTGATACCAGTGGAAGGCTTTGGTTGCTACTGTACAGAGAGGCATCTGGTCTGACTCAGAATGCCAGCTCCCACCCACTTTTCCTCCTGGAGGATTTTGAGGTTCTTTGGTCACTGGCGATGGCCAACAGCTACACAAGGAATAGCTGGGTGGGCTCATGATCACGGCCCTGAAATCATGCTCAGGTTCAAGAATAAATGGGCTGTGTGCGTTTCTGCTGTGATTTCCTGTCTAATTGCCGCTGTCCTTGTTAACATGTTCACCCCTTCTTTGCACTCCCCCTAATGAGTGACTCCTGCTTGATGTACAAGATGTAAGTATACAAGTTATTAATCTTGCACTAAAGCAATTACATCAGCACAAAATTCCTCGCTGACGGTGCGCTTGTTCTCCTCTGGCCCCTTATCAGGTTAGCAATTTCAGATCTACATTAAGTGTTCAGAAATCAATTTTCAGCTTATTTTGTGCTGCAAAATTTTCCATGCCTGAATCTGTGATACTAATTGAACAAGAGCAATTGATGTTTTAGCAGTAATTAAAGATGGTAATTATTACCAAATCTCCCCATGGCCCCATGTGTTTGCTTTGGACCTGTCAAAACTACACGCAGGCGGAATCAATCTTAATAAAGTTGGTACTTCAAAGCTTCTTCCCAGTAATCGTTTCCCACAAGGTCAGGGATGGAGTGATTGGGAAGGAAGAGGAGAAATTATGAAACCCTGTAGAGTGCAGGGTCACTAATGGATGTTTCTTCATTTTTTAAAAAAGTATTTATCCAAAATGAAAACTTCTCATTGCTTTTTAATCTGAGACTCCTACAGGGCAACATTGAAAATGACAGGGACAAATATCCTGTAAGTTTTATTTACTTACATAGGAGCCACAGCGGTTTTTCTTAGTAAATAGAAGGTAACTACACAGTAATTAAACATCCCTGCAGATTACTTGTTAATTACACTAGAAGTCTGAACCTTTGCTCCCAACAAGGACAAACCTGAACTGGCTATGGGAGGGTTTTTTCCCCTGCACCAGGCTGTTGATATTTGCTTTGTAAAATGTATTTGGGATTACAGACCAGAAATATCTGAATCCCAGGCCACCAAACATTGCTCCAGGTCTGAATTAAGCTCTGCCACCCCTGTATATTCTGGGATACTCTTTGCATATCCTCTGTTGTTAAGTCCCATGTTTTCCCTTGCTAAGTACGGGTCTATGGTGTGATTCTTTTGGTCAGCATCTTTTGCGCATTCATCCAGCTGCCCTATGGCCGGCCTGCCCATGGCAGATGTTCTGGCTTCATTCCTCACACACGTCCCAGATATTTCCGTCTTCTTTTCTGTAGAACGGTTAGGGGGAGTTGAACTCTCTGACCGGTCTCAGCACTGGTTATAAATTCATTCCATTTAACACCTGATATTTTCCCAGGGTATTTGCTTTCAGAAGCATTCAGATGTCTGTCTGTATCTTTGTTGATTTCCAACTCTCACATTTAATCTATCATTGCTTGGTCAGCATTTACCATGCAATTACCCCACTACTGCAAGATGGCTACCGGTGTCATTAAATAGCCACCAGCAGTGTCCTTAACAAGGGGCCAAATCCTGTGGTCTTTAACTGAGCAAAAGTCCCTTTGAAGTCAAGTTACCGGCAAGCCCTTATGATGCGATGCTCCTGTGTCATCGTCAGTCTTACTGTGCTGTATGGATTATCACCAAGAGCATGCTAGTTAGTCTCCTGGGCTCCGAGGAAAGAGGGAGAGCTGCTTTAATAACACTTAATATGGAGTAATGGGGTGAAATTGAGCAAAGGAACATTTAGGCTGAATATGATCAGGGGAAAAAAGTCCTTGATGGTGAGATCTATCATGCCAAGCAATCACCTCCCAAGGGAAGTGAAGGGAGCCCAATCACTTGAGACGTTTAAAACTAAGCTGGGTAAAGTACACAATAATGTACCACTGGGAGCAATCCTGCGCTGGCAGAGAGATGGACTGGATCATTTAATAGGCCTTTTCCATCTCGGAGCTCTATGATATTAGTGAAGGGAAAGTGGCTATTGTTATTTTTATTTATGTTACAATAGCTCCTAGAGATCCCAGATGCAATCAGGGCCCCATTGTTGTGCCAGGCACTGTCAGAGACAGTCCATACCCTAAAGAGCTTACAAACTAAATAGGCAAGACAGACAACATATGTTTCGTCTTCAGCCCTTTGTCGGTCTCGTCTGTTCAGACGGCAGGGTCTTTGGGGTAGAGGCTGTTTCTCACTGTGTGAATGTGCAGCACAAGGGGGCCCTGATCTCAGTTTGGACCCAGGGCGCTTCTGTAATATAAATAATGACAGTAAAAAGGGCCTGCATGAGCCTGTTGTGTCCTGAGACCACCGAGCCTGGCACTGGATTTACCAGCTAGCCCTCCGGAAGCCCTGTGTTATTGCTTGTGTTAAATGCTGCCATGTTGCCTTTCAGCAAAAGCTGGCTAAGGAGATTTCTCCTGGCCTGTGGTGGCTATATCCGTTTCCCACATCTTCCCATCAAAGAGCCAGGTGCCGCCTTGTCTAACGGCGATTCCATAACTCTGTCTGGATCCATGCTCCTGAATCTCCTCTCTCGTTGCTGTGTTCACCACTGGAATGCCCAAGTGCCTTACTCCGGCAGCAGCTAAGCTAACAGAGTCTTCACAGGCTTTTGAAAAGTTGTATTAGGAAGATGCCTTTTTATAGCGAAGCTTAAAAAAATTAGTACTTTGAATTTCCCCCCATCCTGAAGGGGTTAGCCTGGGGCAGGGGGCGTGGCCAGAGCTGGATTGCCTTTGTTGTCTGAGGGCTGTTTCGAGATCAGAGCCATCATCTCTCTCTCCAAGGTACTTATCTGGCCCCCATTCTCACTTTATCTGAGCACCTTACAGTCTCTGATGTGTTTATCCCTGTGAGGGAGGGCAGCGCTGTTACCCGCATTCTGCAGGTGGGGAACTGAGACATGGACTTGGCTGAGGTCACACAGCAGGGCCGGTGGGCAGCAAGGGATTAAACATGGGTCTCCAAGTCCAAAGCTAATGCCCTACCCGCCGGACTCTCTTTCCTGTCCACTCCGGGGGTCTTGTGCAGAGTGGATGGACCAGAGGATCTGGCCCTGTACTTCCATCTACCATGTGATTTATAGTGCCGCTTGACTATGTTCTGGAACCTCTGCATCCCATGCTGATTGATGAATTGCTGACATATAAATTAAAACATATTTTCCTGGCATTTGTGCCCTTTCATGCCACATCTCATTCCCCATTGTAGTTGCAGTGACAGCCTGAGTTGCTAATGGGAAGACAGTTTACAAAAGCATTTAAATAGCACTTGCCATTAGCTTGAAGAATGAGCAAAACAGACCTAAAATGCCAATGAAGAAAGGGGCAGCTTTGGGATGCGAGAGACGCTAGCTGGCTGATGGATGGGCTGGAAGAGCAGCAGAGGCCATTAGCCATTCCCCTCTTGCGGTCTGGCTTCAAGTGTGGATTAGGTCGCAAGTGAAATGAGTTTTGTGGTCTCAGTTTACTCTTTAGTGTGTTTCCTTTTTTTGCTGAAGACCATTTAAATGCAGCCTGGTTCGTCACCTCTTCTCCGAATGGAATACAGCTCTCTTCTGCCTCCCTCATTTAGGAGCGGGACCCACCTTTACCTGTGGCCAGTACCAACCTGCTGTTTCTCTCTGTTTATTAGTGTGAAATCCTTGCCTTATAAAGGCTGGGCCCAGAAAGGAGAGTGTACAAAACTTGTATTTAAGGTGGAGTAGCCCAGGTCAGGCGCACGACAGATTTGCGGGAGTGGTTTGGCTGGAATATTAGGGCTGGAGGGCTTTAGCAGAGCGGTCTGCGAGGACAGAGGGTGCAGCAGGTCAGGAGAGAGGTGCATGGATTAGGCTGTGTTGGTGGCCCTGGGCAGCAGTAGCAGGGACCTCGGTAGAGCTGTTGAAGTGGGGCATTCCTGATCCCACTATGGCTCCATCGACACTGGGAGCTGGGGAGGCTGATTCCCAGCTCAAGGAGACGTACTTGTGCTAGCTGTCATCCGGCTCTCATGCCATCATGCTCTCGCTGCCGCACTGTTTTTAGCATGCTAGCACGAGTACGTCTGTGTGAGCTGGGCCTCGCACCTGAGCTCCACGCGCAGGCATTGCCTGTGGTATACTGTGGTAACGAGCAATAAGATTCGTGCACAAAGCTGGCTCGTGCGAGAGAAGCAGACGTGATCTGGCTCTGGGGGCTGGTACATTTGACCATGGACCATACTCGGGGCCCCTGGATATTTCTGGCACCTCGTCCCTCTTTGATGTCGCTGACTTAGGCAGTCTCTGTGGCATTGTCAGGGGAACTGAGCACGCAGCAGAGCACTTTGCCCACTGGTGGAAGATGGCAGAGGTCCTACGTATCCCGCGGGCCTCTGTGTTTGCGTGGAAAAGTAACCAGACCCCTCTGAGCCCAGCGAGAAGGCAAGCTGCAGAGAGGCCCCTGCCGCGAGCATGAGCGGGCTGCGTGGGGACTTTCGAGGGTTTGTGAGTCAAACCCAATGAGCTGTAAAAAGTTAAGTCTCCGAAGTCTTCCAGCAGCCGCAGCAGAACCTCAGCAGGCTGTGGGGTGCGGTGAGTGACACATGGACCTTGCTACTGGACACGGCTTTGTTCTGCTCTCGGTATCACCAATTCCTCCCTCCCCCCACGTAACGCCTCTGCCTGCATGCAGTCTCTCCTGACTTGCATGCAGGTGGGAGCAGGATGAGGCCTGCTGACTCTCTGTCTTGGTCCCCGTGGAAACGGATGATGGGATGCCGTGGAATAGAACAACTTGTAGCTTTAACCTATGTGAGTGAGAGAGTTCTGATCCCTGGTACCCCTGTAGAAGAGCTATTAAGAGAGGAAAGGGGGGAAAGAACCAAAACAAAAAAACCCGACTGAAATCCATCTTCCCTGAGAGAGAGGAGCGAGACCATTTCTTCAGGGAAAAATGGAAATGTAATCAGATCAGTTTGTATAGTGCCAATAGAAAATCAGTTTTAATAAAGCCAAAAGGAAATGCAAAGCAGCCTCTTGAGATGGAAATTGTGTTAAATAGACACCTCTTTAGGAAAAGGCAGATCCAGGGATGTTTTTAAGGGAGCCATAGAGCAGCGGGTTTTTCTTTTCTTGAGCAATAATTCAAACAGCAGTGTGATCAGCTTTCGGTGATGGGGCTAGCGTAGCGGTCAGTGTCAGAGCAGCTTCATCTCTCTGTAAAGAGGCATAATAACTGCATTGTAGGCATGTCTTTCCAGGGGTGAATCAATAGCTTTAGAGTAACCCCCTTCTCTAAAATGCACCCCCTTCCCAGAATGCCCCAAGCAGTTCTACGCTAACTGCCTGTGTAACTTGGAAATAGCTCTTTCTCCAGCCTCCCTGGCTTTCAGCCTGTGTGATTCTTAATTATAGTTCTGGGCAGGCACTTTGGCTTTATTGCTTTCATTTATTATAAAAAGACCAGTGTCTGTTTTGTGAAATCGCTATCTGCTCAAATCATGGTTTATAAGCAACACTGCTCTGTCTTCGTAAGACAGCCAAAATTTATCTTTTTTTTTGTTTGTTTCTTTGCAAGGCTTTGCTGGGTGTGTGTGTGTGTGTGTATATATATATTTTTTCAGAAGTGACATTTTGCAAAAGGCTTTATTTTCCTCTCAGCCTTAAAAAAATTGTTGCCTTTTAAAAAAACCAAACCAAACCGAGCAAACAAAAAAAACCCCAAAGGCATCTCAATAATAAAATCTATCATGAGGGGAAGGTGATAACTTTGTATTTGTTCTAACGGTGCATTTACTGCTGAACTCCTCAAGTGGTAGACACAGTACAGTGTTTGTCAGCTGCTATTTTTTTTTTTTTTTTTTTTTGCAATTAGCTGTTAAAGTTGCATTGTGCCTTTCTGAAATGCAGGTTTCAGAGTAGCAGCCGTGTTAGTCTGTATTCGCAAAAAGAAAAGGAGTACTTGTGGCTCCTTAGAGACTAACCAATTTATTTGAGCATAAGCTTTCATGAGCTACAGCTCACTTCATCGGATGCATTCATTGGAAAATCACTGTATTTTCCACTGAATGCATCCGATAAAGTGAGCTGTAGCTCACGAAAGCTTATGCTCAAATAAATTTGTTAGCCTCTAAGGTGCCACAAGTCCTCCTTTTCTTTCTGAAATGCAGTTATTGTAAATTATAGCACAGAGACTTGTGCTGGATAAATTTGGAGCATTATGCACCAGGCAATGCAACATGGGGATTTGGTTGTGCGGGGTAGGGAGGCTGTTAATGCATTAATCTTTCATCTTTGGATAACTGAGCTCATATCTTTGATTATTGCATGGAGTGAGTTTGTCTGGCTCACTCTGCTACCTAGTGGATGCCTGTCCATATTGCAAAGCAATGCACAATAAAGCATGACTGGCAATCTCTGCTTGCAAGAGAATGAGGGCTGGAACACAAAGGATGCTGCGGAGCAAGACGGAGGCATATACAATAATTGGAAGAACTGCTTAGATGGCTCGGGACTGGAACAGTGGTGCTTGGGCAGAGCTCTATGGAGGAGGCTAGGGGGTGCTGTGGGTCAGAGATGAAGGGCTTTGGCAAAGCAGCTAGAGCTGGAGGCTGGTCTGGAATAGGGATTCAGCGCGTCAAGGCTGAGTGGTGTGGGAGAGGCTTTCAAGTCCTGTGCATAGCACTAGGACCTCTCTCAATCTCTCACTGTCCTGAGTGGCAAAGATCCCCACATTTACCTCAAAATCTTCATGGCAAATGAAGTGAAAAGAGGGGGAATTCAGTCCATGAAACTGTCCTCAGAACCCAGGAGCAGCATAATCCCTTAAATGAGTGAGATCATAGGGCTGACACGCTTACCCCAGCTCCTGTAACGTGGCACGAGGTTTTCCATGCCACTCGAAGTCAGTGGGTTTTATCAGCCATGCACAAAGGTGCCGGAACTCAGGGTAGCTCAGGGTAGACCTTTGGAGCTAAATGCATGAGCCTCTACTGCATGAGCTAAAAGCCACGTGGCTCTTAGCTAAGGCTGTAGCAGACCCATTAATCTCTAAGTGGTCTTGGTGCCACTAGAAGGTGACAGAGCACCACACCCAGGAGGTGTGGGTTATAAATGCACAGATTAACTATCCACCCACGGCTGGTTTCCATTCTTTGTGGGAGACACTGTCATCTAGATGCCCCTTTTGGGGGAGGTTTCATCAGGGGTTGCTCTTCAACCAGGAACCTCTGTTGGTTGAAGTAGGTAGCAGATTAGGTAGCAAACCGTGACTTTGTCCTTAAAATCATCGCTCGTCCCCCTCCTCAAGAAAAAAAATTCAAATCCAAAATCATTAACCCTAGAATCATCTTGAAAAGAAACCAAAAGACAAGAGGAGCCGGTGCTTTGAACTCTGAAAGTCACAGCTCCACCTGGCTTTGTGCTGCTTTTAAACAGAAAAAGGTGTGTCATGAATATTCTAAAAAGCAGACAATATTTTCAGGCTCTTTGCAGCACAACCCAACCCAACCCACAGGAAGGAATCGGAGATATTTAGAGAAAAGACAGGCCTTGAAAGACCTTTGAGGCAAAGGCATGACTTATAATTGGGCGAGTGTAATTTCATAATTTATCTCCCTGAACCACAATGAAATTGAAAGAGTTTAGATTCCAAAGCATGATGATCATCACTTACGTTCTGCCAGGGCTGAGCTCTCTTCTCATTTGAATTTAATTTAATTTTATTATTATTTTTTCTGTGATTGCAGCGGGCGAGAAAACAAATGCTATTGTCTGATGTGGCTGTGGCAGGAGCGAGGGGGGCGCGGGGGGCAAGAATTAGAGACAGCAATTACTATCCAGTGACAGGGAAGACTGAGGGAAAGCAGGTTTTTCCTCTCCTTAGCACAAGTGCCAGGCAGGGAAATCTATCATTCTGAGTCTAATCAGTTAATGCTGATAAACTGCCAGCAATAACTGACAATTGAACTGGGGTTTTCAGGCTCTGAGTTCATTCATTTTGGAAGTGCCATAACTAACCTATTTAAAAAGAGGGCCCAGCCTGGGTCCCCTAATGAAAACTGCTGTTTATTCTTTTAGTGGGGGTGATGATGTGTTTAGCAGCTGGCGATGCCAGAGGTTCGGCCTCGGTTGGAAAAGCTGCTTGTTGCTTTGGTGCGTACCCTCTCGAAGCTTGTGTCTTTGGCGTCTTCCTGCGTGCCTCCTCTGGCCAAACTATGGGCTGTCTCAGCAGAAAGGGCCAAGAGGGAATGGGCCACAGAGACTGAACACTCCTCTCCCTCCTGGAGGCCTTGTTTCCTCCAGGACGGGGCTGCAGCACATGGCTGGTGCAGGGTGGAGGTACCTTACATCAAATCTGGGTGACCCTGTTTGGAGGATTAACAGAGACTTGTGCCCCCCGGGACTGCCAGGGCCACCTTTCACCAGCGTCAAATTCACACACAAGTCAAAGCAACCGAAAAGGCAGAAGAGCAGATGAACAAGGCGTGTGTGCATGATGTATCCTCAAAGCTGTGTTCCGGATCAGCGCAGGGAGTGAATAAGGGTCTACTGTGCCCCTGCTGAGGGCTTGTCTCAAGTTCTCACCCTTTGGGGATCAGCAGAGAAACAGAGCTGGCATTGGGAATTCAGGAATCCCAACTCATTTTGTCCATGAACCCAAACTGCATTCAAGGGGTATATTTGGCATTGCAGTGCTGAGCATGGAAAGGAATATGTCCAAGCTGTTTCAACATGGTTAGTGATGCTAAAGACAGCTTTGGGAGCATGAGAGAGAGACGGGTAGGAGCCAGGGGTCAATGTGGCTGGGGCTCAGGCTGGAATCTGTGAGTTGCTGGGTCACCACTGAAGTTAATGGGAATTGAAAATACTTGGCTTGAGGCACTCAACCCTTGTAAGACTGGGTCCTTGCAGAGTTGTGTTCCGATAAGTAACACTGTGTTGTTATGGTCTGCAACGAGACCTGTGCAAAGAATTTGGGGTTCAGTGGCAGTTCTGAAAAACCTAAAAAAGTATTTCATTTTGGGCCTAATTGAATATGAAATTTTTGGTGAATTGAAAAGTAGAAAAAAAATATTTCAGGTCAAATGAATTTGAGCATTTTAAAAATGATTTTAAAATAAAATGAAATGAAAGGAGGGTGGGAAATGAAAAGTCGTTTCAAATAGAAAAACTGAAATGTTTGGTTTAGAAAATGTCGAAACAAAATATTTTGTGTTTTTCTTAATTTTTTTTGTTTTTTGCAACTGAAACCATTTGCCGAGATTAACCCATATTCACAAAGTGTTTCAATCAAACCTGAATCTGCATTTTTTGCTGAAAAAAGTTTAGAACATAAGAAAGCTGGGTCAGACCAATCGTCCATCTAGCCCAATATCCTGTTTTCCGAAAGTCGCCAGTGCAAGATGCTTCAGAGGGAGGGAAAAGAACAGGGTAATTATTGGGACTGTACCATAGGGGATTGATCACTCATGTTCTGGCAGTCCGAGGTTTAGGGACACCCAGAACAGCTGTTGCATCCCAGACCATCTTGGCTAGTAGTCATTGATGGACCTATCCTCCATGAACTTACCTAGTTCTTTTTTGAATGCAGTTATAATTTTGGTCTTCACAACATCCCCTGGCAATGAATTCCACAGGTTGACTGTGCATTATGTGAAGAAGTACTTCCTTTTGCTTCTTTTAAACCTCTGCCTCTTAATTTCATTGGGTGACCCCTGGTTTTTGTGTTATGTGAAGGGGAAACTGACACTTTCCCTATTTACTTTCTCCAGACCTTTCATGATTTTATAGACCTCTATCATATCCCCCGCTTAGTCGTCTCTTTTCCAAGATGAAAAGTCCCAGCTCTACATGTAACATCTTGTTACTACTATGCATTTTCTGCATCCCCAGAATGCAGACACCTTATACTGATTAAGACAATTATTGGTTTTCTGTGAATTCCTAATACAAGTATAGTCAGACCAGAATATACTGGCTAAGCCTGCAAACTGCCTTGGACTTTCAGATGGTGACACTTCACTCCAGAAGGCAGATGTACTCTGTACCTATTCATTAATTGCGAAATGGTCTGGTTACATACAGGCTACTGGCGAAGGCTTAGTAAAACAAGACAACATTAATGCAATTTTATGTAGCTTCTTTCACAGTCTGTATCTCCCCAGAGCACTCAAAGAGCTAAGCAAACCAAACCTGGGTGGTGTAATTGATAGAAAACTGACAGGAAAACACTGAGCCAAATCCATCCCTGGGGTAACTTCTCCACAAAGGCTGCACAAGTGAGTGGTATATGGCCAGCATGCACCCTCTGCCGTGGGCACTAATATAATCTCTGCCATCAGTTCCAGTTGTTCCCCATCCTGCATGCTGCATCACAGTCTTGTCTAAATGGAGCCTTGACCATTTAGCTTACTCTGCTTCCATGTGTGCCCCACACTCCATTCAACACCTGCACCACGAGGGTAATAGGAAATGAAGTTTGTTGCTGCATTAAAGAAGGTGATGAGCTGCTAAAGGACATGTGAGGCAGCCATTACACCGTGCTGCAGCTGTTAACCTCAGGATTCCCATCGTGCCAACGAGAATTGGGTCACTTCATTTGCACTGTGCGTACAGATTTTGGAATGCAACAACCAATCCATTGCTAGAAGCAGAGTGGTCTGATAGCTAGAGCAGGACCTGGGACTCCTGATTCTACTATTAATTTGCTTTTTGGGTTTAACCAAGTCAGTCAGGCCCATGTTTTCAAAAGCGGCCTCTAGTTTTAGGTGTTGAAAGTTTTCAGTGTCCAAATTGAGACAACTAGGACTGGGAGTTTCAGATTTGCTTATGAGATTTAGATAGACAGCTATGGTTAATTTCAAATGGTTTTTTCCTCCCCCCCCCATAGGTTCACAGATATTCAAGCTGTAAGAGACCACGATGATCAGCCACAGAGCTTCCCAGAATTACTTCCTGTTTGAACAAGACCAGATATTTTAGAAAAACATCCAGTCTTATTTGCCAATGACAGAGAATCCACCACAACCTTTGGTAAGTTGTTTCAATGGTTAATTACCCTGTCTGTTAAAAATTTGCACCTTATTTCTAGTCTGGATTTGTCAATTTGCAGCTACTGCATCTTGCTATATCTTTGTCTGCTAGATTGAAGAGCTGTCTATTATCACATTTCTGTTCCCCATGTATGTAGTTATAGACTGAACAAATCACCCCTTAACCTTCCCTTAGTTAATCTAAACAGATTGAGCTACTTGTCTCTTTCCTATGAAGCATGAATTGTGCATCTAAATCGCTTAGATTACTCTGAAAATTTCAGCCAAGCTGTCTGAAGTTAGGTACCTAAAAACTACAGAATGCTTTGAAAATTCGACTCTTTGTCTGTCTCCTAAAATTTATTTTTGCAGCAAGCTTTGGGCACTACAGCCATCCTCTGCTAGAGAGCTGGTTGGAAACTTTCTGTTGATTTTTTTATGTGCGCGCGTAGGATAGAAAATAGCTTGACATTTCAATAAAAATAGCCTTCATTGAAAAACCTGAAAACCAAATGAATTTTCAATTGCTAAAAAAAACAAAACCAAGCCCCCAAACCATACCAAAACAACCAACCCAAACCCAGAGAAATGTAAAAGAAAATGTTGAACAAAAAAGAAAAAAAATTTCCTTGCAATTTATCATCGGGGGAAAATATCATGACAAATACAAAGTATCTGCCTATCTATTGATCTGCAACAGGGTCTCGTACAAACAAGAATGAGATCACAAATATAGCACATATTGGAAACCTCTGCCTGCTGTGGGAGACGAGGGACAAACATACAGGGACTTAGCATGTGGTCAGCACATCACACATTTTAATACTAGAATACAAATAATGGAGAAATAATCGCAATAGTGGCCATTGCGGGCATCTCTGAGAACCCAAAGGCTGCAAGTTTTCAGTATTAGCTAAACTTTATGGGCTACAGCTGTATGTTTTATGCTGCTCTTTGGAGAAGGTCTTTCATTCCTTGCTGCTATGTACTCCATAAGGTTAGGAGATTCATTCACAGGTTAATAATTGTGCAACCATCACACACCTCACCACTTTCCACTCCAACTGCAAGGTGTGCTTCTCTAGCACAAATACAGAGCAGTGTGTACAACTCTACCAAAACAAAACCCTCCACTGCACACACAGTTTCCTCCCTGGAGGAAAGAAAGAATGAACCACATGTGGCATACGTTAGTCATGACACAACTTCCGCAGTGCTGAGGCAGGCATAAGAACCTGAAGAGAATAGAACCAATAAATGATATGTTGGGAGTGGGATAGTGTAAACTAGAGATGGATGAACTATATGTTGTGAAAAATAGATCAGTCTCATTAACTCGCCTTTCCTGCCTCCACTCCTGCTTGGTTCTGTCTCCCCCACAGACTTGGTTTATAACAGGGTTACCCAACTGTGCAACCCACAGCATCCTAAAGGGCAGGCTGCGGGTGCCCTAAGGGCAAAGGCAATTCACCTCTGGGGCATGCCAGCTAGCAGGCAGATGTGATTGAGCTCTCAGCGATGAGCACATATTCTATGTTTACTTATTTCAGAGTAAAAAACAACCACTTCCCAAAAAAACCCTTTACGCAAGACATCAGTATGAGTCTTGCTGTAACAAATATTGAGCATCCCTGGTTTATGTCCATGTCTCCAATGAGATGTGGAAGAATCAATCTCTTGGGAAGACAAAGAAAGTTGATCCGACAATAAGCAAATTATGATCCCCTCTTCCAGAGAGTGACGCTAATGTTAATTTACAGCCGTTCTGTACAATAATACTTTCAGTGAGCAGGGTGGGGAGGGGCACCTCTCTCTGTCTCCTTTCTCTCTGCCACCTCCCCATTGTAATTAGTTGTCAAAATTTTGTGGATGGAAGGGGGCGCACTCGGACCCTGATGAGATGATACAGCAAAGATTCCATTTCATCTTGAATTTGACATTAAACTTTAATAGTCTCAAGGACAAGAAGCCAAGAGATATCAGATGTAATGAGATAAAGCAAAGTTTCTCTGACAGCAAATTTGATCACAAATGGGCTCTGAGATTGCTTCTTTGATATAAATGAAACATAATTCATCTTCCAGTGCTTTGAATGGGCTTTGAGGCCATGTATAATAACTCTGTCGCCATTGCCTAGCCCGGACAAGTGCCCGCATAGCAAGAGGAGAAAGGGCTCGCTGAGACCCCACTCTCCTTTGTGGTTCTGGATGGGAAAATCAAAGGGAAGCAGTGAGCTGCCAAAAAGCTAAGTGATTAGCCTGGAAGCTGGTGACTGAGATAGGAGGAACCATTCCTGCCAGGCTCACCGAGCCATGGAGCTTTGGAGCAGGAGCGACTTGTGGGCTCCCCTCACCCCCCACTTAGTGGAGCATGATAACACCTGCCTGGGGTGCTCGTGAACAAATGGGGCAGGGGGCTCTGTATGCCAACACAACGGTGGTAAATCATCGCCCTTTGCACAAAGAGCCACCTGCCCTCTGAGGGTTTCCAAAGGCCTCCCAAATGCACTGAATGAACTAAGCGCCAATAACACCCCCGTGAATTTAGTGTGTCCATTTTACAGAGGGGAAACAGAGGCACAGAGACACGCTTGCTGAAAGTTGCTCTGTGAATCAGTGGCAAAGCTGGGAGTGGGACGCAGGAGTCCTGACTGCAAATGCCTTTCCCTAACTACTGGACCACATTCTGCCAAAACCAGAGCCAGGTGAGACAGCCACAGGGCAATAGTGCTGCTGGCTTTTATTGAGGTGTTTGCTTTCCCTACTGCCTGCCACCATTCCCTTTTTGCTTATCGCTGGTGTCCAGGGAGTGCAGTGTGAGTGTGTGATCGGCATCCAGGAACTCATAACTCTGGTAACGACCCTCCTCATGGCCTTGGACAGGGCCACTTATTCTGCCACAGTCATTCCATCAGTAAAATGGGGATAACACTCCTTGCAGGTATGCTGGGAATACAGCCAGGCAGATATTTACAGTGCTTGCCAATGTCAGATCAAATAGGGAACATATAGCTCACTAACGATGCTTGCAGCCCTTTATGTTCATATCTAGAATTATTAATGAATTTTTTATTTTTGCTATTCTCAGGGATGTTAGTAGAAAGCTGAAGTCTTTTTTTATACTGGTGCAAATATGTGTTCACATGAAGTTTTGTGCTGGGACTACTCAGGCAATCATCTTTAAATTGCTTTGAGCATTGGCCAAGTTTCACTCATCCAATCAGCAAGCAGAAATGACAGCATGTGACTTAAGGACCCATATAATACAAATACCATAAATAAGGCATAGCAAACAGTCAAAGACACAAGTGAAGCAAACTGTTTACAACAAGCCATAGGCTGAAATAAGTTCACACAGAAGGTACATTGAACAATTCTGAAAAGCAAGTTCATGAAAATCCATGTGTTTGCACTGAGCTAAACAGAATAAAGGGCTAAATTCATCAGCTAAATCATTTGTGACAAAGAGTCAGCCCAGCTCTGGTTGTGAGGATTAATTAGTTAATGTTTGCAGAGATGAAAAGAGTTGAAAGACTGCCAAATGTTGTTATCAATTAGAGTCATTTGAGAAGTAATACTTGCAGGGAGGATTTGTACATTGTGGCTACATTCTAACAAAAGCACTTAAGCATGCTCTTAAATTCCATTTAATTCAATGGGACTTAAGCATAGGCTTAAAGTTAAGCACATTGTTATATGTGCAGCTGCAGAAACCACCTTTCATTTTCAAGAGAAAAAATCTGCCATGAGACTGCAGTGAGTTCTACATTGCCTGCTCTGTACCGCATAAGAAACACCCCCCACCGAATCCTCCCCCCAGGTACCTTGTTGCTACTGATGTTGTATGGGATTGAACAGACAAAGCACAGCATGCCATTTTCAGATAACAGTTGCAAGTAGTGCCACTGGGCCAGTTCAGAGAAAATCTGACTTTGATTGAACAATTTGGACCTGGAAATGCTTGGCCTGGGACAGTCAAGATGCCACTTTTCTGAGCATAAGGGTCACATTCTTTAGAGAGCAGCTATGACAAAGGGACTCAGACAGCTGGAGATGTTACAGGAGGGTCTTGGAATATTCATCAGCCAGGAATATCTGGAATCAGGGTAAACCCTTTGCTGAGCACAGAGACTGGGAGGCAGGATTCCTAAGTGATATCCTGCTCTGCCACTGACTCTTTGTGACCATTAGACAAATCTCTTCACCTCCCTGAACTTCAGTTTTTCAGTCTGTAAAAAGGGTGTAAGAATCACGCTCATATGGAAAAGTTGTAAAAACACCTTTATCAAGCACCTTTGACTGAGGATCTCTACCCACTTATCTAGCTGTCACCAAATTTTTATACTGTGTGTGTCCTGATAGCTGAACAAATTAAGCCCCACAAGAACCCTGCCATCCTTTCCTAGGCAGGGAAACTGAGGCTCTTGAAATTAAGGTCACGCAGCAGGTCAGGTGGCAGAATCAGGAGTAGAACCCAGGTCTCCTGATTCCTAACCTGTGCTGTTCCTACCCCATGCTTTGTAACAAGGCCAGGTACAATGGCAGTAGCCATGATATAAATGAAATAGCAAAGTATAAATTGTTTTGAGATCCACAGATGCAAGTAGCCAGGGAAGTGCAAAGCGTTTTGCGATTCCTAACAATCACTGTCCCTGCACGGCTGAGGAGGGGACCTTCTACCATGCTACCTCTGCACCCAGTGGCCTCCCGCTAACTCCTTAAGAGGCCCCATTCTTCTGCTTATCTACAAGACGCCTCCGAGGAGAGGACCTTGGGTCTGACAGTGCTGACACTCTAATTATAATGGATTCATTTTGCACCATTTCCTGATCCTGTTATTATCTTTGTCATCAGAATTAATTTAGTGCTGTGTGTTCCCCCCTCCCCCCCTTTCCCCTTTCTCATTACAAGTGTCTCAAAAAGGATCTGACAGAATTCTAATGACAAACGTGTTCTGTGAAGTACAATGATGTGCGGTAATAGCATGACCTTTTCACAAAGCTCCCTGGAACACAATCACAGAAGAGCCCTTGGTGCCAAGCCACTGTCTGGGCAGCGCTGCTCCCTTACTGCCCTCTCTGATTTGCAGGTCCTGAGACACCCTTGTGGAGACGGACCTAAATTCTGCTGGGTTGCCCTGGGGTAAGTGGCAACCATAGCAACATTCCAGATGGCGCAGCACTGAGGGGCTGGAATGCACCAATCAGCGCCTGCCCTCAGCATTATATCTGCTAGGTATATTGCGCTGTTTGTGTGCCTGGTGTTTTTCAGAACAAATAAGGGTGGATTCTCTGCCCAGACGAGATCATATCTAATATCCTTCTCAGGCAGGTGCTTCAGAGCATGGCAAACATCCTCCTATCCCTGGTCAATTCAGGGCAATTCACTTTTGTGCACAATGCCTCTGGCCAATTGTGCAAATGTCTTGAGGGGGGAAAACTTTCCTAACCCTTTGGGAGAATCAGATTATGCCCTGAAGCATGAGATTTGATATCCCTAGCCTGCTTGTAAAATCTGCTATAGATTTTTTTTTAAGGCACTCTGTCTTCTTTGGTTCTTACAGACGCCTGGCCTGACCTGGAAAGGATATTTCCAGGATGTTATGTCAAAAGTGTATCTCCAAGGAAGCACCCAGCCCTAGCCTCCCTGAGGAGCTGGGATTCTGATTCCGAGCTGAGGCAGTGTTTGGCTTTTGTAATGAATGCCATGAACCTTTTGCTTTCACAGACTGGAACCAGATAATGTCTAGGCAGGTAAACCAGCTGCTGACTAGCTCAGAATAGTGCACCTCCTAGTCTATTGATTTGTTATCCTGTCTCCTGCCCAGCCTGATTCTTTGTCTCTTCCACCTGTTACATCTTGTCTTTTAGACTGTAAGCAATTTGGGGCAGTGGCTGTCATTTATTATTTATTTGTACAGCTCTCAGCACGGGGGACGGCCCAGCCAGGTTGTGCCTTTTAGGTGCTGATAACTAAATATTTCAAACCAGCAGGGATTTGTTGTGGTGGTGGTAGTGATTTTAGCTTTTACATGAACAGCACTAGAATCTGCACGGGTCATCTCCAGGCAACTTTCCTGGCCTAGCACCATGGGGTCCTGGGCTCTACAGCAATACAAACAATGATAATAAGGGAAAACACACCAGAAATTTTAGAGACATGAAAAGTGGTGGTGGTGGGAATCCTTTTCTCTGTTTGGCTAGCTTCAGATCCTCACTTAACCAGAGAGGACCTAAATTCTTGCTGCGGTGCTGTGCTCATTGGAGAAGGAGTCAAGGCTCTGAGCTGTTTAACGGGAGTGTGCCTATTCATTGTGGTGAAGAAGAATTCATTTTCTTCATGAGCCTGAGTAGACGCATGGGGGAGGCTCCGGAAAGAAGAAGAGGAGAATTTTCCGTTGCAATTGCAGATACGTTAATCGTCTGCTGGGAAATGAACAGAAGGTTTTTACATGATAAAGAAGCCTGAAAATTAAGGATGGCAGCCTCTTCATTTTCTGTGGGTTTTGTTATTTTTATTATCATTAAATTGCTTCTAGTGACCTGTAATATTTTTGTACAGTAACAATTGCAAACCTTGGAGGGTTAAGCCCTCCCTACCACACCACACACAGAAACACCTGTTAATTTTATCCTTAAGGGCATGACTGATGCTCCCCAATGCAAAGGAAACTAATTCAGCTCTTTCTAACTCATCTTGCTGGGCCCATGAATCCAGTACCTAATGTTCCCTGGAGCATTGGGGCGAGTTTAAAGAGGAGCTAATTATACAAAAGCTATATACTTGCAAAGATAGATAAACAAATGAAACACTTCTGGTTCATGACTGGTTGAAAGCAGTCATGTGACAAGTCAGAACTTTGCTATCCAATCAGATTCCATATACAATTATCCGGTCGCTAGTTGGCCCATCAGCTATCAGGCATACTTGTTCTTATTATTTTATTATAATCGTATTTATTATTATTTTATTGTTTAATATTTTTATTGCAGTAGTACCTAGATACTCCAGTCAGGACAGGGGTTCCTTTCTGCTAGGAGATGTACAAACGATTAGGAAAACACAGTTCCTGCCTCTAAATGCTCAAAGGCCCAGGGTCCTGCAGACCTTCATCCACACACCAACCCCCTTTATTTTATTTATTTGAAAATGTACTCCGCATTGAGCTCATTACAGCATAGGGGCTTCAGCAGACATGTGTCATATGAAGGTTGGAGAGAAGGGCAAAGGTGAATATATACAATTCTCTTTGTACATATGCTTACTGGCCTGGCTCACATACGTATATCATGTAAATGTCAGCTAACTCCCGAGATCAGACTCTTTAGAATGTGAGTTTCAGTTACATGTGATGAATTCTTGGCTGCCGTGAAATGCTCTGAAGAGGTTGCCGTTGAAGGCATTCAGAACGTGTGTAACAATGCACGTTTCTATGACTTTCAACATTTGGGACTATTTTTTACATGAAAAACATCAAGATCCCTCTTTATTTTGTTTTTTTTTAAACACAAAACCACTTCGTCCAATCTCCCTACTGAAAGCTCCACGTTCCCTTCAATCTGTAGCTCTTCATGGTGTTCCAGGGCTGCCGAGCCTGACCCTGTAGTCTCACTCGTGTTGTGCTGTGCAAAAGCCTCTTGCTCAGCCCTTCCTGGGCAGATTCGATTTTGTTCTCAGCAGATTATTGCAGAATTCATTTAAAAAGAATCCAATAGTTATATTCCCATGAGTTTAGTGTTCGGCTGGCAAAAGGCATTGCCCTGGGACAAGCAATCTCCTCTTCAAGCATAGCATGAGACGGACAGCTTCACTGGTGAAGGTGCTCCCTTCCTGTGCCAGTGTGCTGCAGCTGTATCCTCGGGACACCATCACCGGGGATGGGCCAGAGTTCATTTCCCATCTTCCTCTGACAAGGGAACCAGGTGCCTGTGGCCTGGAGGCCTTTTCACTAGGAACTGCCCCCAAACTCGTTTCATATGGACTACCCGAGTGAGAACTGCGGGTCGCTACTGACGGCGCGTTGATTTGAACCAGCAAGCTCAAGGCTCCTTGTCCCTCTTTCCATGCCCTGAGCCCCCCCGACTCTGCACCCACTGTCTGGAGATGCTGAGCCAGCTACCCTCTCACCTATTCGGGTGTAAATCAGCAGTAATGCTAGTGAAATCAGTGGAGTTACACAGGGGTAAAACTGGTGAAAATGAGAGGGTCCGGCACTGTGTGTCCAGTATGCTTTTCTGAGCCTGCTACTTCCTGGGTTTGGCAAACAGCCCCAGTGTCTGACGCTCTGCGGCGCGAGAGATTTGTCCTCCCCTGGTGTTGTGCCGCTGGTGTTGAGTGGGTTTAGTGCCTGTTGTTGACAGGGCTCTTCCTGCATGAAACTCCTTGTGAATATGAAAAGTTGAATTGATTCGCTCTAATAAATGAAGCAGTTGGATGTCTCATTTGTGGTTTGACATCCATGCCAGCACCGCAGCTGCTGCTTCTCACCCCTGCCTGGGAGATGCACGTATTAAAATGGCATTCTGCAAAGTTACTGCAATTTACCAGGAGCCAGTCTATTTGCAATTGGCTTCTGGTAGGGAAGGAGTCGCTGCTGGGGGGAGAAGGAGGCAGGGGGTGCTGGGAAAGCTGGAGTTTTCTTTTGATGTCAGCGTTCTGTCCATAGATCATTGGCTCATTCATTGTGTCCCTGTCCCCAAAGGAAATCCATTAAGGATTCCTGGTGGACTTTGGATATTCCATGCGTGGCTATAATGGATTGGGCCACTGTGTCAGACGCTATTTGGGCTCTGAAGAGTTAGTGTGGGTATTGCCACAGGACTTGCTGATTCACAGGCTCTGATGCAGAGACCAGAGGCAATTGCAGAGACTGAGAACACAGCCAGGCTAGGCTACAGCAGCAACTCGCCAGAAATGCTGGGAGCGTGGCCCTGTTCCCCTAATAGAGGAGTTTGGGATTGGGTATAACCGCACCCGCCTGTGCCAGATTTCCTAGCTGTGCAAGTGGAACGCAGGGAAATTAGTCAAATTACGCATTACAAACAATAGTAGAGAGACCAGTGTTCCTGTGTCTGGATCGATATCCCCATAAACAGCGGGTGAGGAATGTTCTATGATGCTGTTGTAGCAATTCCTTTGGTTATTTAGTGCACTGGTAAATTGTTTATTAGGGAGCTTTAAAACTAAATAAAACCCCCAAACCCAAGCCCTACAGCAACAAAACTTTATGATATCACAGAATCCCCTTCTCCTGTCCTCCATCTCCAGATTCAGCCTCACCCACTGGATTCTACCCAATGTGCCTTAGCAGCACTGAGCTTTCTAGAAGCTCAGTTAGATATGGAAGCAGAGGGCAAGCTGGGAAAGATTCCCCAGGATGCTCACTGCTTTGGTTTGGTGCTATAGCACTTTTTTGGGCATTCCCATGGTATTCATCACTGTTGAATTTGAGCTCTCACAAAGACGAATGAATTACCTCTGGGAAGTAAGCCAAAGACTTTCTCTCTTATTTTACAGGTGGGAAAACTGAGACACAGAGAGGGGAAGTGACTGGGGTAAGGTCACGTCAGTAAGTTTGTGGCAGAACCAGGAACACAAGCCAAATCTCCTGAGTCCCATTCCTAGATCTTAACACTAAGACCGTCCTTTCTCTTCAAAGGGGCAGTATGGGAAAGGCTGAGTTTCATCCTGGGTTTCAATAGCACTTCAGGGAACTAGTATAGGTGGCAGGGTTAGAGAGGAGAGGGGTGACGGCTCTGCCCCTCTGTGCCCTGCTGGGTGGTGCCCTTCTCTGGCAGGTATCTCTGACGAGGAAGTGATTTTGCCCTCTCCTGCTCCCCTTCACTTGGTACTGTGGTTCGATCGCAGGATTAAAAACAATCATGATAAGTCAAACGCTCTCCCCCGCTCTCGGTGAGAGGCTGAGAACCAGGGGTAAGAGTTTATCCATCCTCAATAATAATGCACTAGAGTTGCCAGTTCCCTGCTGACTCAATTTGCTTGATGCTAAAAAATCAGTGACCCAGGCGACCCTTTGATGCTAGCAGAAGAGAGTCTAAAGACTCGAGGCTGGACCATCCAGGGACATCAGGATGTTAGGAGCTATTAACAGCGTTGTCATGGGCTCAATATGCCCGGGATTTCACACCAATCCAGGTAAGCGGATAGTTACTGCGAGTGCAGAGATCAGGTTAATTAAATCTTTGTTTAAAAACTCCAAAGCGCCGTTACTGAGATCAGGAGGGAGTTAATTAAACAAGAAAGGTGGGAGGTGGCAGCTGATGGGGGCTCAGGCATTTCTGCAGAGACTGAGCTTACACACGGAGTCAGGTTCCAGTTCAGGATTTGCTCTTTGGGCACAGCAAAGGGAGGCATTGGCAAATCTTGACTAGTCACGTTATTGCTAGAGATGTCTGGAGGGGCTCAGACATTTGAATGCATCTCTGGAGTTTCTCCAGAAGGATTTCTCATGAGGTTTCCAGCATTTCCTGCTTCAGCTTAGGCCAGAATACTAGGAAGGACTGTCTGTTCCCACTTCCACCCCAGCAGGAATGACCAAGTGCAGAGGCAGCGCAAAAATGGGTTAGGATGAGGGTGGAGGGAGGTTATGGGGGGAAGTTAACCCAGTTTAGTAAGGAAAAGGATCAGGGGGTCACATTTGAGTTTGAAAATGTTTAGAGGACAGGAAGTCATAAGTGAGGAAGCATGGCCCAGTGGTTAGAGCATTTGGGGATCCCATTTCAGTTCCCTGCCCTGCCACAGACTTCCTCTGGGAGCTCAGGCAGGTCACTTAGCCTCTCTGTGTCTCAGTTCCCCATCTGTAACATGGGGAGAATAGCCCTGCACTCTCTCAAGAGGGTGTTGTGAGGATAGATTCAATAAATTATTATGGGGAGAGCAGGTTCTGCAGTGTTGGGGGCCATATCAATATGACAGAAAAAGAAAGGAGTTTTGGTTGGTCTCAGACTCACCTACAGCAGACATTAGACCACAACACAAAGATCGCCGCCTAACTACAAAAGGAGCTCAAAAGGAGCTCAGGACTGGAACAGCAGGGGGTTTTCTGGGTCATGAGTGAGGTGCATTGGCAATGCTGTGTGCGGGCTCCAGACTGGACAGCCAAGCATAATGGGGACCTGGTCCATGACGATGGGTTCTAGGTTCTACGATAACACTATAATGTTACACCCCATATTCTTCATGGAAATATGGTTATGATATGAATATGGCTTAACTAAGATATACTTTATGCAAGATGGCTCATGTGAGGTATCATTGGAAAGGTTATGATTTATTGAATGTGTTTATCCAATTTGTGTGCATGTATCATTTCTGTATCTGAAGATGGGAATATTGACCATGTCTCCATACCTCAAATGGGCTATCTTTGATGAGGCCAAACAGTGTTAATGACTTATTGAAGAAATGCACACAAGCATAAGGATTACCCCAGGAACTGTGTGCAATAGAAACCTCTCAGAGAGAGCGCAACACAATGGGAACTGTTTGACCCAGTCAGACAGCTCGGATGGAATGGGAACTGTTTGACCCAGGTCACAGCAAAAAAGCTTTCCAGCAAGTGTGGGGAAGCTATAAAAGAGGAACAATGGCAACAGGAGGGGACCTCACTCTCTGTACAGCAACACACCTGAGGAACAAAGACTGAACTGTGGGAAGTGATGGTCCCAGGCTGGAAGGATTTTTAGCCTGTGTAAGAAAACCTGGGAAAGCCAAGGCAACTTGTGCCTTAGGAATCTGCCAGCATGTTTATCACTCAGGATGAGAATTTGCTAATTTGTATCCTATCTGTCTAGTGTGTTAAACTCAGTTTGCGGCTTTTGTTTATTTACTAAGGTAATCTGCTTTGTTCTGTTTGCTATCCCTTTAACCACTTAAAAATCTACCTTTTGTAGTTAATAAACATATTTCTTGTTTATTATTAAACCCAGTTTATGTAATTTCTAACTGGGGGCAGGCAAGAAGTCATGCACATCTCTCTTCACATTGAGGAAGAGGGCGGATTTTTATGAGCTTGCGCCGGGCAGATTTTTCTATACAGCGCAAGACAGTATTATTTTGGGTTTATCTCGCAAAAGGGGTGTGCACGTGAGTGCTGGGGTAGTCCTCGTACACAGAGCTGACTTCAGTCTGTGTCTGCAGTGGGGTGTAGCCATACCTGTGTGTGCATGCTGCAAGAGGCCGGAGAACCAAATTCAGCAAAGCAGGGAGAGGGAACCCAGGCTGGTTGAGCAGGAGAGGCTCAGTGAAATCCCAGTACATCAGGTGGCAGCCCACAAGGGGCGGGGGTCCAATCCGTCTCAAACACAAATAATAATAAGGATCAAGGCAGCCAAAGATATTCAGCATGTCCTGTCCTGGGACAGAGCTGTAGAATCATTACCGGTATCCATTTTCTTCTTGTTTACTCTGAGTTCAGTGGAATTATTCCAGATTTCCACCAGTGCAAGTGAAAGGAGAATCAGGCCTATAGAGTGAATCCCCTGGTCTGCTTGCACGCACATCTGTGTGTGATTTCTGTGCATGTGTCTATGAACTGCCAAGTGCTTTTCTACCTGAGGGAAGTCTGAACTAGCACCTTGCTCAATTGAAAAGGTAAGGGGAAGCGGATGGGGAAAATCAGTGGAACTTCTTTCGCACATCAGTAAGACAAATTTCTCTCCAGGAGCCGTATTTGTTATTTGGATATCAGACTGGCTGTAATCTGTTTCCATTTTCATTATGTGTGTCCCCGTCAGAAGCTGGAGGCTCAGTGGCAGACACCCCGCTGTTTCCATTTGGCTGTATGAGGCGATAGATTAGATTCCTATTTGGTTCATGGAAGATCCCTAGTGATATCAATTAGATATGTCAGAGGGACTCAGGGGAATATTTCTTCCTTTATTTATTTATTGGAGTTGAAGACATCGCATGCTATCACTGAGTCACTCAATGTCTCTCTCTCTCTCTCTGGCTTGTAATAAATCACAGCAAAGGTTATTTTCATGAGGAGAGATACTGTTATCAGGTCTGTACCCAGGAGTGCAGGATTAAGAGTTTCTGCTTTAAAGATCTGGACACTCAGTCTGTCTCTCTCTGATTGGTGCTTGTGCATTTATTTAAAACAGAGTTGTCTCCTTTGTAATGAACTGGTTCCATTAAGGCATGGGAGGATGGGGCTAGCAAGAAATAAGAAGCATCTCACCAGAACCTTGCTAATACCCAAAACCCTTACATTTTTAACATCTTTAAAACTTTGGGTAACTTTTTTCTCCCCAATTTTCATGTATGCGCCTGCTGCAATTTCGAGCAACTCTTACAATGAAATTCCAAGTGGGTAGCCATTCTCTGAGGGATTCCATCATAACTCCTGCATCCAAGGGAGTTCAGACTTCAGCAGGGCATCAGATATATTAATAATGAGCATTTTTTATACTCCCCTGTGCAAAGCCCCCTACAGGCAGGCCTTAACTAATTAATCCTCACAACATCTGGGGGAAGTAGGTAGATAAATATTTTTAGCCTCATTTTACAGGTGGAGAAGTTGTGTCAGAAAAGTGAAGTGAAGTGACTTGCCCATGGCCACACAAAACTTCAGTGGCAGAGCCAGGACGAAACCTCAGGGCTGCCTGTTTCCCAAACCTCCATATCATGCTCTCTTTTTCTCAAGTGTCCAACCCACACTCATGTATATGTCCGAGAACTATGACTCTTCTGTCAATATCACCTTGTTGATGCCCACAAGGACCCCAGACTGAAGTCTCTATTCTCTCACTTGGCCTAATCCTGAAAGGTTCTGAGCACTGGTTACTCCTACTGAAATTACTATTAAAAGATTTAAAGCAGGCGTAATCAAATACACAGGAGAATGGTGCAAATAACAGATATGTTAATGTCACAGAACATGAAAGATGAAAGCAGACCAGAGAATGCCTGTTACCTTAGCTCCATCAGGCACTTCATTAAAATGGTGTCATCACCTGTCTGGGGGGGTGCAAGGGGACATGTTAACTGAGCCTCTCATTCTTCCTGTGTCATGTAGGAATAACAGGGCTAAAGCAAGCCTGACTTGGAAAGAGTGGGGATTGCTGAACCGATGGGGACATTTCTGGTTAAACAAAGGAAAAGCTTTAGCCTGTTTGAGAGCCAGTTGTTTGTCCCTGTAACCATGAAAAAGCAATTCCTGCATCATAAAACTACCACGCAGTTTGGCATGATTGGCAATCAAAGAGAGTCCTGGATCTGGAACAGTGAGGCAGGACTAAGTGGCATTAGCAGGACTGTATGGGAGGTCCAAACTGGAATGGCCGGGCATGGCTGGTTAGGAGGGCGGCTCGACAGATCTGACTGGGAGCCAAGGGCTGGAGTAGCTGGGTGGTCTGCTGTCCAGGCTCTGGCACACTGGCACTGGAGCAGTAGAGGCTGTGTGCAGGCCATAAGTGAGGCCTGTCTTTCAGCTGTGTTTTACTGAATTCCACCGGCAGTGATTTTAGAGGTGTGATGATGCAGGGCTGATTTCTGCTTTTTCGTAACCATATTTTGCTCATAATAAATGGGCTACTGACTATCCTATGGAAAATCTGGTAGCCTAAGGGATTGTTAATTCTGATATATCCTTGGACTTCCATCACTAGGGATCTCCCCTGCTCCTATCGAAGTTGATTGCAAGACTCCCATTATAACAGGCTATAAACATTGCTGTATGAGCGTGATCTTATTAATCCCTCTCATGAGACAACTGTTATAAACAGAGCTGGTGGGGAATTTTTTCCCCTCATGAAAAAAATATTCTTCAATGTTTTGAGGGGTTTTCATTGAAAACCAAACTTTTTTTTTGTGGGGGGGAGAGGGTTTGGTCAATGAAAACCCAGATTTTTTTTCTGAAAATTGGCATTTCCCAGGGAAATATCCATTTCAGTAAAAAAGACATTTCCCACAGAAGAAACATTTTGATAGAGAATTTGCGACCAGCCCTAAGGTACCGTATTAGCCCCATTTTATGCATAGGTCCACTGAGACCCGGAGAGGGAAGCTACAGATCTCTGGTGCCAGGGTCAGGGTCGGAGCCAGATGGGGATTCTGAGGTCTTTTGCTCCCAGTTCTGTGCTCAGGTCACCAGCAATTGTCCTTCAGGGTGTTGTGTCCTTCTCCTCAAGACTAAAAGAAACCTCTTGAATAGCTACAGTCTTGCTCTGAGTCTGAGGCAGAGAGGAAGCTTGGTTCATTATTTATTGCTGCAAGTGCCAGGGACTAGCACAGAAGCCCCTCACAACACCAGCCTCCTCTACCTCATTTGATTTCATATTTAACCTGTGAATAACCCAATGAATATCTAAATCAGCAGCGAGAGACGCACCCGGCTCGCAAACACCCATTATTAATGCACAAACACCGCTTGAATCGTCAGTTTACTCTGGCTCCATCTCTGGGAGTGAGTCCTGTTTGAATGTTAATGCCTGTAAGATGAAACCTAGCTGATTAAATTTTAGACTTGCAAATGGATTTGGTAAATAGACTTTAGGAAAGGTGGGACAGAGACTGCCTGCTTTGATAGCAGATTCAGTGAAAAGCAGCACTTTGTGATTAGGTGAGAGATTCACTCTTGGAGAATAGGCGTCTCAAGGGGCTGCTTTCTGGTGAGAAATCTTTTAAGTAAATAAATTTATGGCAGTTTTTCTTTTCCCAAACAGAAGAATTCCTCAGCAGCTTCTCCTGGGCTTTCTGAGGCAGACTTAATGGAAAATAAATAAATAAAGAGAGAGGCTGGAAGCAGAACTCAGCTTGACAGTTCTCGAGAAACGTACAGGCCGATTTGGGACCGGGGAGAGGTTTGGATCAGGTTGGTGCAGTCAGCTAGCAGGACTTCTACATGGAAGTCCAAAGCCACTTCCTTGTGTCTGGCCCATGCTCGGAGTCGTGGGGAGGAAGATAGAAGACGACATTTAGCGCCTTCCTTGTGGCTTTGATTTCTAGTGCTCCGGGAGGGAAGTGTGGGCTTGTGGGTAACACACTAGACCTGAAACGGAGCTACGGTTCCTGACATAGCAATGGTGCCGTAGCATGGCCTGTAGCAACAGAAGGAGCTTTTCTGACACTGTTGCGACGTGGCGGTAATTAGGTTGACGGAAACATCCTTCCTCTGACCTAGCCGCGTCTACCTTTGCTGAGGTTGGCCTAGCTGCAGCAGTTGGGATATGGATTTTAAGTGTAGACCATGCCTCTCCGTCTCTTTATGCCTCTCATCCCTGCCTGTAAAATGAAGTAAACAACCTTCCACTGTCTGTCTTGTCCACTTGGAGTGTAAGCTTTTCAGGGCAGGGACTGCTTCTTACTATGGCCTGGTCTACACTTAAAAATTAGATCGATCTAGCTGTGTTTCTCAGGGCTGTGAACAATTTCTGCTCCTTGACTGCCTTAGTTAGGTCGACGTAAATCCCAGGGTAGACATGGGTAGGCTGATGGAAGAAATCTTCCATCAACTTAACTGCTGCCTCTCAGAGAGATGGATTAACTACGTTTATGGAAAAACCCCTTCCCTTGATGTAGGCAGCATCTACGCTATGGGGCGACAGTGCCACAGCTGTGCCACTGTAGTGTAGACATGTTCTGAGTGTATGTGCAGAACCTTGCAAAATAGGATCTCAAATCAAACTGGGCCCTCTTGATGCTATTGTAATACAAATAACAATAATTCACAAACATGAATGAATTAGGCCTTAGAGTTCCCTGGGGAAGTGTATATGTTTCATTATCCCCATTTTACAGATGCAGAAACTGAGGCACAGAGAAAAAGACTTGCCCAACATCGCCCAGGGCGCCTCTGGCAAGCAGGCAATGGAATTCCTTCTCCTCAATCCCTTTCCCTAACCCTTTTTTCTAATACAGGAGCCATTTTTATTCCTGCTCAGCTTTCAGGTTTATTTAATTTTTCACTGTGAAAAGAAAACCAGTTTCTGAAATACTTTTAAAAATGCAGATGACAGGGCACCTCACACCAACCTGTATGTATAATATATAGGGAGATTTTAATAACAGTGCTTGCATTAGTTCTTATCTGGAGCCATATGAAATATTAAGAGGAAAGAGGGGAAAAAATAAGTGCTGAAGCCGGAGTCTGGATTTTGCACATATTAAACCATTTATCTTTTGCTCCCCTGCTGAGCTCAACCATACATGGCTGCGTCAGCCCAAAACCTCGAGAGAAACACAGCACTGGGAGGGAATGTCCTAGGGGAAAGGGCTGCTCAGCAGCATGGGAACGGAGGAGCACTTTCCCTTGCCCCATCTCCCAGCGCCTCATTCAGAGGGAAAGGTGCTGCAGGAAATGGTGCTGGTTATTCTGTAGGGCTGCGCTCCCTGCTGAATCGGCACAGAACTAATGCCCCGGTGTTGCAGGGAGGGTGACTCTTTAAAGGGTGCTTTCACCTCTCTGTTCATCCTGACCCCAGGGTGGTGTTAGGGAACCCTGTGCTGCAGGGAGCCATGTGGGCGAGTTAGTAGGATCATATTAGTCATCGTGGCATGGCCAAATTCCAATCCAAGCATGGCCAATTCATGCCTGGTGTCCATGCCACAGATTGTGGTAGAGTTACTTGAGAGAAGAATCTGCCCCATTCTGTTGATATACATCCCCTCTGCAGTTCAGCTGGAATGAAGAAGGGCTGCTGCACCCCACCCTAGAGCTGGCTGCATTGTAGTGTCCCAGTACAGGTAGCCTGTGCTTTGCTGCTGTGATGGGATACACGGGTCTTTTGGTGCCTACCTGTCCCCCTGGAGGAATCCTGCCAGAAAGACCCCCCACCATGTATAGAGAGGCCCCAGTGAGCCAGACTGTGCCATTGTGTTTGGGGGGGTCGGAGCGGAGTCCCAGCTAAAAGGCTGCACTGAGCTGAGGTAAATGGGTGCAGCTGAGAGTGATGAGAGGCCTTAAAAGGAAGGGGTGGGGCTACCTGAGAGCGGTGTAGGGAATATGAGGGTCTGCAGCGCCGACAGCATTTGGGTCTGAAGCTGGGCGCAGGGAATGTGGGTTCCCTTTACTCAAAGCCTCTAGAGGGTGAAGGATGTTAGGAGGAGGTTCTGGCCCATGGCTGCAGGCAGCCAGCCTGGAACCACAGGGGGCCCTTCCTATGCAGGTGTCTCTAATCCCTTAGTGCTTGCAGAAGCTGGGGTGTTTCCGAAGCTGGCCCCATGGCTCAGCCCTGGGCAATCCCACCATGCGCTAACACTTGAGCAGTTCTTCTGGCCAGGGACAGGCAGGCACTTACAGTATCCATAGTGACGGGGTCCCTGATAACATCAGCTACCTGCTATTGCCAGCAGCCGGGGGTGTCAGGGGCAGGGAAGCAGTCACTGTGTACTCCCATCCCTGTGCCCTTTCCCTTTATTAATGAAAAGCCAGAACCAGCTGTTTCAGAGGAGCAAGCCCAGAGCAGCAGAATCTCTCCAGATTGCCAGCATCAAGGCAGCTCCCAGCACAAGCTGGCTTCCATAGCTAATGCGTGTCAGGGTCCTTCAGTTCTCTTTGCTACAGATCCTTTCTGCTGCTTTTGAAGGCATACTGCCTCCCCACCCCCACGCTCCTGGCTTACATCCCAACCCTTAAACCGCTAGAGGGTGCTAAGAGATGATACATACCATCTATCCTTCCCGACCCCCATGACCACTTTGTCCTGGTAGCAGAGCATCACTGTAGTATGCCTTCCCCATGTAGCAACGGACAGCATGAGAGCCCTAAAAGCAGGATTAGCCCAGAGGGACCAGAGGCATTTGAAAGTCCATCATGCAAGAGCCATATGGCTGATGGGGGCTCCTTGCCTTTCTTCCTTTTTTGAGGATGAATTCTAACGCAAGAGTTTTATTACCACGGCAGCTCGGCGTTCTGCTGGGGGAGTTGGGATTAGTTAACATCAGTCAAGAATTATGCTTTCTATTTACCTGTCTGAAATTTCCATTACTTTTCTTGTTCTGTATATTGAAACATACATCATCTGTTCATTAAAGCATAATCTCCAAATTATACCGTCTCTGAGCAAACAAGGTTACACTGGCTGCTCGCATTAGAATGAATCAATATCGCACCACGCCTGCTGCAGCTGCTTTGGAGAAACCAATGCAAAATCCTCAATTGCTTGGCCAATCCTGCCTCCATACAATCTGCCAGGGGTTGGGAGCTAGGTGTTAGTTTGGCAGGGCAAGGCAAGGAGAAGCAACAAGGAGGCCTAAGGATGAATTTACACCATCTGTAGCTGGAATCAGGGTCTGGCCTGGTATGTGCAGTGTTTGTAAAGCCCTTTGGCTGCTGCAGGATGAACGCTCTGCATTAATGTAATTACACGGTTCTTATCTAGTGCTTTCCATCTGCAGATCTCAAACCACTTCATAAAGGAGGACAGTCTCATTATCCTCATCTTACAGATGGGGAAACTGAGGCACAGGGACATGCTGTGCCTTCCCCAAGATGACCCTGCTGGGCAGTGGCAGAGCCAGGGCTAGAAGCCGGCTCTCCTGAATCTCAGCCTAGTGCCTAGTCGCTAAAAGATGCCAATCCCTGAACCCAAGGGAGTTGGGTACAATGGGCCCATCCTCTGAACCAACCCTTTCTTTGAGTTTATAACACACACACCTGGTGGATCAAAGTCCCGTCCTACCCATCTGTGCCCATTGTTCTTTATTTGTGTTGCCCCTGGGGCACGAACCCAGGATCGTGGCCTCAGCATAGTGGGTGCTGAACGGACGCACAATCCCTGCTCCAAGAAGCACAGAGTCCACCCCGCCACTGCCACACTCACTCTGAGGCTGGGTGAGATGAAAGCCAGAGTCTGATGCTGTTCAGGGCCTCATGTTGCTGCCCACCCTGTCTCCCCTCATCAACCCCGCATGCAGACTTTGGCAATGGGAATGACTGTGCCCATTGGGGAGCCGACCACTGGAGGGGATGGGATACAGAGCCCTACGGCCAGGGTAGCCCGATGAGCTCATCATAGCTGGACTAATTACAATTGAAGATGAAGTCAGGAGGGCTGTACTGGGTAGTTGGGGCGATGCAGCTGGCAGAAGTCGGCCCTTCCAGTGTGTTTTGCAGCCAGCACCATCAGTGTTTGTGGGGCTCTCACTGGGTTCAAATCTAACATGTGGAATTGCTCATCTGAGACTAAAGCAGGTTGAAAACATTTGACACCAATATTTTGGCAGCAATTTTTTGTTGTTTTATTTCTTTTTACCAGCCCCGTGAGCTGTATGTGGTCAGCAGTTTTCAAAACTTCGAACTTGACAAATTTTCATGGAAAAAACATCAATAATTGTTTTGTGACAAATGTTCCATCTTTTTCTGACCAAATCTGCCTGAGATTCCTTTTATTCCCCTGGACTGGGCACCTAAAATCCAACCTCACTGACTTGTAGAAGGAGGAAATTCTGATGTTGTAAATGATTTGACTGATGGCTTTTTGGTGACCTGTGCAAAAATGTCAGATTTCACCCCCACCTCCAACACCTTGTAATTAGCCCTCCATAATGAATGAGTGATGTGAGCCAAATTTCAACAGGCTAGTTTACAAGGAGATTTGAAGAGCTGAAGTCTGATAAGAAACACTGGTGAACTCTTGGTGACCTCAGATGGAAAATTCAGCATCAAAATGGGAAGTGGGATTTTCCCTGTTCCCCATGCCTGCCCACAAACAAAAGATGGAACAAAGTTACAGTTTTCAAGAGCCTAGCTCCTTGGGAACATGGAGATTACCTCTGCAAATGACTACAGTAGCGGGCTCTATGGAATACTAGATATAATGTATTGCACACATTTGAAACATCATATTATTAGCAATTTAAAGCAATGGTTAATATACTCTGAAATTAGACAATTGCCAGGATAATTTAAAATAGCTCATGGCATGTTAACTGTTGCTATCACCACTTGTAAACCAAATGCCATTCAATTCCATGGAAAGATTTCTATTAACTTCAATGGGCTTGGATTGGGTACCCTTCCATAGCCCCTATTAAGCATGTGCTTAAGTCTTTGCTGAAAAGGGATGGATTTACGCAATGACTTCAGTGGGAAATAAAGTGGGGTGTTATCCCCAGTGAACTCGCTTCCTTGAAAGGACATTGATTTAAAAAAAAATCTTAAAAGAAATTAAACAAGTCAACTTTACTGTAAAAAATGCATTTCCCTCCTGCAGCTTCTCATGTTTCTGGATCTTCAGGGTTTTAGACTGGTATTACATTCCTTTCAATGGGGGAGTATTCTACAGACTGTATTTGTCTTCCATAAAATGCCTTGTACTTGTATTTAAAATCTGTATAGTGGTGTGAGAGACATGGAATGCATAATAACTATTAGAGAGCTGTCCAGCGTCCATTGAAATTGAAACAGATGATAGGGCTCGGTGTGTTGCACACGGTGTATTGTTCTCCAGCAGGAGCATGGTAGACATTATCATTGAGAGACATTACTGCAATACCTGGACCACTATCCTCTGGGGTGAAGTAGCTGCTTTTGATTTGACAGTATTCATGGGAAAGTATTTTAAATAATACATGACGTTTCTGTGCAGTTCAAGGCTCATGTGCTAGTTTAACAGCAGTTGCGATGTGTTATCATTTGATAAACATGCTTGTTATATATTATGTATATCATATCCTGATGCCAGATTCACAGGAAATTTTTTCTGGTCATACAGCTGGGCTGTTTGCTCTGCATGTGGATTAGGTTATGTTAGCATCTCCATTGTAAAGTGAAGTCTAATCTCCCCATGCAGCCTGTGCTTAAACCAATGCTGCAGTGTAATAGAAAGGAGATTCTAATCACTACATCTAATTACAGAGAAGGACAAATCAATACAAAAGATTTTAAGAGTGTCTTAAATATTACAAATTCTCCTCTCCCTTTGGCTGGCACAGCCTCTTAGCTTCAGCGGGCTTTCATTGGAATAAGTGAGAGAAGAATTTGGCCCTATTTGCGTAAAGCAAAACATAACTACCAGGCAGGAAGAGGAAATGGCCATTTTGGCAGTCTGATGAGATTGACACCTGACGTGCCAATCAAAATTTGCATGCACGAGAAAGGCAGGAGATTTCCAAAGCTGTTGTAAGTTCTGTTTTGTTTCATGGTTAAGTTAACCCATTTAAACAACAACAGATCTCACTGGAGCGCTTTGGGACCCCAGGCGTTCAGTTGCTGTGTCTCAAGCCCCCTCACCACACTGGAGCTCTTACTGGGAACCATCGCTAAAATGGCAGATCCCCCGGTGTGTCCGTTCGTGGATGTGACAGACTTCTGAGAGTGAGGGCACCAAGCCCAAGCCCATGCGCTAAAAATCAGGCCCTTTGCCTGGCACCCAAAAATTGAGGCCCCGAGAATCACTGGTCACCTCTGAAACTCTCAGCCTCAGGTTCCTCTGGTTCTTTCGGTTTGGCTTTGTCTGCTGGTATCGGGCGCCAGGTCTGTAAGTGCCTCAGGGCAGCGACTTCTGTGGAAACTGGCCCAGCTCAACTCATGCTCATGCTCTACAAATACAGAATAAAAGGGAACCTGGAGATTCTGGAACAGTGACAGGAAATCCCCAACTGGCACACTTGTGCATTGAGGGAAAGAACCCGGGCCTTTCAGCAGGCTACCATAAACACTACTGTAAAGCTTAGACCTTGGGCAGATGGACAAAAAGTAGCTGAGTAAAAGAGAAATAAATGAGTATGACCATGTTATAGGTTGCATGTACCTTTTACATGAATTTTGACAGCTGCAGATGAGGGGGTTTGGATTTAAAAATGGAAATTGGCACTAGACTTTCATACTGAGGAGCAAAGGCTTAGACTGGCTCAGCCTAGAGTCCATTATCCTGTCTCCAGCAGTGGCTAGTATGTGATGCTTCAGAGGAGAATGAGCCTCTTGAAAATGCACCTGGATGATTGTTGCATATGGGGATGGAGGGTGGGCAATTTCTTCCTGATCTTTATGGGGATTATTTCGCAGTCTGAAGCATGAAATCCGATTATCCACATCCCAGTGGGCATGACCACTGTGCAAATGGTATCAGTCGCACGAATGTTCAGTGCTCCCAGGCCTTGAATAGTAACTGCTCCCCAGCACAAACCTCACCACTTTCTATTCCAAGTGTTTGGTACACTGCTCTGACCTGCCTTTTCTAACATGGACACAAAGCAGAGCAGACCTTAAAAACACAACCCTACCAAAGTAAATCACTGTGCTGCCCACACAATTCTCCTCCGGGGAAGAGGACCAGAGAGAGAACAAACCACATATGCCTAGAGCAGGACAAATTTTATTGATCAAACTTTTTCTGGTGAAAAATGCGGAGTAAGTGACACCAAAACATTCTGTGAAATCAGATCGATTTCCTTGAATTGTTTCAGTTGAAATAAACCTTAAAGATTCAGAAAACCTCCCCAAACATTTCATTTTGAGATTATCAAATGAAATGATTCAATTTTTTTATTCAAAACAACTTTTTTTCAAAGTTTCCTTTAATTGTATTTTAAAAATGTATTAAAAATGTTCAAAATCAAAATGAAACATTTTAGCTTGACCTGAAATGATTTTTTTCTACTTTTCAATTTGTCAGACGTGTCAAAACCTTTCATTTTTGGCTCTACCAGAAATGATTTTTTAAAATTATTTTTTGGAATTACCAGCAAACTGAAAGGTCTGTTCTTTGCCCAACTCTACACGTGGCAGATGTTAGTCACATCGCTTAATGTGCTCCCGGCAGGTTCTCAGATACTAAGGTGAAGTCAGGATAAGAATACGTGTAGTATAATACAGTGTGGTATAGCATATAGTACTAGGGTTTCACATTCCCTCATTTTGTGCATATGACAGAACACTCTGCTCTGGAAGGGGAAAGGCAATGACAAACCAAGAAAATTAATGAAAAAAAGAAGACAGCCAGGCCCTGTCTGGGATCATTCTGCCCATCTCCTTGTTATGAGGGAACCAGAAATGGAACAGCAGCAGCGTGTGCTGCAGGTCGGGACTGAGGGGCATTGGGAGGGATGTGAATGGGGGGCTCAGAACTTGAGTAGGGGGCTAGGGATGTGAATGGGGTGCTGCAGGTCAGGAGGGAAGGGCATTGGCAGAGCGGTGTGTACGCGTCTCCTGTTACATAATCAGCACTGAGCACACCCTGCATCGAAGGGCACCAGCCTTTCCGGAATGCCAAAGGATTTGCAGTTGAAAGCTCCAAAGAGTTTTTTCTTCTGCTTTTCTGACTGGCTGGTTGACAAAACTGGTTGACAGAATCAGTCTGTGGAAGAAGGAGGCATTTCTGACCCTGTTGTCATTTCCTCATTACATGCGATACGTCAGCTTCTCACCTGTGAGAGTCCAACTCCATGTCTGAATGCAGCTCCCCTCCCCAGGAATTCAGTCTCCCAATACAAGCAGCCTAGTGACAGGGCCATGGCATCACGCACAGAGCATGCATCTGGTGCGGAGATGCTTTACTCCTGGCTTTACACAGATCCCTGGGTCTACCTCCGGCTTCCTGCCCTACTGACACTGTCCTATCTCAGCATTACCAGCCTGGGATAAACTGCAGCAGCTCTGCAGCCCAGCCACACTCACCCACAACTGAACCTGAGTTTCATCTCCTTTCCCAACCACATGCAGGTTGGCTCACTCAGTGCTCAAGGGCCTGGGCCAACCTTTTATTTCTTGGTTTGTAACATTTGTGACAGGGTCAGGCCAGATGGCTACAGGAGAGTGATAGAAGGCAGATATATTAGCCCCAGGTTAAGTAGGTCCCTTTTCCCTGGGTAAGGTAACAGGGAAGGTTCCAGAACAATCAGGAACCTTCTGGAGACAATTAAGACAGACAGGATGATTAGAACACCTGCAGCCAATCAAGAAGCTGCTAGAATCAATTAAGGCAGCTAATCAGGGCTCCTGGGTTTTTAAAAGGAGCTCACTTCAGTTTGTGGTGTGCGTGTGAGGAGCTGGGAACAAGAGGCGCGAGGAGCTGAGAGTGAGAACGCGGACTGTTGGAGGACTGAGGAGTACAAGCATTATCAGACACCAGGAGGAAGGTCCTGTGGTGAGGATAAAGAAGGTGTTGGGAGGAGGCCATGGGGAAGTAGCCCAGGGAGTTGTAGCTGTCGCACAGCTGTTCCAGGAGGCACTCTAGACAGCTGCATTCCACAGGGCCCTGGGCTGGAACCCGGAGTAGAGGGCAGGCCTGGGATCCCCCCAAACCTCCCAACTCCTGGTCAGACACAGGAGGAGTTGATCTGGACTGTGGATTCACGAAAACGGCCAAGCTGAGGGCTGCCGTGAAGCTCGAAGGCGAGCAAATCCGCCAATAAGTGCAAGACCCACCAAGGTAGAGCAGGAACTTTGTCACACATTGTTTAAAGGTGGGAGTTAGTTTAGCTCTCATGAAAGTGATCAGGCAGGTAGTATTGGCTTGAGCTAGGTGCCACACAATCTCCTCACCTCTCCAGCTTTGCAAATGCCTCTCAATCCTGACTGGTAGCCTCCCCTGATATTCCAGTTCTGGATTACCCGCACCCCCAGCTATGCCAGTACCCCTCCATCCTGACCTGCAGGTCTCCAATATTCTGGTCCTGGTCCTGCTACTTAGCCAGTGCCCATCTGTAGCCTTACAATGTTCCGGTCCTGAGCATCCCACACTCAGCTCTGCCAGTGCCCCATAGATGTGCCCTGTAGCCTTCCTGATAGTCCAGTCCTGTGTTCTTCTCCTGTGCGCTCACCCTGGCAGGCCTGCCAAGCAGTGATCTCCTGATGTGCTCACACACAGACACTAGACTGAGACCCAAGCTCCTTTTCAGCTGACGACTCTAGCCAGCATTTGATCCCAGGTCTCCAGAGGTGACAGGCTAGGGTACGGACCTCATTCTGCCCTTTTGCTCTACAGGGCCCATGTCTCCTCTATTAGCCAAGGCAGACTGTGGGCTCATCTGAGCATGCTCTAGAGCACACACATGGACCCACCATCCTCAGCAAAAACAGCCTGGAAGTGCCTCTGTCTCAGTTTTCTGATCCTCATACTCTGATTGTCCCCTGTCACTCCGTTCCGAGGAGCTGAGACCTTCCTGTCGGGCTTGGGAAGGGCAGCTGAGCTGCTTCACCTCCAACAGGAGGAGAAGGAGCAATTAGCAGTCGGAGAGCAAGATTAATAGCAGATGCTCATAATTAACTCACTATGCATGTTAGCAGCTATTGTCTCCACTTTATCCTGGAGAGATTGATATTCTGGAGTGACTCATTATCGAGAAGGGACCTATTTTGCCTGCAGAGCACAGTCACTAGAATGGAAATTGCAATTAGAGTTGACTGTGTCCCTGCCAAAAGATTTTAGAGGAGAATGAGTTAGGGTGGGGTAGGCGCCTCTCTCCATTTGGGCAGGTTGCCACGGCGGGCTGGCTTCTCTTCGCTTTCCCACTGCAGGAAGTTGTTAAAACAGAGTTGAATGGGTGGGTATTTGTGGCTGGAAGAGAATATTTCTGTTCAGAACTATTTGGCACCTTGGGGTGGATGCAGAAGGATTTCTCATGAGAATGGGGCTGCACCCGGAGCAGAATGAGAAATCATCATCGTAAAAAAAATAGAATGAGAATGACCCAACATATGAGCATCCCTACAATAACAAACCAACGTGCCCATCCCCAGATGCTCAGATCTGTTATCGTAACGTTTCTCATGAGTCCTGGAATGAGCACACTGATTTGTTATTATAGACTCATGAGCAACCCTACAGTAACAAAGCAGTGTATCTACCCCAGGGTTCCCAGGAAAAATCCTACAGTAACAAATCTGGGCAGCCTGGGGTGTGTACATTGGTTTGTAACTGTAGGATTGCTCCTGATCACTTGGAGATGGGCCTGCTGATTCTGTAGTTTAGAGTTGCTCATATGAAGGGCTTTTCTCATTCTAATTTTTTAAAGAGCATCAGAAAACAAACTGTGAAACTGGACACATGCTGAACATTGCCTGGATTTTGAAAACAGATAACAGAAGAAAGAAAGGTTAGATACTTCATCTCTATCCAGACCATGGCAGTGTTATCTCTGGAATATCGCTTAACACCACATACGCTTTCTCCAGATCAGCAATTCTGCAGTTCTTCTCCTGGTGTGAATCTGCCTGTTCCCAGAATTAGACTCTAAGCCCTCCAGGCCAGGGACCTTGCCTGACTAGCACAGTGGAGGCCTTTGGCCTCCCAGTTACACAACTCGTACATAATTATAAGGGATCTGGTTATCCTGCAGCGATTGTTAAACCTGCATGTATTCTCAGCTTCCCTAAGTCCATTGCCATCTGGAGGGGGAAAAAGCACCCAAAGGAATTTGGATAACAGCAGTTCATCTGTTCCCTGCTGCCCCTGTATTTAATGGCCAAACAAGTTGAGCAATTCCCTCGAAGTCTGTGCATCTGCCTATCAGATCTTGTGTAAATCGTCTTTCTTTTCCCCCCTCCCCTACCTGTAGCTTGGAACTAGCCTTTGCCACAGTTCAGTAGCCTCCACACTGATCTAAACAAGGCCTTGAAAACACATCTCTCATAGTTCAAGAAAAAACAAATGATTAAGCCTGACTGGGAGATAGAGCTTCACCGCTCCTCTCGAAACACGCATTGATCAAAGAAATTTGTCAAGTCCTGTCAGTGGCTGAGTGGGAATTGGCTCCAGCTGGGTAAGGAACAGGGATTTCATGTTTCAGGCCAGTGTGAGCCACCTCAGGCCTAGAAGCCTTGAAATTAGACTGTTTGGGACCATTCAGGAAGCAAAGTATAAGAAATCATAGAAGCCCGAAGTAAGGGATACCTGCTGTCATGGTTACAGGGCTAGCTGCACCTGTCCCCTTCCTGGTCTCCTGCGTGCACTTCTTCAGGTGTCCAGCCTTGGGCCTTTACCTCTCTTGGGGTAGAATTGCACAGTTCTCCCACTCTGAAACCAGGCTCTTGGCTACAGAACTCTGGGCATCCACCGTGCTTACCCAGCAGGTCCAACTGGGTTCGGCACCTGTAGTTCTTCGTGTCAGGAGTCTGTGACCAGTGGTGCATACAGAGACCAGACAGCTTTCTTCAAGCCAAAATGTTGTTTGTTCGTCACAGGAGGAACAACGCATAAGAGAAGAAGGACTTTAAAAGTTTTGCAATGATCCCAGTGTAGTCAGGGCCAGAACTTTGGGAGTGTCACTAGCGTCATGTGGTATTCCTGCAGTCCAGATGCAGTCAGTAAAGCTAATGGTAAGTTATGTACCTCCGTATTGAGTGTCATTGGTTCAAGAATCTCCTTGTAACCTGGGACACAACACTGAGCCTTCAAAACACAAGTTACTTTGCTCTTAGGCATCCTGAATGACATATTAGCCATATCAAACATCTCTTCCTGTGAGACTATCTGGCATGCTTAATGAGTTACGTGTAACTTGGATAAAGGCAAAAGAAATGATACCGTACAACTGGAAGAATTTTTTCTCTCCTGCCTAGAGCGTATCTGGTTCTATGCAGCAGGTTGACAAAAGGATACTGTGTAGACTACCAAATAGTAGAGAGACATTTAATAACATACATGGGGAAAAAAGTGTATTGACTCTTTGGAGGTGAGTGATAAAATGTCATGTAAAGGGATCCACCTCTGAAATACAATCACTTCAAGGGGAAATGCAGCATACAACAACCAATGCAATGTTATAAAAAAAGGAATTGAAGAAGAATCCCTTATCCATTTGTAACTGCAGAAGGAATGTTAGGGACAATACGGATCCAATTAGAATGTAATTCATCACCCAAGGTGGGATTTGACCAGGACGCTGGGGTTAATATTACTACTCTTAGAAAAAGCACAGAAGGGTATGAAAGACCCTAAGTGCCCAGGATTAGAACTGAGTGAATTATTCATAATGTGTCTTTTACTTGCCATGTTTCATCAATGCTCTCACTCTCCATGAAGTGATTGCGATTGTACCACATTCATTTGTTATTTGAAATCATTTGCTGAATAATCCTGCTAGAGATTCTTCGTCTGTAGCTTGTTTGCGAGCAATTCTTTGCAAGTGTTCAACATTCAACATAACAGTAGTTTTGACTGGACATGTTGGCCACATCGAGATTGTTCCTGTTCAAGGTAACTCTTAGCTTCCTTTTTCAGTGTGAACACTCATGATTCTGAATTGAAATTTGCTGCCTGTGAACATTCATTACATTTCTCTGCTTTGACGAACATCCCTGCCAGTGAACTTGTTTGCTGGAATATTTCTGCGTAGGAGCCAAACTCAGAAGAAATGGATTTGTTTAATGATTTGAATGCAAGTTTGCAGAAAATGTTTTGAGGACTTTGCCTAGCTGTGAGGAACATAAGAACATAAGAACGGCCATACTGGGTCAGACCAAAGGTCCATCTAGCCCAGTATCCTGTCTTCCGACAGTGGCCAGTGCCAGGTGCCCCAGAGGGAATGAATAGAATAGAAAATCATCAAGTGACCCATCCCATCGCCCATTCCCAGCTTCTGGTAAACAGAGGCTGTGCTGAGCCTATTCAGTCTCCATCAACGCTCCCTACAGTGGGTACATGTTCCATCGAAGAACAGAACTAGCCCAGTGAGCTTAAATTGTAAGACATAATTTGCAGCACAAGGCAATGATGTAACTATTAAGACATATATTTCTCCCTGTTTGCTGGCTATTCTTTTGCTCTCACCTGTCAAGCAACAGATTTAAACAGAATAAGCATGGGGAAAAACTCTAAAGAAAACATGCAAATAATTACAAAAACATGGTACAAGCACTTCCATTACTGACTTGGCTGGTGTGAGTAAATGTAATGGAGGTGACCTCCTGTACTCTGCAGAATGCTGCTCCAGCAAAGTCTGCTGGTTTGGTGCATCAAGGCACCTGTTAAACATCCATTAAATATAATGACAGTGCGGTGATAGCAAAATAAAGTCAAAATTACTGTTCATTATTCCTTTGCTCACATGGCCTTGCTGATGGGGTAATAAACCAACTATAGAATCTTACTGCTTAGGAAATGACACCTGTGAACACCTGAGCCAACCATGGGATGTCAGCCAAGAGTCATTACCTGAGATTGATGGACATGATGCTTGTCTAGAAGAAAAGGCCCTTCAGTTTGAGCAGCACCATCTCTGATCTTTAGTTTTCTGCTCTGCCTGAGCTCCCTAATCTCCATTGACCCCTGTAATGCCTCATGTAGGGAGTGCAGCTGGGTTTGCATTTTTTTTAGTGCTTGCAAACAGCTGATCTGTGCTCCAGCCACAGACCTATAATGGGGCTGGTGCTGGCTGAACAGCTGATGCTAAATTCCTGTCAAGACAGAGAGGACATATGTGGCACATGGTGTGTGTGACTGAGAGACACCTGTTTACACAATTCCCTTAGAGAGAGGTGGAAGGAACTAAGCAGCAGATCTGGATCTGGTTGGGTCAGGGGAGGGCAGAGGCAGAGCAGAGAGAGGCTAATCTGTACCAGAGCATGTGCATTGTACAGAGAGCAGCACTTCACCATGTCTCTGACTGCGTGGCACTTGGGTGAAAAATCAGACATTAGGAAATCTATTAGAGCCAGGTTTGTCTGAAATTCGGCCAGGCTTGTATGAAAACAATCCTCTGTATTCCAAGGGTACCCAGCAGCTGGGGTGCACGTCAGTTGAGTCAGAGGGACAGTCATGACCCCGGTGAGAATGAATGAGGTTTCATTGCAGCTTCTTCAGCCACCTGGGTAACATGTTTCTGACCCGGCCTTTGGAAGAACTTGAAGTCAAGGCAGCTACTTAAAGACTCAGCCCACATTTTATACAAGAATATGATGGAGGACTGAGTTTTAGGCCTCAATTCAGCAAAAGACACAAATGCACTTGCTGAACTTTAAGCACATGGTTAATCCCATCCCTCCTCAGCAAAGCGTTTAAGCATGTGCTGAAATTTGAGCATGTGCTGAAGTGCTTTGCTGAACTGGGGGCGTTCCTGGTGACGCTGGATGATTCCAACAGAGCAGCTTGTTCATCACCTTGTTGTGAATCATCACTAGACCAGGCAGGCATAATGGAGAGGGGCCCTCAGTTGCAAAAACCTTGGCAGGAATAGTGGTGTTCTTGCTCAGAAGCAGGACCCGAACTGCTTGAAGAATGGTAGCATTTGCAGGAAAAATTTCAGAAGATTTTGGTCCATGGATTCCGGAAAGGAATGATTTTCCATTTATTTCCATTTTTCACAGGAATTTTGGGGTTCAAAAATTTTCAGGTTAGAAAAATGTGCGTTGATTTGTTTTTAAGTTTCCCCCCTTTTGCCTTTTTCCCACTGAAAAGGAAAGGGGTGAGAATGCAAGCCCTAAGAATCCCACACATGACTCCCTTGGAACTGGGGTCCCCTAAAGAGGCCCTGGGGTACCACAGAGATGAGATGAGTATGTAGATGACAGACAACATTGATTTCCATGAGACTTCCTAATTTTGAAGGGACGGGATGATCCTCCCACCTAAGAGTCAACCCCCTTCTCCCCAAATGAACAACCAAAACCCTTCCTTCCCCTCAGGAAAGAACTTCCCACGGCAAGGTACACAGAGCAGAGTCAATCTGTCCCATGGGGGCTGGGAGTGAATGCAAGGAGCTGTGAAAAGCAGGGGCATGTTCCTAGGCAGCAGGACCGATGCAAAGCAAATGACTGAAATGCGCAGTATGACCCGGTAACAATTAATGCCATTTGTGTAATTCGTCTGCCCCGAGTAGACTTGCTATGATCTCCTCAGAAACTCCAGAGATAATCAAACATTTTGGGCTAATATAGGCCCGCATAATTAGCCACAGTTACCATCTGGACTCAGCATGTCCATTAAAACTGCAGACCCAGTTGGGGCATTGCTGTGAGGAGAAAGGGGAAGGGCTGGCTGGGGCAGCCTGCCTTGCTAACGTGGGATATGCATCACAGCTGTCTGCATAGTGTGGGTGAGAAAACCTGACTGATCTTCCTCCCTAAAGGGGTTTCCTGAAAGAATGATTTGCAGAGGGCAGGCCGCTGCAGTGGGTGCCTGTGTTTGTGTGATGGTTATTTTGGCCAGATAAAGGAAGGCTCAATTATCCCCATTGTACAGACATGGAACTGCGAGATTCCATTATTTGACCAAGGTCACAAGGGAATCAGTACCAGGGGCAGGATTTAAACTCAGGTCTGCTGAGTCCCTGTCCAGCACCTTAACTGACTGTCCTTCCTCTTGGTCATTTGGGCATGACTATCATGGATCTGGCCCTCAGAGGCAGGAGTGGTTCATCAGTATTTGTGTTTTACTTGGGAGCCAGTTCATAGCTGTTTTTCCCCGTGGAATTAGTATGGAAGGGGGCAGACTCCAGCCTCCTCCCTGTATCGGCCCGAGTAGTCACAAGAACCGTGGGCCAATGGCAGAGGTCCAGATCCCACAGAGACAGGCATGCAGCAGGCTATGCTCATTTGGGAGGAGACCCAGAGCAGATCCACAGATGTTTATTTACATGAGCAATGGTTCCAGCATGGGCTGGTGGGATGCCAGGCTGGCATGCGTCCTTCTGAGCTTCCAGCTCTTTGCTTATACATCTTCTGACTGGCTTGCGTTACCTCCTAACAGACAGCGACGGTGCAAGCATATGGTAATGCATATTTAACTGGTATTTACATTCAATATTGTCTCTGTGTAGCTCTGTTTTCCTTCACAAACACTTTGATTCCTCCAGGCTTCTGGCTGCTGCAATTTAGGAATACCCAGGAGAGAACATGATGAAGGGAGTCAGGCATGATTGGCACATGCCAGCTTTAGACTCCCAGGCACAGAGAGTAACTCCACACTTAGTAAGTTCCACACAGTTCCAGTCAGGTACCCAGCATGATGAGTCCTACCTAGCAGCTCCCTTAATTAGATAAAAAGGCCTGTCATTAATTATGGATGCCTTCATTCATAATTAATAAGCAGAGGATGGCCACTGTCTGCATGGTGTGTTGGCAGCCTCTGCTAACAGGTGGCAGAAGGCATTGCAGAGGGGGTTATGGGGCAGGGTGGAGCTATTTGGGATGAGTGGAACATGTAGGAAGGGTGCACATCTCTTCTCTGCATTCTCCCTGGCTCTCACTGAATGGACTCCCTGTGCCTGCAGCTCCAGCCACATCCTCTCGAGACTGTTTCTATCAGAAGAGCATAGGAACCATAACAGATCCCACCAAGGTGTCACCTAATCCAGTATCCTATCTGCAATAGTGGCCAGTACCAGCTGCTTCAGAGGAAGATGCAAGAAGCTCCTTAATGGACCATTGTGGCACAGCCTACCCAGAGGGGAAGTTTCTTCCTAACCCCTGTCAATTGGAAGTAGATTTATGCCCTGAAGCATGAGGGTTTAGGTTCCTCCTAAAAGAAAAAATACATTTTAATCCTATGGGATGTAATTATGGGTGTTCTCACTACCCAGACAAATGCCTAAAGCTTTTTTTGAGTCTGCCAAGGCTCTTGGCCTAATTGCAATCTTGTGGGCTAATTATGTATTGTGCAAAAATATTTCAAAATTTTGTTTCCGTTTTAAGCATGTTGGCTTTCAATGTCATTGACTCATCCTTGTTCTTGTAATGTGAGAAATGGTAAGTAGGAAAGTCTGGTTTACCTTCCCTGCATCATTTAAAATGCATGTTGTTTGCTTATGCCCAGCTTACCAAGCATCTAGATCACTTTATATCCATGACCTGTCTTCTTCCTTATTTACCTCTTCCCAGTTTGTGTGTCATGGGCAAATGTTATCAGTGAGGAGTAACGTTTTTCTTCCAGGTCATTAATAAAAATGTTAAATAATGTAGGGCCAAGTTACTTTGACAAGATCTGTTTTCTATAAACCCATGTTGATAGGCATTAATTACATTACACTCCTTTCATTCTTCTGCATTCTGCCTTCCCTTGCTCTTGGGACAGGAAGGCTCTCTGAGAAGATTGCTTGGACATTATTCTTCTCCAGTATGCTTCCAAGTTCCCTGAAGTCATCTGCTATCTGCATGATATCTCACCACACAGCACCATTGGTGCTGTTATGAGTCATCACCAATGGATCCTTTTCTGTCGACTTCAGAAGCCCATCCAATGATACAGTGATGTCTTGTGTCCTCGCTCCAGGAACGCAGCACCCTGTCCTGTTGCCTGCCTGTCCCTTGCAGAATGTTCTCTTAATTATCCTGAGTATTGAATCCTAACAAGGCCTGTCTGTCTTCCTGGATGGTTGGAGAACTTCTTGTGGACAAGCATGATTTTCTTACAGGTTGGGATGACCTGCCATTCACAAGTGTATCCCGTACATCTCTCCATTCCTTTGAACCAGCTGGCTCTTGAGAGGTCTCTTCCATGGTTTCCATGTTGAGGATCTGGAATCAACTGGAAACTTCCAGCAGTGTGGAATTCCTCCCAATCCTCTTCTCTCTGATGGCCAGAGCCTATCTCCAGTTGTGCAGAATGCCGCTGTGACCTACTGCCTCTAGTGGTTATGAACTTCCCAGCCTCCTCTCTGACTTCCTCTCTCTCTGACTCCGTGGTGGCCAGCTGCTTTCTTCCTTGGACCCGGGGGACTGGTGTTTTCCACGCCTAGCTCTCTAGCATTAAACCTCAGCTTCTCTGTTCTCAGTAGCATCTCTACTTGCCCCTCGAATCTCAGAATCTTCTCTGCAGCACAGCCACCAACTGGCACTTTGTCCCTTCTGGGTTCAGGCAGGAAAGAAACATGGCCCATTCGTTGTAGGTCACCACCACTGTTCCATCTCTGGGCCTCTAGATAGCGCTGAACCTGGGAGGAAAGCCACTCCCTCCAGAACTCTCCTGGCAGCTTTCTGTGTTTGCAGCTCCTGTTAGTAAGTGACTTTTTATAGGAAGTATCCCTGCTTAGTTCAGCCTAGCTCCTCCCCTCATCACCAGGGAGCAATTAACCACTCAGAGATTTCAAACAGTGGAGCTGATCAAAGCTCCGAGTTAGAGCCTCCCAGACTTATTGTTATGTGATGTCCTCTCTTATGTGTTTCCTCTCTAAACCAAACAGTTCCAAACTTTTCAACCCCTTTTCCGACAGAAGCCTCTGCAAGCCTTTAATCGTTTCCATCACCTGTATCTGAACCTTCCTACTTCTGCTATCTCACTGTAGAGATAGGGCAAACAGTACTGAACACAGTGTTCCGGGGCGGGCAAGCCCTTGATTTATTCACATCATGGCACAGTAATATTTCCATTATTGTTTTCCATCCTGTTTGTGATGCATTCTAACATGTTGGTGGATTTTATTGACCTGTGCTGCGCTGGCAGTGAGCTGTCCACAGTGATGCCCAGGACTTTTACTTGTGTGCTTAGAGCTGGTTCAGAAGCCAGCAACGTGTGTGAGTAGATCAAACTATTCCTTCCATTGTGCAATACCTTGTCAGCAATGGGAATTATTTACCCCTTGGTTGGCCATTCCCTCTGTTTGGTTAGGTCCCTCAGTCATCTGTAGTCTTGATTAATCTAAATAATATTGTGCCTGCAATTTTTTTAACCGAACCTAGTGAATTCTATAGCTGGCGTGTATAATTAGCTAATAATTTTTATTGGGTTTCCCAAGAGGAAAGAGTTCACAATAGTCTTACCAGTTAGGTCTCAGTGAGAAGGCAGGGATAGCTTTTTGTCTAGCTTTGCAATCTCCTTACCGTGAGGTATGTTAATATTATAATTATTTTATTGCTGGATCAGCTGAGGCAAAAAGAGGTTCCAGTTAAGTGACCTGTTTGAGGTGATGCAACAAGTCAGTTGCAAGGCTGCAGCTAGACCCTGGATGTCCTGACTGCCCGTCTTCTGCTCTACCCAATAGACGGCACCGAGTTAATAGAATCAATGCAGACAGATCATTTCTCCAAGGAATGTGTGTGCAGGAGCTTCCCTGGCTAAGAGCAAAACAAATATATTTACTCAGTGAAGTCTCCCCTCTGAAAACTCCCGCTGGTCACCTTGCAGCGTATCATCTGTATAAGAACCATGTTGTTATGAATATTACTGTGCCACCTAGACCCCCAGCCCTGCTAGCACTGTACAAAGGATGGGAGCGGACACAGAGGCACAAAGAGAGGAAATGATTTGCCTGGGACACAGCAGAGTTGGGAACAAACCTAGGTTTTCTGACTCAGTTTCCAAGGGCCTGTCTATTCCAGTCTAGTCTATATAGTTTTTCTTACCATGCCCATCACCATGGTATCTGAGCACCTTCCAGTAGTGCATTAAGCAACATGACTACACATCTGTCACAAATTTGACCTCTCACTCTGTCCCCTGCAGGAGAAGTGTGTGCAGTGGAGCATCTTGTTTTGGTAGTTTTTTTTTTTTTTAATAAATAGACCGATCCAGTAGGCCATTCCACCTCCTGATGTGTTATCTCCTTCAGATTTGCTGGAACAGCAGGAGCAGAGAGTCATGGAGGCACATTGCCACACTCTCTCCTCCCACTTATCCTGTTGTCACTCTGCGGCCCCTGCGGGCTTGAGATGTGTTCAGACAAAGCCCCTCCCCTTTCTCTCACCCACAGTTTCAGTAATTCTCTGGCTTTACAAATAAAGTAGAAACGGGGGAGGGGGTCAGACGCTTCTAGGCATCACTTGCAATCACTTACCGCTCATTAAGAGATGTGAAAACAAATTAATAGTGGAAGAAAACTTAAAGAAAAAATAAATAGCTCCCGTTCCAATTGACTCTGCTTCTTGGCCTCAGAGCTCGGGAGCGATCATTATTCCAAACATACAGGCATAATAATTACACATAATTACTTGTAGGTTCTGGGCTGGTGACTATCTCTACCTAATGCTCCTAATGAAATTTTTGTTAAGGAATACACCACCTGTTTAATAAATAATAACAATGCCTCACTGTAAAGTCATTTGGAAGGGCTGCAAACTGCATTACAAACTCTATCATGGTGATTGCACTGGGTGCAAGATGGAATCAACATGCTAACACCATTTTGCCCCCTCCAGTGCCTTGTACCCAGGCTACCAAAGTGCTTTGCAAACACTTAGGCCTTGTCTACATACAGACACACTGGGTTTTCCTGCAATAGCAGGGAATGAACTTGTTGACTCAGGAGGTGCTGTCCAGTCTGAAGTCTTATGTTCCCAAATCAGTTTTAAAAATTCTTTGGTTAAACTGGTGAAAACCCTGTGTGGATTTTCTTTATCATTTTAAATCTGGGTTATATTGGTTTACTTTGCAGTGGAGCCAGATTTAACTGAGACGTGTGTGTCCAGACATAAAACTCCACTGGTTTAATGAACTAGGTATACAAATCAGTCACAGCTTTTATGCTAGTACAAGCTGTTTGATGATGAGGGACTGATTGTGCTACCCCTACTCACAGTGGGCCTGGTTCTCCTCTCCCTTATACTGGTATAAATCAGGGGTAACTCCGTTGGAGTGGGTGGAATGATACTGATGCAAAAGAGGGATGAGAAAGTGTAAACTCTGGCTTATTGAGGATTCCTCTATCAGACCGGATGAAATCAATGGGACAACTCACCGAGCAAGGTGCTGCCCAGTGTCAGCAAAGGAATCAGAAATTCACCCGGAATAATTTTGGCCTCACAACCTCTCTGTGAGGTAGCGACATATTGTTGTTTCCATTTTAAAGACAGTAAAACTGGGACACCAGGGGTAAGAGACTTGCCCACTTCAGACAGTGAGTCACTGTCAAAGCCAGGCTTAGAGCCCAGATCTCCTGGGGCCTATGCCTGTTTCTTAGGCACTTGTTGTAGAGCTCAGATCAGGGCTCACTCCAGCTCTGCCTTCCAAGCCTCAGTAGGGAGGTTTTGGGTCTCTGAACATGGCCTCTCCCTGGCCTTGGCTTCCCAGCCCTAGTTTATAGCAGATGAGCCCGGCCAGGTGCCTGAGGAGCTGTAGAGCATGGTGATATCACGGCAGCTCAGAGGCCCACCTTGGGTACCTGTGTCTCTGATACAAACAGAGGAGTAGGCCAGTAGCACGGGAAACTAGGGATCCTAGTTACATGACTAGTACTCATTCACTCTTAATTGCTGCTGCAGGGAAACAATAGGGCACATCTGTCCTGGAAACATTCTTAGACTAGGAACCCGAGAACCCTTTGCCTATGCAGCCAATAAACAATGAAGTAATGTAGATCACCCATGTGACAGTTAGATTCCATAGACATGGGGTAATCACATGGTGAACCCAGTATTTTGGTCGTCTGGCATGGTCCATTAGTCATGTTATCACCAGAGCCTCTGGGTTTGCAGGAGAGGCAAAGGAAATAGGGAAAAGGAAGGAGTGGAGGGTCTTTTGTTGAGGGGCAAGCCCCCTTCCTCCCCACCTGCCCCCAACATGCAGACTGTATGCACACTGTCTATGTTCCCCATCATGAGAACACTTTGAAGGACCAACTCCCCATCTCATCTCAGAGCAGACCTCTGGTAGGAGGCAAAACTTTTCCCAACATGTTGGGAATTTCCCAACTCAATTGTCATAAATCAGGACGAGCGTCTCCAGGGAAGTGTTGCTGAATGCTACAGTTTCATGCTCGCAATGGAGGGGTGAATCAGGCAGTCTGTTTCCAAAGGAGCTGTCAAGGTTCGTTCCCCACTCTGAACTCTAGGGTACGGTTGTGGGGACCTGCATGAAAACCTCCTAAGCTTACTTTTACCAGCTTAGATTAAAACTTCCCCAAGGTACAAACTATTTTACCCTTTGCCCTTGGACTTCCACTGCCACCACCAAACGTTTATCTGGGTTTATTTTTATCAGGAAAGCATTGTTTGGAAACGTCTTTCCCCCCCAAATCCTCCCAACCCTTGCACCCCACTTCCTGTCGAAGGTTTGGTAAAAATCCTCACCAATTTGCATAGGTGACCACAGACCCAAACCCTTGGATCTTAAGAACAATGAAAAAGCATTCAGTTTCTGAAAAGAAGGATTTTAATAGAAGTAAAAAGTAAAAAAGAATCACCTCTGTAAAATCAGGATGGTAAATACCTTACAGGGTAATTAGATTCAAAACACAGAGAATCCCTCTAGGCAAAACCTTAAGTTACAAAAAGACACACAGACAGGAATATCCATTCTATTCAGCACAGCTTAATTTCTCAGCCATTTAAAGAAATCATAATCTAACGTATATCTAGCTAGATTATTTACTAAGTTCTAAGACTCCATTCCTGTTCTGTCCCCGGCAAAAGCATCACACAGACAGAGTCTTTGTTTTTCCCTCCCCCCAGCTTTTGAAAGTATCTTGTGTCCTCATTGGTCATTTTGGTCAGGTGCCAGCAAGGTTATCCTAGCTTCTTTACCCTTTACAGGTGAGAGGATTTTTCCTCTGGTCAGGAGAGATTTTAAAGGGGTTTACCCTTCCCTTTATATTTATGACAGGTGCACTCTCTCTTTGGGTTTCCGAGTTAGCATTGTCAAGGGTTCTATGACAAGGCCTTTGGAAAGGAAATCACTTTTCTTACTTGCAGATTCTTCTTTCTCTGAACTTTCATCAAGGAACAACTAGTCAATTGTTTGTCATCCCCCCATCAATTATCATTCCATTCAGCTCAGCCAAGAACAATCCTGGTTCCAACACTAGTCTCAGAACTCCTTTCCCCCTCTAACCATGAGCCAGTTATCTAAGCTCTAGGCATGCGTCCTGGGACTCTTGTGTTACCGGTTTTTTTCAGAGTCTCGTGCAATTCACCAAAGCACCACAAGCCCATTCTAATGTCACCAAAGGTTGCATTTGGGTTCACTGAGTTGGTTCTTGTTTAATCCAAGCTTGGGTTTTCCCTTTACCTCCTGATGTTATGTTTATCTGCCTAAACCCTGTCAAATAGCAAGGAAGCAGCTTCTAAATGTCACGCTGGTCCCCCACTTCTCTCTCTCTCTCACACACACACAGACACACACACACACACACACACACACTCACTCGCTGCTCTTTGGCCCTTATATCACATTAATAGTGCAGGCTCATAGGGAGAATTTCAAAACGAAAGGCTTTAATTGATGTGATTATGCCCTCGAGTGAGACTGGAAATTGGGTTGGTCTGTAAATTAATGGCACACTAAAGGTCACCCTTTGTGTGTGGCCTCACGCTGTCAGAGTGGCAAAGGTTCATCTGTTATCTCCGTGTGACAAACAGATCAGACTGTAGGGCCTGGGCTTTTATTTAGATGTGCCCCAACTCTGCAAACACAAGCCATCAGCACTGGCAGAGGGACTGGCCGCAGCTGGTGGGATGCATATCAACAAGGAAGGACAAGTATTCGGGGAAGGCACTCCTTCTGAGTTCTAATGATAGTGACACCCACGTTCATTAAGGTCACAGAATGACTTTTCTTCCTGCCCTTTGTCACCTCCCTGTTTCATGTTTAGCAGCTGCAAAAAATGTAACTGAAAAGTGAACATGATACCTGTGAGAAAGGCCACATTGACAGCCCTGGTCCGTGTGATTTGTCTTCCAGGCAGTGGCATTCCAGGGCCCCCCATCCAGCACATTTCACCCTGATCCATGTGGAGTGTGGCCCCATCTCCGTGGACTGTTCTGCCTTGGGATGATTGGTATCAATCCTAGCGTTGATCTTTCTGCCCGACCCAACCCTGCAGTCTGCACCTGCTTCTAAAACAGAACCAACTCCAAACCCAAGTGCCGTGACGCTGCAGTTGGAACTTGTCGCTACAAACAACTAAGATGACATGAGCCACCAGCCTCATTCCGCACAGTGACCTCAGCCGGGACTGTACAGCTTTTGGAAAAGGTTAGCCCTTTTTTTTTATCTCTCCATATAAATGTTAAAAAGCAAATGATTATTTTAGTAACGAAAATGTCACTGGGAGTTCCACAGAGAGCGAAACAACCTGTTTAGCATGGAACCTTTTCCTTGAGAATTTATCCTAATGTAAGATCCAATTATAAACATCGAGGGTGATATAATGGCCTGAAACATTAGTCAAGGCAAATTCCATAATTGATGGCTGCTAATATGAAACAGTTTGAAACGAGGATGCATTTTGTTTTTAAATTCCACCTCCTTCCCCTCCTCCAGAGAAATCTGCCAGGCTTCTGGAGCGAGAGCACTTCAAGAGAACAAAGACCCTTTGAAAGCTTCTATTTTTCCCCCCTTTCAAATGCTTATCTGAAAGGACATCTTTTTCCCCTTAGTTGCTGTAATCATAAAAGCACAGGTGACAAACTGCTTCAGACCAGGAATCATCAATTCTAAGCCATTTCGTGTTATAAAAAGGCAGCAGCAGTAGGAGAGTTCAGCCTCTGCACTACCAGATGATCCCAGTTGTATCACTGGGGGCTGAGGGGTGGGCGACAAACTGGAAGTGACAACTTTTATCTCCGGATCTCCTGTTATAAAAATGCCAGGTTCCTGGGTGATGAAATCTCTCTGACAGCTCGAGACACTTGGTGCTGTTGCCAGTGCAGTCCAGATTTCCTTGGGAAAGGGGCTCACGAAGTATTGTATTGGCTTGTGGGGCAAACTCAGCCCCGTGTGAGCGTGTTTTACTGACACAGGAACAGGCTCTATTGTATGTAACAGGTTGAGGAGTGCTGGGATTCCGTTAGCAGTGCCAGGGTGATCAGGGTTAAAGGGTCATCTTATCACGTTCCTACCACCGGTGGCTCACACATACACCACAGGCTAGGTTTGCTGGTCCAATTGTGTGTTTCCTGCAGGAAAGCAAGTGAACTTTTAATGTGATGGGTGAAAGTTATCCTTGGTGCAAATCCATTGGACAGATGTAAATTGGTATAGCTCCAAGAACTTCAGTGGAGCTATGCTGATTGACATCAACTGAGGAGCTCTCCAATTAATGCCTCTGTAATTACAATTAGCTGCAGTGGAGTCACATCAGGGATGAACTTGGCCCACTGAATTGAATGCCAATAGCCCCGTTACAACAGCTAGATGAAGGCTGCTAAATGATGCTTGCAAACACTCCTTGGCCTCCCAAACAACTGTTCACAACAGGCATGTTTGCCCCCTACACAAAAGCAAAGTAGTATTCATATTATTACTGTATTTATTCCCTGCATGAGTGAAGTGTGTTCATACAGAGATATGGGAATCTTCAATTCATGTGGGGCTTATTCATTGCTTGCTGCTTGTTACCCAGCTTAAAAACTTTCAGTCACCCAATCAGGAACAGAAACCAGGTGACTTAAATAGGGTGACCAGACAGCAAGTGTGAAAAATCAGGACGGGGGTGGGGGGTAATAGGAGCCTATATAAGAAAAATACCCCAAAATCGGGACTGTCCCTATAAAATCGGGACATCTGGTCACCCTAGACTTAAATGACGGGTGCCATGCCATGAATGGCGAGTATCAGCCCACCCCATAGGCTGCAAACTGGATAAACTCATCAGCCAACAATTGTGAATAATGATTCGATTAATAAAAATCAAAGTGTATTCAGAATACTGGGCTCCATAGCCACATTTTGGAGTGGAACTGCACTTTAATATTAAACACACACAGTTAGAGGTGTTTGTCTTGTTCAAGAGAAGCATTCGGGACTTCTGTTAAGTAAGGCTGGGACTCATCTTTTCTCCATGACCCAGTCCTCATTCACACCCACATCCTTCCCTCCCCAAGCAGGCTGCGGCTCCCTTCCCAACGGGCTGAGGAAGCAGAGCCCAGGGTTCCGTGCACGGCCGTGCCTGGCCATCACTCCTCGTTTCCAGGGTGACTATCTCCTTTCCGAGTCTTTGGACTCCAAGGTGATTTCTTGTCTCTGAGCACAGCATCAGCTCTGCGAGCATTTCCAGATGCAGTGCTGAGATGCCCCTGCTCTCTGGGATGCCTTTCCAAGGCTGATCAGCACAGAGGTTCGGTCAGATAAGACTGAATGAGATTGTCACACACTTGAAAAATATATAAATATATAAACCAAAGTCATCCTCCAACACTTCACAGGGTTTTTCTCAAGTTTTCTTTTGCAGACTTAGAAGGGTAACCATTAAAGCAAAGAGAAGCCCATGGTGTGCCAGAAACCTTTAGAAACAGGTAGGAGCTGTTGGTAGGAGATGCACAGCTCAAGAAGTCAATGGGTTTTGCTTTTGTGCCTTATACAGATTATAGGATCTAATGCGCTGAAGTCCTGGGGCAAAAAGTCATTGTATCTGGAGTGGTGGATTCTGACTGTCTGAACCATCAGAGCAGACTCCTTCTCACTCAAAGGGGCCTGATTCCTCTTGTCTGGGCTCTTAGGGAGTCATTTCCATTAGTGCACAATGCTGCTGACTCAGAAGGACAATGATTTTCGCCCTCTTTGCACTGGTGCAGGGAAATGGTGACTTGGGCCCAAAGGAGTTGAAAAGTTTCTCCTGGGTTTGCATTTGAGACTCCGATTTGGCTCTACAACCTCAGAGGCCCAGCAGCGTGTCCATTTATAACCAACCAGTCCTTCAGGTCTGTATCCCTACCTAGAAAGTAAAAAGAACTAAGCCTTGTATTGAAAGCCCCTGATGCATTTGCCACTCAGAGAAAGGAAGACCCAGACTGTGTTTCTGCACAGCTCCTCTAAATACATGCGGCCCACTGAAGAGAAAACTAATCAACTGACTTCCAAGCCACAGTACCTGTCAGGTGGTTACAAATTATAACCTTCTCCAAAACCCTGTGTCCAAGGACCTGAATCACCCTGGTGTGATTCCTGTTTGGTGCCACAAAAAAAAGGGTGAGAAATTCCTCTGTGCTGAGCCCCATTGCCACCTCTGTCTCCAAACTGCTTGTTAGCGGTTAACTCAGCATTATATCTCTGGATTTAACAAATTAGGGGTCAGGCTTCTTTTGTGAGGGTGGATGAGATAATCTGTTTATCTGGGAGTCCATCACACTGATGCAGCCCTTCCTGGCTGAGAAGAGTTAGTGCAATACCATTAGGGATTATATCCCTCACCCTCCCAACTCCCATAAACCTCTCAATCTTTGCCGCCCAAGTGATGTGCTTTGGGATGGTTGTGCCAAGCACTGATAGCATTGCATCAGAAATTGCTTCTTCTCAGCTTAAAAGCCTGTAATTTTTGCTCCACCACAAGCTTTAGTGCACATCATAATGGTGCTGTTTGTCAATAGTCAACATGAACCCCTGGGAGAGGAGAAGGGAGGGGAATTGAGAGGGAAGGTGCTGATGAAAGAGGTGAAATATTGTTGTCCTGTGATTAGACCTGGGGCTGGGAGTCAGTACGCACCTGGTTCTATTCCCAGCTATGCCACTGACTCACTGTGCAGCCTAGGGAAAATCACTTCCCTTCACTATTTCCCCATATGTTAAAGGAGGATAATAATATCTGCCAGTACAGGGCCTAGCACAATGGGGTGCTGGTCCATGACTGAGGTGCCAAGGCATTACAGTAATACAAATAATAATACTAATAATTCCCAAGAATGGCTGGTGGAGCTTCAAGGCATGTGTCCAACTTAGAGATCACACGTCTGAAAATGTGTTACTTGCCTTTGTCACCAGTATCCCCGTGGCCAGATGCCCAGCAAGCGGAAATCGGCATTGCTCCATCAGAGTTCATAGCACCATTCCGATTCCACACCTCCTGAGGCATTGTGATGGTAAGAGACTGCAGGAGAGGAAAAGGTTTCTCTCTTCTTTTCAGTCTGCTTGCTTTGTGCACGTAGCAGCATTGCACGCAGAGTCTGTTTAACAGCTTCCACTACACAGTTACTTCCTGGTTGTGTGGGTCTTTCCTGCAGCAGCAGAGAAGAGGAAAATATATTTTTGTCACAGAGGAGAGTGTGATTGAACCAGAAGGGGATTCAGGTGCCGAGGTGGCACCTTAAACTACGTCTAATTTTTTTTCGTTCTTAAACTGACTGGATTTTGAGTTAGGGGATGTTTGTTAAGGTGCTTTGGGATGCTCAGATGAAACCATTGTGTAACTCCAAAGTATTATCATTCTCCTTTGAAATGGCTCATTATGACACCAAAACCATGGCTGGAACAATCAGCTCAAGTCCCCCCCGCAACCGCTCAACTGCATTTTGAGTGTTGAAAAAACAGGGGGCTCTTTATATCACAGTGTTTGGCACTGGAGAGGTCTTTAGTAATGCACTCCTGGCCGGGAAAACAAGCTGTCCACGCCGACTGTGCAGTCCTGGCGTACTCACATGAATAAAGGCTTCCCATCAGGATGCTCAGCAGGATGGAGAGAGAGATACTGCCTCCCCTTAAGCAGGGTTGTGTAAACATGTGGCAGGCAGCAGGTCCTGGGAAACAACCCTGGAGGTGGCAGCAGCCCGTCTGGTGACACACCAAGTGCTGATGCTGCTCGTACAATGAATGTGGATTGCCTTGCCAGCCGGGGCTGGCTGGAGGGTCTTCCATCTGCAGCTCTTGTCTCATTTGTGGGAGGGTGTTTGTCATGAATGACGGGGTCGTCATGACAATCACAGCACCATGCTACTCCATCCAGAGCCTTGGGTAATCTATCTCCCCAAAGCACCCAAAGAAACTTACCCATGCCCAGCCCTCCGAGCAATGGCGCAGTCTTTGGCCTGGCCTGATGTCACCGCTTACCTTTGCCCTGAGACCTTTAGCAGTGGCCTCAGCAGTGTTAAGGTACAAAAGCATCCCCAGTGCATGGAATGTGGGACAGTGCTGAATCTGCTGATATAACACACGAGGTCCCTATTAAGGTTTTGCATTTTGAGCCGCAGTTGGATGGAGCTGGAGTACGTATAGCTTTTGGATAGACGTTCGTTATGGACAGTGTTGCAGGCAATACGAAGGTGGAAAGGAGTGTACGAGTCTTTCCTCTTCACTTCTGATTTCCATGCTTTTCTGGGTGGGGATGGACGGGGTGCCCTGTCACAGTTTTAACTGCCCCTAAACATAGGTTTTGTTTGCTAGCTTATATTGCAATCAGGGCCCTGTTGCTTTAGCTGCTGTATGAACACAGAAAGAGAAACTGCTTACCCTGAAGACTTTACAACCTAAATAGACAAGGCAGATGGGAAACAGGGGTGAAGTGATTTGCCTCCGATCACAGAGCAGGCCAGTGGAGAACTTAGACTGCAGGTCTCCTGACTCCTAGTGCAGCGCATGCTTCCTCCTGGAGTCCTGTTCTCCTCTGAAGACGTGAAAAGCACTGAAACATGGAGAGAGGAAGCGAGAGGGAGAGCGAGCGAGAGAGAGAGAGAGAGATGTGGCTTTCAGATCAAGATCTACAATTTCAAGAGCTTCAGATAATTCAGTGACTCATCCAGACATTTTGCCCCAGGCATCAGCCAAAATTGGGCTGCCTATTTGCCGTTTCATCTCCTCACCACTGATATTTCCAGCTTTAGTAAAACGAGCGTTTTAAGAACCATTTTTTGAGGAGGTTCAGAAAAATCAACTAATTACACCTGGTGTGCACTGATTGAATGTTAACTGATCATAAACCCAAGTAATCTTGTCCAGGAAGTGTTGGTAGAAAGCTAGAACCCTAGGTAGTACAGTATACTGTTTTCTGTGCACTGAAATAGAGAAACTGAGAGCCAATTAGTTCTGCAAGCCTCTTTGCTTCTCAGGGCCTGATTCTCTGCAGGCATTACTCCAGTGTGACACCAGAACTGATGGAGTTACACCAGCAAAAGACTGAAGTAATGTGGTGGTGAATCAAGCCTTCTGAGTCTAGTCTTCCAGAGGCAGGCAGTCCTTAATCAATCAATAGAATCCAGGAATGCTATCTAGGTGCTGCTGGTTTTATATATATTAGTACTTGAATCCTGAGCTCCAGTGAAACATTTCCGAGGGATTTGTAGTCTCAGAGTGATTGCTACACATGTCAGAGTTTCGCTTTCTCCCTCTGTGACATCTCTTTGTAAGTCTGTTTTGAAGAAGGCTCCCCCCCCCCACTCCTCTTTTGAAGATTTTTATAAAACTTTAATTATAGTGGCACTGTTTAAAAAGGATCATTACATCTCGTGAACAAGCAGCAGTCAAAAGTGATACACAACTACACTGCAAAATATCAGGGTGACAAAATACTCACAATGCTATCTGCAGCGTGTCAGCTTATTCAAGGCTGTGTAACACCTCAATTTGTAAAGAAGATCGCATGCCGTGCCCTATGATAAATGTTTAAATGAGGTGTTCAGACAAGTCGGAAGAAGAAGGAACTGATTTATTCTTCTGAAGAAAAAAACATCCCCGTCATACCTGCTAATAATCCTGCAGATGATAAAACCCAGCTTTCAAAGTGAGCCTGACTCCATGCTCTAGTCTATCCCAAGCAGTCAAGAGGAGATAAATGGGATTTGATTGTAATAACTGTCCCAGATCTTTGTCCGCCTCTCAGCTAAACCCCAAGACTTTGGGGCTAGATTTTCAGTGGGTTCCTAGCCCCAAATTCCTTTCCTACCCAATTTTAGATATAACATCTTCACTTTTTGTCCTCAGGCACACTTAATGTGGCTTAGAGTCTGCTCTGAAGCCAGCATGGGTTGGCCTAAACTATGGTAACCCCCACCTTTAGATGTTGGCAACATCACTCCATGGCTTTAACATTACTGTCATGCCTTTCTGTACCACAGGCGAGGGCTGGCAAGCTCACAAGTAAGGTGGGCATGTGAGATGTTTGTTCTGCTTGCTCTTGTGGCTAGTGCACATAATAAGAGACAAGACCTAGCTCTTGCATAGTGTTTTCATTCATAGATCTCAAAGAACGTTACAAAGGAATAATATTATCTTCGCTTTTCACATGGGGAAACTGAGGCACAAAGGGAGGCAAAGTGACTTGCCCATATTCACTCAGCAACCAGCGGAGGAGCTAGAAACAGAACTCAAGTCTTTTGGGTCCTTGTCCAGGGTTCTGTCTAGTAGGCAGCACTGCCTCCCTCCATAACTATTGGCCAACAGTCTATTACTGAGGCCAGCTAATGGAATTATCCCCTTTTGCTCAATGTCTGGGGCTGAAGATCTGTAGTTCACAGCCCACAGACAACGTGTAAGGGGGCTCGTTACGGACATTATAGCAATGATTCAATAAGTCACATTTGAGGCGAATATGTCCAATAATTGCTGAACTCAAGAGAATAAATCGCAAGCATAAGGGGCAGTATCATAAAGCAAAGAACCAATATAGCAGCCTACATAACACCATTAGTCTGGGACCAGAGGCGTTTGATGTAGAACAAGAGTTGGCATGAGCCAACAGGTCTGCACTTATTTATTTTTTCCCCTACATTTAATAAAATGCTCTGGATGCAGCTTTCTATGCTCAATGTGTTTTATTGTTTCCCTCGCCCTGAAATGGGAACTGCAGGCGCTTTGATAAATGGATTGAAAGGTTTGGCTAGTTTCCTTGTAGCTTCCTTGTTCTCTCCTGAAACTCTGTTGTGTAACTGCTTACAGAGACCTGTGCAGCGAGCAGTTCCTGACGTAAGGGGAGCCTCAGGACCAGATTCGAGGGAATAGAGGTGTGGGGGTGGCAAGAATTGGCTAGCAGGGTAGTACTGTGTGGGGAGCCCAGGACTGAAATAGCAAGAGGTGCTGCCGGACAAGACTGAGGGGCGCTGGCTTTGCTGAGTGAGGGGCCCAAGAATGGGCTAGTAGGGGGATGCATCAAGGCAGGGCTGGGATTTGTTGGCAGAACTGCACGGGGAGTCAAGGGCTGGAGCTGCAGGGGTGCTGTAAGACAAGGTTGAAGGGCATTGTCAGAGCTGTGTTGCAAGCCTAAGACTGGAATAGTGGCAGGGGTGGTGGAGTTGCTGCAGGACAGGACAGAGGTGCACCAGGAGAGCTGTATCGGAGCACAGGAGTGGAACAGCAGAGGAATTAGGGGGCCAGGGGGCGGGACGCTGCAGGTCAGGAGTGAGCAGAGCTGTGTTTGAAAACCTTAGTACCTGGCAACAGCACTTGAGTGCTAATGATCTTAATTCCTCACTTTCTTGGAAACAAACCTATGCCGCCAATGAATGGAAAGCAGAGAAAAGCAAACGAGATGGACTCCTGCCTTGTGTTTGGAAGTCCTCCAGAAAGGAGATGCTTTGCCTCCCCATGTCCCCTGGGTCCTGTTCTAGCCTTCTCTGCTGGCCGCCAACAAAAGCAGCCTGCAGGTAGTTTGCTATCACTCTAGCTGAGAGAAAGACCCCGGATGGCTAGAGTGAGGGAAGGAACAGTATATTAGCTGTTGAATGACATCTGCGGTTTATGATGCCCTAGAGAGGAAGGAAAACAATTAAGGAATTGATAGTTTTGTTTTATTTCTAAAGTGACAGAGACCCGGGGAGGTCTGCTGGGAGAATATTGTTTGGAAGCAGAGTGAGATCATCCGGTAGAAAGAATTCTAAACCTGACAGCGACCGTGGGAGCTGGAATCCAGCAAAGAAATAAACTGCCAGGTTTGTCATGGTTCGACACCCCCCGCCCCAGCCATGTTTAATAATATATAGACAAAAGAACAGAGCTATTTGGGGGGCATTACACAGCACACAGTTTCCATTGTGTAACACAGATATTGGGAGATATAAACACATTCCTGACTCTGCCACTGTTTCTGGGTGGCCATGGGCAAGTCTCTTTGCTTCCCTGTGCTTCACTTTCCTCATCTGTAAAATGGGGATAATTAACCAGAGTCATCTTGTGTGAGGCACATAACGAGAGACAGTCCCTGCCCCAAAGAACTCAGTCTGAATAGACATAACTGAGGATGTGAGAAGGGAGCAGAGTTGACTTGTCTAAGGGCAGCCTCAGAGATGGAAACAGGTCCCAGATCTGGTTCTAAGCACTGGACCGTGCTGCCTTAGTCTGTGGCTACTACTGCAAAGTACTCTGAGGTACATACATGGGGGTCTAGACTGTGCAGAGGCATGGCCCTAGGCAGTCTGCCTTGCGAGCTCATCATGATGGTGCAGTACAGGCCGGATATCATAAAATGTCTGTTCTCTCTCCCAGTGACACATCCCTCTTTCCAGCAAACCAACACAGGGGAGCCGTCTCTGTCTGTATCAGCCTCGGTGGCAAGGCCATTTTGCTGTTCAGCTCCCGCTGGCTCTGAACACATCTTGGGAGCGCGGATCTGGATGTTCCTGAGGTCTGTTTCATGTGATCTCCAGGCAGCATCCTGGCAGTATCCCCTTGGCCTACGGATGATCAGACCAGCTTTAATCCAAGAAGCCACCCCAAGGGCAGTGGGAAGGGTTGGTTGAGAAATACCGTAGAGACGGGGCAGGGGATATGCACTTGGATGGATGGTCTTTGGCTCAGGAGAGCTGTTCTGTGGCCTACATGGGAATAAGCTGCTGGTCTGAATCCAGCCCGTCCTGGAGCATGGTTTGTGTTGCTGTCTCTCTCCCCATGGGGAATCTCAACAGAGAAGCCAAGGCATCGATGCTCCATGCTGGCTGAACTCCATCCAATCTCCCTGCATGCGGGTGTGTTGCTGGTGTAGGAAGTTTGTCCTGCCACCACCCATGCGGTGCCTGTGATATAAGCAGAGGGCCTCAGTTGGCAGGGGCGTCCGTTTAGTCCCTTTCACCAGCCCCACCTCCAGAAATCACACTGATACGGGAGCTTTGGACAGGTCAAACATTTCTGGGCTTAGTTCCACGGCTGGGAAGTGGAAAAGCAGCGTCTGGCTCGTAATTCTCCCAGAGGAAGTGGTTGGGACCTGCACAGAAACATAACATGAAACAGCCACCAACTTGTATTAGCGCTTCACATGCCTCAGTCCCCCCTCTTCTTCCCTGCTGAATGTTTTTCTGCCCATCATTGGGGACAGCCAAATTCAAGTCTGCAGCAGGGAACAACCGCACGTGTTGTTCCTTGACTTTAGCAAAGCTTTTGACACGGTCTCCCACAGTATTCTTGCCAGCAAGTTAAAGAAGTATGGGCTGGAAGAATGGACTATAAGGTGGATAGAAAGTTGGCTAGATTGTCGGGCTCAACAGGTAGTGATCAATGGCTCCATGTCTAGTTGGCAGCCGGTATCAAGTGGAGTGCCCCAAGGGTCAGTCCTCGGGCCGGTTTTGTTCAATATCTTCATAAATGATCTGGAGGATGGTGTGGATTGCACCCTCAGCAAGTTTGCAGATGACACTAAACTGGGAGGAGAGGTAGATACGCTGGAGGGTAGGGATAGGATACAGAGGACCCTAGACAAATTAGAGGATTGCGCCAAAAGAAATCTGATGAGGTTCAACAAGGACAAGTGCAGAGTCCTGCACTTAGGACGGAAGAATCCCATGCACCGCTACAGACTAGGGACCGAATGACTCGGCAGCAGTTCTGCAGGAAAGGACCTAGGGGTTACAGTGGACGAGAAGCTGGATATAAGTTAACAGGGTGCCCTTGTTGCCAAGAAGGCCAATGGCATTTTGGGATGTATACGTAGGGGCACTGCCAGCAGATTGAGAGACGCGATCGTTCCCCTCTATTCGACATTGGTGAGGCCTCATCTGGAGTACTGTGTCCAGTTTTGGGCCCCACACTACAAGAAGGATGTGGAAAAATTGGAAAGAGTCCAGCGGAGGGCAACAAAAATGATTAGGGGTCTGGAACACATGAGTTATGAGGAGAGGCTGAGGGAACTGGGATTGTTTAGTCTGCGGAAGAGAAGAACGAGGGGGGATTTGATAGCTGCTTTCAGCTACCCAAAAGGGGGTTCCAAAGAGGATGGCTCTAGACTATTCTCAGTGGTAGCAGATGACAGAACAAGGAGTAATGGTCTCAAGTTGCGGTGGGGGAGGTTTAGGTTGGATATTAGGAAAAACTTTTTCACTAGGAGGGTGGTGAAACACTGGAATGTGTTACCTAGGGAGGTGGTGGAATCTCCTTCCTTAGAAGTTTTTAAGGTCAGGCTTGACAAAGCCCTGGCTGGGATGATTTAGTTGGGGATCGGTCCTGCTTTGAGCAGGGGGTTGGACTAGATGACCTCCTGAGGTCCCTTCCAACCCTGATATTCTGTGATTCTATGAAGAGCCGCCCGTCTATCACCAGGAACATCTCTCTACCACTGCACATATCACCATGTGCTTCGGTCTCTCCAGGGTCAGACTGGCACCCTTCAGGGTGGTACTTTATGAATGAGGAGACACTGCAAAGTTTGGTGTCTATGCCTGATGCTGAGACCCTGCCTCTCTCATGGTCAGAGCATGTTGGCCCCCGATGAGTGACAGGAAACCACTAGAACGCTGAGAGCTTTCTTTCTTTCTTTCTTTCTTTCTTTCTTTCTTTCTTTCTTTCTTTCTTTCTTTCTTTCTTTCTTTCTTCTCTCTCTCTCTCTCTCTCTCTCTCTCTCTCTCTCTCTCTCTCTCTCTCTCTCTCTCTCTCTCTCTCATTTATTTTTGGTCTCCTACTTTCCATCCAGAGCCCTAAGGGCTGCCCCGGGACTGTGTCCATCTGATACTGTCACACTCTTTTGTTCCAGAGGAAGGAGGCTCTGGGTGGATGGGCTTCACTGAGTCTGCCCCAGCTTCTCCACTTGAGTTAATTCAATTAATGATTTTGCAGATAAAAGGGAGTTGTTGTTGGGGAGGGGAATGGAGCCAGCGCCGGTTGCAGAAAGCATTCGCAGCAGCATCTACTTCCCTGGAAGCATCGCAGAGCTCCGATTACTCCCTTTGATGTTGGTGGCCAAGGCTGGATCCATCCAGGTTTCATCAGCTTGATCTCCCGGTTAGCGCCTTGGCCGTTCTGACAGACTCCTGATGAAAGACAAGGGTGGCTGCGAGTGGCACAGAGACCAATCTGTCTCCCCGACTCCCCATCCTGCAGTGCGCTGCCTTGCTCCGCCAATGGGGAAAAGGGAATCAAAGGCCGGGAGGTTCAGATTGGTCCCTGTTGAGTGGGTCTCTCAGCCTTCTCCTGATGGTGTCTGAGAGGGCAGCGCTGAGGATGGAACCATTAATAGAACCCAGGAGTCCTGGGTCCTAGAGTCCTGCTTGGACTACTGGAACATGCTCGTCCCTGTGTCTAAGAACTAGAGATAGACAATCTGAGAAATCTTCGTAGGAGAGTTTATAGTCAACCCAGTAGTGTCCCTTCCCAGCTCAGACCTGGCTGCAGTGGCTCATCGACCTTTCCACAAATCTCTGACAGTGGGCTGAGTGGTGGCAGGGAATCATTTGCTCTTTGTCCGAAAACCTTCTTTGTCATTTCACCCAAAGCAATACTGGAGATGCTGAGAGACCCCTGATGGCTCCTGCACGAGGATGCCAGTGAAATCCTGTAGAAAGGGAAAGCAGCGCTCTGTAGTAGGGATACTCGGCCGATGAGCTGGTTGCATGATCACAGAGGAAGAATGGTCTTGTGGTCACAGCTCCAGACTGGGACTCATGAGACGTGGGGTCACTTCTGAGCTCCGCCACAAACTCCCTGTGGGGCCTTGGTGAAGTCACACCATTGCTCCGTGTCTGTAAAACGGGTGATAATTTTCCCTTGTCTGGTTAGATTGGGATCATTCTATAATATCAAGTGTATGCAGCATTCTCCTAATGAATGACAACAAGCATTGAGGAAAGGATGTTAAACCTCTGCTTCAGTGCGTAAATCGATCCCTATTGGAGATTAGGATGAGACCTAAAGCACATTATCCCACATCTGCTACTGTAGGGTTCTTCCCCCTTCCTTTGAAGCTGGTCACTGCCAGAGACAGAGGTGGACAAGATGCTGGGCTAGGACGTTGGGTCTGATCCAGTCTGGCAATTGTAGTTTTCCTAAGGTCTTTGGAGCTGGGACTCTCTCACTATATATGCAGTGCCCAGCACAATGGGACCCCAGTTGCAGCTGAGGCATGTTGGGGCTACTAAAACACAAATAATATGTGCTAATCTACTGGAATGGGAACCGGCTGAACAAACACATCAGAAGAACAGGCTGGGGAAGGAGTTAGCGACCGAGAAAGCAATTTTGAAAGACAAATGTAATCTGTGGATCTGAATAAGTGAAATATGGGGAATGATAAAAGGAGCAAAAAGTCAGGGATTCCGAACAACACTGGTTGTACTTCAAAGGGGAAAGGAGCTGGTTTATAGATTTACAGCCAATTGGGGCTGTGCCTGCATAGAGGGGAAAGCCAGCATGGGAGAGAGCTGGGGAGGCAGAGGAAACGGAATTTTAAAAGCAGAATTTCAAATGTGTATTTCCCCCCGGGGGAAATTACACACAGAAATATTCTGGCAAAATGTGAAAGGGACTGAGATGAAAGCCCAGCCTGGAATATGCATTGCCAATGACATCTGTCCAGGAGGGGCAATGAGAACCTGCTCAGAAATAAGGAAGGTGTTTTGTCTGTGACTCCCTGAGGGTTGATTTTTGATGCCACTTTCCTGGATGGAGGTGTGAACTCCTAAATGTGATGGGTTACATGCACCTATAGGTTCCCTGCAGTACCAGACAAATTCCCCCACACCCCTGAGGTCCACTCAATGCTTTTCTTGAAGAAGCTGCCAGTTAGAAGTGGACAAAGAGCACAGCAAGTTATTTGGGAATATTCATTTGACTCTGAAAGTGATGTGTGATTTGCCCACGCTCAGAGCTAGAGCTGGTTGAGACATCAGAGGTGCAGTGTTTGTGAAATAAATAGGGTCCTGATTATTTGCATATCTCCAAGGATGACTTTAAGCTACCTAAGACCCTAAGTATACCCTGTGTGGCCCCCACCATCATGCCATGGGTCATACCTCAAGCCACGACCCCCGCCCCCGCGCCTGGAGTGGCAGCAGGTTCCGGAGTTAAGATGGCTAGGGCAATCACCCCTCGGAGAGCTATCTGCACATTCAGGCTCCGTTCATGTTTTCACGTTTTTCTTTGCATCCATGAGGTCTGGAGACAGAATTAAAAATAAATGGCAGCTGAGATTCTGGGCTCATCAGGAGACTCCAGAAAGCTTGGGTCATAGACATGGGTCTGTATGTCTGTACCTGAATCCAGCCCTGCTCATCCTCGTTCTTCTGGACAAGAAAATGGGAGCTGGGCTCAGGTACTTATCTATATTATCCCAAATGCCTTTGACAACTTCTGTCTAGAGTATTTCAGAGCTACACCCCCAGGTAGAATAGTAACATGTCTTGTGGTGGAGGTACAAAACTAAGATTCAGGAGAGCTGGGTTAGAAGGCTGGTGCTCAGACACCGCCAGGGCTGGGCAAGTCACCTGAGCTTCCTGTATCACAATTCTCCATCTGTAAGACGGGGAGGAGATACTTCCTTTCTCCCTCCCCTTGTGTGTTGTGTCTCGTTCAATTGTGAGCTCTCTGGGACAGGGACAGTTTCTTCCCTCGGGTCTGTGCAGTGCCCAGCACAACGGGGGCGTGGTCTCAACCTGGGGTCTCTATGTGCTTCTGAGAAACAAACCGCAATAATAATCTAGCTCAATGCATGTTCCCAAAGGGTTGGGTGAAGACAGGCTTAGAAAAAATATTTGTGTTTTGCCACCCGACAGGGCTTTGGGTAAATGACGTCTTGCAGGTTTAACTTGCTGGGCTTTCCGTTCCCGGAGGCTGCTGGTGTATCTATGGATGTGTTCCTTTCCAGCGGGGTTTTGCTGTGTGCTACACCAAGGGAAGGTTCTGCCGTAAAAAACAGAAAGGAGAAATAAAGCAGGCAGCGCTGTGGTTCTAAAAGGGTCGTTTCTGTTCCTAGCCTAATGTACTGGGCAATAATAATGTAGATTTATCACTTGGCAATTGCCATGGTAACATCTCCTTGTTACCAGGGACAGGGATCAAAACAAGTGAAAGATAAAATATTTCTTGCTCTGGCGGGGACATCGAGTCCCCACTGGCCAAGCGTGTTGCAGCAGCTCCTCGTCCCTGACCCTGCTTTCCCAGTTCTCTGGCCTCATCTTTCAGTACAGACCAAAATAAAATAAAAATAGTTCTGCAGAGCCGGGCGGTAAGGGAATAGAACCAGATCTGCAACAGGACAGTTCAGCACAAGTCCAGGACTTAAGTGGAATTCTGCTGATTTGCACCAGTTGTGGATCTGACCCAAAGCAGCGCTTTGGGTTACCACGCTTCACAGCATGACGATTCAGGAGGAAGGCTGCTTCCAGTGCTCCCATGTTGCATTTCTCATTAGCCAGAGAAATGTAGGTCTGGAAGGGACCTTGATAGGTCGTCTAGTCCACCCTGCACTGAGGCAGGACTAAGTATTTCCTAGACTATCGCTGAGCAGTGTTTGTCTAACCTGCTCTGAAACCCCCCCAGGGATGGAGATTCCACAGCCTCCCTAGGTATCTTGTTCCAGTGCTTAACTATCCACACAGTTAGGAAGTTTTTCCGAATGTCCTACCAACCCTGCCCTTGCTGCAATTTAAGCCCTGTCCTCCTGTTCTCAGTGGATAAGGAGAAATTTGTCACCCTTCTCTTTTTAACAACCTTTTATGTACTTGGAGACTGTTAGCATGTCCCACCTCAGTCTTCTCTTCTCCAGACAAAACAAACCCAGCTTTTTCAGTCTTTCCTCATAGGTCATGTTTTCTAGAACCTTAGTCATTTTTCTTGCTCTCCTCTGGGCTTTTTTCAGTTTATCCACATCTTTCCTGAAGTGTACTATCTAGAACTGGACACAGTACTCCAGTTGAAGCCTTATCAGTGCTGAGCTTACGGGGAGAAATAAGGCCTGGGTGCAGAGTCCATGCATAACTCTCACAGTGCCCCGTGGATGCTCCTGCATCCCCATAACATGGCAGCTGCATTGTCACGTGGGGACTTCCTCACTTCCCTTTTGTCTGCTCCATACCTATGCCTTCCCACTTCACCACTCTTTTAGGCTTGGATTACATTGCACTCTACTCTTTCCGCATGTCCTGATCCAAAGACATCGGTCCCATTGGGTATGCTCCAAAGACTACCAGAGTCAATGGAGAGACTGCTGTTGACTTCAAGCCCCATTGAGGTCAGCAGGGTCTGTGAGAGCACAAGGCTCACCTGCATGCTTAAGCCTTATTACCAGAGATACGTCGGTATGATGAGCCCAGCATTCTGCGGTGCAATGTACTGTCACTTCAGGATAATTTGCAAACACCCACGCTTTTACGATCAGATCAGTTTTGTTAACTAAACGTTTTAATTATGTTTTGAAAACAAGGGGATGCCCCGAAGCCACCAGTAATGACTGTGGCTCTTTTCATGGCAGTTGACGTCTCTTTCCCAAAGCCAGGTTTTGGAATGTTTGCCCAGCCGAGCGGTCGGACTGGTGTGTGTCGCGCTGCCTGGAAGGGGCACGCTGGCCTCAGCCAAGTCTCTATTACTGAAGCTGCGAAATGTGTTTTTAATAATCAAGCAAAGTTTGTTTAGCATGAACCAACTCCCCAACGAAATCGAAGTGGAAATAGGGTTAAGCATAGTTCAAAGGCGTAATTTAAAGGCTTGCTGGCAACATTTCTCACCAGTGCTGGCGAGTCCATGAATCTCCCCCAGCATCTGCGGAATCTCGTTATGTTTCTGCCCTCCAGGGCAATGCTGGCCTCGGCTGCCTGGGCTCGGGTTTTAGATTCGTTTTCTGAAATCCAGGTGAAATGGCAACTGCCCTGACGCAGCAGTAGGTAGTGACTGATCCAGGGCTGGGTTTGGCCTGGGATCCACATGGGAGGGGGGGGTCCCTGTCTCCTTTGTACTGGCCATGGAGGAAAAGCACTCGGCACAAGGGGTGCGTTAGCAAGAGGCTCTCTGTGCATGCTGGGGAGATCCAAGATGGATTATGCCTCCTGGAGTTTCCACCATGGCCCTTATGCACAGCTGTGCCTATCAGGGACAACTGAGCCCAAGGAATCTTTTATCCCCGTGAATCCTGAAAGAACTTGAAACACACCCTGCTGAAGTGCAGCCATCTCTGCGGGGAGAGCGTGGCAGCCAGCCCACAACATAACAGTGGGGATGAGTGGGAAGTTTGGCTGGCATCTTCAGAGCAAACATCTTGTGTCCCATACAGTTCTGTGGGGTCTTCAATACCTATGCAGAGCATGAACACCAGCTGTTAAGAAATTAAGGGAAGGCTCCACCCTCTGAAAAAGAAAAGGGGTGGGAATTTCAACCTGTGGGTCTTGGGAGTACTTAATTTTATGGTTTCAGAGTAGCAGCCGTGTTAGTCTGTAGTCGCAAAAAGAAGAGGAGTACTTGTGGCACCTTAGAGACTAACCAATTTATTTGAGCATAAGCTTTTGTGAGCTACAGCTCACTTCATCGGATCCGATGAAGTGAGCTGTAGCTCACGAAAGCGTATGCTCAGATAAATTGGTTAGTCTCTAAGGTGCCACAAGTACTCCTTTTCTTTTTTTCTTTTTTTTAAATTTTAAGCTTATGCTTAGGTCCCTCCTCCATTCTGGGAGAGAACTCTGGGGCTTAACCCTGCAAGGCACCAAGTACCTGTAATCCCCATTGACTCCAGCAGGAGCTGCGGGTGCAACTCCTTGCAGGAGATCCTCTGAACCAGCCAGGATTGAGCGTTCCGTCCATGCTGCACTATAGGTGTCCAGCCAGACTGGCTGTGCTCAAAAGAAGCTGATAGTTTCTGACAGTACATTAATGCTGCCTATTAGGGCCTGAGTCTCCTCTCGCTTATGTTGGTGTTACTTCACTGCTGTCAATGGAGTTACCCAGGTATGAGTGTGAGGCAAATCAGGCTCTTACATCTGTATGTATTCCAGGCTTCCAGCTTGCTGGGGCACATGCTGGTGCTAGAAGAAGGGTATCTGTTGTGACTTCTGGCTGAGGGCTGCTGCAAGAAATTACATCATCTCATTTCAGCAGCGGATGCTGTGTAGATTCATTGATACCAGAGAAACCTTTCAATCCATTTATCAAAGTGCTTGAAGCTCCCAGTTCGAGGTAGAGAGCATTAAATGAGCACAGAGCTGATCAGCAGCCAAAATGTTTTAAATAAATAAGGAGTTCTGGGGAAAAACAACAGTGTTGTTCAGCTGTGGGAGAGGAGGGGAGGGGAGGGGAGGACTGGAAGCATATTTCAGCACAGCATGCTGTTAACCTGCGGAACTAGCTGTGTTACGCTGTGGAATGACGTAGCTCAGAGAGGTTTAAAAATTATTTGATTTCAGAGCAGCTCAAAAATGGATTTTTTCTTTTGTGGGAAATTTCAATTATTTTGAAAGTAGTGTCCATTGTGAATTGGAACAAAAAATCGAAATATTGAACATTTTTGCAGGACAAAAAATTCCGCAGTGTTTTGAATTGGAAATGTCAGAATGGAAATTGTCAACATTTTGGATCAAAATGAAATGATTTGATGTGTCAAAAAGGAATTTTTCATTTCACATTTACATTACAAAACTAAACCCATCTTTTGTTCTCATTCTCCCACTTGGAAAATCCATGTTTTCTCCAAATCGACAAAGCCACGTTTTCCAATGGGAAAAATGTTCAGTCAATTGTTTTTGACCAGCTCTGTTAGAAATGCATAAATAAAGTGATCTTTGGTAGTTAGGAAGACTGCTGTGAAGGCTCTCCTACTCCCGGTACCATCCTGAACTTGCAGAGAGAGGGAGTGGATAATTTCATAGATTGTTTCTACCTCCTATGACAAGCGTCCATCAGTCCTCCTATTCCAGGACGTAAGCTAATTGCTAGCATGGGTCCTAGAAAGAAATGTATGCCAAGGAATGGTACTGCACAAGGAACATTAGAGAGAGGTTATACCTACCTGTGAAGCTGTGGCCACTGACCACTATTGGAGACAAGAGGCTGGATCAGATGGGCATTGGTCTATTCTGAAGTGGTGAAAGCGTGCCAGAGAAAAGGCTGACACTGCACTAGTTCGAAGCAATCAGCGGGTGGTATTGAGAGACTCCGGCTGTTAAGTTGGAGTAATGCTGAGGAATGACAGCAGCAGGGCCATTGCCTCGACGGTGAGCAGCCCCAGTGACATCTAAACCAGTCCTGGGCTGAGTTCGCTTGAGAAAAAGAGAACCCAGACTGGATAAGTTGCCTTTTCAAGGGATTGTTTATCTCTAACATTCATGGGCTTGTGGAAAGATTGGAATCAGGAGGGTGCTTTTAATAAATAAATGTTTTAAAAGCAGCTGCTGCCTTTGAACGGGCAGCTGAGACTTTATCTTTGAGGAGGAGAAACCGAAAAAGGAAGCAGGCTGGCTCCTATTCTTGGAAAAACAGTGCGAGGTGCAGAAACTGAAATGGAGTCTGTGGAGTTAGCAAATCCTTTATTTTATATTTGATATCTTGTTCAGATCAATATGGATTCCTTGAGCAATTCGGGGGCTTGTAGTCTGATTAGCTGTCCTTTTTATCCAGTTAGATTTTCCTTATCTACAGCAATTGTTGTTCCAAAGTACATCTACAGATGCAACATGACCTTACAGGCAAGGGTAGAATAATAGGGTGCTGAGAGTTATACACTGTGGTGGGTCCCGGAGAAATACGTTTTCCTTTTTCTGATTGTTTGCCTCCATCTCCCCACCAAGTCTCTCTATATTATCTCCCCATAAATTGTTGATGAAAGCTTTTGTTGCATTTTCAAGGTTAGACAGGGCAATCCGGAAGGCAAATATATAAATCTCAGCAGTTTAAAGTCACCAGAAGAAACAGTGGGGAGGATGGGAAGGGATTGTTTACTGCGGCGGCTTGCATATTTTAGTGGCCTGCAATCTCCCTCTAGTATCTCTTTTGCCTGATGTGCTTTGATGGGAGTTTATATTAACTGGTGTAGTTTGTAAGTCTATTTACAGCTCCGGTGTCTTTGGTGTGTTTGTGCGAGATGCTCCAGCCTGAGATTAGTTAAATTGGAAATAAATTGGTTGTTAAATAAAAAACCTCTCCAGATGTGACAGTGATGAATGAGGGAGGTGAGGAGGATGCAGAGGTTGCTCCTTTCTTGAGACTCCAACAAAAATCTTGGCTTCACTCTTAATAGCACCGAGGAAAACTTTATTTGCCTTGTGCCTGGCTTCCCGAGGAAGAGGCAGCTGATGCCCAGAGAGGAGATCAGTGGGGGCACTGGACACTGCGGTGGCGAGTGTGATGCATCTCCTGTTGGCAGCGGGAAGGGCAGAACCAGGGAGAAGAGCAGGGCACTTGGTACATCTCGTTCTGGTCAGTATAGGTCAGCCAACAAAATGGCGTGTGGTTAGTGCAAGGGCCCGGAGTTCTCCTCCCAGCCCTGCACTCTACTGATTAGCGAGTTGGGACCCCCAGATTCCGGAAAAGCCTATGCAAGCATCACTGCTCAGTATTGCTTTTCTGTTTTGAGACCCCGTGAGTCAGGACAGGGGTCCTGTTTCCCAGACCCCCATTTTAATCACTAGAGCATAGGGCTGGTAGTAGAACCCAGGTCTATATGTATAACAAATAAATTTGTTAGTCTCTAAGGTGCCACAAGTCCTCCTTTTCTTTTTGCGAATACAGACTAACACGGCTGCTACTCTGAAACCTGTCATATTAAACATTGTCACCTTTGTCAAGTCACTTAACTTCTCTGGGCTGGAATCCCCTTTGCCTTGCATAATACAAAATCGGTGTGAAAAGCCACCAGGCTAGAATTTTCTACTTGCTGACACCTGAGTTAGCGTCTTGCAACCACTTTGCACAGGTATCTTGGGAAGGCCCCAAGGGACAGACTGGTTTTGTTTCTTTATTCACTCACTCCTGTCTTCTAACTCACGGTCTCAAACCAGCAAAGCACTGCTGAGCAGTGACTCATGGAAAGGCTGCTCTAGGGGCAGGGGAGAAGGATGGTAGCACACAAAGGCATCCTGCCCTCTGAGCCGTAGGCTGGGCTGTGCAGCACAGGGACGGAGACCAGTCACAAAGCTGGCACTCACAGTGCATTTGCTGAGGCTTTCTAGCAGTGTTAAGCTGAGTCATGGTCACGCAGGCCAAGCCAGAGAGCCAACAGTGTAGCTAACATAGAGATGAAGCCATTTCCTAGGCACCCAGGGATGCTGCCAGAGATTTGCTTTTTCTTTCCTCCTAGCTCTTCAATCCCTATTATCCAGGGAGATTTGCAACTAACCAAATGTTTTCAGCTCCCTCTCCGGCCTGCTGTGACTCACTGTCTCCTTGGAGAAATAATCCCCGGTCTTCACTCCAGCTATTATCAGAAGCTCTCCCATCTGGCACATCTCCACATGCCCATTTAGTTTTCCCTGGGCCAGCTTGCTGAGAGAGCCAGGTACAGAGAGAAGCTCAGGGTCCTTGTGCAACTTTGTGTGTGTGAGGCTAGGGTAATTGCACATGCAAAGCTGCCCAGCCAATGCATACAAAGGTGGCAAAGAGTTGAGAAAAACAGAGTCTTTGTGTCAAAAGAGATGGAGGGTTAGTGATGCTGGGGATCTGGGTTGCCACCATCAGCTCATTTCACACAAGCCAACGAACAGCCACAAGACAGCCACTTCCAGGCGCTAGTTTTAGCTGGATATGAAGAAATGACCTAACGTCCGTCTCTGTATCCCAATGCGCTCTGCTCTGGGGATGCAATGGCACCGGTGGTGCAGAGGCGAAGGGCTCATTTCCCATTTGGAGCTGTGGGATTAACTGATTTTTCAGCTGTTCCAAAAAATAAACATTGGTTTTGGGTCCAACTAAATGTTTTGTTTAACCTGAAACAAAATGTTTCCTTTTGATTTGGAGCTTTTAAAAACGTTTTGGAACTTTTACAAATGAACCCGAAGGAAGTTTTCAAACAAAAAGTAATTCTGAATTGAAATATAAACTAGTTCATTTAAACAATGTGGACATTGGACAGTTAGATTTCCGCCCCGCAGACTTTTGTTTTTTTTCATCCAAAACAATTTGGTGTGTTCGCGGCACATTTGTGAAATGTTTCAGTGGGCCTGCATCGGCATTGTTCTCTGAAAAAAGTTTCAGTTGAAAAATGTTGCCCATCTCTAATCCCATCGTAGACCCTTGGGGCAGGTTTGAATGAGTGACCCATTCTGCATCCCACTCCTGACCCACTGAACCGATTCACTGCCCTGCCCTGGGCTAAATTTGAAGCTGTGCCAGGAAGATGAAAGCCCATAATCCCCATACCAATCTCAAAGAAGTCGCCTGTGTATCTATCTAATCAATCTGACATGGTTTCTTTTTGAGAATGATCCTGTAGGAGATTGTAAATCCATCAGGGCAGAGACTTCTCTTACTCTGGGTTTGTTCAGCGCCGTGCACAATGGGGCCCTGATTGCAATTGGAACTTTTGGATGCTACCAGAATATAAATACTCCCTACCCATAGTACCCGTTGTGCTGGGGATAATGTATTGAGTGGGGTCACGATTTCCCCTCATTGCAATGCTCTCATTTGCTCTGCACCCAGCACTCATGATAATCTAAGGGTTGCCTTTCTCTGGGCTGTTTGCTGGAGCAGACACCAATCATATCGGGTTGCTACTTCCTCAGCTTTTGCAGGATTCTGTTCCCCGTCACTCCCCGCCTCCCTGTCTGCTCTCCTGATGGAATCTCTCTTTTCTCCTAATTAGTTCATGGAAACAAATACAGAGCTGACAATAAAGAATAGATTTGTTGGGTCAGACTCAATACCAGTCCCTCAAATGCTGTCTGACTGTGGTGCAGGCTGTACTTGGAAAACAAACAGCTCTATTAAATTCAATGCATGTGTGAACAGCTCTGGAGAGGCTGCCTCCACCTACCTGCTCTGAGGCTTTGTCATCACTGCAAAAAAAGAAAAAGCCAAGTGTGTTTTACCAAGGGATAACTCTAGCACATTAGCTAACCTCCTGTGACGCCCCAGTGGGGACCGGGCACTGGAGTCTGACTATAGGGTAAAGAGGCAAGGTCAACCCCTGGCAGGGTATCATGCTGACCTTGGCTAGCTCTGTTGTGGTAAAATCTAGAGGTATCTTGTCTCTGCTAGGATTTTGCAGCGGGATGGCTAGTGCACATTAGTTATCTGACTGTAAACCCCCCTGACCGACACACATACTCACACACAAACCCCTTCTTTGCACCGAAGACATGGCCTTAGATATGATGGGGCTGTCTCCTTCACCAGGATATTTTTCCATCGCACGTTCCCACTCTGGCTGAGCGCTGCAGAGCCGGCTCAGGAAATGCCCTTCCCTGGACCCCTCACAATCCACTGGGGACACTTGTGATGTTCTGATGGCAGTTCATGGTGTGAGAGGTTTGGGAAGATGCCACCCATTCCCTTTGTGGAGGACATTGGTAATGAATGTGGGATGCTCTCTCTCGGGATCACAGGGTATTTGAATCCCCCCCAACACATTCTGCTGAGCAACCTCCCCCTTCACAACCAAACTCCCACGCCCCATCAGCTTCAGTGATGGAGATCCACCACGACCCTTGGGAAATTGTTCCAGTTGTTAATTGCTCTTACCGTTACATTTTTTTACCTGATTTCCAGTCTGAACTTGCGTTGATGAACTTGATTTTGCTCCCCTGCTGAGTTAGGCCTTGTCCACATGGCAAACAGTCACTTCCCAGCCCTGAGTTTGTCAAGGTTCTTCCCTGTTTGACAGAAGCGTCATGGAAATCTATACGCTTTGGACCAGATTTTCAGCTGGTGTAATTGGGCATCGCTCCACTGCACTCAGTGAGGCTGATCTACAGCTGCTGCAGATCTGGCCTTTTGTGCATCAGAATCTTCCAAGGGGTTTGTTGTTGGGGTTTTTTCCCCTGTGTACTGCTGCCATTGAGCCATTAGAGGGAGCTCAAACCATTGCATTTTTGTAGGGTCTGCTAAACCAGTCTATAGTTTTTGTTTTTTATTCTACTGGTGATGAAAGAGGAAGATGTAGAACTGAGACAAACCAAGAAAATCCTAGGCATGTTGACTCTGGGAGACTGCCCCCCCCCCCCCGCCATATTAGAATGACAGTGAGACAGTTTAAATTCTGCTCCTAACCCCCTGCTATTGGTAAAGGAATTTGGTGCTGTGTGCATGGGTGCTCATGCCTGCTCATGTGGATCTGGTTGCACGCCCCTTATTCTCCCTCTCTGAGTGTATTTGTATGAGTGTGTATATCTCTATTTGTCTCTTTGTGCTTGTGTGCCTGCTGGCTTCTCTCCCTATTTGCCCAAATGTCTCTTTGTGTGCATATCACAGGCTGGGCACGTGTATTGTCTTGTCTATCTTTTCTAACTCTCTGAATGTGTGCATGTGTTGTGTATTTTATTTCATGTATGCATACCGGAGTGCATATGCCTGATATATGTAGCAGTATGTACGTATGTCTCATTTTCTGTGTCTCTCTGGATGGGTGTATGTCGTTCTGTGCATGTGTCTCATTGTGTGCATGCATGTATGTCTGATTCTTGTGCCCGCCCCCACCCCCCATCTTCCCTTCCTCCTTTCACCTCCCTCTTTCTTTGGCAGGGTGAAGTTCTTCCATCCTAACTGGATAATTTCTTGTCTCAGTGCTCTCTGAATATATTGACATTTCCATTCCAAACTGAATTGTTTGTTTCTAGACTGTTCCTTGGTACATCACTACTGACATCAAAGATGAGTCAGGCACCACCACAACGAGCCCTCGTGAATTAGCCATAGTGATCTAATTCGGCATTAACCACCTGTTACGTAGTAGTGATGGAATCTGGTCATTCCTGAGACGAAACATTCGTGCCAGTCTCAGAAGGGAGGCTAGTGATGAAACTGGTGATCGATCCTGGACAAGCTTCTCTTCCCTGGAGCATGGTCCCTCCAGGTCAGGAATCGGGCACAGTGGAACAGTGGCTAAAGAGACGCTTGCACAGCTGAGCTTACCCGGTGGAAACACCTTTCAGTTAATGGAGAATTCTGTTTCTGACATAGGATGCTTAGCAAAGCAACCTACAGAAAGGGTATCATTCTCTATTCTATTCGATAGGGTTATAGAGTAACTTCAGTAGAGCCCCATTAAATAACTATGGAACACTATTGATTTCACGCCTATTAAATTCCATAGGACATTTCCATAGGGAAAGGTAATCAATCTGGCAACTTTCACCAGCGCTTAATAAAAACAAATGAATGCTGGGTACCTAGGACACGAAGGAGGCAAAGATTCTCTCCTCGTTTTAACTGGGCTACGATGGAGCATGACAAAAATCTTGGCAGCCTGAAATGAAGATGGCAGGAGAGGTGGTCATTAAGGGACAGATTCTCCCAGCATTACTCTCTCTGAGAGAAACCTTACTTCCCCTGTTTAAATCAAGAGGGTGACTAGGGGAGTAAAGTACTACTCAGTGTAAATGAAGGCATCAGAATCTAGTCTTACTTTTAGGTTCTTCAGAACCTGTGTTTGGCCTTCAGTTTATTACAACATAGTAAATACAAAAGGGAGTAAATATTTCTGCCTTTCTTAAGTATAATTTTGTATAACAGATGATACGTCCCTTAATAAATCAGCAATTATTTTATTATGAAGAATGAATGAAAAATACACTTGAAAGTCTAAATAGAGCCAATGGCAAAGAGTTACTTAATGGAATAGATCACTTTAAATCAAGCAATTATTCCCTTGATATTTCCCCCTTAAAACACACACTTGCTAATGATGCTTCAGTTACCTTTTTCTTTAAATAATCACCATGTGACATGATAAAGCAAATGGGACAGATGCTGCTCTAAATTAAACTGGTGCAATTACTGGAGTAATCGGGGATACTCCAAAATGACACTGGTTTAACTGAGAGCAGGGTTTGATCTAGTATGAGACTATTAGTAGCAAGAACTGTGTCCCCTTTCTTTCAGTTACGTGAATCAAAGATTTTTTGATTGTGCATGCTGCAAGGCTGTCTCTAGAACGTGCTGTGTAGCAAGAGTTCCAACGGGGACATGGCACATGGGACACAGTGAAAGATGGGAATCACTCAGGGTGATTGGATGTGAAAGCCAGTCAAATGCCCAGTGAGCTACGTATGCATCTGAGCAGGGGATCTGAAAATGATCATGCAATAATTTGGATAAGGACATGACCCTTATCCAGCCCTATGGGGAATGTGGCTGGGTGCAGAAAACGATGCCATATGCCACCAAATAAGAGACCTGTAAAACTTAGTTTCCTAAATCAGTCTTTACTTATAGGATGAATAAAATAGTACACGAAACCACTGGAGTGCATTGAACTAGTTGCTTGAGAGAGAGCAAATATCTCCTTAAAACTCACCTCTGTCATGATGCCTACAGATCACTTGATGGTGATAGCAGTCCATAAGCACTAAGAAGCAATGCTCACAGCACCTTCCAGTGACCACATTTGTGTCTGTTTCCTTGTACTCCCCCAGCTATCTGTTGTATCCCCCTGTTTGCTCTTGGTGGTAAGCTCCTTGGGACAGGGATCATCTTTCTGTTATGTATACATACAGCACCTAGCACAATGGGCCCCACAATGGGCAATACAAACATGAGTAAGAGTGGGCTGCAAATTGGAGGTGTCAACTCGTGACTGCCTCCCTCAGTTCTTACCCACTGGGGTCAGGTTAGGTTCAGTCAGGGGTCTGGAGTGAGTATGGGTTCCGGGTTTGGCTCTCTGAGCTTATATTTGGGATGGAAAATGGTTTGAGCAAGAGGTCCAGTTTGGTGCCACTTGAGAGTCCAGAAAAGGCAGCCCATGACACATGCTTTGGTTTATCAGCTGCTCGTCTGTGACTGTCCTTTGAAAAGCTGCACCCCCGTTTTCTCTCAATGGAACATGGTTGCCATGCAAAAGACAAGAGGAATGTCCCATCAGTTTGCTTTCCTGGATGCAGCAATGGAGAAAGCACTGACATTTTAAAACGTTCACCATACATCTCTCATGACAGCATCATAGGAAGAAATGCAAAGGGCCAGCAGGGGCGTGAAACTCATACAGACTCTGGTGCTAGAATCCCTTTGCTAAAAGAGAGAGAGCATGGAAACTCAACCCACGGACATGAGTACTGTGTATGTATGGATGGTTGAAGCATGCCAAGTCAGGTCTGGCTAGCGTTTGTGACAAACCACAGCCTCGGAGCTGTGAGTCAGCAACAACAACCCAGGTAAACACTGAAAAATCTGAACAACTCATTAGCTGCAATAGGAGAGTAACCCCTGATAACCTTGATGCTAATTTGGACTGAACTGCTGCTGCAGTACAGAGAACTGCACCTACCATGGGCTTTCCTGAAGTGTGCACAGGCTGGCTCTCATGGAAATACAGCGACATGTGACACAGGCTGCATGTTCGTTGTGAAAATTTGTGGCACGTTTAGGAACTGTTATGCCTTTGTTTTTCCTGTATTGAGACTTTAAATCTCTTAGGATTCTGCTGTCTGCAGAGAGGCAGCCATTTTGCGTTTGATCCATAGCAGATAGATGGAGACACACACACAGTGCTCTTTTCTGGATATTTTATGAGTCCTTCTTCATGTGGTGTTCTCAGTCTAAAAGACACTGCAGATATCTGCTGCTCTTTGTGCATGGAGAAATGTAACAATTTTTAAAATAAAAAGCTTGCAAGCATTACAGACTGTCCCAGGAAGGAAGGTGCCAGGAATGCTGCTAACATACAGGCATTTGGGGACCCAAGTACTGATCTGTTTGTCCAAATTCGGAAACGCTATAGCATGTTGAGGGGAGAAGAGGCCCACAATAAAAAACACAGTTGCCCCATGGATAACAACACTGCCATTTGAATGCACTGTTTTGGAATGGCTGTGACCCAGAGATGATCCTGGGTACCAGCGTTCAGACCATTAATCAGAACCAGCTGTGAGACCTGGGACCACAGCACGTTGGTGAGAAACGCCTGACATTAAGAACTGGTAACAACTGGGTAAAACAAAGAGATATTGATTTCCTTCCCCTCAGTCACATTAAAACGCATGACATAATGCCACAACAGGTCACCCCGAGCCAGAGGTGGCTGAAGCACTGCTGTGGCCGCACTCTGTTACACAGGATAGGAAGGAAGGGCTGGCATCTCACCCCCTCACCCACCTCCCCGCTGTCCTGCCAGGATTCCTAGCCTGATTCCTTCAGAACCGATCTCCATAACAATTGAAGAATTACGGGGATGTGGAGCCTATTCGAAGAACAGCGGCTGGGAGATAAGGCAAGAGAGAGACGATAAATAAATATCCCAGCTCCTCGAGGGGGAAATGGGGGCTGTAAATCAGGCAAAGATGAATGTGTGATCCCAGAAACGCAGCTTCATGAATATTCACAGATACGTCTTAGGGGAAGCAAATGGCTTTGCAGCGTATGCTCATTTGGAGGCCTGTGTGGTTTGCTCTGGATCAGGGGGTGGTGGGGTAGGGACAGGGAGAACAGTTTAAGACACATTCCAGCAGGAAGGGAATTTCTCTCAAACAAAGATTAGCTCACAGTTTAATATGGGTGTGATTCACTCATGTACAGTGGGCCTGGGCACCCATGATGTCCCACTCACACCTGCCTGTACAAAGGACATAATGACACATCTTTTCTCCTACTCTGTCTGTCTCTGTCTGCTTCTATTGTAAGCTCATTTGGGCAGGGACTGTCTCTCACAGCACTTAACAAAATAGGTCCCTGACCTCAGCTGGGGACTGTGAGCACTGGCCTAAGATAAATAATAATAATGGTAAATGGTTTGGGGCCCAATGCTCAATGACTGGCCCATACCCATGCCTCAACCTGTCATGGGTGCTCAGCTGGTAGGCTGCTTTGGCTGTCATCAAGGATGACCTTCTGGGTTGGAAACTAGGACTTACCTGAGGGAGGAGTGCTCTCAGCTCTGGGATTCACCCCCTCTTGTGGTCTGCTAGAGGCCTTGTCTGGCCTTGAGGACATGGTACACAGGGTAACTTCTCAATCTAGGGATTTAGTTGGCAGAAGGTTGACTGTGGTAGCTTCATAAAGCTCCAGGACATTCAACTTTGGCTCGTGAGAGTGCGGGAGCCATGCCTTCGGCAGTGTTCAGGTTTGTTTACCTTTGGCGTCATTCCCACACCAGAGACCATGGCAGAGAGGTGTGATACTGATAAGCCAACTCGCATATCCCAGTTTTACTGTCTATCGAGTGCTCCTGGCCCTTTCACGTGGGCACACGCTCTCATCTCCTTCCCTTCTTTATTACAGCTCTTTGATAAAAAATAAAGTCAAGATTCTAAATGGTTATTGTATTATCTGTGTGCAGTACTATCTGTCTGTCAATCAATCCCCTTACAGGTCTCTCTCTCTATTCATCCTCTTATGTATTTATCCATCCGCATATCTACCCATCTATGGTTTAATACTGTGCCCATCATCTTGGTACGTGATTGCTGCTGTCTCCTTTGAGCTTCCTCCCGCACAGCTGCAAACTGCCTGTGTTCTTCTTGCTGGATTCTCTAAATGAACCCTGTAAACAGTCAAGCGCTCAGGCCCAACTTGACCAAACCTGACACAATCAAACAATCAGGTGATAGAATGTGCTCGCTCTGATTTACGCCCCGTCCCGCTGGCGTGGATTGGCATGCTGAGTGCTCCAAGCCATGTGCTGGCATGAATGAAATGAGGTCCCGTCAGGGTTGACTGGGTGGTTTGGAGGATAAGTGTGCAATCGCTGGGACTTGGTGTTCTATCCAATCTAAAGGCCTGGGTCTGAGATCATTAGGATCTAGGGTCTTGCCATGTCACAAGTGAAAGGAGTATAGATTTTGAGTGTCTCTGCTCAGCTACTAGTGATCCCATGGGCAGGTGGAGTGGGAGGAATTGCAGATAGCCACTTGCCAGTGGACCTGTGCTTCAGAAGAAGGGTTTTTGTTTTGCTGAGTTGTGCAAAGCATGTGTGTGCTGCAAAGAAAGCAGCCAATATTTGCCAGCTTGGAAATTATGGGTCAGATTCAGAGCTGGTGTTATTCCAAGGAGCTGGTGTTATTCCAGGAAAGTCACTGGACTGTGCTGCCTTATGCCAGGTCTTTGTGTAAGGCAAATCAAACTCCGCATTCCCCGTTTGTAAGATAGACACGAGAGGACCATCAGGAATTTGTTCTACTCTATTCTGTTCAGATTCTTATACTGCACCCGTCACCATGGTATCTGGCACCTTATTCATAGTGTTATTGTAAAACCACTTTGCCTGGAATTGATGATCTCAGAGTGGGTCACTCTTCCAGGGTGATTGCCCAACACAAAAGGTATTTTTTCAAAGCCTGTTACAATTGCTTTCCCTCGACTCTTCTGAGACTTTATTTAGAATGACCCGTGCTCTTTGTGCTGCTAAGATACATTAGTTTTGCTGTTACCCCTTTCTCCATCTCAGCCTGTTCGTCCATTTCATCCCCCTTCTGTGCTGGATTGTTGCTGGGGTTGTAAGCTCTTTGAGGGCAAGGACTACCTCTTTTAAAAAAATCAGAGTGTGCACAGTGCTTATAGCATACCCCGATCCCTAATAGGAGCCTTTCGATGCCAGCTCCATAGATATAAATAAATGCAATTAACGAATAGAAAACTAGGATTGAAATTGTTTTTCTGTCTCCCTTTTTATGGGGATGGGAGAGGAGCTGGATGTGGGGAGGGGCAGGCTGGGGACGCCTGCTCTTGAAAAGCAGGTGCCGTTATACAAGATGCACGACTGAATGTTCTCTGCCTCTCTTAGCTGCACTCACTCTAAGAGCGCCCCAGCAGACTGAGTGCAGGACTCTCCTGGCCCTTATGTAATCTGGGACCACCTGCCCCCTTCTGAGCCTCTCACAGCAGTATCAACGTAAGCAGCACAGCACTTACTCCTACCCCCCTGTGGAGTCCACCCTCCCGCTGGTTTATTTGTTAAATACCCTGTAATTAGATGGAAATAACAGGCTCCCACAGATTTGTGGGTAATTACACTTAATAGGAACAAAATGAATATTTCCTGTTAACCATTTGGGTTTTTAAGACAGATGCCATAACCCTGTGTTTACCTCGTACCATTACAATAGCAACTAATTAACCAAGTCATTAATTAGTTAACAGTCACCATGCATGTGGCAAATGGTCCTACAGAATATTGATGCTCCTCAACCCCTGTACCATAAAGCCCCAGTAATGTTCAGTCTGCTTGACCCCTTTGTATCTGTCACAGGGTCGGTAGCCCTGCACCGGAGCCCATCGTTGTTGTGAGTCTGGCCCTTTAAAGAGAGGAGCAGGGAGTTGTAGGCCCTACAGGGGTCAGGTGACTAAGGGTTATCTGACAGCAAGATGATAAAAGAATTTCTTGCCGCCCAGACTAGTGGAAGCATGAGTGGTGGGTCGATGCATAGAGGGTTAAAGGGCTTAGGAAGCGATGCTTCCCCAGGCAGTGACTGGTCTTGAAAGTCTGCACTCAGGAGGTGGATCGGGGAGCTGTTTGTGGCTCTATCTGCATCAGAAGGCCGTAGAAGGAGCCTCCCTCTCCGTGAGTCACCTTAACCTGCTCTGCAAATGGGGATGATGGTTCTGCCCTGCTTTGACCAAGCCGTTCCTGTTGTATGGCTCAGGGCTCTCCAGAACTGTGCATTTCTTACCTCAGTTGCAGGGGGCATAGGGAGGGGGGAGATGTGCAGAGGGTCAGTGAAGTTTGTGGGTTCAGGTATTTCAGCAGAGGAACTGCTGGTAGCAGCAATGAAATGAACCCAAGCTTTCACTCCTCTGGGCAGCTCCTTTCCAAGGCAGGTGTAACCGCGATGAATGCAGAGTGAGGAGAAAGTTGATCTCTATCCGGAGAAGCTTAATAAAAGATGGTTCCAAAAAAAGTTAGTGCAGGAGCTCGGCTCCTGCTTCTAAGTGAGTGGCTGCGGAGCTCATTTCTCTGTAAATAATCAGAGGAGGGTCAACCCACCACCGTCTGATCTGCCAGCCGGGAATTGAGCTGTCTGCAATTGGAGGGAGAATGCTCATCCGCTATAATCGGGTCCCACATGGTTTAAAAGAAAAGAACCTGCAGACCTTAGAAGTTCCTGTTATAAGCACTTAGACACCTTATTAAACACCTCGCATTTGTGCTGAGAAGAGCTTCAGCAGTTGCTGAGAGCTGTCTTGGCCCGTGAAGGTCAGACTGCTGGAGAGACACACATCTGTTCATTAATGTAAAAATATGGAAAAGTCCATCTTCTCCCAGGTAGCGTGGAGCCAGTCCCGGGAAGCCATGTGCCAGGTGGGGATGCATGCGCGCATAGACTTATGATGTACAGAGAGAGATGGGCAAAAAGGAAGCATGCTCAGACTGACATAAATACAGACAGAGATACTCGTGTACAAAGACTCAGACAGTCACACACGTAGAAATAGAGGCAAACTGATAAAGATACACATGGCAACAGGCACAGAAGACACGTATGCAGAATGACTAAGCTACACGCAGTGATTAAGCACGTGTGGACAGACATCCCCAGAAAGTACAGGCTTACACAGACACATTTCTGTTCACACCAGGGCAGCATATTGATTCTGATTCTTTTTCACCCCAATGTCTCGAAGATTTGCTGGAGTGGACTCATGCAGTGGCTGGCCTCTCTCCAGAGACCTGACTTTCATTAAACACTGACCATGGAACAGGGCTCCCTTTTACTGTAAGATGAATTTGATGGAAAAGCTCATTAATGAGAAACATGACACAATCCTGGATGTGCTAATGCTCTCGGGAAGTGTAAATATAATTCCCCACATTATAAAAAGTGCTTGTCTTGTTTATTTCAGGACAAATTCCTGCTGTTTACTCAGTCTTAGTATAAAGGGGCGGGGGGGGGGGGGAATATCCTTTCTGTTCCCCAGAGAGGTATTTCCTGCTTGATAACCTCATAACCAGTGTGCAGGTGTACGTACACACACACACACACTCTCTTTTTCTACTCCACCTCCCTACTTTCAGGTTCAGGAAAAACCAAAGATTTGAATTGCCTTGAGAATTTAAGTGACAATACCCGCTCTTAGCCATAGCTAACCTCTGTAAGGCCAATGGAAACTATTTAAGGAGACAACTTCTTCAGGGATATTGAAAACTCCATAATGTACTTCTGCAGGATACAAGAGCTCGAATGCTGAAGTCCTTTTCCACACCGATAGCGCCATATTCCAGGAGTCATTCCACTGAAGTTAATAGTTAGGGCCAGATTCTGATACCTGGATTCATTTTCACCTAGAAGGGCCTCAATGAGCTCAGCAGAGTCACTTGCAGAGTAAAGTGCTGTCCAGCATGTGTCGGGGCATCAGAATCCAGTCCCGGTGATGTAATTGCCTGTCTGAGGCCAGTTCCTGCAGGCCTGAGTCTGCATCACAGAGCCTCTCCATCACAGCTGGCTAAAACTGTTCCCGTGCTGTCCATCTCACAGTGAGGCCATGGGTTGAATGGGTCAAATATTGAACAGTGAACTTCTCACCCCCTTCTGTTCCTTTTCTGGTCAAATCCCCGGCCAGCTCTCGGCTGCTGACAAGCTGGATGCGCTGGGATTTTGCTTCTCCTCTGCTCCTCACCCAGCACAGTCTCTGCGATACCAACCTCTGTGGCTGTGACCCAGTGTACAGCATGAGGACATCCAGGAAAGAAATTATGTCAGGTCTGCTACCCAGTGTCAGTTTGGAGAGAGAGCATATGATCCAGACGTGCGCTGGCAGATGAAGCAGAGCATTCAGACTTCCCTTGCAGGCAGGTTGGAACATCTCTGGCTCGAAGCTCAGCCCATGCAGGAGACAAGGCATGTTAATCTTCACAGCACTCACTGTGCGTCATATGGGCGTCTGAGGGACCTGCCTATTTACTGGTGAACACCAAGGGTAGTGCTCCATCTAAGGATCTCTCAGCGCTTCACAGGCAGGATTTCATTCAGCCCTCCTGGGACCTTTCTGAGCACCCATAGCCCCATTTCACTCATGGAGAGAGCACGGTAGAGGGGTGAGGATGGGATTTGCCCAAGGTCACATGGTGGGTCGGTACCAGAGCTGGAAATAGAACCCCAGAGTCTTGAGTCTTGGCATCCTGCCCTAATCAGTAGATCCATCCTCTTCTCAGACCCTGCGTGACTTCTGTCATGTCTGGGTAAAGCAGCTCTGGGTATGTTTTTTCTCACTGCTAAAAAATTTGATAAACCCACCATTGTTTTCTTTTTTTGTCAGAAGGCTTTGTCCAATGCCAAGGTGAACATCGTCTATGGAAACAGATGTTGTTTGTTCAGGACATTGTTCTGTTTTGTCCAAAAAGCCGTTTTTCATTTTAAAAAAATCATGACTCTACTTTGGTCCACTCTCCTTCTTTTCCTTCTTCCAAATGCCCCCTCCACATAGCTTAGCCTCCCTGAACTCCTCTGCAAAGCACCTCCCCACCCCAGTCTACATCCTTCTTAAAAACTCACCTCGGTCTGTTTGTCTGCCCGGCCATCCTTGGGACAACACCCATTCCTTCTTGTACCTTTGGAGAGTTGCTGCTGCAACAGGGGGCTGCTGAAAACATGATAACGACAGCATGGAACAGAAAGCAACATGTCTGTTCAAAATAGTTTGTCCCTCCCCGCCCCCTGTTTGTCCAGCTGGTCTGCAGATAAGTAACATGGCAGTTGCTGAGTAATGGTGAATGATTTATAGGGCTCCTGACCATACACCCAGAGGATGACATTTTAAATCACGTCTGCCTTTTGCTTTTAGTCAGGAATTGAATGATCCTATTTTGACGAATGCATCACTTGGTGGCTGAATCAGTTTTTCAGATGGGCTCAAGGAATAGTGTTGTTATCTATTTTTATTATTTTGTGTTACAGTAGAACAGAGACGCTCCAGCTGAGCCTGTGGGTCCCTGTTGTGCAGGGCCCTGCACAAACACATAGAAAGAAACAGCCCTTCCTCCAAGAGCTTTCAGCCAAAGTTGAGAAGACAGACCCCGGGTCGGAGTGGAACTGGACTCACAGAGCGGGGGAGTGACTTGCCAGTGTCTCACAGCTGGCCAGGCACAGCACCAGGACTAGGACTCAGCTCTCATTAGACCATGCTTCCTCTCAGAGTAGCTGCTAGAAGAGGCAGGATCGTCTTGTCCCTCGTTAAACCCATACAGGGTTGCTGGAGCTGGAAAGACAGTGAAAAGCAGAAATCTTACCTCTGTTCTCCCTCCACCCTTGTCCCGGGTACAGTGCCTGCGTGGTTCTGCCGTGCTGGGGGAGGACATATGGAGAGGCAGCTTTGGGGATCCTGCCATGGTGTCTGTATGCCATACAGCAGAGCTGCGTCTGGACTCCCTGCACCCAAGAGCAAAGCGGGATGATGAGGGTGTGACTGGTGAACTAGTGACTATACCGGTTTACGGGCCATTTTCCCCTGGAGGAGGCTGCACCACCATGCTTCAGCCTGCAAGAGAAGGTGTAAGCTGGTGGGCAAACTCCCAATAACCACTCAGTCAAGCCCCTTTCCCCAGGGCGGGCTGTATTTTCAAACTAGAGCGAATAAACTCAAACTACTAATTCCCGAGGCTCTCCCAGCTCCTCTGGCCAGCTGGGATGGAGGGAGACACTGTGTATCTCCTATCTGCTGCCTTCACCTAAGAGGCATGAAGACTTCCCACAGGTCACCTGCTGGCTCCTGGCCACTGCCGCTCCCAGTTTTCAAGGGCCCATGGCAGTACCAGCTGCACTGGGACTCATCACGTACAGCCCTGTTCCTGATGGATTCCCGCAGATGGGTGCTCAGGCTGTGTGGAGGCTGTGAGGTTTATCACACAGCAGCACCTAGTTCCCTGAGCAGTGCGGGCAGATCCTGAGCTATACCACTGACCCCCCTTGAAGATCTGGCCTATGCACGTCTGCCTAGAGTTCTTCGGTGAAGCTGTGTGTGGCAGAGGTTGCAGAGGGTGTGACTGTAGCTTCTGTGCACTGGATTCATCACATCCGACCTGACAGAAGACCCTAGTTTCTTCTCATCTTGTTGCACCCTGAGGTTCGCAGCGAGAAGGGCTCCTGCATTCCTCCATCACTAGTTCTTTCCCATGCACATACAGCCAGACCAATCTGAAACGACATGTCAAGGGGGTGGCGGAGCTCAGGTGCTCAATGCAAGTGACTGAGTGAAAGTGGAACAGAACACAGCTCTGGACATTTGGGGGCTCTTTTGAGCAGTCACGTAAGACAGAGGGCTTGTTAATAGGAGTGGTTTCACGTTCAGGTTTCATGGTTGGCCCTGTATCTGTCTTTCCTTCCTTCCTCCCCCTCCTCTTCAGCACCTACTATGAATACCGTGAAGTTTTCCTTCCAGGGGGAGTGCCTGTCATGCTCTCTCTTGTATGCAGACGCCAAAGCTCGATGTCCAGATGCCTGTCATACTGCACTCCCTTCCCTCCGATTCCTCCCTCTCTGCCAGGCTCCTTATACCATTGTGCATCTACTTTTATCCTCAGCGTGGCGGACGTTCCTTGCCGTCAATAATCCATCTGTCTCAGCAGAGCCTCTCTGAGCTGCGAGCCACATGGGCTGCCAGCATTCCGGCACACGCTAGGCGGTAGATGAGTGCTGACCTTTGCAGCTCACAGCATGGAGCCTCCTCAACAAGCCCTTCACCCTTAACTCTGCCAGTGATGCTGCCAGTTCTTTTAGCAGTGAAGTCGGGCTCGGAGATTTTCAAGTGCTGCCTTGCAGGAGAGCAAACACGCCAATCCCCCCTGCTGACTCCCCACCCCCTGTGCAACATGAGGAGGCAACCCACACCGAGCATTTTCAAGCCGGGGTCTGTGCTTTCATATGAACAATGCTGTCAAATGAGAAATCGAAGTCTGATCAAGGCAGGTGGCTACGGTCTGTTTATGACAACTCCAGGCTTAGCTGCGAGAGAACAGAACATTTCTGACCGGGGCGGGGGGGAGCAGGGAGTATGTGTTTAAAATCTCTGAGTGTTGCTGGAAGGAAAATTGGAGCGGGGAAGATACTTTGGCAGCTGGGACAAATAACAGGGCATCTCCTGACTCACGTGAGATTTTGGGCATTGGCAGCTCTGCTGTGATCAGTGGGCAGCAAGTGAGAGCTTCTGCTAAAGAGGTTGCCAGGACATGAGCTGACCATGCCTTTTAGAAAGGGCAGGGTGCTTTTTCGAGGTGGCTGGATTCGACAGCGAGTGCGAGAAGGAAAGAGAGAGGGAAATGAATGGGATGGATGGAGAGAACTCTCAGGCTAGGCAACACTCAGCTCCAACAGCAGGAAAAGGCCCACAGGCTCCTCACAGCCAGGGCAGTGCTCAAAGGGCCTCAGTCTGAGGGATGAAAAACACCCTGCCTCAGCCCTCAAAAGTGTTAAACAAGCTGCCTGAAAAGTGCTGCCCTTGGGGCCTAGGCTACCTTACCCCTCCCTCTCCCTTGTTCCTGAGTGATGAATGGGATTGTTGCCCACATAAGATCTGATCACAAATCTCTGGCTCCTCGGGGTGTTCTGGTTTTGCCTCCTGACCACCTGACTGCTGCTGTTGCCATCTATCATGCTTAAGTGTGGTGCGGCTCTTAGTGGAGGGCCCCTCTGGCATGTCAGTATTTAGCTGGCTAATGTATCTGTATCTATATCTAAAACAGACTCCAGGAAGAGAGAGCAAAAATCAAAACCCTCATCAGGGACAAGAGGACGTTTGTGCAGCTGTTGCCTCTGCCTGTGCCCTTGACCCCAGCGGTGGCATCCCCCGCAGTTCCACGTAGCAGGTGTGAGTGAGCCGTGTTCCGGTGGCCGACGGCCATGGACCGCACTGGAATAACCCTGGAATTGCTGAGGTTGGAAGGATAGAGGTCTGCACCTGTCTGCTTCCCTCTCATCCTGCTGTGATTTGATGAGGACATTTTGCATTGGGGTGGGGTTTTCTCCTAAGGCCTGTGCGTAGCAGAGGGTGAGGTTTCACTTGCCTCTGGAGGATGTGGCAGGTGACTTCCAGTCCAGGCCTGGTTCTGTCTAAGATGGGGTATAAAGTTTGAGCCAAAAGGCCCAGTGTGGATGGAATTTCTACCCTCCCCTGCATGTGAGAGAGAAATGAGAGAGAGGCATAAGAGGAGGGCTGCTGAGAGATTCACGCCTTAGGAACAGGGGACGCTATGCAGCTGTCCCATCACCACACCCCGTTCCATGTTGGTGTGAACAGTGATGGCCAAGTGGCTGTGCTGGGAGATGGGAAGGGGATGACAGTAACAATTTCACAGATGATATGGCAGGATCTCGCCTCCTGCAGTAGGCGGAACCAGTCATCAGCACGGCTGCTTGGCAGGTGATAGCTCTGGGACCAGCAGAGTCAACTTCAGGGCATGTAAATCCATTAGAAGAACTTATTCCCTTGACTTGCCATCATTTCCCATTCAGGAGCAGCCTCTGAGATCTGTCCAAGCCTATCAGATGTACCACACACATTCCTAATTCAGGGCCCTCTTACCTATAAGGAACCCAGCATCCCAGAGGCAAATCAGAACTGTAATGGAGTGCCCTAAACCCTCCATCTTCATGTCATTTGCTGTGCCCGACATGCCACATACCCAGCGCTCTTTGCCCCAGGACCTGCTTAGAGATGTTTACATTTCAGTCCAAATAAGCCCCTGGTACAGCAAGGTGCTGTGCTACCTGAACTCTCATTGCAGCAACTGGACCTAACACTGATCCCATGGCAATCAGTGGGAGCAGGGGATGCACGGAACCTCTGTTAAATTCTATGGGCCAGCTCTCAGCGGGTATTAATCCGTGCATCTCCAACAAAGTCAGTGGAGCTGTGCTGCTTAATGTTACCTGAAGCGCTGCCAAATTGCATTTCTCTGTGACTCTGTTGGTCTCATCCCTATTGCATCCTACAGAGCTTTTCCAGAACACTTTCCCTGGCCTGTTGCAGTTTCACAGGGCAAAAACTGACTTGCTTGGTAAGAGTTGCTTAATTATCCCAAGGGTGATTCTTTAGTGATGACCATTAAACAGACAATGAAGGGTTAAAGCTTTGTAGGCTCCATTGACAAATGACATCTGCAAATCATTGCCGAGGACCATCACAGCCTAATTTTGCAACAGTAAATCTATCCGGCATTACCTATTCCGGAAACACATGCGACTAGTCAATTGAAAAAGGCGTCTGCTGATGGCAGCATGACAAGCAATATCCATAACTGCTTGTAATCTTCCTCAGACATCCAATTGCTCCAATCCAGCTCCATTGTCGATGAAGAGGTTCCTATTATCTTGAGATCCCTCTGCCAGTGAGATTGCAAACTGATGCTGACACATGGCCCGGGCCCTCAGAGCAACGCGCTTATTAGAATATGTATTTTGTCATCTCTGGCAACACAATGAAACTGGGGGGAAGAAACGATTATTACATCGGGATAATGTGACAAGATTAACAAGCCAATGCCCTGACAGAGCGTGCAGGAGAGATAGCACCCTAAGGAATAACAGGTCTTACCAACTAGGGTCCCAGACGAGGCCTGAGATGCAGCTCTCTCTGTCTGTCCTGGGAAGGAAGTTGACTAGCAGCCCTCATTGGAGAGAACTGCTCATTTCCCTCATGCGGCTCAGGAGTGCGAGAGATCAGATCTTCATATGGGAGTCTTGGCTGCCTGCCCTCCCTTCTGAGGGCAGAGGGTTTTGCTAAAAGGTTTCAAGCACCGGGCATCTTCACATTGCTGAATGCCATCAAGAGAGGTCAGAAAGCAAAGGAAGCTGATAGATCAGTCTCTCAGGAGGGGAAATCAAATGATGCTTTTTTTTTAGGAAAACAAACAGAGGAGTTGCCTTGTGGGGCTGGGACAATGCAAGAGGAGAGGAAATTCTGAGGAAAGTCAGAGGCTGTGTGTGAGAGAGGCAGAAAGGAGCTGCTCAGCTGTCTCCTACAGAAAAGCAAGGGACATTCAATGAAACTGAAAGATGGCAAACATATCATAAATCAAAGAGTGCAAGACCTCAGGATGGGATAGTGCATTTGCCCCATCCCTATAGCCAGCGTGAGACATTTCCTACAGTCTATACTCCAGCGCTCTGTCCAGGCCAGTTTTACGTTACTCTGGGGACTGTTGCGCCGTTGAATAGGTCTCACTACTATGGGTTGGTTGTTTAAATGCACTGCCGTTTACATGTTCCTCTGTTCAGCTGCTTAGAGGAATTATATCTCATTCTTGGCTTGTAAGCCAAATTCTTCTCCACTGCCCACTGTGTTCATGGTTGTAGAAGGGGTAGCTCAGACAGGCTAAAGGAGTTTTGGGTTCTCCCATTTCAGCCAGGGATGGGGTTTGTTGGTGGTGGTTCCTTCTTCCTCTTCATGAGGTCTGGGGCAGGAAGGGGTTCAGAGTTTGCGCTGCATTTCTTCCTCATCCCTTTGACTGATACTTGTGTTTGGGATGTTTGTGGGTGATGGGGTGGCTGTGAGTACAGCACATTTGTAAAGCAGGGTGTGCACTTTTGCAATGTCAGCTGGCCTGGCCCGCTGGATGAATGGAGGTCATGTGACCTCCAGCCACTGCTATAAAGAAACCAAGCTACAACAGGCAGGGCAGACTCCACCTGGCAGCTGGCGTGTGTAGAGGGGAAGTCAGGGGCCTTGGGAAAGGTTCCAGACCAATGGCTGTCCTTGGCTCAGTAGGTCCCTGATCCTGGCCCAAGGAACCACCAGCTAGTCTATAAATAGCCATTGTTATGTCTCTTTGGCTTAGCTAGTCAGTGCACAATAAGTTCACGTAATGGTCTAGTGCCCACTGAATGAACATGATTATCCGTGGAACTGGATGTCTCCCATCCCAGCTGGGTTTATTGCCAAGCTCGCCGTGCATTCTCTAAGCCACTCACTCCTCTGCAGGGGGACCATCCATCTGGTAACATGGCTTCCTCTGCCCTCTGGTGCGATGGAAGAAAAGCCATTGGGCTAGACGTCTGTCAGGGGACAAGGCAATGGAAGAGTGAGGTGTTTGCAGGGTGAGGACAGAGCAAAGCATCGTTCTAGAGCCCCGATGGCTCCCAAATCCCACTAGGCTGCAGGACCATTTCATAGCGTCTCTGCACTTTGTTGTCTTTGACACCGGGGCAATACGAGTGCACAGTGCGGGTAATACGCCATCACATCTGAAGTATGTGCACTTTGAACTGCTGTTAATGTCTGTCTGTGGGCCAGGGTTCAGGCCCCAGGTTGGTCTCAGAGGCATCTAGCAATGGTTTGTTGCTGTTGTTTGAAGCTGTTTGAAAGCAGGCCCTCTGATGTGTTCAAATAATGTTAATAAATACAACAGCAGCCACAGGGAGAACTTGGTATTTACTGTAAATCCAGCATCTAAACAGAGACATCATTTTGTCTTCCATAGTTTAACACGATTCATAATTATGTGTTTTAAGAGATTTCCCCCTCGGGCTCTGAGTCGCCTTTTTATTTTAGGCTAGTGCCAGTTACCCGCTGTGCCTTTTAAGAACTGGCTCCTGGTAAAACACATGCAAGACTAACTTGTTTTTGACAAAAAATTCCAGAGCTGGTGTGAATTCACTTATACCTGCCATCCAAGCCCTGTGCAAAGAGACCATCCTGCATGATGTATAATTTATCACAAGGCAGTGGCTACATAGCCTTTCTTCTCTTTTGAGGGACTTCGCAAAGCGTCTCTTTGTCTCTGGCTGCTGAATCCCTCAGTGTCCTTTTCAGATTTAAATATGAAGAATTTTCTTTCTCTTCTTGTATTCAAATTCCCCTTTGGATTCCCCTTTTCCTTCTGAGCTTTTTCAATCCAAACACCCCCAGCTTATCTTCCCAGTTCTTCTCTGGGGAAGGTGGGTTTGTTTGTTTTTTAAATAAATGCCACATGCTTCTCTCTCCTCTTTCAACTCAAATAAACTTCTGGTGACTCCAGGTCTCTAATGCTGGCTCTCTTCTTTGGAAAATGAAAGTTTGTTGCCTTATTTACTAACAGAAGAAAGGAATCCATTTGCATGCACAGAACAGCTGGAGAGTTGCTTTTTTCAGAAGGGACCCAGCTGAGCGCTGGATGTCAAAGCACCTGAGTAGGTAGTTTCCCCTGGGGGCTGTCAGGTTACCTAGACAGAAACAGCCTGCTCTGTATCAGCCCTCAGGTAGGAGGAATGGTCTGCATGCTTCATCTTGCCCCTTAATGTAACCTTCCTTCTCGCCACCTTCTGTAGACTCTGCCACTTTGGGGTCAGACCTTCCTCCCCACTTAATGTATTGATTATCCTTAAGAACTCCAGCCAAAGACGAGGACCACAGTGTGCTAGTCGTGTTCAGGCAAGTAGCGAAGAAGACCGTCCCTGTACCGACAACGCAGTGTAGAGGACAGGTTACCCACACAAAATTCTCTGTTACGCACACACTCTAGGGGCACGCACCTTTACCCAGTTCCTTGGGCTCAAGGTGAAACCCTCTTAATTTAGGTACCCACCCTCACCCCATTCCTAGGGCCCAGGCATAACCTTACACTCTAGGGCACCCACCCGTTCCCTGTTCCTAGGGCTCAGGTGTAACCCTGCGGGTTTGCAGGACCTTTTACCAGTGAAAGAGCCTGTGGCGGGTTAGACACCCTCTCCTGCTCTGAGGGGCTTAGAACAGCCCAGGAGAGGGCTGGGGCTGGGGCAAGCAGCCCAGGCTGAGTCGGGAAGTAGGCTCAGCTGGGGCCATGCCCCAGTTAGGGCTCAGCTGGCCTCATAAGTAGGCAGTGAGCCAGGAGCTGACACACTCTCTCTCTAGCCTTTGGAGAGGGAGGGACCTGGCTGCAGGGAGCAGAGAGTACCTAGGTTGGAGCAGGGCTGGGGAAAGGCCAACGGAGCTGGGGAGCTCTGGCCGGAAAAATCCCAGGCTGCGGCCTCGTAGAAAGCCAGGCAGGTACCGAGGTTACATAGGGGGCAGCCCACGGGTAGGTCGAGGCAGCAGGTCCAAACCCCTCCTTGCCAGTGATGAGTGGCTTTGACACTGCAGTCTGCCCCCCGATACAAGGGGCTAGTTGATGACTGGCAGTAGCCTTACACTGAGGCAAGGTGGGGCTAGTGGGTGGAGGTTACCCTGGGGGGGAACCCTGAGAGACACTGGGTGTACTGCCTGGGGGCAACTATCCAGGAGACAAGGGGCACCAGGTCTGGGAGGGATGCGGGGCCAGCGGTAAGGTGGGTCACCGGCCTGCAGAGGGCGCTCCAGAGCCTGGTGAGCTAATTCCCAGCCAAGACCAGCAGGAGGCGCCGCAGGGGTGAGTCCACTCCCTTACAGAGCCTTACACAGTAACATCCTTATCCTCTATTTATTAACAACCACCAAAAACAGACTGCACACACTACACATACACTGCTCACCACTCCCAATAAGACAGATGAACTTTTCTTGATGGCCAGTCAGGATCAGGTCCATCTGGGGACCCTAGTTTCTGCATAATGTCATTGGCAGAATGTTGAGGTCTGGCAGCTCTGATCTTTGGGGCTGAGCCTTGGAGTTGGTTCCCAAAGAACTTCCTTTTGGACTCCACTTTACATAGTGCAACTTGAGTCCTGGGGTGAACCTATACCTTAACCAATCATTATACTAAAATTTTACTAACCAATCCTAACAGAGTGTAACAAAATTCTCTAACCAATCCTACCCCGTCACCTTAATTAATTTACACCTAGCAAAACAAATTATGGAACAGACAGAAACAATCAAAGAACCAGACAGAGACCATACAGACAAACAATAGGGAAGTGGGGACCATAATGACAAGACAATAAGAAATGAGGATTTCACAACCACAACTATTGATAAGTGATTTCTTGCTAGACAGAATGCTATTGAACTAAGTTTTCTTTAACCATCTTAAGATCTGTTTCTTTATCTGGTGACAGTGGGTGCTATTAGGACAGGGTCTCCTTCTTAACAGCCTGATCTTACCCTGATCTTGTTTTAATCTAATTTACATGGAATGTGCGGCTGTGTCTTCCTGCTTCTCAGCTAATGGCTGCTGCTCGGCTGCTCTTTTAATCTGGCTGCAGACGAAGGCCTTAGGCTTTAGGCCGTACAATATGGCTGCAGCCAAAGGCCTGATCCTTACAAACAGGTTCTCCATTTCCCTGCACCTTGTGCAGCCATTTCCACTAGTGCAATGTGAGTGAAAAGTGCATTCAAAACACTGCCTTCCGATTGGGTAGCATTGCTCTGGTGTGAACTACGGACCAAGGCTCAGGGCAGCAGACTCAGGCCCGGCGTAAATAAGAATGAAGCCCAAGGAGTGGGGGAAATGCAGCGGGTAGATGAGACAGAGGAGGATGGGCAGGGAGGATACAGTAATAATGAAACAAATGGGGTTTAGCAGAAAAAGCGAAGCCCCAGCTGGCCACGTGTCTTGCCAATCCCAGGCAGGAGGGATTTGAGGCAGAGATAGGTGATTATTTATTTGCCTGTTTAAAGCTCCAAAGATGCACTCAACCCTGTACAAGACATGAGCCAAGACTCAGTCCCGAAGTCCCAGCATGATGAACGTCAGTGTCCATGCGAGTTGCTAGGACTTTCACTTTTCAAATCCCAGCAAAGTTAGGGAGTTGAGGAAACTCTATTAGCTGGGAAGACGAAGAGAGGTCAGGCAGCTGCGGAGACCCCGAGCCTCCAGACAATAGTCTTATCGTCTCCAGCTAGTCAGGGAATGAGGAGAGGATTGGATGGTATCATTCTAATTTACACAGGATTTTGTTTCCTTCCAGGTACTTAGCATGTGGATCTAGGTGATATCAAAGGCAGAGCATTATACAATAAATAGGCTTAACCTCTATCTGGCTCACTCTCATCTCACTGTCTCTTCATTGAGACCATGGGAAGCTGAGGCTGCTGGGGTTGCCATAGTGACCAGTTAGGATTACTGAAACGGTCCTTCAAGTAAGGAGACCATATTGATTCCTCATTGATGGGGGCCGTTTATGGAAAAAATAATATCCATGGAGCTTCACTCCCATCCACACCCAGGAAGGAGCCGAGCCCCTGGGCTTGGAAGAATGAGGCGAGACATTCCAGGAGAGATTGTTCCAGTGTGTTCATATCATCTAATAATAATGATCTTAATGCCATGGGTGTAGTGCATGTGTGCTCTTTGTGTGTATGAGTGTGTGCTGGGGTCTGACACAGACTTGTGTTACATTGCTCTGGGTCTCAGTTTTCCTTTCTGCATAATGGGGATAATACCACTTGGCTACCTCACAAGGGGATTAGTGAGGATTAATTAATCAGTGCCAATAAAACATATTCGGCTTCCTGGGCAGAAGACGTTAGAGAAGATAAAAGCACTAGAATAAATCCATAGGCTTGTTTTTCCCCTTCTCTTTTAATTATTTGACATATCTCAGGTGAGTACATTAATGAAGCAGTAAGACACTACCCCAGGCATTATATTTAAGGAGATTACTACATCTTTCAGTCACTCTGCCTTTAGCGTCCCCTCTTTTCACCCCAAGATACAGGGTATGCTCTAACATCCCAGAGCCATATGAAATCACAGACCTGTACGGTGTCCAGGTAACCCAGCTTCCGGAGGACTGACTTTTGTTTTGAGTTATGGCCAAGGAGAGATGGTATTTCAACAGGTGCCCCCCACAAAATAGGTGGGAATCAGATTTAATTGGGGTCGAAAGGTAAAGTTACCCATGGAAAATAGACCACCCAGGAACTCTCTGTGGAATTTAAAAAGTGCCTCGAAGACAGCAAGAAAGAGCAGGAGCCAGTGATTAATTTCACCTCTGGAATTATTAAAATGCCTGTGCAACCCACTTGGCATTAGAAGTTTTCAGTCAATTAATCCACCATTTGTGAAGAGCTCCCTTACTGGGGGAGCTGCTTTGATTCCCAAAGCTTCATGGGCTCAGCAATAAGGTGCGCTAGCTCTGAGCATGGCTCACTGTCACTTGAGGAGGCATCTCAGTGAGGGTGTGGATAGGTCTGTACATACAGAATAGCCAGCCTGTGGGTTCCTACCGCATACCCCCTGGAGCAATGTATAGGTAATGCACTGAGCTGCGGGTGCATGAGGAAGGGAGGAAAGATGGCTGAGAAGCAGGACACTGAGCTGGGAGTTAGAGGACCCAACTCTGATGCTGACCCCTTGGGCAAATCTTGTAATCTCTGCATCTCCCTTCTCCATCTTTAAAATGGGGAGAAGGAGACTTCTTTGTCTTGTCTACTTACAGTATTAACTTTTCCGGAGGCTGGATCTGTGTTTTACTCAGTCTGTGCAGTGCCAAACACAATGTAGCTCCAAGCGTGCTCATCATAAATAATAAGGCTAAACTCCTGCTATTTCCAGAACGTGAATCATTTATTTGGAGTGGCACGGCTACCCAGGAGCATTTACAGCGGCGCCGCTGCAAGCTTTCTAATGTAGCCACTCTAAACCGATGGGAGAGAGCGCTCCTGTCGGCTTAACTCCAGCCCCCACAAACGGCAGAAGCTCTCCCACCGACATAGCTCTGTCCATACTGGCACTTATGTCGGTGTAACTTATGTGGCTCATGGGGGTTATCAGGCTGTAAATGGCTGGTCTGGTTAGCAGCTCAGTGGAAGTACTTTTAATATTTGGGATTATTACATTCTTTGGGGAAGAGTTGCTTGGTTGAATTCTGAGCATCTCTGGGCTCCCCAATTCTTTGGTTAAGTCTATGCCATCCCTGTCCCCAGTGTCAGGGGAATCCAGAGCTGCCAGTTTAGGGTTAGCTTTCCAGCCCCCTGTGTCACTGGGGCGGCATAAAGGGATCTGGCCCACTGATTGTGCTTTTAATTAAATATTTCAGTTTAAAGTGGAAACAGCCCCACACCAAAATGCCATGTACAAACAGCTCAGAAATTTGGGAAGTTCAGATCAGGATACCTAGCTTTGTGCCTAGCCTTTGTCTCTGTAATGACTGAATCAGAACCCTTGACCTCAACAGTGCTGAGGTGTGAGAAAGTTGAGATCTGACTGGATCTGACCAGTCTGGCTTGGGCCCATCTCTGATTTAAAGTTCTCCCCCAATATCCGTTTCTATATTCTGCAGATTTGCATTCAGAAAATCTGTCTCCCTTTTGCAGTCTCCCCTTCTTCCAGCAGGTAGTCATAGAGGGAAGGGTGGGAAGTCTTTTAAATTAAGTCCTGCAAACTGGAATTACCATTTCATCAGTCTCTGCACTAAAAGGCTGGCCCATCCATCAATCTGTGCCCAGGTCTGAAATCCATTATAGTGCAAGCAATGCTTCTCTCTCACTTTTTGTACAGAGAACCAGAGCAAGGCACTTTAAATATTGATCATACATGAGATCATCTGAATTCATTCAGCGTAAGCCAAGAGGAATGGATCAGATGTAACTGGTTTCAGAGTAGCAGCCATGTTAGTCAGTATCCGCATAAAGAACAGGAGTACTTGTGGCACCTTAGAGACTAACAAATTTATTTGAGCATAAGCTTTCGTGAGCTACAGCCCACTTCATTGGATGCATAGGATGGAACATATAGTAAGAAGGTATATATATATATATATATATACATACAGAGAACATGAAAAGGTGGAAGTTGCCACACCAACTCTAAGAGGCTAATTAATTAAGATGAGCTATTATCAGCAGGAGAAAAAAAACTTTTGTAGTGATAATCAAGATGGCCCATTTCAGACAGTTGACAAGAAGGTGTGAGGATACTTAACATGGGGAAATAGATTCAATTTGTGTAATGACCCAGCCACTCCCAGTCTCTATTCAAGCCCAAATTAATGGTATCTAGTTTGCAAATTAATTCCAAGCAGTTTCTCGTTGGAGTCTGTTTTTGAAGCTTTTCTGTTGCAAAATTGCAGGTTTCAGAGTAACAGCCGTGTTAGTCTGTATTCGCAAAAAGAAAAGGAGTACTTGTGGCACCTTAGAGACTAACCCATTTATGCTGTAGCTCACGAAAGCTTATGCTCAAATAAATTGGTTAGTCTCTAAGGTGCCACAAGTACTCCTTTTCTTGTTGCAAAATTGCCACCTTTAAGTCTGTTACTGAGTGACCAGGGAGGTTGAAGTATTCTCCGACTGGTTTTTGAATGTTATGATTCCTGTTGTCAGATTTGTGTCCATTTATTCTTTTGCGTAGAGACTGTCTGGTTTGGCCAATGTACATGGCAGAGGGGCATTGCTGGCACATGATGGCATATATCACATTGGTAGATGTGCAGGTGAACGAACCCCTGATGATGTGGCTGATGTGATTAGGTCCTATGATGGTGTCACTTGAATAGATATGTGGACAGAGTTGGCATCGGGCTTTGTTGCAAGGATAGGTCCCTGGGTTAGTGGTTCTGTTGTGTGGTGTGTGGTTGCTGGTGAGTATTTGCTTCAGGTTGGAGGGCTGTCTGTAAGCGAGGACTGGCCTGTCTCCCAAGATCTGTGAGAGTGAGGGATCGTCTTTCAGGATAGGCTGTAGATCTTTGATGATGCGCTGGAGAGGTTTTAGTTGAGGGCTGAAGGTGACGGCTAGTGGCGTTCTGTTATTTTCTTTGTTGGGCCTGTCCTGTAGTAGGTGAATTCTGGGTACTCTTCTGGCTCTGTCAATCTGTTTTTTCACTTCAGCAGGTGGGTATTGTAGTTTTAAGAATGTTTGATAGAGATTTTGAAAGTGTTTGTCTCTGTCTGAGGGATTGGAGCAAATGCGGTTGTATCTTAGAGCTTGGCTGTAGACAATGGATGGTGTGGTGTGTCCTGGATGGAAGCTGGATGCATGTAACTGTAAGTCTAACCTTACTGGCTAAAAGAAAAAGGCAGGCGAAAGTAGACAGACATGAAACAGCAACAGTGAAAAAGGGATGGTCGGGTTGAAGGAGCATTTAAATGGTGGGCAGATGAAGGATTGTGGTTAAAGCATTAGACTGGTACTCGCAATCTAGGTTCTGTTCCTGGCTCTAACACAGATTTCCTATAGTGGTAGAAAGAAAAGGAGTACTTGTGGCACCTTAGAGACTAACCAATTTATTTGAGCATAAGCTTTCGTGAGCTTTCGTTGCATCTGATGAAGTGAGGTGTAGCTCACGAAAGCTTATGCTCAAATAAATTGGTTAGTCTCTAAGGTGCCACAAGTACTCCTTTTCTTTTTAATGAAATAAGAGGGGAAGAAGGGACCCAAGAAAATTAGAACAGGGAAGAGGCAAGAATGGAGGCCTCATGGTACCGCACGTCAGCTCTACTTTCGTCTCACCCTACTACAGAATTCGTGGTCACACAACCTGGAACCCCCAGACTCAGAACATTACTTTAAACTGCAGACCTTCAGTTGAGCCATGGCCCACGTAGTGCAGGCCGAGCTGCCTAGGGACAGTGCCCTGAGGAATGGAGTCCTGTCAGGGGGAACGCATGGGGATATTTCCTACAAGGCTGTTCTTTGCCGAAACAAGGAACACACAGCATGCACCAGGTGTAAGAGGAATAACTTAATGCCACACATCTGCACAGCAGGGTCTCCTTTCCTCCCCAGGCAGCTAATAACCAAGTAGCTAAAAACCTGTCTCCTTCTGTGGGATTAATTCATTATTATAAATCCCATCAGCTTCGAACTCCGGAATTTAATATTCAGCTAATGAGTCAAAGGCTTTCTCTCTCTCTCTCATTTTTTTCCCCTTCCCTGCACACATCTGATTCTGCAGGTGTGGGGTAATTAAATGCACTCGGTGGAACTCAGCGCAGGATAGTCTGTGGCTGGTAACGGGAGCCCTCATACAGAGACTGGCACAATAGCTGCGTTGGTGGAAGGAGACCCAGAACTTGGGCTAAGAGATGTTAAGCATCATCTTGGGACAGCGGGACCCCTGTGTCTGAAGAGTGTGAACCCCAACAGAGAGAGAGGAATTACTGGTAAACTGTTCCACGCGTGCCCCCACAGGTGCGGCTCCCCCAGGGATAGGAATGCCTGTGCTGACAGGGGGCCTGCAGCTGTTGCTGTTGAAGCATAATTTTGCAAGCTCTTGCCCTGGTCAGGGTTAGACAGCACAGTCCTGTCACCTTGCCCACGCTTGTGCTTCAGCTGTTGCTGTCACTAGTAGCGTCGCATTGGCATGAGCCGTGGTGACGATTTTAGAGGGCCGTGGGCTGGCATAGACGGAGGCAAAGATCGAAAGCATTTCACCAGCATTAACCAGCCAGGCTCCATAACACCTTGGTGCGTTAGGGAAAGGCTATGTAGTGGGGTGGTCACCCTGCTCCGGCCTGGTGGGGGTTAAAGCAGCCCTGGAGAGGGCTGCAGCTGGGAAAGGCTAGGCTGATGGGGAAAGCAGCCACAGCTGTGGCCAGCTGAATCAGGCCACAGTTGGCCCTGATGAGAGGGCTGGGGGCCAGAAGCTGGAGGAGTCTCACTCTAGCCCAGGAGTGGGAAGGGCTGGCTGCCTGGGAGCAAGGTACCTGAGGTGGAGTAGTGCCTGGGGAAGGGCAGAGGGAGCTGCGGAGTTCCAGATTGGTAAAACCCCAGGCTGCAGGCCTTGGTGAAGGCCTACAAAGGTACTGGGGCAGCCCAGAGATAGGCAAAGGCAGCAGGTCCTAACCCCTTGCCAATGATGAGTGGCCATTACAGACTGCTGGCTGCCCAAGTGAGTGGGGGTTAGATGATGACTGGCAGTAGCCACTGAGCCAAGGTGGGGATAGAGGGTTGGGGGTTCCCCAGGGAGGGGAAACCCAGAGTGTGGGGGTACTGCTGGGACAGAACCCCAGGGTAAAGGGCACTGGGGCCTGGGAGGGACACGGGGCCAGTGGCAGGCGAGACACCAGCCTGCAGAGGGTGCTCTGTAAGCTGGAAAAGAGCTAATTCCCAGGATGACCAGCAGGAGGCTCTGTGCCAGTGAGTCGTCGTATCTTCATTCCCCATAAAAATCCAGCCAGCTTTGGGATGGAACACAGCAATAGCTTAATAGCAGTCAGGAATACTACACAACAGTGTTGGCCAGGAAGACTCAACTCCCCCAATCCCAGACTCTTTAGGCTCCAGTATCTTATTTTATTACCAGAACACTGTGACAAGGTGGACAATTTTCAAAAGCACCTAAGGGTTTTAGTAGTTTAAGTCCTATTTTCAATATACTTTTGAAAATGGGAATCAGGCTCCTAAGTCATTTAGTACTTTTGAAAATGTTACTCAGTCTTAACATGGCTGGAGGAGAGAAATACCCTGTCCATTTTTACCATGTCCCCACAACACCCACCACATATAATATAGCAATTTGGGGGCTTGCATATGTTTAAATGAGGGTTTAGCCATAAAATGAATTTAGATTTAATTTGCAAGTGAAAAAGATTTTTCTTTTGTAGCTTACACTGAAGCCCAAATGTCTAAGCTTCTAGGTTTTAAGTCTAATTAACTGTATTTCACAGCTTATTTAAAGAAAAGAATGGAGGCATTAAAATTGTAAAATCTAATTTTTAAGTAAATCTTTCAGCACAAAATTAATGTCGTAGTCTTCCAGCCGTCTTGGCAATATATCTCTTGTCTTCAAATTTCAAAATGAGCTTTTGCAAACATGAAATTATTCATTAGACCACTGGTAAGGGATAAATAAGTGTCTCTTCACATCCAAGATCTCCCATTCTCCAGTTAGTAAAAGACTGATTAAAAAACTGCTGATCAGATCTCGTAAAGCAGACAGGTAAGTGGGAGGTTGGGGAGCAGGGAGAAGAAAATGTTCTGGTGAGAACATCCTGTGGGATTCGTACCAAGGGAGTAGGACTTGGTAATGAAGCAAGGACTCTAGGGAGTTCGTAGAGGACTTTGATGTAATACTTCAGGCAGGAGACGGGACTATTGCGTTCTCTTCCTAGCTCTGCTCTTCCTTGCTATGTAATCATGGGCAAGTCCCTGCCCCTTGCTGTGTCTGTTTCCCCACCTGTAAAACTCCTTACCTAGGGTGACCAATGTCCCAATTTTATAGGGACAGTCCCAATATTTGGGGCTTTGTCTTATACAGGCGCCTCTTACCCCCCCACCCCCGTCCTGATTTTTCACACTTGCTGTCTGGTCACCCTCTCCTTGCCTGCCACACAGGGATGGCTCTATACCTGCAAAGCACTGAGAGGTCCTTAGATGGGCAAATGTAATTGGAACCGTGGAAGCAGGTGAGTTCATTTCCCAGATGGATGAAGCACATGAGTGAGAACAGACAGCATGATCTCATTACCCTGAGGCGGGGGGAAATGAAGGTGGTTTGGAGCTACCTTTGCCTCCCCATCTCCTCAGCTGCACCAAGCGTTTCTCAGCCTGAGGATCTAACTATGGATCTGTTGCTTCTCTCACGCACACCAGAGTTACATCAGTGTAAAGCCAGCACGAGAGAGAGAAGACTCAGACCCAATATGTGTCCCCAGAGACTCTGTCTTGCTGATTTAGAAGTTCCATGCTCCAGAAAGAGAAGGGTGAGCTCAGGTTTAGAACAAAAAGGGAACCTTGAGAAGCAGTTTTTTGTCTAAGGACTCTCTGTGGGGACAGCAAACCTAACAGAGCATGGGTTCAGGAGACACTCCCAAACGGCTAGTAAACTCCTTTATTCTGGTCGGCAGCTTGAGGTGTCATACATGGGGCTGATTTAGGTAGGTGCTTAGAGCTGTGGGAAGAGCCGGCCTCCTTAAGGTGTCTGAAACCAGGCACCTGAAATCACACCTCACTTTGGAAGAGTCCAGCCTGGCCTCACTTCTTCCTGCCATGTAAACCTGCACATTTGAAAGCAGGGTTCCTTCTACACCCTGATTCTCTAGCGAGAAGGGAAAGTGTGTGCCGAGTGCTCGGGAGAATGGGGGGCACCAGTAAAGGTGGAGTCTCTGTCAACACAAACTATCTTTATCTCCTAGTCTGATCTCTTCTCTATCACTTTTTTCACTGTTTCTTATGCCTGCAGCTGATCTGAACTTTCCAGGCCACAGAGCTCAAGCAGTAATTAGGCTAATTGAATCCCGAGGTGCTCCCCCTCCTTTATTTTGCCCTCTCCACACCCAGTGTTTCCACCAGTGTGGAAGCTTTTCTCTAAAGGGAATGTGCCTAAACCCTCAGTCTAGGGCCGTCTTTTCCTCTGTGCACAGCATGGAGACCATCAAAGAGCCTTTAAGGACATTAAAAATTAAACAAAAGCTTAGCACTGGGCAAGCAGGTTCTCAGGGGCTTATTACTCAATGCTGCTTGTTGTGAGGGTTCCACCATCAGTCGGCTCTAATTGGGGTCTCCTTCTCTGTCCATGGAGATTGCTTCCTCAGCGAACGTGCAGTGCTGTCCTGCCTTGAGAATAGTATCATCAGGACCCCACCCAGCTGTAATCTGAAGCAGACCCAGCACCAGACCTGTCAATGGGGTCGCTCCACCAAAGCCAAGGCAGCGGCATCAGGGCAGAGTTGGTCCAATACGTGTTTTGAAAGTTGGAGCTGGGTTCTAGTCCCAGCTGTGGGGAAGATTGTGGCCAGTGGTTAGAGAATAGGTCAGGGGGCCAGCGCTGTTACTCGCAGCTCTACTCTGGAGTCATTGGGTTGTGCTAGGCAAGTCATTTTGCCTCAAAATGTGTCTGCTGCTTCATCTGCTGATACTTACTGACCCCCCAGGAGGGTGAGTCTTTGCATACATCTACACTGCAAACCTCCCTCCAAAGCTGCAAGTCTCAGCCTGGGTCAGCTGAGCTTTGGGCTTTGAGACCCACCCCCCTGGCCTGGTTTCAGAGCTCGGGCCCTGCCCAAGTGGGAACATCTGTGCTGCTATCTTTAGCCCCGTAGTGCGAGCTCCACAAAGCAAGTCCCGTGACCCAGGCTCTGAGACCCACTGCTGCAGGGTGTTTTTTTGCAGTGCAGAAGCACACTTAGTGTCTATATCTATGTTCCTCACCCTAGTTCATCTCCACTGGTTAGGAGCCCGAGTGTTGCTGGTTGCTGCTGCTGTTTTAAGTACCATGTTGTTAAGATTTGTTCTGAGCAGCGTTAGATGAACTGGTGGTTAGACCCACAGTGGCGACTGGCATCCGGTCACCCCAGGCTCCCGGCTAGTGGTGCTACCTCCGACAGAGCTCAATCCATGTTAGCAACCGGGGGGAATTTTGGCATAATTTTCTTTAGGGTAGACAAGGCCAAAAGGTGCTAAAGGTTTGCAAAGTCCTTGGTGGGGGTTGTGTGCAAGGCATGGGGGAAGGGCAAATTATTAGAATAACTGTAACTGTGTGCGGAGAGAACGAGCAGCAGTCTGAGCGAGAAACATGATTGATTGCAATGGGAACTGCTGCAGGAGGCCGGCTACGCCCACGCCGACGCCCACTAACCCAATCTGTGTCTAGCTAAATTCAAGGCACATCGGAGGGGACAGGGAGAGCCTGCAGTTGAGTACCGGGTGAATGAGCTGACAAGCTACAGAAGACACATTTTATAATCCGCCAAGGTGAACAGCTCTTTGCTTTAGGGATGCGGCGACAGTGAGGCCTCTCAGGTCAGAGACAGCTATGGATCCTGCGGCCAGTTCTATTGCTAGTCCTCAGTTTGTGCTCTGCTCCACACACCGCCCCCACTTCAGAGATGGCCCTGGGACTGAAGCCTACTTGGATTTTGAAGGCTAACCTCATGGGGCTGTCACCCAGGTAAGGACGCCACTGGCATCACAAAACTCTTTATTCGTTAGGGGCAGACTTAGTCTGGCGGTCTCTGCCGGCAGCTTGTTGGCCTGGATTCATTTACTGTCTGCCACGGCACCTTGGGCGGTTCTTTCTCTGGCAAGAGCAGCTCAGGGCTGCTGTAACTCAGGGCAAGTGTGATACAGGCCCTTCGGTGAGCTCCAGTACTGGGAATGAAGTCAGCCGTAGCTGTGAGTATCCAAGACATGCTGCGCGCTCTCTCTCTCTCTCTCCCTTCCCACAGATGATATCAATAAATCTGCAATATAGCTATCACCTATGTGCAGTAATTAACGGAGCTTCACGTCCCCTCCTCCTGCCCTTCCCCAAGGCAGTTGCATCCCCATTTTGCAGATGGGGAAGCTGAGGCATAGAGAGGCTTAAGGGCATATGTGTCACACGAGTTGCTGCCCTGATTGCTTTCAATGGGCACCCAGCAGCTCGGAAAACCAGCCCATATGTAGCTTGCCCAGAGTTAGTGACGAGTTAGAACCCCATGAGTCCTGACTGCCGGCCTCTGCTCTCCCCACTCGAGCACACTTCCCAGAGCAGATGCCTGAATCTGGCTTCCTCGCTGATGCTAATATCCTCAGGAGGGATTGCTCGGCATCATCCCATGTCTGTTCCTCTTCCCGCATGGCTCGTTCATTTCCAAGCCATGTTTAACTTGACAGGGGTGGCCACCTAGCTGCTCCCCTCGATGATTCATCAGCTCCTCTGTGCTAATGGAAGACGTCTTTGCTCACTTCATTTGAAGTCCTGGGCTTCAGAGTTTCAGCAGCCCCGGTCCTTTCCCTCCCTCTGATTTACCACGTACTGCTCACCTCCTCCCCTTGTTAGTGTGGCCACATTTCCTGTCTCCAGCCTGGCTCGCCATGATGAATCTGGCCTCCGGGGCACTCTAATTCATGTGAGAAGGAGGACCTGGACTTGGGTGAGACTCATTGCATGTCTTTGGACCTACCGTCTCTCCTGGCACCGTAAATCCCCCGCCCTGCCTGACAGGGTCACCGCCTTGGTGCTTTAATTGCACATTAATACCCGGGGAGCACTGGTGATTTTCCTTCCCCTGTTCATTCACGTTCTCATCACTCTGCCTGTCCCCGAGGAGAAAGGCAGCCTCTTGGGGAGCTCAGAGATGTGCCTTCTGTTCCCAGCTCCACCAGCCGCTTGCTGTGGGACTGGGAGCAAAGCCACTTACGGCCAACGTTTTCAGACTTGGGTGCCTAAAGTTGGGCATCCAAGTAAAAGTCAAGAGGAGCTGGAGAGTGGGGGTGGGGAGGGGGGAGTTCAGCATCTCTGAAAATCAGGCCAGTTATTTAGGTCTTGTCTACACTGGTGGCCGTGTGCAAGGTACGTGTAGCTGCAGTGAATAGCAGGCTGCGTCTGCACTGCAGTGTAACCGCGTGCAACAGTGACAGGCCCTGGAAGCTCCCCACGGCCAGAGCCTTTCCGTGCTGCAGTCCTTCCCTGTGGTGGGGAAAGGCTCCAGCAGCAGGGAGACAACGGGACACTACACTGCTATTTCTAGCAGTGTAGATGGGGGAGGCCCTGATTGGGCATGTAGAGAGCTGTGTAGGGAACATACCCTAGGTTCTGGTGTCTCTGTGCCCTCCTTGTCTCAGCACTGCCTCATCTGCAGTACTGTTTATACCCCGCTGGAGCGGGAGGGGCATGTGGGTGTAGACCTAACTTTATGTGCCTAACTTGAGGCAACTGAGTCTGAAATTGTTGGCCTACACCTTTTGGGTTTGGCCACATTATCCAATCCAGCACAGGCAGGTTCAATCCACATTACGGATTTTAACTGTGTTTTAATGGGTCCCTTGACTCGGTTGCTCTGGTAGTGCTGACAGGCCCTAAGACATAAAGCAGAGAGTGCAAGGGAATCCTCTGCGCTAGTTTAGGCGGTTGTGACTTGGGCAAACTGGTTTGAATGAGCTTAAGTTTTGTCCGAAACTCAGTTCAGGCTGGAAACCTTTTCTTGAGTTTTGGAAAAACGAAGTCAAAAATTTCTGACCCAGCAGGTCAAAAATCAGGAAAGCAATGTAATGAGAAATTTAGAAATATCAAAGTTGTGGGGTTTGACATGGAGCTATTTTCCAACTTGTGTGAAATTTCCTTTGGTATCTTTTTTTTTTTTTTTTTTTTTACCAAAATCTTTCCAAGTGTTTTTCCATTTTTTTTATTTGATGAAAACCTAGGTTTTTTTAGTAAGAAAATGTAGTTTTGGGAAACAACAAAATGTGTGTCATAATTCTGATAAACATGTTGGTAAAACATTGTGGGAAATTTAGTGAAAACAGAAAAATCCTATGTCAATTTTAGTGAAAAGTTTTGTTTTTGAAAAAAGGCCACTTTACATGTGAAAAATGGTGACTAGTTCCATTTTTTGTTTGTTTTTCCTTTAAAAACCCGAGGCATTTCCTTGGCTTCTGTCCACTCGAAAAAACACCAGTTAGAAAACAATTTAAACCAGGAATCCCACAAAAATGCTCTCCCTGCAAGATGTCCAACCCCGTTTTGCCAAGCCAGAGGTTGTGGGTTGCTGAGAGTAGCTCTATCTTTGGCTAGTGCTTCTTGTCCAAACTTCTGTCTGATGAGCTGAACCAAAGCCAAACTCAAAATCTTTGGTCAGTTTACCCATTGCTACTAATCTTTTAAATCACTATAAGAATTTAAACTAATCCATGGCTGCCTCTAGGATTTAACAGTTGTATTATGCTGCTTAGTGTGGTCTCAGAACTTCACAGGGCCAGAACTCATAGCCTTCTGCTCTAGAAGCCACAGATCCCTATCACTTGAGCCAAATAGGAACCTCTGTTAGCAATAGGGGGCCTTTGGCCCACAGTTGAGCAGCTCTGATTCTATCCTGTGGAGGGCAGTCACATCTCAGACATTATCCAGTTCATTAGAGTGTTTTAAAGTTACAGTCAGGTGTATATGGTGGAAGAGCAGGGAATGGTTATTCATGACTCTGTGTGTCATGAATTGTTGGATTGTTGGAAGGAGGCCTCTACAGTCTTGTGCTAACCCACAAAGAGAACTTGTCGCAAAGATCGTTTCACCCTTTGTAATAATTGCTCTGGCTATCATTATTGCTTTTGAATGTCACCTACTTCCTCTCTTAGTCACCATAGATGAAGACCTTTCCAAGGAAATGAAATAAATGATTTACAATGGCCTTATATATTGAATCTCAGAGTCAATATTACCAGGGACTCCTGGCATTATTAGATCAAGGCAACCACATGGGGTTCAAGTGAAATGCAGTGTAATACCTGGGAGTGAAGGTTTGAAACCCCGGGAGCTGACACAATAGAATATTAAACTTGCTTGGCCCCTTGGAGGCAAAAGGATATTGTTGTGTCTCTCGTCCCTTAATGAATATTTGCCCACATCATAAAATCTCCCAAGGACTGGTTCAAGTGATCAACTCTGCATAAGAAAGGCCCAGGCTGGACTAGCAGAAGGCACTGCAGAAAGACAGTATGTCAGTGTGGTGCTGTGAGGAGACAGGACTGGAGTAGCAGCGGGTGCTGCCAGTCAGGACTGAGGTATATTGGCAGAGCTGGTTCAGAAGGCTAGGTCTGGGAAAGCAGGGTCCATGGGCAGACCTGTGGGGTGAAGGAGTCCCAGTGCAGGTTCTGTGCTGGCCTGTCAATCAGGACTGAGAAGCATTGACAGAGTTACACTCTGTAGCTTCACTGAGCAGATCTCGCAGTAGCCAGTGCTGCCAGCCCCCCACTGTGTAGAGCAATCATTTCTCCCACTTGTTTTTTTAAAAAATTAAATGGAATTGAAGAAAATATTCTAAGTCCATTTTTATGCCACTCTAAAAATCGAGTATTTTTTTACATAATTAAAGTGAAATAATTATTGTAAAAGTGACACATTTAATACTAATTACATAATTGCTTGCCGGTAGGGAAACTGATGCTTTGACCTTGAAAAGGCTCCTACTCCTTCATGGTGTGACTGGGGTGGAGAGAAACCAAGAGGAAGAAGTGAAAAAATTGTCTTTTAGTCTTGCTTTTTGGTTTCTTTTTTTCAGGGTAGGAGAAATACTCTCTCTCTCTCTACTATATTGCTATCGCTCCTAGGCCACTTAGAATGTTATAGGTCAAAAACAACACCTTTAAGGAGTCTGTCTATCTATACACACACTCACTCATGTATCTTAAAGGTGTTGTCTATGACCTATAAAGTCCTAACTGACGTGGGCCATATTTAGCTGAAAGGCTCTCTCTCTTCCTTGGACACACTGCCCCAGTTGTGAACAGTAACAGTGCCCAAGCTAGATGCCCTTCAGATAAAGAGCAGGGGCAGCTGGCAGGGTGTCTCTGTGAACTCGGTTCCCATTTGGATTCACAATGCCCCAAGTTTCTTGGCCTCAAGGACTTGGTGCATTTTTCAGAGCTGTGAAGGGTAAGGATGGCCTTTGGTGAGAGATCTTGAAGATGGTAAATGTGTTTCTTATTGATAAGCTCTTGCTGGTGGTGGATTTTGGCAGAAGGAAAAGAGAAGGCAACTGGCAGGGCATTCTTCAAGGGGGCCTAGAGACTTTGGAACTCCATCCCTCCACAGGGCCAAACTAGCACTCCCTTTAGAGTGTGCTGCAACAACCATCTCTTCTTCTTCACCTGCAAGAACATGGATGGTGAGTGTGGCTGGGGGCAGGGAGCCTGGGGGAATTTTGTGGGAGGCTAATTAATTTGCTTCACAAAGTCATACATTTACTGAGGCTAATCAGCCTGTCGTCTTCCAGGTCATCAGGTTTGTCCTTTTAAAATATTGACATAACATTGGCTTTTTTCCAGTCCCCATTGTTCCAAGAAGCTGGGACTGGATGACAGGGGATGGATCACTTCATAACTGCCCTGTACCGTTCATTCCCTCTGAAGCATCTGGCATAGGCCACTGTTAGAAGACAAAAAGAACAGGAGGACTTGTGGCACCGTAGAGACTAACACATTTATTTGAGCATAAGCTTTCATGAGCTACAGCTCACTTCATCGGATGCATTCAGTGGAAAATGAAATTAGAAGACAGTTCCTGGACTAAATGAACCATTGGGCTAACCCAGTCTGGCCGTTCTTATGTTCTCATGTAAGATTTGTTAAAAATCAACATTACTGGTTCAGAGAGCTCTTCAGCTAATTCTTTTAATACTCTTGGATGCAAGTTGTCTGGTCCTACAGATTTGCTGCTGTGGGGTCATTTGACTTGATCTTGGGATAGTTGAGCGGGTCTGTTTACTGATATTTTTTAAAAGTTTGTCCAGGGCATGTGATGGGCACTTGTCGTTGCAGAGTAGAAAACATGACATAAATGAGTAAACCTGTTTACTAATGGTCAAAAGGAATGGGGACTAATTGGAGTGGTCTCTTTTATGGTGGATGATGAGCTCTTAATGCAAGGGATGGGGGCTCCTTTTTACTGGGTAAGTGTGTGTCTAAATGCATATGTATATGTATGTGTGAATACACACACACACACACACACATATTTGATTGATGTGGATTTTCACTCTAATTCAATAACAGGAGTGTCTATTTTTTTGCATGAGGTACTTCTTGAGGCATTTAAAAATACAATTATAAAAATAGACTACTCCAGTAATCCCCACTTCAAACAATGATTATATATCTAGAAGAACCCATAATACCACATAATAATAGGCATGCTAAACACACACAAACCTCTCCATCATGTGTTCTAAATTGAGCACTCATAAATCGCCTTGCTACTTGCATTACAGCACTAAACACCATCATTATTTATCTCCCAAACCTCTGTCCATAAAGAACTAAAATCTTCTCCCCTTTCTTCATTTGGAAGGATCTTTCTTTTTCCCTATTATGGAGGTCGAGCAAACCAACAGGCCATCTTACAATCTGAGATCTTTTGTGCTTTTCAACTCCTGGAATATTAACTTTTTAGTCATTAGGCTTGCTCTCATTATAATTTATTTTCTGTAATTTATTAGCAAGTTGAGCTCTCCCAACAGATCTACTCTGGGGTCCTCTAATATGTTGTTTCTGAGGATCACATTTAGCCTTTTGACTGCTAGTGAAAACAGGGAAACACAGAATTCTGAATTCAGGATTTGAATTTATTGACCCAGAAGTGTTTCAGAGAAGAAAGTTGTTCTTGGGGCAATGGGATGGGACCCTGGGCAGCTGGGCTCAATTCCCAGCTCCACCACAGACCTCCCATGTGACCTGGGGAAAATCATTTAATCTGTCTGCGTCTGAGTTCTTCAGCTGTAAAATGGAGGTGACACTTCCTTTTTCCCACCATTTCTCTTGTCTATTTAGATTGTAAATTCTTCAAAGCAAGGACTAAAAAAGATGAAGAAAAGTTGTTCTCTTTTGCCACAGAGGGCAGGACAAGAGGCAATGGGTTCAAACTACAGCACAGCAGATTTAGATTAAATCTCAGGAAAAACTTCCTACCTGTAAGAACAGTAGGACAATGGAACAGATGCCTCGGGGGGTCATGGAATCTCCTTCACTGGTGGCTTTCAGAAGGAGGCTGGATAATTTAGTTTGATGGTTTAGACACAACAAATCCTGCATCTTGGCAGGGAGTTAGACTCGATGACCTGTGTGGTCCCTTCTAACCCTATGATTCCATGACCACCTCTGTGTCTGTACAGCACCCAGCACAATGGGGCTCTGATCTTGGTTGGGTCCACTAGATGCGAATGTAATATGAATATTTCTACTAGTGACAGAGAAGTTTTGTGTTTTTAAAGCCCAAATAGTGGTAATTCTGATCCAAGTCACAGGTTTTCTAGAATACGTCACATCAAAAGGGATTTGTATAAATGGTCCAGAGTTTTGTTCCAACTCTGGGCCTGACTCAGGTCACACTCAAGAATTGCACTAGGATAACGCCGCTGTCATATGCAGAGTCACTCCAGATTCACACCAGGGTAACTCAGACCCCGCTAGCCTTAGACTAGAATTGGGCCTGAGTCACCAACTTTGGGTGGCCTCCAGATAGCTCAATGGCTTTGTTTTGGGCCCCTTGCTAACATTCTGTTCATGTTTAAGTATTTTAAACTTTTTTTTAAAAAAAAACTCCTTTAATTATTCTGTAAAGGGTTATTTCACATTTCCACTGGCTGGGTCACATGACAATCCCCTATAAAATTCAGTCGACTGTGCTGGCTGGCGCAGATTCATTATCTGCGCTGACTGAACCTCCGTTCCAGAAGTGAAAAAAGGCAGGACATGCCTCTTAGGTTTGCAGTCGAGGATTGAAAACCACTTTTGAAGCCGTGGCGATGCACTGATATAAAAAGCATGTTAATTAACAATGGGAGGCAGAGCGCAGGAGAGGAGTAATTAGCTGGATGGGTGTGTGTGTGTGTGTGTGTGTGTGTGTTTTATAAAAAATGCTTGTTAGCATATCCCAGCCTGCTCATGTTAACACTGGATGCGAAGAAGGGAGGAAAGTTTTCCATCCACCAGATTTACCCACAAAGCAATATCACCCTGGGAGATGGAATCATATGTGACTAAGGGGGAAATATTAACTCCTGAAGGGAAGTTAACTTAGTAAGTGGGTGTCAAAATTCCCAAGCAGCGTTGGTCATCGAGAGACATAGTCAGCATTTGGACCGCTGGTTCAAATCCAGATCAGACTGGTAGAAATGGTTCTTCCCTTGATGGTGGCCTCTTTCAATGTAGGCATGTGGTGGGGCAGTGCCCCACCCCCAAGCAAAATTGGGCTATAACAGGCCAAAGCGGCTGCGCGGAACAGCAGCCAATCAGAGAGGACCTGTGGGGGAGCCAATCAGTGCCGAGTAGAGGGCAGCCAATCGGGGCCAGGCTAGGCCCTATATAAAAGCTGTCCAGGAGAAAAGCAGTCAGTCTCTCCCAGACCTTCAGAGGGGAAGTTCTGTCTCCTGAGCTCAGGAGACTAGCACCTTGGACAGTGCAGTGCAGTGCAGGCTTGGGGGAGCAGAGGTGAGCTCCAGCCCAATACCTGTCAGACTGTGGGCCCTGACCAGAAGGGCCTAGAGGGTGCAAGGGGTCAGAGGGGAAGTGACCCAGGGAGGATGGACAGACAAGGGGAGAGAAGGAGGGTGGAGAGGGCTGCCACTAGAGGGTCCCTGGGTTGGGACCCAGAGCAATGGGTGGGCCTGGGTCCCCCTCTTTTACTGCACCTGGCTGTGGAGGAGTGGCTGTGACAGACTGCAACCAGCCCTTGAGCAGAGGGGCTAGACTTTGGGGGTTGTGGCTGGCCATTGGCCATCACGGAAGGGGCAAATTGGAAGACTGCTGCTAACCCCACCCCCACCCCCCAGGAAGGGGGTGAGACCAGAGTGGTGGGCACTGCTGGAGGACAGTGTCCTGAAGTGGCTGCAGAGTGTCCTGCAGAGGATGCTGCTGAGGACAGAGCTAATTCCCAGATGTGCCAGCGGGAGGTGCTGCGGTGGTGAGTCCAAACCCCATCACAAGGCATTTTCAATCAGTCCCTTGTGCAGAGGAAATTAAAGCAAGAATGCATTAGAGGAGGAGGAAGAGAGGAGGTAAATCCAGCCACAGATGCCTTCGCACCCCTATGGAGAGGAAGAGATCATGCAACCCTCATACAATCTGATTTGGAAATGAGATTTTAATGAGAATGCTCCATAGGAGTGAGGAACCATCACACTTTCACGGAGCTGTCAGCTTCCCACAGAGCTGGAGAGATAGTATCACACAGAGCTTAGAGGAAACCCAGCTCGGAGCTGGGAAAGAGAGGCCAGATCCACAGCTGGTGTAAGTCAGTATAACTTCCTCAGAGACAGTGGAGCCAGGTCAGTCTACATGAGCTAGGGCCATAGCCTGACATCTTTATCTAGAAGAGCAAGGGGACAGTGAGGTTGGCCAGAGCTTCTGCAAACATGGATAAATGAACTCTGAACTGGCGTGCCAGTGAAATTGGATAGAACGAGCAGTCGCAGGCCTCTCTGTGTGTCGTGAATTGATGCATTGGGTAGTAAACTTTTTACTGTTAACTAAAGATATTGGCATCATTGACAGCACATGCTGTGTAAGTATTGCTGGCTTCCACATCTCATAGGCTAATGCTGAAGCTTTAAGGAGCGTTTAAAGGAGAGCTCAGTCCACGAGACTCACTGCAATTTCCAGTCCTTCCAGGGCAGATGAGAAGCAGCTTTGTGTCCTGCCATAATAATGGGGTTTCTATAAGGAGAGGGGGGAGGTTTTGAGGTGCATTGTGTGTGTTTGGCAGATCAGGACTGAAGCGGCGAGAAACAGCACAGATCCGTGGCGATGCAGGACTGGCATAGCACAGGACAGATATTTGTGAGGCAGGCAGATACTTGTGAAGGAAACAGCCAGGGGTGCTTTGGCCAGAACAAAGGTCTCTTTTCCAAGCTGGAATAGCAAGGGATGGTGCAGGTTAGGCAAGCAGCTGTGGCGAGTGACCTCACTGTGATGGCGAATGGATGCAAACGTCACTGTCTCTCCTTGTGTCTTCTCTCCCCCTCCTCTCTCTATCCCAGTATGTCAGTTTATTCACCTGTTGTCTCTAGAGGCAACATCCTAAGTGCCCTTGGGCAAGGACTTTCTTAGTGTTTGCTTGTACAGCGCCTAGCACAATGGGGTCTGGATCCCTGATTGGGGGGTACCACACTAGAAAGAATATATAATCATGATATTTAGGGCTGGGCGGGTGCATTGGAGAGAGTGTGTGGGGAGTCTTCATTATATCTGCCTGCACTGGCCCTGGCTTCAGAGTTGCAGTAGGCCAGATTTTTCAAAAGAGTTCAGCAACCAAAACTGGGGCCAGGTTTTCAAAGGAGCTCAATGTCTTGGGTGCATATTTGGTGCTGAGCACTTGCAAATCTGGCGCTGAACTCTTTTGCGCCCCCATCCCAAGGAGCTGAACCAAGTAGAGAAGGAGTAGAGAGGGATAGTTTTGTGCACCACTATTAAAGTTCCAAAGCCCACTCTCCAAAGGGTTCCTGTCATCCTCACAGCAAGCTTTGCCATGTGATGCTCTAGCAGAGATTTTGATAGACTAATTGGGTGATTTAAGCCTAAACCTTTGGAAAAGCCCAAAAAGAGCTGCAGATTATCATTTCGTAATTGAATAAATTATGTTTGTAAGAACAACTTTCAAAGCTTTTGTGTGTTCTCCCCTCCCATGTTCTCAGTGCTGACATTCTCCTCTCACTATTGTCCTGATCCACTGTGCTATGGAGGCAGCCTGAAGACTCCTCCAGGAGTTAGGGGGACATTCAAGGGACATCATAATCCACAGAGGGGCAGTTTGCTTCTTATCTACTCTCCGGGGGCTTTACATTTTCTGTGGCAGATATGCGGCAGTTGCTAGATGAAATCTAGTGAATTGCAATGCTCTGCTCTTTAAATATTGTTCCATTTGCACACCACACGTGCACACACAGAGCCCTGAGCAACATACAGTAGAACCTCAGAGTTATGAACAGATCAGTCAACTACACAGCTCATTTGGAACCAGAAGCGCACAATCAGGCAGCAACTGTGCCCCCCCCCCCCCCCGCAAAAAAAAAAGCAAATACAGTACAAACCCACTAACAAATAAGGGGAAAGAAGCATTTTTCTTCTGTCTAGTAAAGTTTCAAAGCTGTATTAAGTCAATGTTCAGTTCTAAACTTTTGAAAGACCAACCATAATGTTTTGTATAGAGTTACAAACATTTCAGAGTTATGAACAACCCCATTCCTGAGGCGCTCGTAGCTCTGAGGTCCTACTGTAAGTTTTGCCAACATAAGTGGTGGTGTTGACGTGGCCTAGCATGATGTTTGTGGCCATCACATTTCTCACTCTGCTTGCATGTCCTCCCCCTTCTCCCACTCTGGGTCCATCCACTCTATTTAAATTGTAGGCACTTCAGGGCAGGGACCAACCTTTTTTTCCCATCTGTTTATACAACACCTAGCACAGTGGGGCCCTGATCCAGGACTGCAGCTCATGGATATACACTATGGTAATGCAAATGAATAATAATAACAATACTGATGGGTTTTGCCAGGCCCGATCAGAGCAAAGTACCATCTAGCCCAGTACTCTGTGTCTGACAGTGACCAGTACCAGACACTTCAGTGGCAACCCTATGCTGGGAAGTTACAGAATAAAGTGCCTCCAAGGACAGTCCTTTCCTAACCCCCGTTAGTAAGAGTTTTTTCCTGCTGCAGGAGGGGGTACAGCCCTTCCTGGATAGTTTTTAACTCTTTCTATTGTAATGCTGGATCCTCTCTTCATCCACATAAAATTCTGAATGCTGCTAACCTCTCGGTCCCAATGATCTCTTGGAACTCATCACCCCATGAGCTCACTGAGCTGCTGTGCAGAATTACTCTTCTTTTACCAGTTTCCAAAGAGCTGTTTTTCAGTTTCATTGAATGGTCCCTCGTTCTAGTTTCTGAGGTGGGGTGAAGGAAAATCTGTGATTTAAAAAAAAAAATCCATTCTGAAACAGAATGAGAACAAAAAAATTCAAAATTTTCCATGAAACAAAATGCAAGAAAAAATGTTTCTACTTAATCTAAAAGTTTTGTTCTAATTTTGCCTATGCTACATTAATTATTAATTATAACCATGTTATAGCAAGGGGGTGTCTGCCTCCCACAGGTGAACATTAACAGGCATTTGAGAGTCCAGTTAGCTCGCTTAGCTGCATCTGGATGGTGTGTCGGGTTTGATTTGTTATTAGGCTCAGCTGGTGCTGGGGAAACTCTGGCTTCTTCGTAAAAGAAGGAAGGGAAATCTACAGAGGGGGTCCAGGAGAGGGAGCCAGGTCAGAGGAAACCCGGAGTGAAAAGGGAAATGGCCTGAGAAAGGCAGACTGAAGAAGGCCCCAGGGACGGAATTAATTTCTGTAGGGAGCCCTGGCAAGGGGGCAAGGCACAGAGAGGCAGTCCAGAGGGGTTGATATTCCAGCAGAGAAAGGAGTTTGGAGGACCAAGGGCAAAGCCAGAGCCCTGAGAACCAGGCTGCGTTAAGCACAGGTTGCAGAGATGCAGTGCAAGGGGCTCAGAGATAGGAACTGGCCCAGGGAAACAGCACCATCTCTGAAGGAGCAAATCTAGCTGTTCTAGGTTCCAGCCATGGGCCCTGTATTGAGCAGCTAGATTTGCTCCTTCAGAGATGGTGCTGTTTCCTGTTTCCTGTTGGGAGGGGAAGCCTGGACCTGGCTTCCCCTCCCAACCCTGAGGAAGGGGCGCCCCCACCCAGCGTAAGAACTGAGCCCAGAGTGGGGCTGATGATGGATCAAGGGACAGCCCAAGAGGGAGCAGAAGGATCTTTGGTGTTGGGACGTTTTTGGACTCTGGGTTGTACTTTTGTTACCTTAGGAGGAGAGAGACTTTCAAGTGACCTGGCTGGAGCTCAGGCTACCGTGGGACCAGAGTGAGAGTCGCAGGGACCGTGAGAAGAGGAGAGGCTGCTAAGCCACACCCAGACATGGTGGGGCATTGTACAGGTCAGGCAACTCTTCTGCTATTCTGTGATATTATATAATAAAAACTGAAAGGAAAAGTTGTTCCAAAACAGAAAATTGGAACATTCCATTCAGACACTGAAATCCTTTTTTCAATTTTTCTTTCAAAATGAAACTTTGTTGAAATTGTCACATTTCCTGTGAAACATTTAGCTTTTGATGAATCAGCATTTTTTGGATGGGGAAAAACGTTCCATTGGAAATTTCTGACTGCCTCGAGTCCGAACCTCCAGCTTAGACCCAGTAGGCTCATTGTGGGAGGCGTTCCATTGGCCTCTGCGGGAGCTGGATAGGGCCTCAACAGCTCAAGTATGATTGTTCAGAGGTGCTGAGCACCCAGGATGCCAGCTGAAGTCAAGGCGAGTTGCAAGTGCTCAGCACCGCTGAAGCGCAGGCCCCAGGTGCAACTGAAGAGATCTAGCAGAAGGTTTAAAACTAAACAAAAAAGTAATGCCTGGATGAAGACTAGAAACTGGCTGGTCCTCGGTAATAAACTCTTGCTCACTGCTGTGAGAGCATGCAATGTGCTGTACCTGCTCTGGTGAGTCAAACATTTGGAATATGTCCTTGTAGTACTTCTACCACCATTTCAAAGTAATTCTGAATTGCAAGGCATTTTTGCTGGCTCTACTGTATGCCTGACAATCAAACTATGTGCTAAATCAGTCCACGGCAATCAATGCTTTTCTAATGAATTCTGAATTCCTAATGTCAGGACATTACATTGCCTGTTTATTTTCTCTCTGCCCTTGTCTTATTCCTCCATATTATTCCTATAGGCCGCATAAAATACAGTAGATATATATAATACATAGATTTCTCTTTCCCCTCTGCAGACCTCATTGGAAAAGTTAATGGTGTGTTTCTCAAGTAATTAGAATGATTTAAATGGCCTGGTAAAAGTTCTTTAGACAGGGAAGCACTTCTCACCCTCTGTCATATCTTTGCAAGAAGGATGAGTGGGGAAAGAAAGAAATGGGAAAGGAAGGGGAACAGACCCCCAGTGAGGAGATCTGGGATCAGATTGGATGGCAATTAATTATTCATGGCAGTCAGTTCTGCAACTAAAAATCAATTAAAGTAAGCACGTGTGTTGCAGCAATATGCTGCTAGTGGCCCTCTGACCTTTCATCTCAGGGTCTCCAAGCAGTGTCAAATAAAACAGGGCGAGGCAAATGGTTTCCAGGAACATTCGTTCACACTTTAACAGATTTGCTTGGGCTGCGTCCCTTCCCCTTTTGAGGTCACTTTTTGCAACTGTTCTAGGGAGTCCACTGGCAAGAACTTTCATAGAAATGCTGGGGCCTATGTGAACAATGGAGAATATTTACAGGTTGTGACTTTGGAAGTGGTGGGCCAGATCCTCAGCTGGTGTCAATCAGCGTAACACCAATCACTTCACTGGAGCCAGGCCTGTTTTCAGCAGTGGAGGTTTTAGTCCATGGTGTGTCTCGAGCAAAATGTACCATTGGGGATAGTTGTCTTTTTGATCTCTAACACACACACACACACACACACGTGTGCATGCACAATTAGAATGGACTGTGTTCTGTAAATGCAAGATCATTACAATACTGATAAACACCTTGTTTCCACGAACTTTCATTCGCGGCTCTAGACCCAGCGTCTTCCCCCGCTGTTCCTGCTCACTCACGCCTGTGGCCCAGCTAAGTCTCCCACACCAGCTGCAGGGAGCAGCTGAAGGGGAACCAGGGTGACCCAGGCCTGGCCAGCTGCTCACAGCACGCAGGGTGGGAACCAGGGTGACCCAGGCCTGGCCAGCTGCTCACAGCACGCAGGGTGGGAACCAGGGTGACCCAGGCCTGGCCAGCTGCTCACAGCACGCAGGGTGGGAACGAAGGCACAGACAAGGATTCAGCTGGTCCGATGGCTGAGTGATGCTGTCCACCAAGACCACATCACTCCAGTGCCCTGCTCCCTCCATTGGCTGCTTGTGGAATGAGAGGTTGATTTCAAAATCATCGTTAAGGCCTTCCGTATCATTACAAGCTACCTAAGTGGGCCCCATCCCCTTATTAACTGAGCGTCTCATGATCTGTAATGTGTTTATCGTCCTCGCAGCCTTGTGAGTAGCTGTTATCCCCACTGCACGGGGAGCCGAGGCACAGCGAGGCTCAGTGATTTGCCCACGGTCACACCGGAGGCCTGTGGCAGAGGAGGGATTTGACCCCAGGCCTCCCAGGTCCCTAATCCCTGCACCATCCTTGTGTACTCGTGGATTGGGTATGGTCGAGGGCCATGCTTGTGAAAGCAGGGGATGGAGATTTCTCTGGAGCCAGAACTGTGGAACCTCCTGCGGGGAGAGGCCTCACTGCCTTCCTGACCGAGGCTGATTCCATGTCCTTAGCTTGGCCTGCCCACGGCAGCAATAACCACTGAGAAGCAGAAGGGAGGAGGAGGAAGAGGAGAAGCAAATGCTCTCCTCGCCCCCAACTTCAAGGGCTAGATTCTGATACCAGTCTGCATGCTAAGTGCTGTCTTGCCCTGTGAGCAGCCCCACTGAAATCAGAATCTGGCCCTGACTAACTCCAGATTTCAGGCACGTCCTAGGGAGGAGGGCTGATCTCATCCTCTTGCTGGCTTCTCTCTTCCTCTACTTCATTTTGGGAAGTGCTCAGAACTGGACTCCTGATTGATTCCCCAGCTCCTTGCAGATGCAGCCAGAAACCCTGCACCAGCAGTGGGAGGAGGAGCCAATCATCCCTGCAAACAGCACTTACCAGCCGCTTGGCAACTAGCACGCTCTGAACATCTGTATTTTGGCCGTGAGCAACAGGTTTGCCATGGCAACCGCTTCTGTTATCGCAATAGCTGAGGCAGTCCACTCATTGCCATTGCTCTGACTCACTCTGACAGGCCGTGCTGGTGCATCGTTAAATGCAGGCCTCGGACAGCTGCATTTCGCAGCATCCGCACAAAAGGAGCTGAAGCTGTTCTCCAAAGAGCTCTGCTCGGGTATTGCCGTGTAGCTCATCCTGCCCTGCACGCGCATTCGCACTGAAGCAACCCCGGATAGCACAGGGATGTTGGACTGGGATTCACAGCCCAGTCTGTTAGGGCTGGCTGGGGTTTTATTTCACAAAACTCTCACCAGTGGTGATTCACACCTAGGGCCACTGTGTCTCAATCCCTAGGCAGCACCAACATGTTACAAGCAAATACAAACATTGCCCAGACCTGTTTTTGTTAAAAGATTCAGAATTTGGGTTTAATTTGGGGGTAAAGTCCAGGTCTGGTCCATTATTCGAGGCACATTTACTTAGACCTGCCCCAGAGATGGGCTTAAATCAAACCCCACCTCCAAATCTAATAAGAATAGAAGAATTGCCAGAGGGACAGCAGGGTCCATCTGGTCCAGCAGTCTGTCCCCGATGACAGTGGTCACTATCCGCTGCATTGAATGAAGGTGCAAGGAACCCTGTAGTAGGCAGTTGTGGGATATTCCAGCCCCAGGGAAATTACTTCCCATTCCCCATTAGTTAGAGGTTTGCTCATGCCCTCAAGGATGACATCTGGATCCATGTTTGGGTCTTCCCTAGTTCTATAATAGATGAAATCCAAACACCCCAGTATGTGGGAAAGTTTGTTACCTGACATGGATTTTTGTGGCCTTGACTTCAGTAGCGTTTGGATGTGGAGTGTTGGTTTGGCCTGTGGAGCTTGGATCGGGGGATTCTTGGTCAGGCTCATTGCCCTTCAATATCTCCATGCTTCCCCCCCCCCCCCCCCCCCCCCCCCGCTCTGCAGGGAGCATGGAGATATTGAAACACAGCCTAGTTTGTGAGTCTCTTCTCATGCTCAGCTACAGAGCCTTCGAAATTAAGAATCAATCTGATTATTCAGGCCCATAAACAACATCATAAAAATAACATCAATTTGCACAGAAAAGTGCTGCATTAATGTGCCCAAATAATGATGCACTTTTACAACATAAATTTACAATCAATCTTGCTTTTAACACCATGAAACAACAGTCGGAGGAGGATCAATTCTCAGCCTGAGTTAGACTGCTTGAGTCAGAGCTGCTTTGGGGGGTTATTTTTGAAACCTTTTAACGACAGCTCTAGCCAGGCTTTTGCTAACAAATGCATTTGGTCTGTTTATCTGACAGGCTCACTCAGCAGCACCCAGAAAATGGGCTCTAATTTTAGGCCATCCAGGAGGTCAGAGCAAACACTGCCTCTCCTTGGTGCCCTTTGCTCTTTGTCTGGGAAGCAGGAAAGGGGGATGAAAAGGTAACATTGGAAACCAAATACACAGAGAGGAGCAAGCTGGCTGCAGACTGGCAGCTTGCCAACCAGAGATTCAGTTCCTAGAGGCCTTGGCTGCTCACCGGGGGGTGCTGGGAGAGAAGACTGCTCACCATAGGGTGGTGACTGGCATCTGAGACTGACTTATTACACTGTGAAATAAGGTTTGGGTAATAAGCCCCGTTGAAGTGTTACCCATTTTGCTTTAAACTTCTCTTTGTTGCACTTGGCTGCACATTAATGCTGGCTGTATTGTCCCCATGCCAAGCGGAAAGTAAACAATACCCACAATCGGCAGAGGGGCACCAGTTGCACGCACCTTCAGCACAGATATCAAAGCAGGCTCATGGAGCACACAAGATGGTGCCTGGGAGAGACTCGGCTGGAATTTCATCTGATGCAGCATGCGCATCCCCCTTCCGTCACACTGAATGGCGAATATATCTGCGTGCGTTGGGGTATGCAGGCTCCCCACAAACGCCATCTCCTGCCAGTGTGCCCCAAAGCCACCCCAGAGGGACTATGCATATATGCTGGGGGGGGGGGGGGAAGTTGTTTTGCAGTATAGCTAAACATCTCCTGTGTAGACACATGGTGTGATGTTTAGATGGGGCTTGCATTGGTGCAACTTGTCTACACTAGAGATTTACACGGGTGTGGATGTCCGTTGTCCAGAGAAGGCCTAGGGCTGAGAGGGGAGGTCAGTCTCTGGCCTCTTCATGCTGTTGCCTCTGAGGCCATTTAGAACCCACATCTTGTGGGACTGGGGCTGACACTTCCCAGACGCATTCAAGTAGGGGTCCGCAAATAGCCATCTGGTGGTAACTGCTTTGGGCTGCTTCCACCCTGCGCTGGATTTGAACCCATGCCCTGGAAGTGATATGTTCCAGACCCCTAGATTTAGGGTCATGAGGCTGTGGCTCTCATGGGCCGCTAGAGACAAGACAGGACAAGGGAGAGGCAAGCGGGAGAGGTGACCAGTCGTCCGCACCTGAGCCGGACTAAGTGCCAGGGTAATTAACACACTCAGTGTTAGGTTTGCAGTTCAAAGTCAATTCCCCAAGTGTCCAAGGACAGAATTTAGTCTGAATTCAGATAAAATTTGCTATCTCAGTGTGAGGCTGGCTAAAGGAGTGATGACAGGAGGTTGGGGGCAGCTGGTCACTCTAGTTATAGACCATGTTGTCTTCTGTGACGCCAGGTGGCCATGGTGCCTGGGAGTCACCCACAACTTCTCACTAGAGCAAGGACGTGTGGGTAGGTGCCAGCAGCAATTCTATAAAGGCGGCCATTTTAATTCATAGTAGCTTTTGCGAAGCAGAGGCTGCCTCCTCTGTGTAATTCTTCCCACCGCCCCGGCTGCTTCCCAGCACTCTGCCCGGCATAAGGGAGCCAGGTGTGGCTGCAGAGCAGCAGAACGGAGCGTGCCGGCAGCAGGCCAAGCAGCGCGTGTGACGCTGCCGAGAGGGAGCTGTGCAAGGACTGTAGTTAACTGGTTGTCTCCAGTGTACGGGACACACCCACGCTTTCCCCCGGTGGCTCAAATTAAACTCCTAGCCTGCGCCTCCCCATCAGCCTCTTGCAGGCTCCTTTTTCCCCTTCTTCCTTCACTTCCACACCCGCCTTCCTCCTTTGTCACACGCTGAGCCACCTGTTGGGGCTCCCCAAGCGACCCACGTACGTCAAAGCACCGATGCAGTTAGCTCTGCAGAGGTCAGAGCAGCAAAGGGGCGGCATCTTTGTGTTGTGCTTTGTTGTTGTTGTTGTTGTTGTCATTACCGTTTTGTTTTCCTCCATGTGAACTTTTCCGTTTGCTGCTTCCTGGTGCACAGCAAGCTATGTCCACTCCGGGGAGAGACACAGGCAAAGAGGTGTTTGAAATGCACAGGGAAAATTGCAGTAATAACATTTAGAGGTAATGCGATGGATTAGCTCTTTAGTTCTCGTGGCCTCTGCAGTGTGATCCTAGGGCTCAGAGTAGTGTGCAATTTGCCTGGTGTGTGCACCCTTAGAATACCTCTCCTTGCCTCGTGACAATGACTGACTGATGTGTTTTCAAAGCTCAGACATGTTCCCCCACCTGCATCATGGTTCTGTGAGCCTGCACACAGGGTAGGTTGGTGGGACAGCCATTGTCTGCATTCCTGCAAAGTTCAGGGATCTGAGTCTGTACCACAAACCATCCAGAGTCTGATAATCTCTAGTAGTCTGCTGATTACCATTGATTTTTGGGAGGGGGGCATAGTCTAGAGGTTAGATCAGTGGACTGGGAGCCAGGATTCCTAGGCTCTGTCTCGCTCTGTGGCTTCAGGCAAGTCCTTTCCCTTGCCTGTGCCTGAGATTCTCCATTTGCAGAATATGGATAACACCACCAACCTGCCTCTGAGAGCTTTGCAAAAATGCTTTCTGGACTGGGAGGGGCCATGCCATGCAGCTGCGGAGGAATATTCTGAGCAGAGGTGTGTATTCCTTTGCCGTGGTGCACTTAGGACACGCACTGTCACATTTCATGGCAGGCGCAAGCCAGGACTTCATAAATATTGAATTATGAAATATTGACACACTGTGTGTCCTGGGTTTATAAATAGCAAAGATGAGCAATGCTCCTCAGAGTTGCTTCTGCTTTGCAGTATTTGGCCCAAGGCAGTGAGACGGAAAAGAGCCTGTCCTGTCGATCCCTTCCCAAGCCTCTAAACCTACCCTCTGCACTTTAAAAAGGCAGCCTCTAGGATGCAAGGACTTAACAGGTGCCCTGGAAAAGGTTATGCTTTAATCGCAGCTCTTCGGAGAGATCTTTCCTGAACCCTGCCTGAAATGTTTATCCACTGCATGTGGAAAGGGCAACACAATCCAAAGGAATTCCCTGATGGGAAGTTGCCTTTTTAACTAAGCAAATGCAAGACGATTTCCTACAGATGGGAATGGGAAGCAGTCTCCAAGGCTAGAGCAGAGCTGAGAAGAACGTCTGATACCTCCAGTCCACTCCTGGGGAGAACTGCATGGCATATGCGTCTCCCTGTTACATGGTCATGGAGAGTCACTGGGGAGGGTGCAAAAAGAAATAAACATTTCTGTGATGCTCACCGTTGCTTACAGGCAAAAGGTGGAGCAAGGTAGAGAGCAGAGTTTAGGTGTTGCAACAAAGTGAAACACGTGTTACAAAACCACCAGGTGCTTCTGCGGAATCTGGCAGAGTTGTGCTCACAGTCAGGCATTGAGGAATCAGCCCAGAGCATCAGAGCTCCGCGCTGCGTCTCGCCATACTCACCCCTGTGAGGAGCAGGCACAACAGAGAACACACGCTGCTGCTCCACAGTCTGCTGTGGGTTCCTGCTGCACGAATGAGTTCTTACTGTTCACAAAAAGACGCTCTTGTGCTGACCGGGCACCGTTAAGCAGCCGGTCTACAGACGATGCACTCCACAAATTAGTGAAGCACGTCCTGCAACACCGTCTTACAAGCAGAGAGTGAAGAATATTTTCCCCACTGACGTAGCTGAAAGCCTTCAATCATTTGTCTGTCTGTCTGTCTGCTACACTTCCTCCGCTACATTAGGCGAGTAGCAGGCACCACCGATTTGTCGACTTAATGTACCCTCTCTACATACACTCACCTCATTTGAAAGCTGCTTATGTCTGCTTTGAGATGAGGTATGATGTGGAGCTGTCAAGTGGTGCCATTACCATAGAAAGGGGGATAAACAACGACGACTGCAGCACATTAAAATGACCCCTTTGAAATATATTTGCATTTGTTTCTGTTAGTTTAATTACTCTCTGTGTTATTTCAAGACATAACACTGGATTTCACCGTGACCTCAAAGCACCACAACAACAATCTACAGGGTGAAATAAAAGCTGCTAATAACTTTGTACAGGCATCATTGAAATATAATAGTGCTGGTGACATTTTGAGTCAACATCATTATCATCAGTGTGTTCATCATTATGGTCTCTGAGAGTGCGTGGGTTACCACAGGCTTCATTACCTTGGTAGGCACACAGTTCAGGGCTGCAAAGATAAGTCTGACTACAGACACGGTTGATTTTTCTCAAGTCCTTTTTCGTGGACTTTTTGTGGGTGAGTCGGTTCTGGATGTGTTCTAGGTTTTTCAAATGCTGCACGCTGCATCAGTGACTCTGATTACCCTGGGGAGAGTAAGTGACTTTTCTTTCCCATGCTTCAGTGTTAATCCAGCATCGCAAGAAATATCTGCAGACCGTTCTTGAAATACCACTCTGGTCATTGAATGGAAGGTATTCTTTCCATCTGTGGTCTCTACGTTGATGTCTATATTGTTATCTCCTTCGTGGATGAGAATTCCACGAGCATCAAGTGGTACAATTCCATTTGGAATGAACACACACCCCTGGAGTCTTTCTACTTCCGTTTTTACAGCACTAGTGATAAACTGCCTCAGTTCCTCATAATTGATGCGGAATCCATGAAGGTGTAATATGCCAATTAATTAGCAAGAGCCAAATTCATGGTACAGTTGCAGAGCAAGGCTTGTGTGCAGTAGTGTGATAATTTTGGAACTGTTAAATTCTAGGAACTCCACAATTGAGGGGCACCTTCTTTGAATGTCTTCTGAAGGATGATACTCACTGCTGACTAAATTATGTGCCTCTTTATCTGTCACCCAAAGGATAAACTCCTGCACCAATTGGGGCACAAAAATAGCCAGCCTGTATAAACTACAATCACCTGGTTTTGGGTAATATTCTGAGGCTTTCATGTTGGCTATTTTAGACTGAAGGATTGAAGTAGCATTATACAAAACCACTTGTTCATTTGAAAACTTGTTCATCGGGCTCACTCACCAGAAGACCATCCACAAAACATTTGGATGACTTAAGTTCCAGCTTCAGATGATAGCAGATTGGATAGCATCAGCTAATGTTACTGAGCTGCATAGAACAATGGTAGACTTACCTTGTCCTTGCTGTGTGTGGAATGAATTGAAATGAACCATAGTGTTTTCTAAGGTTGCCTGTAATTTGCTACTGGAATAGCTTGCCGTTTCTACATCTGAGAGAAGGAGGGCGTTATATCTTTGTAGCTTGGACAGGAGAAGAGCCTTCTTGTTGTACATATAGGATCGTTATCTGTCTCTTCAATCAGCTGATAAAATGCAATGTCATAAGATGTCTGTTGTTGCTGCAGTATAACTAGATGGTTTTGCTTTAAGATTCATTTTACCAAGTAGGAAGAAAGGCATGTTGAGTGATAAACTGCATCCTTAGCAATCAAGTTTTCCACAGATCTTCTATGCAATGTGTCATCATCTCCCCTTTGATGTGATGCCTCCCTTAGGTTGGCTGCCTTCTCAAATGTTTCTCTTTTATGAATTTCTTGTCTTTCTTGCATGTTTTTCTTAAGCCAACAATGCAACAGGGCAAGTTGCTGGAGGACGGCCTTGCTCTGGTGCCTAGAGAAGCAGATGAACATGATGGTCTGATCAGATTGTCTCTTTTTTCTCCTGGGTTCAATCCAACTCTGACATGTGCCAAATTCAACTTACTAGTGTATTTCTGAAAGCAACCCCTGTGAAAACGCATTCAGTAGCTACCAATACAATTCATCTCTTCGAGCTTCTGCTGCCAACATTACAGACTTCTGTCCAGTACTGGTGTCTTTTGACAGTTTTGGCATTCTTTTCATTTTTCTTGACAAATGACGCATTTTTCAAAGTTTGTGGAGAATCTTTTTCTCTTTGATGTAAGCCTCAAGGGGCTTGCATCTTCCATGTCTTCATGTACTGCATCTTCCCTGCAGGGGGGCTGGAACAATGTGTATAGTGGGGGTGCTGAGAGCCATTGAGCCAAACTGTAAACCCTGCATATGATGGAAACCACTTCAAGCCAGGGGGTTCTGCAGCACCCCCAGCATCCTTAGCTTCAGCACCTATGAGGTTCCCTGTAGAGGTAAAATTCCCAATATATGTTGTTAGCATTACCACCACCAGTACCACCACTTTTCATTTTGTAGACATATACAGACTTGTGCTAAATTAGATATAAACTGGAACTATATGTTAGTATCAAATGGCCATTTTTGTTTAGTGAGCACTTTGATTGCAACCCCGTGTGAAGCTGTTTATTGTCACCTCAAACACTACGAATGACCTATGCATAAGCGTCACTGAATTAAAAGGCTACTTTCTAGAATATTTCAAAGGCTAGTACTGCATGAATAGGCAATTACAAATCAAAACCTTCTACCCAGCAAACTAGATGCTACATTGTATGTACAAAAGCTTACAAATGGAGAAGCATTACCTTAGGAATTCACATACATTTATATCCACCTACTATGTAGTACAAACTCTGTGGGCATGCAACCTACATTAATTAAAAATACAGAAAACTATGATAGTCACCTGAGATACTTTGACAATTAAGACGATGCAATATGAAAACATTGTGTTATTTTGTGTAATGCAAAATATTGTGCGACAAAGTTCCTCCTCTACCTTAGCGGGTCTTGCGCTTTTTGGCGGATTTGCTCGCCTTCGAGTTTCACGGCAGCCCTCAGTTTGGCCGTTTTCATGAACCCACAGTCCAGGTCAACTCCTCCTGTGTCTGACTAGGAGTTGGGAGGTTTGGGGGGAACCCGTGCCCGCCCTCTACTCCGGGTTCCAGCCCAGGGCACTGTGGAATGCAGCTGTCTAGAGTGCCTCCTGGAACAGCTGTGCGACAGCTACAACTCCCCTGGGCTTCTTCCCCATGGCCTCCTCCCAACACCTTCTTTATCCTCACCACAGGACCTTCCTCCTGGTGTCTGATAATGCTTGTACTCCTCAGTCCTCCAACAGTCCGCGTTCTCACTCTCAGCTCCTTGTGCCTCTTGCTCCCAGCTCCTCACACGCGCACCACAAACTGAAGTGAGCTCCTTTTTAAACCCAGGTGCCCTGATTAGCTGCCTTAATTGATTCTAGCAGCTTCTTGATTGGCTGCAGGTGTTCTAATCATCCTGTCTGTCTTAATTGTCTCCAGAAGGTTCCTGATTGTTCTGGAACCTTCCCTGTTACCTGACCCAGGGAAAAGGGACCTACTTAACCTGGGGCTAATATATCTGCCTTCTATCACTCTCCTGTAGCCATCTGGCCCGACCCTGTCACAATTGATTTTCACCATTTTTACCACATGCTAAACAGCTTCATTATTTGTGGGGAAAAAACCATACTTGTTCATGCAGAACCAATACTAATTGTTTTAATCCATTCTTGTTTGGTAGCTTTGACCAATAAACACCACATTAAGGAGTTGAAGTTAGCTGAAACAGTGCGAACTGTCAGAATAGTCATGTTGCAATGTTTCTGGAATGGTGCAAGAAATGCAACATTCTCATTATGGGTACCTCCTCATATGAATTGACAGCTCCACATCAGACTTCCTTTACGTGTGCATAAAATACACTCTGAAATGATATATGATGTGGGTGTGTGTAGGATGGGTACATTCAACTCCAAAACTATGGCCCTTTTTGGAAAATTGCTGCACATCTGTATGGCTATTCGGACTTGGCCCTTATTGGCTTTCACAGCCAGCTGACCATTTGGGAACCAAATACTAAGGAAGGGAAGGATGGGTATAAAATGGTAAAGAATCAGAATCTTCTACTCATGGCCACTGGAGGGAGTATTTTACACGCCCTTTACAGAGTGGTAGATAATGACACAAGGTTCAGGGCAGTGCAGGATAAGACTTAAAGGAAGCCAGGGATCTCTTCTTGACTCTGCTACAGGCTTGGGACCTTGGACAAGCCACTTCTCCTCTCCATCCCTCAGTGTCCCAGCATGTGAAATAGACACAAGTACGCTCACCTACCTTGCCAAGGAGTCCTGAGGCTTCACTCGTGAATATTTGTGAATCGCTCTGAGATTCTCCAATGGAAGGCTCTAGAGAAACACAGATGATCCCTAATAGTGCTTGTGGACTCCCAAGTGGCTTGTGTGGGAGAGAAGGTCATTTCCCCACTCCCATCACCTATCCCAACACTTCTGCTGAACTGCATTTGTTCAGTGAGTTGTATATGGCTCCTATTCAGAAGTCAGGAAGGCCACATTGAGCATCACACCCATTCTTCTGGCACCTTGTATAAAGCACGGGGCAAACTGCTGGAAGTGTTTCTGGGGGAATCAAAAGAGGACAAGTGGTTATGAGTAGAGATGGGCCTGAGTCGCAATGTTCTGGCTCTGAATCTGGACTTTCCTAAAGTGTTTTGGTTTGGCCCATTATATGGGTCTGAACCACCAAGGCTGGTTTCCAAATGAGGACCTAGATCCACAAATTCTGGGGGGAAGACTCCAGTCTGGTGCTCTGATTCAGACCCAGTTCTGATAGTGAGTTGCCAGGGTGTAAAAAGCTGTATCCCACATGCAAAGGCATTTACAGCTGGCTGGCACCAGGAACATTTGGACAAGGAATGTTTCTGAAATGTACATTGGACTAGACCACGTCCTGTGATCAACTGCATGCCTGGCTGACAGGGTATCATGGGCCTGTTCTGCCCTGAGCCGTGTTTGTGCTGGGGAGGGGGAGTACACTCCCCTGCTGATCTTTGTTTTTTAAAGAATTGAAATGTCCAGAAAAGTACAGTCCTCCCAGACTGAACAGGCTGAGGGCTGGGGGAGAGGCTGCTGGTCTGTAGGATTCACTGATGCATATATTGGAAGCCTGAAGCATGGAGAGAGAAGCATTTACAGAAAGAGACTTGAGATGGCCTAGTGAGGCTGCATTATGTTAAAGCTGAATGGGCAGGAGTAACGGCGGAGGCTCATTTAGGACCCGGCACTGTGCTCCATGAGGTCCATGCCAGCGCTCTCATTGACTTCTGTGGGGGCAGGTTGAGGCTTTTAGTGGAAAGAACGTGGCCTCCAGTCTGGGGACGAAGCATCCATTCAGAGGGCTGTTCGATGACCCATGTGAAACCTCAGCCCACACAGGGTTGCACAAAAGCCAGTGAGCCCTGTTGTGGGTCTGAGCACGCAGGCCAAGGAGTGAATGGTCAGTGGAGTTTAAGCTCCCATCTCAGCCCTGGGAATGCAGGGTTTATACAGGATTGGTGGGATAATGTGTGTGGAAACTCACCCTGCCACTGCCTTTACTGCATCTGGACTGGGGTGAACAGAGAACCATCAAACCAGCACCTAATTTGTTGACAGACAATAGAGCAAGGATCGATTGCCTTCCCCTAGCCTTTCTGAGAGGGCTGGACAGGAGTTCCTGTTCTCTTCTCCACCGTCTATCCTCGCACATGGTCACTGTTAAAACATTAAAAGCTGCTAGAGATTTTCAGCAGCTCCAATGGGTTTCTCTGCATAATTAAATCACTGCCGAACTCCCCGTCTTATTCTCGCTGTCTTTTAGGAATACAATTAGCTTCCACGCGGCTTTTGTACTTTCTAAACCTTCTAATTTAGTCATACAAGGACAAGTATGTAACTGTCAGGAACAGATATGTACAAATTCAAAAGGATTTAGGTCAGACTTCGTTGTAATTAAACTTGTATGTCCTGTGTGCTAAAGGCTTTTCTTCATAACTCATGCAGAACAGCTCCTTTCCATTCAATTCCCTGCACTGTCCATTCCCCCATTTTTCTTTGTTTAATTGGAAATGCAGCCTCCAAGCGAGGGGATTTGTAGGGGAGGTTTCTGTGATTGTTCTGGGCTATAGACCTTCATGCTTTAGCCTAGGGTAGAGCACAAATGTATCCACACTAGCCTATATGAAGGTGTTAAGTACTTGAGCTAATTGGCAATTAATGAATTAGAGGTAAAGAAATCTAGTGTAGACTAACCAATAGAGACTACACCACCTCCCAGATCACTGCCAGGAACCCTACACACTACATAGTTCAAAATCCTTCACCAGCCCTACAATAACAAAGTTATGTACCAAGCCCTGTTGGCTGGAGCCTCCTGGCAATAACAGACCAATATGGTAGAGTGGTTTGGGAAACAATCCCCCGCCACAAACACGTAGGATGAAAACAAAATAATTTTCATAGAAAATTTTCTTTGACATTTTTGGGGGGGTTCGATTTCTTGACAAAAACCTGAAAAAAATGACAAAAATTTGAAATTTTTTCATGAAAAAACCTTTTTTGGTAAAAGATATTTTAATGAAAAAATTTCAGCCTGCTTTACCTGTACCCGCTCTCACGAGCAACCCTACCATCACAAACCTGGATCCACTTGCATGAGGGAAACCTTCAGTAAGGAAACAGATGTTGGTCTCAGGATTCTGAGGGTATGTCTACACAGCAAAGAAAACCCTGTGGGGCTGTTTCATGGCTGTGTAGGCTTCCAGGCTCAGGCTGGTGCCTGGGTTCTAGGATCCTGTGGAGTGGGAGGGTCCCAGAGCTTGGGCTTCAACCCGAGCCCCAACGTTGAAGCAGCCTGAGCCCTGTGAGCCTGAGTCAGCTGGCACAGGCCAGCTGCGGGTTTTTCTTTGCTGTGTAGACACACCCTGAGAGGTTATTTTCATCAATATTTTTAAATTGAGGAATAATCTCTGGCCTATTTCTTGATTTGTGAAGAGATGTGAAAGGGGTCAGCTGATTTGAAAAGACGGTGCCAGCAATTTGTTAAAGCATTGGTGCCCCTTGCAGAGGCTATCTCTGTGTCCTTATTGTTTGTAACTCCATAAAAAGGAGCTATTCTCCATAAAGCTACCAGGGTCACTCATTAAAGGTCTGACCAGCAATCTGAGGAGCCTCGTAAACATGGTCTGTGCATTATTATGATCCACTAGGCTCAGGTGAAATAATGAGTTTTTATTGCCATACACTGAAGTTTATGGAAGTTATAAAAAATGAAACTACATATAGAAATGAGCAGGCACCGAGAGCAGTGTAACAAAAGAGAAGGAGGGAGCCATTATCAGCACTTAGCAAATAAATAATAACTACAGTAACAATTGTTCTTGCATAATTTTGTATTGAATAAGGGAAATTATGGGTGCAGCATAAGAGGTGATAGAGAGATGGATGGATGGATGGATAGAAGGGTATGTATGGAAATGGATAGCTAAATAGATAGCCTGTGAATTAAATACCAAAAGCACCAGCCCCATTATAGCCTCTCACAAGGGTCACTTGTTTTTATTCATTGTGTCACAATCCAGTCCATTTCCAGACTGACATTTCTGATCCTTCCTTCCCTCAAAGCTTTTCTTTGTACAGCAGCTCAGGTCCCCAGAGGTTTCTCTGCTCCAATTCAAAGCCTCAAGAGAATTTATGTTCTCTCTAGATCTAAGCTCTTCCCTGTCTCACATGTGGGCTGCTTCACTGACACTCACATACTATCTTCCAGGGCCAGACTCACTCTGCAGACAATGCTCCACCTCAGCCCACATCCCTTTTGCTGGCTGCAGGGGTTGTCCTGCCTCCCGCAGGGAACACCTCGGGAACTGTACACTTAAGGGACAAGGTTCAAATGTAATTCCATGCCAGAAGGCCGAGCTGGGTGCTGGTGATGGCACTCCATTGGCTAGCGCTGCAAGGCTGTTTCCTTTTGCTAGGCACAAACAATCCCCTCTGGCACTATATCTGAACGTTCCCCCACTACACACCCACACCAAATCAAACCCAATATCCGTATCTATGAGCATCACCCACAAAGTAACAATACAGTGCCCAGTGATTGCCTCCCTGTGCCCCTGGTTGGCTGCTGAAGGGGGAGTAAGGTGATTCTTTGGCCTGCTTTGTACTAAAAGCGTATATTTCTGGTGACCTCTAGGACTAGGGTGATATTTCACACTTGCTGTCTGGTCACCTTATCTAGGACCCTTCTGCACCCCCTGACTTCTAATTGTGCCTAAGCACTGATCAGTGCAGGGGAAAGGCAACCCCAGCTACCAGAACTAGAGCAGGCCTGTGGGCCTCAGGCAGGGAAGTCAGAAGAGCAGGAAGGCTGCCCGGCACCCTGGGGTGATTTTCTCCACTGCTGCAGAATTCCGTAGAAACCAGGGTATTGTCACCAAAGGAAGAAGCAGGAAGGTTTCAAAGGCCACCAGCTGGAATGAGAGGCATGCTTGGAAACAATGCATTTTAAATGTGAATGTAGTTTTCTTGTCATCATTTGAATTAGGCGGGTCACTAGAGAGAGAAAGGATGGTCCAGTGGCTGGGCTCGAGCCTGGGATTTGCGAGAGCTCTGTTCAAATCCCTGCTCTGTAACTGACTACCCGTGTGACAGCTTGCAAGTCACTTAGGGCTTGTCTTAGGGTGCCCAGATAGCAAGTATGAAAAATCGGGACAGAGTGTGGGGGATAATAGGCTCCTATATAAGAAAAAGCCCTGAATATCAGGACTGTCCCTATAAATTTGGGACATCTGGTCACCCTAGCTTGTCTACACTCGAAAGTTAATTCAGATTAAAATAGGGAAGAAGGAGGATCCTGGGAACTACAGGCCAGTCAGCCTCACCTCAGTCCCTGGAAAAATCATGGAGCAGGTCCTCAAGGAATCAATTCTGAAGCACTTAGAGGAGAGGAAAGTGATCAGGAACAGTCAGCATGGATTCACCAAGGGCAAGTCATGCCTGACTAATCTAATTGCCTTCTATGATGAGATAACTGGCTCTGTGGATGAGGGGAAAGCAGTGGACATGTTGTTCCTTGACTTTAGCAAAGCTTTTGACACGGTCTCCCACAGTATTCTTGCCAGCAAGTTAAAGAAGTATGGGCTGGATGAATGGACTATAAGGTGGATAGAAAGTTGGCTAGATTGTCGGGCTCAACGGGTAGTGATGAATGGCTCCATGTCTAGTTGGCAGCCGGTATCAAGTGGAGTGCCCCAAGGGTCGGTCCTGGGGCCGGTTTTGTTCAATATCTTCATAAATGATCTGGAGGATGGTGTGGATTGCACCCTCAGCAAGTTTGCAGATGACACTAAACTGGGAGGAGAGGTAAATACGCTGGAGGGTAGGGATAGGATACAGAGGGACCTAGACAAATTAGAGGATTGGGCCAAGAGAAATCTGATGAGGTTCAACAAGGACAAGTGCAGAGTCCTGCGCATAGGACGGAAGAATCCCATGCACCGCTACAGACTAGGGACTGAATGGCTCGGCAGCAGTTCTGCAGAAAAGGACCTAGAGGTTACAGTGGACGAGAAGCTGGATATGAGTCAACAGGGTGCCCTTGTTGCCAAGAAGGCCAATGGCATTTTGGGATGTATACGTAGGGGCATTGCCGGCAGATCGAGGGACGTGATCGTTCCCCTCTATTCGACACTGGTGAGGCCTCATCTGGAGTCCTGTGTCCAGTTTTGGGCCCCACACTACAAGAAGGATGTGGAAAAATTGGAAAGAGTCCAGCGGAGGGCAACAAAAATGATTAGGGGACTGGAACACATGAGTTATGAGGAGACGCTGAGGGAACTGGGGATGTTTAGTCTACGGAAGAGAAGAATGAGGGGGGATTTGATAGCTGCTTTCAACTACCTGAAAGGGGGTTCCAAAGAGGATGGCTCTAGACTGTTCTCAGTGGTAGCAGATGACAGAACAAGGAGTAATGGTCTCAAGTTGCAGTGGGGGAGGTTAAGGTTGGATATCAGGAAAAACTTTTTCACTAGGAGGGTGGTGAAACACTGGAATGTGTTACCTAGGGAGGTGGTGGAATCTCCTTCCTTGGAAGTTTTTAAGGTCAGGCTTGACAAAGCCCTGGCTGGGATGATTTAATTGGGGATCGGTCCTGCTTTGAGCAGGGGGTTGGACTAGATGACCTCCTGAGGTCCCTTCCAACCCTGATATTCTATGATTCTGTGATTCTAGGGTGTGAATATAAAGCACAACAACTGGTCTGGAATAACTCCAGGTGTAGACTAGCTCTTAGCCTCTCTGTATTCCCCCTCTTTCCTGCGCTGTATAATAGGGAAATACTACCTCTCCACAAAGAGTGTGACGTGCTCAGATGTGACTGTAATGCGAGCCACAGAGGGTACCAGTGATACATGTGGTGACTCTGTGAACCCTTTCTTACTGGAGCTGACTGCACGCATCTATGCGAAGCTGCGAAGCTGAGTATTTATAAAAGCTGGCTGCATGTGGCACCAGTTCACCTCCAAGGAGCTACTACTTTCACCACTGAAGTGCAGCTGCCTCTGGAGTGGAACACTGCCCAACAGCGTAGGGTGGGGAGGTGGAAAAGAACATTCTGTTGAACTGAAAAGAGCAAGGAGAATTTTAGGTAGGCAAGATAATTAGCTCAGTTAGAATTTGGGCAGGGCATGAGGATTAGTAGTCTTTATTCTCGGGGGAGAGATATTTAATGAGAACTAATCAAGTCCTTGGGAAGAGAACCTTCTAAATCACAAACACCCAGATGTTCTGGAAGGAAAACCTTCCAAGCACTTACTACACACATTAGCCCTAAGACTGGTGAGGCCGGAAGATCTAAGGTCACTTCCCACTATGGTGTGCCTGCTGGGAAAGCGTATGCTGAAATTAGCTCTATGAGCACAAAACAAAAGAAACAAAACACAGTGACAACAAAAAACATGAGACCAAAACAAACCAAAAAGAACAAGTTGCTGGCTAAGCCGATTTTGGAGTTTCTGCATTTCATTATCCCACAATTACACACTCTCTCTCATTACACTGTAATGCAGGATTATTTGCAGATGGTAAAGCAAACTTATGGCTATTTGTAGTCCAGTCTTTTTGTATCCAAAAGGGGTTGGTGCTGTATCCAAAAGGGGGCGGTGTCTGACTAAGTCTGGTATTAAAGGCAAAACAGGAATGATTAAAGTGTAAAGATGAAAAGTCAGGGAGTTTGGTGACCATAATGAACAGATGTGAGGAACAATGATCATGTGGCTAAAGAACAAGACTGGGACCGAGACACACTGGATTCAAATGCTGTCTTTGCCATAATCTTCCTGTGTGAGTAAAAAAACCCCCAACAAACTCTGTGCCTCAGTTTCCCCATAACTCTTTTTGTGGAAATTGTCTGTTTAGATTGTGAACTCTTCAGGGCACAAATGGTTTCTGACTAGATCTCTGTACAATGACCCACACTGATTTTGCTTGGAGCCCTTAGACATTAATAATAATTATAACAACAATAACCAAGTTTGACACATATCTCCATCATCTGGGAACCTGGAAAGTCTGTGACTTTGATTTTAAAAAAGAATATTTCAAATAAAATTCTGCTCAGACTTGGAAAAAATCTTAACATCTTATTTCTTAGGATCTCTCTCCATTGTTCAGTGGACAAACCACTTACAATGTAGCACAACACAGATCCGTTTTCATACAAAGCGTCTCACCAAATGTTTCACAGTGTTAAATGAACAACGTGCTTGCAGTTAAATAATAAAGACTGGCTGAGGGAGTGGGAGGGCGAGAGAGGCAAGAGATGTTTTCAGATGAGATCTGGATGGAAACAGTCAATGAGAGGGAAAGAGACAGAACAGAGGGGTGCGTATGGTGATGTTAGTTAGCAAGAGAGACCCTAATCTCACTATGAAAATGCAGGAGAAGTACAGTCCATTGATCCTCCCAATGAGGGAATCTGAGCGAGAGGCGAGAAGGAGAATTATAAGGGCAAGAAGAGAATAAACAGCAGCTGAAAGACAACTGTCATAAGAGGCCCTCAGAATGAGCAAAAGAGCTGTCTTCATCCTCAGCATTGTTTCCTCCTCTTTTTTCTTTTCCACGTTCTATTCTCTGTACGATCCCACTGAGGAATCCTGTTCTCCCGCTGCTTCCTCGTGCTGTTCCGGCTTAGCATGCCCTGATGTACTGTGCTGTCGTAGCAGATGCAGCCTGGTAGAGCAACAAAATCTTCTATAGAGAGAGAGAGGCACCCACAGCTGGATCTGGAAAGCTGCATCCCGTTTCCTTTTCATTGTTGAAAACCCAGAGAGCTCCTTGCTCCTGGACATGCAATCTCACACGTCATGCTGAATCTCATCTGTTCCTGTCTGTAACCTGTGAACCGGCCTACCACTGACATAAACAAGCTAGGGCCTGCAAAATCCCTGCCATTCATGCTGCTGCCTCACCTGCTTAATTGGGGGAAATTCCCACCATAGTACAATTTTGCAAAGTTTGGTATTAAATATTTAATTCAGTTTTAACAGCTCAATCCATCTGGCATTATCAGAGGGGCCGGCCAGAGCTTGCTCGCAGCCTCTTCTGATTAACAAAGTAGCCGGTCAGCGAAGATTTGCTGATCCGGTCATTCAAGGCTTTGTTACACAGTGTTCAATGCCAGTGGAGATGCTGCATTAACTAGGAAGCATTGATTTCAGCATTAGCCAGCTTTCTGCATTTGAAGGCAGACAATGCAAGTATCTTCAATTATCTTCAAAGCAACTGAAGGGAAGGAAATTGGTCTTAGATGTGGTAAATAGACTCCACAAACTCTACTGAAGCATGCAAAGATGTATACGAGGGAGTAACAGCTGCTTGCACAACTGTTTTGGAGCTTATTCAGAAACCTGATTGAAATTCTAGGGGTTTCATATTAGTCTATGTGTTGGCTTTGGAGTTTTTGTAACCTAGTCAGGACAAGATAGGGATTGTTAAGAATTTGTAACTGATCATTTCTTAGATGAATTTATCCTGCTCACAGGATATCTGCAAATGGGCCCTGAAATCTTCAAATTTATTTGTTCAAAAATTTTCTACTATAATTCTCATTTATTTTTAAATGTGTGGATTGATCCCAAACAATTCTCTGGGTGCATCCAACACACAAGCTGGATTGCTTGATTGGCCCTGGATACATAAGTCACATAGCTTCATTTCTGTTCTCTGATTGGATGAGCACACAGGGTATAACTTTGTGTTCCCAAATCACTTGGACACTTGTGAAAAAAATCCCCTTTGGGAGTACTTGTGAGTGGTAATAGTCACAGACGTGTAACTTTAAGATTTGCTTTATGTATATAGTTGTGCTGGTAAAGCCCACTGACTCAAATATTCACAGAAAGCAAACTCCCAAGGGCCATGAAAGTGGCTACAGCTAATTAATTTAAAAAAACCCAAACAAAATAGTTAGGGAAACACTTTTTGCTGCATTCACCCAGCTTTGGTCAAGACAATGTTTTTTGCTGGCCACATATTAATTTATCTGTACATGAAGGGGCAGATTTTCCAAACTGCTCACCTCCCCTTTGGATACGAAAATAAGTGGGCAGATTTTCCAAACAGCACAGCATTATTGCATGCATTTTGGGTGTTAAGATCTTTGGATAATCTGGCTCCCACTGTGAGTACTGAGCACTTGAAAAATCTGACCCTGAGCACTTCTGAAAGTCGGGCCCACAGTATCAATCCACAAAACTGTCCTGTGTTTTACTCTGATGAATGCATCTCTCCATTCTTCCTATGTGCTCCCACCCTCATTGACGGCAGGAGCCCAGCCCGGCCCCTTACTTAGCATAACCCTCCCTGTTTATTGGGAGGGGGAGTTACTCTATAAAAACTCATGCTCCATTTTGAATTCTTTCTGCTCAGCATAGAGCTCACAGCAGTGGAGATGCCTTAAGCATCTAGGGATACATAGAATTCCTCCTCAAGGCTTCAGTCCTACCCTGAGCCCCCCCATGAACACCGCAGAGCTCACTGCAAGATAAAGGGTGTAACTCCAAGAGCTTCAGAAGGAGGAGACTGAAGGAGGGAGAGAGAGAAGCAGGGAAGAGACAGAGATTTTAATTTAGATAGGCGAAAGGGGAACAAGACACAGAAAGGTGAAGAGGGTTGGTAAGTGCAGGGGCTGAGGTCTTTTCCAGAGTGCCTCTCTCTGGATTTGAAAAGAAATTAGGGGAGGAGAAGAAGAACAAACAAACTAACTAACTATTCCTCCCAGCCCTGCTGTTTCCTGCCTCCTGGTAAAGCTTCGTGCAGGGAGTTCATTCCCTCACCAATGGTTACGCATGACCAATTGGCCTGGCTGCACACCACACCTGATTTCCCTGCACCAAGTGCCTTGTGTCTGAATTCAGAAGCACCACAGCGTGCTGGGGTTCTCACTAGAAGCTAAAGCCTAAGGGTTATACATAGCTCTCCCCTGTTCTTCTCCCTTCATTGTTACCTCCACCCTGAGGGCTGCCTTCAGGGTGAGGTTTGGAATCGCCAGGGCTTGTCAGAACCTGTTCTGTGATTAACAGCTGTAACCATTCTCAGCAGTGCTTGTCTTTCCAGTGCCCAGCAGGCTACTCCTCTTAGAACCCTTGTTAAATAGGCTAGAGAGCCCTGAACCTCCAGTGCCTTGCAGCTTGCATATTCTTTTACACCTGTGCCAAAATGCAACCAAATCATAATTCTCTCTGCTTGCTTCTGTTGCTTGTATTTGCTCATGACAATGACTCTGCAATGCAGCAGAGAGCCTGGGGTAGCACATCTTATATCCGTTATGCAGAGGGGAAAACAGAGGTGTGGAGGAAAAGTGACTTGCCCAAGGCTAATAAAAACAAAAGTGAGGGAGCTAGGATTAGAACTAGGGATTTCTGGCTCCTTGCCAGACTCTCTGGGCCTGATTCTCTGTTTCTTGGCAGCTTGTGCATAGTGGGAGCAAAATGCTGCTCCATCTGAGTGGTAGCTACAGTGCGTAGGAATTGGGTGGGGGCTCCTTGACAGAAGCCACCTGTCAGTTTCTGTATGTACCTACAGGAAGCTAGGCCTTATATGTTGGTATGTAGTTAATAAACATGGGCATTTGGAGCCCAGCTGTATCAATGTGGTTTCCTCGCATTCTTAGTATGTAGGGCTTTGTCTACACTAGCAAGTGAAAGACAAAAGTTTTGTCATTCAGAAGTGTTAAAAACACCCCCCCCCCCCCCCCCCCGAATGACAAACAAAAGTTTTGTTGATGACAAGCGCTGGTGTGAACAGCGCTGTCAGCAGGCGCCCTCTCCTGCCAGCAACACTAATGCGGCTGGTGGGGGGTGGAAGTTTTTTGTCAGCAGGGAGCTCTCTCCTGCTGACAAACAGGGAGTACGCTACGCGCCTGTTAGCGGCACAGCTGTAGCAGCAGAGCCGTGTTGCTGAAAGCTGCATAGTGTAGACACAGCCTAAAGAGCAAAGACACAAAGATAGTGTTTTACACTCACTTTGCACTAGTGTTAAATGGCACTAGTACAGGGTACTGCGGGCTCCAACTCTCCTGCTTTTCCTCACCTGTCCCAGACACTGCTACCTTTCTTCACACTTGGTTTTCCTTAATGGTTTGCTTTATTAATCTTAAATACGGAGATGACTCGCCACCCCCACAATACTGCTAGCACCACCCTCCAGTGCAAGAGCAGAAATACCAGCAGTAATGGCTCCTCCATTGTGTAAAGGCTGAAATAAGGAAATACTAGTTAAACAGTATTTCTGAAACCCTGGTGGTTTTCCCAGCCCCAAAAGGTTGTGTTGAGCAAATACACCAGGTCTTTCAGACAGGGATTATTGACTGGGAGCCATACACCGTGTAAACAGGGCTGACAGTTTTGATCTACATCATGTCCGTATCAATATTTTAATTGATCCACTCTGAGGGAGTTTAAAACTCAGAAGACAATCAGTCTTGACGCGCAGAAGCAAAGCTTTCATACAGAGGGGTCTAACCTGGATTGAAGAGCCGGGCAATATTTGAACAGGCTTGTAAGCAAAGCTGAGTGATTTGCCTGCAACAAGAGGTGGCATCCCTAGCTATGGTGCAGCATGCTTGCATGTGTCATTGTCCGCGCCTGTGAAAGGGGGAGGGCACGAGGCAAGATGAGGCGGGACAGCATGCAAAAACCAGGCTGGGACTCTTAGACAAGCTGACATGCTGCATCTGAGTGGGATTTACATGCCTCTGAATTGCACACAACGCTAGGTTTGCTCTGATTATCTAGTGACACTGCAACGTAAGCAGCCAGATACAAACAAACCAACCGCCCCACCTGTAGTCATACTCGGACTTTATGTGCTTGGACAAGATATGCTTGCTCTGTCTGTCTGTCCATCCTTCCAGTTGTTTCCTCTGTCTGGACACCTGCCCTGCACACGCACAGCATGCTGCCAGGGACATTGACTGGCCTTTCTTTTGCAGTCAGAAATCCGGAGATTTGAACAGGCCGTATAATCTTGGACACTCCTCTCATCCCAAAAGGTCAAGATTGATAAGGCACACTGGTGGAAGGGCAGTGCAGGGGAAGCTTGTGTGGTCCCTGCCTTTGCCACATGCGGGTTAATGAAGGACTCCATTCTCCAGGGCTGGTCACCTGGCACAACATTCAAAGTTTACCTTTGGATACCTATAATGAGACAAGGTGACTAAAGACTTGGACTGTGGCTCAGATGCTATGGGAAAAGAGGGCATAGAAGTATCTAGAAAGAGCAAGAGTGTCTAGATTTCCTCTCTCCTCCTTGTTTATATGTGTACATGTGTATATATTTTCAAATACAGTTTTCACACTTAAAATGTCTCTCCTGGTTTGAGAGAGACTCCCTAGATTTTAAGTGCGGAATACTGGTCTCTCTTTCCAGAAACAAAAAAAACCCTTTTACTTAGATTGTAATATAAGGTCTTTGGAGCAAAGGCTGTCTCTTAGTTCTGTGCACGATGGGGTCCGATCCATGATGGCAGCTTCTAGGCACTCCCCCAATACAAGTAATAAACAAGAAGAATAAGTATGAGCACCGCATAAACATAATTTCCGAAGTCCAGCCTAGGCTAACAAGGAAGCTTTCCTAGAACTATACGTTTCATTTGTTACTTTATAGGAATAGAATGAATCTCTTGGCATGGGAGTCAGACAACAAGATTCAGATATGTACCAATGGGATAAATAGAAAAGGAGTACTTGTGGCACCTTAGAGACTAACCAGTTTATTTGAGCATGAGCTTTCGTGAGCTACAGCTCACTTCATCGGATGCATAGCATATCGTGGAAACTGCAGAAGACCACGATATGCTATGCATCCGATGAAGTGAGCTGTAGCTCACGAAAGCTCATGCTCAAATAAACTGGTTAGTCTCTAAGGTGCCACAAGTACTCCTTTTCTTTTTACGAATACAGACTAACACGGCTGTTACTCTGAAATGGGATAAATACAACTGCTTTGACAAGAGAAATCCAGTATTGTCACTTTCAAAAAAAAAGATCTGAGAGAAATGTCTCTCTGTGTATATCATGGACAGAAAGAGTGTGTGATTTGTGTGTGTATGAATGAAAGAGAGAGAGAGAGAGAAGAGGGATGGATGCAGATTCACATTTCACGCAGTAAGAAATCACTCTTATATTCTGATTAAATACATGGCTCCTTTGTAATACAAAAGCCAAAATATAACCTGCAGTCACTTGGTCAATAGCACAGGAGATCTGAAAGCCTAGTTGAATATATTATCTCCTCCATGGAGCGCCAGCACTGTGGGAAAAAAAACAAGCAAGAGCACTAGACCTTCTAAGGTTAGGGAAGGAACTCTGCATGAAAGAGCCCAGTTTGCAGGATTTTCTGAAGGACTGGTGGGGTGGGGGGGACCCAACCAGCCAACCAACCATCCATAAAACAGTAAACTGTGCTCTAGGATCAGCTCAAAGCTCAGGCTCGTTGGTGGAAAAGGAATAGAGAAAGCCCTAGTGCCTTAACATCAAGACAGGTTATGTCTTACGGAGTGGAATGGGATTTAGAAGACTTGGGTTCACTTCCCAGCACTGCCACAGACTGCCTGTGTGACCGTAAGCCACTCACTTCATCTGCATCTCAGTTCCCCATCTGTACAATGGGGATAATGAACCTGCCTTTGGTTTGTCTCTTTGGATTGTAATCTCTTTGGGGCCGCGGGCACCTTTTACCATGTATACGTTCAGCAGCTACCACTATGGGGCCTTGGTATTGATTAGGGCTTCTAGATGCTACCAGCATACAACTGAGCAATGATCATGCAAAGACAGTCCCTGCCCCAAAGGGTCTAGTCTTGATCTGTGACAAGATACAGCCAGGGGATGGAACAAAGAGAGGGTGTCAGGAGAAAGGAGGGAGGACAAGACCAAAGGGAAATGGCCAAGTAATGTCTACTAAATAGCTGTTCTCATAGCTCACCTCCTGCCCAGCTATTGCTGTGTGTGGGAATAGCATCCCTGCAAGGAAATAACCCTAGAAGATGTAACCTCTTCCACCCATGCACACACGAGCTACCTCCATCACTGGTAGGTAGATATGTGCCGGCGAGGATTGTTTTTATTGTTACATGCATTTCTACAGTACCCATCCCCATAGTCAGCTGGTGTGTTTGCATCAATCAGCTGAATATGATGGACTAATCCTCTTCAAAACACTTTGATTGGAAAAGGACAGGTCTGCTAATTAACACATACTGCACTAACCTGTGACATACGCAGTCATCATTACCTCTCATGTTTAATAAATATGTCTATTTAACAGGATAGCTCAGCCACATTACACCAATTAATGTAACCTCCACGCAGGTATAGGAGAAGCAAATGTCCTTGCAATAAGGAGCATACCTGTTACAAAGAGCAAAAAGCGAGAGGAATAGCTCTGCTTAATGCACCTGAGCTGTGCATTGAAAGTCTTCTATGCATCTGAAGGGATATAACACAGACTCACCGTCAGGGAGCATTCCTGAGCCTCTATAAACAACATGCCTCAAAAGGGGCTGCATGTAATAACCAGCATCAGAATTGGCTTCCTGTCGCTCCCTGCAGCATATTTTAAATACGCCCCCCCAAACTAATCCTCCCTCTCTCTGTAATGACTTGTCTCTACAGGCACTATCCATGGTTTGGTAAATCAAACCGCATAAGGGCAAAAACACCTCGTCAGATCCGATCTGGTACTCTATCAACACCCAGGAGCTGCCAATCATTTTGCATGAAAACAAAGTGCACAATTTCAAACATTGTTCTAAATTTATTGCAAGCAGTTTGTTTAATCACTCTGGTTTCTGATCTCACATTCCTTCCCACCCTCGGACCCCCCACCCCTGTTTTTCAGTCTCCCATGCCCCTCTGCCATGTACATTGGTCAAACCGGACAGTCTCTATGCAAAGGAATAAAGGGACACAAATCAGACTTCAAGAATTATAACATTCAAAAACCAGTCGGAGAGCACTTCAGTCTCCCTGGTCACTCAATTACAGACCTAAAAGTTTCAATACTACAACAAAAAAACTTCAAAAACAGACTCCAACCAGAAACTGCACAACTGGAATTAATTTACAAACTGGACACCATTAAATTAGAGTTGAATAAAGACTGGGAGTGGAGGGGTCATTACACAAAGTAAAACTATTTCCCCATGCTTATTTTTCCCCCTACTGTTACTCACACCGTCCTGTCAACTGTTGGAAATGGGCCACCCTGATTATCACTACAAAAGGTTTTTTTTCTCCTGCTGATAACAGCTCACCTTAACCGATCACTCTCATTATAGTGGGTATGGCAACACCCATTTTTCATGTTCATATCTATCTTCGTACTGTATTTTCCACTGCATGCAACCGATGAAGTGGGTTTTAGCCCATGGAAGCTTATGCTCAAATAAAGCTATGTGAGTTTATACTAGATGAGGATTTGCCTCTAAAACAGGATCAAGAACCAATTTGGATGAAAAATGAAAGAACTCAATTCTTCCTGACCCATCTTCAAAATCTCAGAAAAAACCAGGACTCTTTGGGACTTCAAAGAAGCTTTTTGATAACTTTTTTCAATTTGCACAGGTCCAAATGGGACTAAGAGTGCAAATGCTGAAATACCTCAGCAGCGGCTGTTGTCAAAGCTTAAGGGTCATTGTGAGAACTGAAGTGTAAAAGACTAGGGAGATGAGATTAAGTGAGACAGTGCCAGCAACTCTTGTAGAACTTCAAGCTAAATGGGAGGGCCTTCTTGACTGAAATTTCCAACCCAGTCTTGCTAACTCAGAAGGTGTAGATAGTTTGGAGAAACTCCTGTGCTTTTGAGTGCTCGTCCAAACCTAACTTCCAAGCCTGTAGCACTTATAATTACTAGCTGACCAGGAGCCACTCCAGATGCTGCAGGTCCCTTCAGAATATGTCCATACAGCGGCAAACAAGTCCAGGTGAGGAAAAAAATATTTGGATGGGTCAATGCCCATATGCACAAGAGGTGGTGAATTGAATGGTCCATCCAGCAGCCATTCTGCCCAGCTGCTGCTTCCTACTGACTATCCCACCTTGCATTGGCTCTGCTGTTAACGAGAGCATCCAAATATGAAACCAAAACTCAGGCAAGATGCAGTGTGTCTGTGTGCACATTCTCTGTTGATCTCACCATTAATCACTGCCAGTGGTGGCAGGTGGATGGAGAAGGGACAATAGCAATGGCCTGTACAACTCCTCTAGGTTTGCAGCACCAAGTGGCCTTACGCATTGTACTGTGTGGGAGAAAGAACCTGCAATAGCTACCTCTGCTTAGGAGCTTGGCAGGTGACTGTGCAGAATCTGGCAGCTTTTAGCAGGATTCTCTCGAAGCTGTTTGGCCCACTGGCAAAGGTTATGCTGCGTTTGACTGGGATGTCTTCCAAACTTCCATCCAGTCAGCGAGAATTTTCAGCCCAAGTGGTGATTTGGCTCCATTCTCACGGTAGCAGAAGGCTCCCTGCAAAGCCAGGGACTTGAGCAATTTGGAAAGTGATTCTGTCACAAGTCGAGAGAGCGTCTGCTCACCTGCTCGAGTAAATGGCATCCCTGATGCAACAGACCAGGACTGGAGACAGACAGACACCACAGCCAGCAGTGGGGTGCAAAGCACCAAGACCATAAGCCCCAATCCTGCCAGACCGAGTGGTATCACCCTTCCGGGTGGGAATACATAGTAGGCTGTTCTCTTCGATGGGGCCGAGTCACTAGTGAGAGACATGCTCGTGCTCATTGTAAATTAACCCAGGGTAAAGCCACCAGTGCAATCTCCAAATGCAGGCAAGGTAAACCACTAGAGATCATCATTTCAGCAGTACAGCTTGCCACATTTTCAAGGAAGGCTGATCTACACCGGTGCAAATAGCCAGTTTGTCTTTATACATTGGGGTTTGCACCAGTGCTGCTAATGGTGGACAAAATCTCTGGTGTAGACAAGGCCCAAGTCAGAGAGTGAAATGCTCCAAGGTATTAACACTTCCATTCATGCAGGGAATGCAGCAGAAGCCATACAGAGCCCTGAAGTCTCTTCATGCCTCAGTCATTTCAGCTCCTGCTAGGGGAGGATGTCTTATACAGATGTCTATATAAGAGGAGGCCATCAAGTTGATGAAATGCTGCCATGCTGTCTGTATATGGCAGGAGAGACTAGTGGCCTGAGCACAGCATTAGGATGCAGGAATTGCTGAGTTTGAAACCCAGGTCTGGCACTGAGGCTGTCTGCCACTTTGGGTATGCGTGGTTCTTTATTAATAATGTGCAGTTCTCCTGTGAGAGAGTAGTTGTGTGGTTTCATGTTTATTATCTCAGATAGTCACAGACTCATAGATTTAAAGTCATAAGAGGCCACTTTAGGGCCTCCAGCAGTGCACAAGCCATAGAGTTTCACTCAGCAATTCCCATCGTTCTGGACATTAATCTGCCTCGTGTGCTACATAAGAGAACGTCACAGAGAGTCCAGAAGACAGTTGAATTAAAGAAAGGAGATCTTCTAGAAAGACACCCAGTCTCTGGGTGGCTTCCAGAGTAAAGGGGCTCAGTTTCCAATTGAGGCAATGGAGTTTCTAACTGCCAGAGCCACTGACTCTCTCTGAAAGTCAAGCTGGGTTCCTCTGTAATGGAGATGCTATCATTGGCGTTTTATTTAACTATTCCATTCATGACACACAAGGTAAGAGAGAACCCAGCTCGCTCTTTCAGAGCTGGGCTGGCTCTGCGAGGCTAACTAGAGTGAAAGTGCACTGTATCCCATGTGGTTCCCATCCATTTGTCAGATTCACAGACTCCTCTCCAAAGACACGAGGGTAGAAAGTGGGAATGAATCTTTCCCTGAATTGCAATGCGGGAGTTTGGGTGTTAATGTGACTGGTTCGCCCCTGAGCTCTGCACCTCCACTTTCCTCTCTGCTGGGGATGCGGGTGTCTCAGCGACTTCCAAGCAGCTGTCCGACTGCCCTTCCTGAAGGATATCTGTAATCACCCACGCTGTGATTGTACCTCGTTAGCAGCCTGCTTGCATTGATTGGACTCAGTCATGATCTGTTCAACTGGGAATCCTTCCCTTCTCCATCCTCTGCCGTGGTATTCCCGCCCAGCATTTCCTCTTTATATCTTGATTCTTCCCTCTCCCCACTCCCTTCCACTGTGGTCCTCCTTTTGGTTCCAAAGTGTTTTAACAATCAGCTTGCATTCATTGCTGTAAATCTGCAGATAACATTGCATGGTGGTTTTGAGGGAATCTTAGCCTAGTTCTCAGCAGACAGCTGCTGTCCACATCACATAGACACCATCATTCACAACTACCAGTGCGTGACGTTGTTATCATTTTATTTTATATTTATTTAGAGCTGGTCAAAAGTTCTATATCAAAACCTCCCCCTGTTTTCTTGTTGGTTTTTGTTTGACTCAACAGAAATGTCAGGTTTTTGGTTTTACAATGAAAACCTGAGAATTTTTAAAGAAAAAACAGTTTTGCTTTCCTTCAGATTTTTCATGGGAAACAGTCATTTGCCCCCCAGCCCTGGTAGCATTATTGAATTTGTATCAAGTTACTTTTGAAAATACTCTGAATCTAAACTATGGCCCCTCAAGGTTAAGAACACCTTTAAACTCCATGAAGTTTGCCCATTTGTAATGTTTACATCTCGCTGCAGATTCTGCAGTGACCCCATTCCATGCATAGCAAGCTCTGAGGCAGGGGCAAGGTTTCCCTCGGGACAGAACATTCCCAGCCATGTTGAGTCAGCAGGTCCATGCCATTAGGTAGCTGGTTTATCAGTAAGAGCTGACTTCACAGCTTTTCAGCAGTGGGGTGAGGACTTATTTTTTGATTTTGCTGAAGCACTTAGCTGGTTGATCAAGGGCAGCATGGTCTATTCTTATTTCTTAGCTGTAATCTGGATTTTCCCCAGAGGCCAGCGATTACTAAACTTCATTAGGCAGGAAGGCTCAGGCTGAGTGTCTCTCTGCACCTCCCTGGCCTTCAGAAATGGGCTCAGGATCTCAAGTACTCAAGAGCCCCACAAACACAATTTGATTTACCCTGGCAACCCCCCTGGGCTGCAGGGCAGTGCTTCCACTGCCATTTTACCACTGGGGAGCCAAAGCACAAGCAGCTTACGTGAGTCCCCAAGGTCACACAGGAAGTCTGTGACGCAGCTGTGAACTTAACTCCGATCTCCTGAATCCTTGTCCGGTGCTTTAACCACAAGACCCTCCTTCTGTAAGTCTGGTAGTCTGCCTCTAGCAGTTATTAATATTGGATGGATGCTCCCACAATGCACTTGGCCAAGGATGTAATATATCGAATGCCCCCTTATGCCTAGAAGCTTGTGACTGGATTGCTCCATCTAAGTGTGCAGGGTGTGTAACTCTTAACTAGGAATGTTCTATGCTATTGGTCATGATGGTTTGCAGCCCTCTTTAAAACCAGAGGCATTTCATTTTCATTGCAAATCCTGCAGCAAAGTATTTAGGGGTATTTGTTCTTGATTTGTTCTAGATTGACCTGCCAGTTAGTTCCCTGAGTGAGCCCTTTGTGCCCTGAATTTTAGTTTACTTTTAGATAAAACGAACAAGCCAACCCTTTCAGCCTTGGTCTCAGCTGGGTCACCCAATGGCCAGTCAGTAATGTCCCACTGATCCAGTCCCTTCTGTGTAGGATAGAGCAACAAAAGCCTGATGCAGATTTACCCGGGGAAAACTGTCACCTCTTCCTTTTCTGCACAATATTGCATTTCTCCCTACAGAAAGCTGCCTGGGAAAATATCACCAAAGAAAGGCCCATTGGGTTTGATTATATTTTTTTTGCAGTCAGTCCGAGAGGCAACTTGGAATGATCCAAGGGCCATTGACTTATAAAGCATTGGCTTTACGTTCGGAATTTCTGACCAGCATGATCCTGCAGTTTGGCAGCATCTCGAAGTATTTTGTGCACAGAGGCACCTGATTGCAAGGAGGAGGCTGTGGTGCTGCACAAGGCGGGGCGTTCCAGCCTTTTGCAGGGACTATTTATCTTTGGAAAAACAGAAGAATATTTTGTATCTTTGACAAAGCAGCACTTTACGGGCGCTTGACACTTTATTAACTAATCTCTGGTACTTGAGTAATTTATTATGTTTAAGCTGGTGCCATCGAGTCTCTCAGCAGTGCCCATGTGCGCCAGGAAATAAATTAAAGACTGTCTAGAGATACTTGGCTCATTGCTGTGATTGCTGGGCTGGCATGATGGAGGGCGAAGGTTCTCTCCTCCTGCAAATTGGAAATTAGGAATTAATAAGACAGCAGGCCAAAGAGCCCTGCAAGCGGCATTTGGGTGAGAGGAATGGGGAGCAGGGACTGGCTACATACTAGTCTTTCTGCCTTAACACTTCCCGTTGGGGTAACGCAGGTGCCAAGAGAAAAGCAGCGCTGGGATGGGCCTATTCCCTACTGCAATGTCTAAGGATATTTATCCTGCAACCACAGGGTATGGTTGCAGCTTTCAGACATACATAGCTCGCCTTAATCTAGCTAAATGGTTCACCGGAGCAGTGAAGCTGCGGTAGCATGTGTATAAGCCCACACCAAGCTCTGGTTAACGCTTTGGGCAGCTAGCTCACGCTGAAGCCTGCGCTGCAGCTTCGCTGCTCCAGTACGGGAGCTGGCTTCAAGCTCGCTCAGGTTTGTGTGTATGAGCTGTAATCACACCCCATGAGTGCAGTGCAGACGTGCCCTAAGTCTTGGTACGCTGGGGAGGTTCCAGAAGAGTGGAAGCTAGCTCAGCTTATGCCAATATTTAAAAAGAGTAAAAAGGACTACCCAGTAGGGTATAGGCCTGTCATTCGGACTATCATCTGGATGTTGATCCTAAGCAAATATAATGGAATGGCTGATATGGGATTCGATTCATAAAGAATTAAAGGATGGTAATACAATTAATGCCAATCAACATGGCTTTATGGAATATAGATCCTGTCAAATGACTGTGATACTTTTTGGATGAGGTTATGGGTTTGGTTGATAAAGGTAACAGTGTTGACATAATATACTTTTGTAAGGCAAGTGATACCACTCAACATTTTGATCGAAAAACCTATGACAATACAAATTCAACGTGTCACCTTAAATAGATTAAAAACTGGCTAACTGATGGGTCTCAAAACATAATTGTAAATGAGGAATCATCATCTAGTGTGCGTTTTTCTAGAGGGGTCCCTGTGGGATCGGTTCTTGGTCCTAGACCTTTTAACATTTTTATCAATGACCTGCAAGAAAATATAAAATCATCCCTGCTAACAATTAGAGATGACACAAAGATTGTGGGAGAGTGGTAACTAGTGAAGAGGACAGTCACTGCTATAAACCCATCTGGATGGCTTGGTAAGCTGGGAACAAGCAAACAATATGTGTTTTAATAGGGCCAAATATAAAGTTAAACATCTAGGAACCAAGACTGTCGGCCATACTTACAGGGTGGGGAACTCTATCCTGGGAAGCAGGGACTCTGAAAAAGAATGGGGGAGGGGAGCTGAACATGAACTCCCAGTGTGATGCTGAGGCTAGAAGCGCTAATGTGATTGTTTCAGAGTAACAGCCGTGTTAGTCTGTAGTCTCAAATAAATTGGTTAGTCTCTAAGGTGCCACAAGTCCTCCTTTTCTTAATGTGATTGTGACACGCTACGTCAGGCATTTGATGTCTGTTGGAGGCCCTGCTGCCCTGGTGTACCCTGCACCCTCCTTCCTACACACACAGGAGCTCCTGGTCGCTCCCTTCTGCTTAGGGTGACCAGATGTCCTGATTTTATAGGGACCGTCCTGATATTCAGGGCTTTTTCTTATATAGGCGCCTACTACCCTCCACCCCCTGTCCCGATTTTTCACATTTGCTTTCTGGTCACCCTGCTTCTGCTCACTGCTGTTTATTCCTATTCTCACTCACTTCTAATGTCAATTCCAGCTCTTTCCCAGGATATCTTTGACCATTAACGTAAAATGTCTATAAGCGCCAGATTCTTTCCTGCAGTCTAGCTCCACTGTTCCACTGCGGCAGCAAAAAGAGGCCTGGACCTGGTCAGCTGAGAACTCTCTCAGCATGGGGGAGTTCTCAGCTGATGCATGGCTGGTTATAGACCATGCCTCTCTGCCTCAGCATAGAGAGTAGGGAAGTTGTGTGGTCTGAGCCCACTGCTCTCCAGCAATCCCCAACTGACTGCCAGTTCCTTGGGAACTGTTGCCAGTGGGCATAAATTAGAGCAGTCCATAGGCTGCTCTAGCCTATGCCAATGCTGGAGCAGATCAGCCCAGAGAATCACTGGCTCCCTGACATCCCTCAGACTTCTCTTGTGTCAAGCACATCTTGGTGCTGGAGGGAACATAGGCCAATATTTCTTGAAAAGCAGCACAGGCTCAGAGCCTGTTTCATTTGTATGAGAAGCAGAGAAAGTGGCAAGAAAACTATGTCAATTCTCCCAATCCCCGTCTTTTACTGTGAAGAACCGGACAGGTCAGGGATGCTAAGAAGGAGCTTAAAGTTTTAGCAGTAACCACTGAGTATCCAGCTTTTCTCCAGAACTGCTGAGGTGCCACTACAGAGCCAATTTTAGTAGCTGGATTATTTTTTTATTGCAGGGTGGTGGGTGCAGGGTTAATTTTAATTGGATCTTTCAAGCCTCGGTGGCCTGCCGTCTGTCCCGCCTCCAGGACGAGAGCATGTTTAGAGGTATTTCATCAAAATAATCTCCCAAACCATCTAATTCAGGGGCCTTAAACTTCAGCTTTCATTTTCTCTTCACCTCTGATCCATAAAAGACTAAAGTCCGGGGAGGTAGGAAATCAATACACTGAAATCTATCTACAAAAGGAGAGCAGAGACGAAGGGGAAAAAAGCCAGCAGACCCCGGACTGGCAGAGGGATGCTATCCTGAAAATCCCTGCTGCCTGGAATTGCTCCTCGCCTTGTTTACCAACATCTCTGAGCACCTACTTAGCTTCCATTCATGTGCCGGGGCTGATGCTTCATCCTTACCAGGAGGATGCTGATTTTTGCGGCTATTCTGTAGTGAGAGCTATGGCTCAGTGCTGCAGCGGGCCAAGCCCTTCTTCAGTTCGTGACTCGTTAGCAGGCTCATCCCGATTTTCGTTTGGATGCGAAGGGTGGCACTGGGCCCCCAGTCTGATAGGCACCCCAGAATTGCCTCTTCTCAGAACTGCACGGGAGTGGGACCTTGCAGAGCTGGAAAGATGGTCTCATGATTAAGGCACTTGGAGTGGGGCTCAGGGTTGAAATCCTAGCCCTGCTGTAGGTTCTGGGCAAATCATTCCTTCCTTCGGTGCCTCTGCTCCCAGTCTGTGCAAAAGGGATAATGTTATTTTTCTCTCCTCCTTTTCTGGCTTCGATTGGAAGCAACTTGGGTGCCAGGGCTGTTTATTACAGTGCGTCTGTACAGTGCCTAGCGCAGCGAGGCCCTGATCTCAGTCATGGGCATTAATTCGATGCTGCAACCCTTGCTAACGGGGCATCGCAGGACCAAGGTGTGCACGATGGGGTGGGGGAGGGAGCTGCCAAGATAATTAAGTTTCAAGCATTTTTGACAACAACAACAAAATCTTAAACTGTCACATCTATTACAGTCGCCATGGCAACTCAAAATTACTCACTTTGTTTGGGGTTAAAAAAAAGGCCGTGCGTTCAGGAATCTTTCTGTTTCTGTGCAAGCTAGTGGCAGGCTGGGGTGGCTGTTTTCCTCCTCAGTGAGCCTCGGTGGCTCAAACGCATGGGCAGACTCAAAGGGTAATTAAAACATTTATCATTTAACGAGTGACAACAATCGAAACTTTAATTACTCAGCTTGAGTCTGGCGCCCCCTCCTTTGCCAAACTGGAGGTGGGGCATGGGAAGGGGGGCAGGGGAAACAGAGGGTGAAACCTGATTGTGTTCATTAAGCAACACACCAACTTGGCACAGTAATAATAATTAAATTAATTATAAAAGCAATCTGCTTTTGAAAATTTGATTTGACGGCTTATGAGCTGCCTCACTGATCCAACAGCAAGGGCTTAAAATAGGTAGGATGCAAACCCACCCAGAAGAGTATCAGCTAATTTTAATGAGATGCCGGGACTGGTAAACAAAAGACCACAACACACACTCCTTGTACTTGACTTCAGCCTGCGGGGAGGAAGAAGATGCTAAGCAGAGGAAGGAAGCAAAGGCCTGACTGAGAAAGAGGCCTCAGCCTTGCAGATCCTGGATTAAGGAGTGAGGTGTAGACAGAAGAGACAAACCTTCCCTTTTGAAAATGTGCAGTCTCTCCTTTCATTCATTAACACCTGCCTGTATAGGTGAGATAGAGAGGCAGTGTCGCCTCATGGATAGAGAACTGACCTGGGGTTTAGGAGACATGAGTCCCAGCTCTGCTACTAATTTGCCATGGTTTTGTCTTCCCTGCAAAAAAGGACAAGCAAACTTGATGTATAGTCTTAGGGGAGACAAGACACAGGTCATTTTTAACCTCAGTGCAGCTAGTTTAGTTAAGCCCCAGGTTTGAGGAGGAGCATAGGGTTGAGCTCAGCTCGGTACATGGGAATGAAAATGACTATGTTTTGTCTTGACAAAGGTTTTACACAGGGATAGATATCAGTGGAATGCAGTGAAGGGCTAGCCTCTGTGACCTGGGGCAAGTCACTTCCCTGCTTCTTCCCTGATGTCTTGTCTGCTTAGATTATGAGATCTCTGGGGCAGCTCGACCCATGTGTTTGTGCAGCCCTGAGAACAACCAGGTACCAATCTCAACTGGATTGTCCAGGCACAGCTGTGATACTAATAATTAAGAATGAGAGGTGATCAAAGCCACACACTCAAATGAAACACCTGTGTGCACAGGTGCTAATGCTTCCAAACACCACATCCAGGCACTGGCACATGCAAAAAGAGTCCAGACAGGGGCTTCTTTGAAAATCACTCCTTTCTTTTATAGTACACAGATGGGATGACATACAGAATAAGGTCAGTTCCCCCCTTAAACCTTGTTCTGAGGATGGAATTGGATCATAGGCCTTGCGCTGGCTCTCTGCACTGGAGTGAATTCCATCCACGGTGTATGGAGAAGAAGGATCCCTTGGGATGGTGGGAGGAATACCTATGCATCAAAACATTGGGTTAACCTAGTAAACCCTCTTCTACCTCCCAGCTGGCAACTAACAGCAGAGAGTTAGGCCTTATGGAGACAGTAGGTCCCAATATAAAGATGTCCAAAATCCATGGGCCAGGAATACAGATAGTTACTGCCCACTCATCACTCACCCACCACCGTCAGATGGTCCCGGGCTCTGTTATGCTGCATGTAGGTGATGCGTGAGCTTTTCCTCTCAGGGAAAGAAGGGCCTGGTGCTATAAGATTTTTTTGTTGTTGATTTCCCTCACGGTGAGAGCAGCCATGTCCGCTCTGGTGCCGTGGCACACCTCGCACTGCCTGGGCATGTTGGGATTTCATTTCACAACATCTCAGGCTACCAGAACAATCTCATCACCTCCGTTTTTCACACCTTTGTTCTTTCATGTGTGTTTGTGTCAGAGAGAGAGGGAGAGAAAGGCTTCATCTTCTCTCCCTCCTCCTCCCCCCAACCCCAAATGCTTCCATCTCAGAGTGAAAAAAGGAAACATTCAAAAGCGGGAACTGGATCCAGCCATCAGCTCTGCAGTGGGTGCCACTGAGTGACAAGGGCTGCAGGTTCCTAGTTCTTGTGCTGATGCTGTTTTTCCCAGGGGAGCTGTCCAGCACAGGGACCTCCTGAAGGACAGCCGTGCTACTTCAGTGCTGTACAGGATCTGCGCATATACAAGAAATGGAGAGGACAGGCCCAGCACCTTCCCCTCAATGCAGCGAGCACACTTGGAAAGCCCTAGAGAAGCAGCAGAAATAGCAGGCACTAAAGAATCTGCAGGGGTCCAGGTGCAGGAACTGAGTTTTACAGTGTCTTTAGGCATGCAGTGAAAACGAATCCCAACACTAGTTGTGTGTGTTTGTGTGTGTGCATGCATGCATGTGCACACACTCGCTAGTCACACCAGAACACAGACATGGACACACACACACACAAATTCCAACTCCGCATGAGGTACAGAGGAAATCAATATCATACGCTATAAGATCTGCACAGGGTGATTTCTAGTGCAGGTGAGATTAGTTTGGTTCCTGCTAGCTTAGCCAGTGAGAGCAGCTGCCTCTGAACCATGACCAAGGGCCCTCGCCTGGGTTTTAATGGGAGCAGCAGTTTGCTGGTGGGGGTGGGTAGGAGGGCAGAGCAGTGGCTCTGATAGCGGGGGGCCTGTTTGCAGTGTTCAAGCTGCTGATGGTGCCCCTGACTTTTAGAATAAACCCAATGCTTTGATGGGTTGAGAGCCTGGGCCTGAATCCCTTAGACATATTGGGCTCCATAGCTCTGTCTTTGGTCCTTGGTGCTCTCTGGGCAGGGAGTGGAGTGAGAAAGGGGGGAGCCATCACATGTATTTTAATTCATTTCCTCTATTAATCCCAAGAACAATAACTAGCCTCAGGCCCCTCCCCAGGCCAGCTGATTGTGAGGATAATTAATCCCCAAGAAGCATCCTGGCTCTCTGGCCTTGTTGCTGTTCAGGTCCCTGCAGGTTTCTCACAATCCGGTAGGGCCTCTCTGTGTGTTCAAACATTCTGGTTAAACAAGGCTCTGAGCACCAGCCAGTGTGTGCCAGGCTCTCATGCTGTCCTATCGGATACACTCAGGCCAATGCAAACTGTCCTACGCAGAAGCTGCTAACAATGACTGTTGCCTGCAGGGATCTTTGTATTTTTTTCATAAAGGGTGCACCACTACTTCTGAGTTACAGAAACAATTCGCTCTCTAAACATGCCACACCTCTCTTCTCTTTGGATCCCCGAGAGCTGGTTAACATTTTGTCATTGAAACTTTTTTTGAGGGGTGGGGGGAGACAAAAAAGGCTTTTGGACCAAAACAAAAATGTTTATTTTGGTCCAAATTTTTCAATTTTTTTTACTATCAAAACCAAAACATGTCCAATTTTTCTCCTCTCTTCCCTCTCTATTCCAGGGGAAAGGAGCAAGGAAGGGAGAGGAGGGGAAGGACTAAAGGTAGAGAAAGGCAAAAAAGATTTTTTCCCAATTTTGATTCAATCAGAAAACTGAACAATTGCATAAAAATGAAAAAAAAATTGTGCATTTTGTTTTACATGTTTTGTGGAAAATGTCTAGCATATTTTGATCCACTAAAGATCTTCCACACCCCACAGGCTCACTGTTTTTCACTGCATTAAGCACAAGTTGTTGTTACGATTACTATTATTTTTCTCAGTGGAGCGTCTGGAGGCCAGACATGCTGAGATCAGGTCTCAAAGTGCCAGGTGCTGCACAATAAAAAAATATCCTTGCCCTGAAGCGCTTCCAGGGGTGGGGTGCCTGGGAATCTGGAGGGAGCACTGAGGAAAGTGAATGCGCTCTCATGCCAGCACTGATTACGCTCTGGGTTGCCCTCGCTTCTCTGCAGAAAGGCACAAGATTGTTTCTGAATCACTCTGGGGATGTTCCCTGCATTGCCACTCTGCAGCGTGGGAATCTGTTTCCCACAAGCACCAGAGAAAAGCACAACTTCTGTTTTTTCCTTATTGAAAAGCAAGCTCAACGTGTTTGTATGAAAAGTCTATTTTTATCCCTTATTAGTGCTGGAGGTGACCCACCTTGATTATCATGCGCATTATAAAGAGGGGTTTCAAAGGGGGATGGGCTGTTGCCAGCAGGAGAGTGAGTTTGTATGTGTGTGGGGGGGGGGGAGGGAAGGGTGAGAAAACCTGGATTTGTGCTGGAAATGGCTCTACTTGATGATCACTTTAGATAAGCTGTTGCCAGCGGGGGAGTGGGGTGGGAGGAAGTTTTGTTTCATGGTCTCTGTGTGTATATAATGTCTTCTGCAGTTTCCACGATATGCTATGCATCCGATGAAGTGAGCTGTAGCTCACGAAAGCTCATGCTCAAATAAACTGGTTAGTCTCTAAGGTGCCACAAGTACTCCTTTTCTTTTTACGAATACAGACTAACACGGCTGTTACTCTGAAACCTGTGTTGTTTCCGTTAGCTGCATTCCCTTCCCTCAGTTTCACTCCTTGACCGTTATCTTTTCTGCTGGCTGCAGTTTTTAGCTGACCTGGGGGGGCTGATCCTTTCATTTTCCCAGCTGTGACCTCTCTTCTTCGTAAGTACATGCAAATCCTATCTGTCTGTCTCCTGGGAAGCCTGCCTGACCTCTCACCTGCTGGATAGCTGCAGCCCGTGGAGTGTATTCTGCAGACAAGCCATTGTCTTCCCAGCACTGGAACTTTCTCAGGGCAGTGAGGGCACCATGCTGTGCAATTGTTACTCCCTTTTCTCAGTCACGCACACACAAAACACCCACCCACACAACACTTATGATGCACTAAGTGTGAAATTCACTCCAAAGCAGAGGAGCCAGAACAGGTTTACGCACCCCTCAAGCCCTGCTGAAACCCTAAACATAGGGCTTAAGTGGGGCCTAGGTCTTGTACTGAACAGATGTTTGGGGACTGGCTGTTCTTCATGGGATGGCTCTTATTTTCACCCCAACAAGGCAAGTTGTGAATTAACAGGGCAGTATTTGCTATTCGTAATCTGCTCTTCAGATTTCCTTATTCTTAATTCTCATCTGGCGGTGAAAGGAGCCACAGTCTTTCAATCAAGATGCAGATATAAGGCCATGTGACTTAAGTGACCAATGACATATCAGGAATAATAACTAATGAATAGGCTGAAACTTGTTTGCATAAACAGTCCGAACCTCCGTGAATAAGGAAGAAAAGGCCTCATCCAAAGTTAACCGAATGAAATGGAATGTTGCCCATTGAGTTCAGTGGGCTTTATGTGAGCCCCAAAGTCTATAGAAACCAGGTTTGACTATTGAAAGCGAGAAAGGGTTAGAGTCGTTATATGAATTATTCACAACAAACAATTGTCTGGCTCTACCTATAAATGCTATTTTCCTTGCTGTCACTGCTCCCGTGCTCTGAGTCTCCCGAAACTTCTGACTCCTGAAAGTTGTGACTGGAGAAAGGGGGCTGGTTCACATGATAATTGCCCTGTTCTGTTCTTTCTCTCTGAAGCGTCTGGCACTGGCCATTGTCAGAAGACAGGATTCTGGGCTAGATGGACCACTGGTCTGACCCAGTATGGCTGTTCTTAGGTTTCTTTCTTCTTTCTAGAATTGGTCAGAAAATGCTTTATATTTCATTTAAACTTATGATTTTTTTATTGACCCCCCCAAAGCAATTCAGCTTAAATCTATCAAAATATGGAAAAATTTGGCCCAAAAGTACCAATAAAAATAACCAAAAATTGGCTGAATATTATAAAAAAAAGTCTGAAAATATTTGAAGGAACGCAGACCCTTTCCAACAACATTTTTCTTTCCTTGAAAATGCAATTTTCTATCAAAAAAAAGTTTCAGCTGAAATGTTTGAGCAACTCCACTGCTGTGGCCATGGATGAAATGCCCCGTTCTCCTTTCATCAGTGTGTTTTCCTTATCCCCAGCCAAAATGTCCATCACACCATCTGATTTTGATTATAAAATTTTTGCAAGGATGTTTTTGCAGACAGGCAGATGGGTGAGTACAGGTAGCACCTCCCAGAACATGCACATTAAGTGAGAAGCTGTCATTTCCCCCCCATTGCCCTCTTACACTGGCATTCCATTTCCATTTAAGGGGGGGGGATTGCAGCTGAAATCTTTGATAATTATCTGAGGCATTGTTCCCAAATTGCCTCTGATTGCCACGCTGGAGCCGCTGGGGCTGCATTTTTATAACCTGCTGGGTTGTATTTTGCTATTTTTAATATTTTTTTATGATGGAGATTGCTTATTGCCATGCAAAGTAGGTCAGAACCTTAGTGAAGAGCTTTTCATATACTCTGCTTTTTGAAGCTGTGAAGTGCTATGATCCTTTTGTCTCCTCTTTCTTTCCCCCGCCCCACTCCTTTCTCCAAAAGCACACTGACATCCAACTACTTTAAACCACTGGGTTTGAACAGCAAATTATAAGTTAAATTATAAATAATGCCCAGCTTTCCGGGGCTCTGCCTGTTACGCCAGACTTGGAGAGACTCACCCAGTCTGTCTCGCAGCCAGGCCAATGCAGTCATTATGACTACAGGGTGCCTGGCCGCATTGATCGGCTTGAAAAATGCATGAGTTTGCGCCCTTGTCAAGCAGCATCTGAAGCAGCGGTTTCAACAAAACTGAGCCAGAACTGAGCGATGACTGCAGTCTGGGTAGCCGTGATATCCCTGACTTGGGGGAGGGAGGGTGCAGCTAGCTCAGCAGAACACAGTTACATTATATCCAGGGTGCAAAGAGGTCTCCCACAGCTCCTCCAGCTGGGGTCTGGGAACAACCTCGGGACTGCGAAGGGACGAGATCTCCTTTGATGGGGATGTAAACAAGCTCTTATTAGGCGGTCAGGTGCACAGGCAATCAGACCATGCTGATGAGCATAGAATAGAGAGCACATATTATAATAGACAGGGAAAGAATATATGGCAGTCGATAAGGAGAGAGAGAGAGAGAGAGAGAGAAAGCTTATATGATGCTGAATAGATATTTTGATCCTGTGGTATTTATGGTGATAGATAGATCACTAGTATCCTACTGTGCTGCTATAGATATAATTGTATGATACCAACATTGTTTTTCTGTTTTAATTTCATAATTTTATCAAGAAAAAAAGCATATCAGATGCTTCATTTCAGGAATTCTGCGCCTGGTTAATAACACGTAGCTTCAATTTTGGAGAGCATCTTTCTCCCCAAGGGACCTTACGCTATTTCGCTCATCACAAGAGTGCAGCTGACTCTGGGCTGGAACATGGAAGCTTTGAAGAGAAATGCTAGCTTGGAACAAGAAGAGGAAGAAGAATACTGGATCTAATTGAAACTCTAGGCATAGTTTTGGGAAGACAATGTAATTACTTATAATTTGGCTAATTGACGCCTGTCCTTGTATAAGGATCCCCATCACGGGGAATAAAACCTGGAATCTTCAGTGCCAATAGCCAGGGATTTCCCAGCTGAGGTAAAGGAGTAAAATCATCAGGTGGCAGCAGTAGCAGGCTGTTATCTTCTATACTGCTCAGTCAGTAGAGGAGGGTGTGACAGGTTTAGCTATCATCATGCACTTACAAGTGCCATAGGATCTTCCATCACCACAGCAGGTCAGGGCTTCCCCTGAAAGCGGGATGTTTAAAATGAGGGTATCTCCTGAGTGCAGGTCTGAATAGATGTGACAGAGATCGCATTGCCGCAGCATCTCCTGTGAGCATTTTCAGAAAGGAGCAGACAGTCTCCAACTGCCTTTGCTCACATTCAAACCAAGGAGTCTGAAAATTGCCGTCTAAGCCAGTGGTTCTCAACCAGGGGCCCAGGACCCCCTGGGGGGCAATGAGCAGGCTTCAGGGGGTCCGCAAAGGAGGGCCAGCGTTAGACTTGCTAGGGTCCAAGGCAGAAAGCTGAAGCCCAACCGCATGGGGCTGAAGCCCGGGGCCCTGAGCCCCACCCCTTTGGGGCTGAAGCTGAAGCCTGAGCAAAAGTGTCTTCGTGGGGGCCCCTGTGGCGTGGGGCCCCAAGCAATTGCCCTGCTTGCGACCCCCTAACGCCGGCCCGGGCTTTTATATGCAGAAAATCAGATGTTGTGGCACAGGTGGGACGGGGAGTTTTTATAGCATGTTGGGAGGGACAGGGGAGGCTCAGAAAGAAAAAAGTTGAGACCCCCTGGTCTAAGCCATTTCTATGGCTCTTCCCTTGCTGCACCCATGGATTTCCGGGCAGGTGTAACGTATGGAGGGGAGCTTATCTGAGAGTACAGAAGGCTTGAGGGTACAGAAGGCAGCGTGTAACCCATCAGTTAGCATCAAAGCAAAGAAGCCACATTTCAGCTCAGTAATTTTTAATAATTTATGATTTTCACTTGGTTTCCAGAGTGTTATTACTGTGCTTAATATCATTTACAAATTACACATGATCCCATCAATTCTAGGAAAGTGAGGGAATGTCTGGGCGATGCTAAAAAATCAAACTTTATAGCGTAAACGGGAATTTATGGCCTTGGGCTGGCTGGCTCAGCAGTGAGGTATACAAGTTACCCACACATCGTTATTACGAGCTACATGACAGGAGGCCCCAGCTGAGATCAGGGCCCCATTGTGCTAGGTGCTATACAAACCCATATTAAGAGACAGCCCCTGTCCCAGAGAGCTTATGTTCTAAATAGCCAAGTCAGACAAAGGATGGGAGGGGAAGTGACTGGCCCAAGGTCACCCAACAGGTCAGTGGCAGAACCAGGAATAGAATCCAGGTCTCCCATCTTATCTGCTAGATCACAATGCAGCTCTAATTATGCTAATTGTCAAAGATACAGTTGTACACCCATTCCTAACAGTAAGGCTGTGATACTGCCTAATAAAACAAATCAGGCTGATACTATGCATAGTGGCCTCTATCCTCAGCTGCACTGCATTGCATTGCCAGAGCAAAGCATCCATAAATCCAGCATGCCTACCGAAGGGATGATTGCCTCTGTGTATGTCAATGCATCACCATTCCCCTCTCCCTCACCAGTGTATGGAGTGTGATGCAGGGAAAGGGGTTGAGGCCTGATTGTCCCTGTGCCTTGGAGATCCCCAGTTGGGGACCAGCCCTGCATAAAACAGCCCCAGAATCAGGGAAGTGCAAAAGGGGGCCCCAAGCTGACCTGGTGCACTCCCTGTCCTTGGCTGCACCATGCTGTCCTCAGCAGCAGCTGGGGATCAGGACCAGTCTCTGCAGTGTGTAGGTGAGGGATGGATTCCATTGCCTGGGGCCATGTAGTAGAGTCAAGAATGGACCCGAGGAGAATCAGCTTTCAGTGCCCTGCTCTAACCACCAGACAAGCCAATTTTGAGATGCATCACTGAAGCTGAGTTTTGAGGCATTAATTATGGTATAGGCCCCTCTGAAATGGGCTGACTTGTGCCCTTCATTGAATATGGGGAGCCACCTGAGTGACTCAGCAGTGGGACAAGTGGTGGCATGGGAGCTGAGGGGTGAAGCCACTGGGTTCTGCCAGCTAAACTTCTGTAGGCTGCAGGCCTGCAAAACACACACACTGGCTTCAGTGGGCGCAGGATCCTGCCCTCTCTATGTGTCCACTTGCCCCAACTTGCAGGTTTAGCAGCTAATTTCTGATCCACCCTTCTGCCCATCTGTACAGCGCCCATGGTGCTCTGTGAGGTGGCATGGTCTCTGTGTGAAGGGGTTGGGCAGAGCTTTCAGTGTAAAGGCAGGGACCCAGGGCCACTTTCTTTTCTCACTTGTTGGTCTGACGTTGGCAGCAGCCGGTGCCAGTTCAGTGACATTTCCTTCGGGGGCTTTGCCTGCTGATCGCCCTAATAGACAAGAACAAAAGCTCTTTCATTGCAAATGTTTCCACCGTTTGCCGAGCTGGGAGGCTGGGTCCCTCCAACCCAGATTTGATTTTTTTAATTGTTTTTGTTTTGTTTTGTCATTTCTGAAAGAAAGAGAAAAAAAACCCTTTCCCATTCTCCTCCTCCTCCTCCTCCTCCTCATTAACTCTGCATCCCAGGCGAGCTCGGGATTGTGAAATTTCTTTTGTGTTACTGGTGTCATAATAATCTTCACCATAGCAACACAGTATGGTTTCACAGGCACCAGGACTGGCAAGGGACTGCCAAGATTCCTACAGGAAGGGAAAAATCCACAGGCAGGAGGAGATGGGGCTGGCACAGAGCATGGGGAAGGTACCTGAAATGCACCTTGAAGGAATTCTTTAATGGGAATTCTTAAATGGTGTTCGTTTATCTTGTCACATTTTCTTTGGGCTGTGGGTGAGGCATCTGCAGAGGCCTGGAGAGGTAGGGAGCAGTGAGTGAGTTGATGCCTGCAGCAGATTGTGGGGGGACCAGCTTACTAAATATCCTCGGAGCTGCTGAATACCTGGGCGCTTGGGTTTGTTTATTTTTTCCCAGCAGAAGATAAAAATGACCCTTAAAGGGAAGGTTTGAATTCCTGCTCCAGCTGGGTCGCGTGCTGCCTGCAATTCCTGGGCAGAGTCTGGGGGCTTGCAGGGACAGTATGTAGTGAGGGAAGGCTTGGTATCTGGGTTTGCATGAGCATTCCCCACCTTAGGGTCTAAGATTGTGCTTTGGAATGCTCTGACTCCCTGGCACCACAAGTTCCAGGCCTATGCAAAGGAGGACTTCTGCCTCAACAGATTGTGAGCAATTTGGGTTAAGGACCATCTTTCTGTTCTGTGTATGTACAATACCTCGCACACTGGGGTCCTGGGCCATGGCAGAAACCTGCATTGCAAGACTATGTCCACCATGGAAACCAAGAAGGGGGCCATTCATATCATGAAATGGGGAGTGTGTGTGCACACATGCGTGTATGTGTGAGCATTCTTAGCTGGCCTAAAGATGCTCATATTCACCATGTTAGGTTCCCACCTTCTCTCTCCCTTCCAAGCCACACTGATATCTCATTTCAGGTGGGAGGGACCCTGCTGTGCTTTTCACCTAGAGATTATGTTGGGGAAGGGATGCAAATGGTCATCAGTGCAGCTTCCTATGGCATTCCTTAATTATCCTTCTCACCAGGTTCAGACGCAAGCAAGTCTCTGCAGAGAAAACAGTCCTTTGTTATCTAATAACTTACAGAGAGCTGTGATTTGCATACAGCACAAGGAACAGAGAGAACCCAAGAAAAATGCCTCCCTCTGAACATCAGAGAAACATTTGATTGAAAAAACTCACCCTGGACAACTTCCCTGCTTAGAGTTTTCTAATAGTATCTGGGACAAGTGGGACTTGCAATTCTTTTCTTCTTAAAGGAACCGCTCTCACCAGAGTCTTTCAACCAAGCTGTGTCCCTCTGTCCTGTAAAAATGACATTTATATATTGTCTTTCATGCCAAAGTACCTAGATACTATGGTGATGTATTCTATGAAAGATCTACGGTAGATAAATAGGTGTCTGTGATGTGATATATATACACATACACACACACATGTATATTAGAGCTGGTCAAAATTGGAATTTCTGGCCAACAGCTCATTCCAATATTTCAACATTTGTTTTCATCCCACATCAAGACAAAAAATTGAAAGAGCAACATTTTCTGTGGAATGGAAAGTTCCAAAAAACTTTGTTTTGGAAATGTCAAAATATTTCATTTTCGATTGGTTCAACACTGAAGAACCTCAAGCCCCCTTTCTTCTCTACGGGCCGGGTTCCCTGGTTGGACTTAATCTTCCATGATGCACCATAGTCATGGAACTCCCAGGATGCACCCTGGTGGTTTAACCAGAGGGCAGAATATGGTGTGTCATGGGAGATATAATTTGGCTGCCAAGAAAAAACAGGTATAGCTATATATCTAAAATACACACACAGAGAAAAATTAACAAACTGCTATGCAAAACATACACTTCACCCACCACAGAAATGCAGCCATCTCTGGTGTGAGATATGGTGGCTGGTTAGCAGTACACAACAACACTACACAATAGAGTAGGACAGCAAGTCAAAAATAACCCAATTTCAAATTGAAAGCATAGATGGGGCATGTGGCCAGGCAGAATGCAACTAGCTGAACTGGTCAGAGAATTTAAAAGGATGTGTACCCAATGCCATCTATCTATGAAATGTCAGACCTGCTTGAATGTTGTGAGAAAGAGATTCCTGAGGCCTGATTCCGTGTGAGATTCATGGCTAAGACTCATTACAATGTCCACGTGAGCAGCCACTGATAGTCCTTCAACAAAAATGCTACCTGCCTTGAGAAACAGATTTTCACCTCTGCAGTCCCCTGACATGGTTGTTCCATCTCTCTTCACTCTCCCCCTCTTCTCCATCCCTCCTAGCAATTGCCTGCTTGTACAACATGGTTTCCATCCCCTCTCAGGTGAATTTTCAAGGAGCTTGTGTACAATTGCATCGTTATGTCCAGAAGACCCTGTTCTGGGAAAGCCATTAAGTCTAGCGGTTGTGAGGGGAAATGCAGGGATATGGCTGAAATCAGTTGGTTCAGAATGGTGCATAAGTGGTTAGCTGAAGCTGGAATGAACTAGATTGGATATTAAGTGGAAATGTTTTGATATGGGTAAATATACATTGGCTGCAGTCAATACACAGAATATATTACTGGAGTCCATGGAAAGGTACAGTGTTATCTGCAAACAGATTATTTTTAAGTGGAAAGACAGTGGCAGATGCTTAAATGCATTGACGTGTTGAAAATGTACAGATTTGGATACAAATGCAATAGAGTGCTATCAGTTAGGGGCCTCAGCCCATCTGTGTAGAGTAGCTATTGATTTTAGTTGATATGTATTGATTCCAAGAAAACTACTCTGCTTTGAAAATGAACTTCCAGTAATTTCAGGGAAAATACAATTTGCTGTCTCCATTGCAGGGCTGCCTTGTTTTGTTAAACATGCCTTGTGTGTTTGAAATACAGAAGCAAAGCCAAACAAATACCTCAGAGGAAAATAAAATGCATTGATTCTCAGAATGGGAATAATGGCCTCCGTTAAAAGCTTTTGGAGCCGCTAACATACATTGCTTTGAATAAGGATCTCTCTCCGGCCCTCTCCTCCCACACCTACTACAACTAAAATTGTTTGAATTGGGAGGTTTGGAACTAAAATGCAAAACATTTCTGCACAGGCATCAATGTTGTATCATGCTGTTTAAATGCCACAGAGACAGATGTTTCAGAAATAGCATAGATCAGAGGTTCTCAAACTGTGGTCCATGGACCTCAAGTGGTCCATGAGCTCCATTCAGGTGTTCCGCGGATAGTTCCTTCTAAGACGTGCACCTGGGTGGCCACACATGAGAGAATGAAGGGCCACCCACCTAATTAGTGGAGCTACACAGACGGGGCTCCACTAATTAGGTGCCTGGACCCTGGAGAAGACGCACATGTAAGGTGAGGTGGTGGCCTTGGGGGGAATAGGAGGTAGGTGGAAGGGGGCAGTGGGGTGAGAAGAGGGAGTGGGGGGAATTTCTGATATGCAGGGCTGCAGCAGCCAGAGAAAGAGGTGACTTTTCCCAGCTCCAGGGCTGCAGCTGCCAGGAAGAGACCCCCCTCCTTTCCTGCCCCAGCGGGGGAGAGAGGGCACATCCATCTCATTAGAAAGGTAAGGCTACTGATATTAAAATATGAGTTGTGTGCTGTCATTTGTAGAACAAAATATGTTAATTATTATTGGTTTTTTTTGTATAGCGCTTTCATCCAAAGTGCTTTCCAAAAGTTAGCTAACCGTACAAACAACATTTGGAAAGATCATTTAGTGGTCCGCTGACACCCTCAGCAATTTTCAAGTGGTCCTCAAAAGAAAAAGTTTGAGAACCACTGGCATAGATTCATAGATAGATAGATTTTTAAGCTTAGAAGGGACAGTTAGATCACCTCATCTGACCTCCTTTATAACACAGGCCATAGGATTTCACCCAGTATTCTCGTGTAGATAGAGCTACTTTATTGAAATAAATAAATTGCGTTTGGTTGCGTTTCTTTTAATTTTTCCAGAGCAGTAGTAACGAACCCATCAGCCAGTAACACACTGATCAGTAGTAACACAACGATCAGCCATTTGAGGACTACATCTCTGGAGATGGTTAGTATCTGTCTGCACTCTGCTCTGTGAGGGGCCTATGGGTTTGGCAATCTGAGTGATGTATTGGAATCTACTACAGCCTCCCCTTTGTCGAGACTGATCCCTCTGTCTATACAAGTGAGGGGGAGTTTTCTCTCATGTGGTTAGTGGCAATAAGCTGTTGATAAAGGGGTTTTGTTAGCAGCCCTCCTGCTGTGGTTCCCAGTCGCCTCTCAGCATAGGGCGATGGGAAGTCTTTTCCTTGAGTATTGAGCTCTCACAAAGCCACTCCAGCATGCTTGCAGCCGTACACAATGGTCTGAGGCTGCCTCCTCCTGCGGACATGTGGCATCAACATCGGCATCTGTGCTGAGCGCCCAAAAGGTGCATCACTTTGGATTCTCTGCACTGGAAGGACAAAGTGTGTGATTGGCTGCAGCCAACCTTAAAATGGTGGTTAGAGACTAGGCACCTCACTGTGGAGGGGAACAGAGGAACTGGCATCCTAGATCAATGTAAGAGCTAATCTAGTTCGGTCTTGTATGTTGATGTAAGGAACCCCGTCATTACAAAGTAACCTGCCTGCTGGTGGTTAGCTCATGCCTTGAAGTATGAGGGTTCACATTGTTGTTATTCTTATTCTGCAGCATCCTCCTGTCTAATGCAGTAGTGGGAGGGCTTGGAAGTGAGAGAAAATGACAGAGACAAACTGACCCTCTCTCATTATGCCGCCACAGAAGACGCCTGTCCCAGCTCTCTTCATTTATGCACTCACATTCCTTCAGACTGGCCTGCTCAGCTAGAGAATGAGCCATGTCATTTTACAGCATTTTACACTCATTTCCCTGGAAAAGGCCTTTATGAGACACCCGAAGAATGTTCCACCACAGACCTTACAAAGTGGAAAATGCCTCCATGCTGTGCAGGTTGCTGGATTCCTCCAGCTTTGCCCCACTGCCCACCCGTCTGTCCCACAGGTGGGATCTTTTCCCTGGCGGTTATTTTAATTGGCAGGGAATGGCAGGTAACTCAGTAGGACATTGTGGCTGGCCTGACCTATCAGAGCTGCTCCGTTTAGATCAACAGGCAGGAAGACCATCTGGGAGAACAAGTTCGAGTCCCTCCAGTGAGTCCTCACTGTTAATTAAAGGTATTATTTGGCACGCAGCCTGCTTACTTATACAAAGGGAGCTGATGCAATGGCCTCTGAAGTGCCTGGTAGCAATTAGAGATGCAGTGAGTTTTTCTGAAATCACTGGCGCAGTCAGAGAAAAAGGAGAGCACTGATCGGTTGGCCCAGGACGTCTCTGTGCTGGGAGCAGACTCTGAACCTTAGCCATGTGCCCCATACTTGAGAGCTCCGATGTCCCGTAATGTTTGAGGCACCAATCTCTTTCATAGCCCCTTCCATCCCCAGCAAACACCTGCACATGTGGCCCCTAAGATCCAGAGCTCTAGCCCGGGGTGAGTAGGAATGTGTAGGTTTGATTTCCAGGAATGTTGGCAGCCCGCATCTCCCACTGACTCCACCTGGAGTTGTGGGAGCTCGGTGTTAATGAAAACCCAGGCTTTTATACTCCACAGCCTCCAAAGGGTCAAATAACTATTCAGTGACTGTATCCAAGGATCACAAAGTGCTTTACCAGCATTAGCTAAATGCTGTCACTCCCCTGAGAGGTAGGTGGTGTTATCCTCTGTGGTGTAGAGAGTCAAAGGAGGCAGCGAGACCTGAAGTGGCTTCCCAGAGGAAACTCAGAGAGCCTGTGGCAGGTTTAGGATTAGAATCCAAGACTGCCAGCCACACTATCCTGCCTAAGCAGGACTAGAATCTGGAGTCCTGACTTCTATTCAACCTGCACTACCCCCAAGAACACACTATTTCTAGACTAAAGATTTTCAGCCTGCATAGGAACCTTGGATTTGGGCAGTGGGCTAGTGACAGACAACCAGCTGCATTGGCACCCCTTTGTCAGTGATGAGAAGAAGAATGCCTAGTCACTAGTGGGGCTCAGGACAGCCTGTATGTCCTTGTGGGGAGGGACGTGCAGAAGCTGAGCTGTTAAGGAATGTTCCCCATCACAGACCTAGGGAGACACATGGGACTTGTGCCGTATTGCACCTGTTTTTTCCACCCCCAGAAAAAAAAATTCCACAGAAACTTGACATACCATTTTCTGACTCACTCTTCTGTGGAGCTCCAGAAAAAGGAACCCAGCAACATCTCAGGTGATTGGCTCTTCCTGGGTGCTGAAGGGTGGGTTAAGGATGGAGCTTTCAGCCTCAGGCCTGAATTTCTGTCAGGACCCTGGACCTAATGTCGTTAAAGTCTTCTTTGCAGTGTAATTTCTGAACATAGTCTGGGAGCGACATGAAAATTAGATCTAATAATGAATGATTAGAACTTTCAAGTTAAGTCTAGTTGGTTGACTAATCAATTTGGTTAAGTGAAAACCCATAGCAAATGAGTCAGCCGCAGTACAACATTTCTCCATCCAATTTAAATTAAAATCACCAACCATAATAATTTCACAATTACTCTGTGAGGATGCACCAGGGACTTGACCCTCGAGATGGAAAATTTCAAGGACTGCAGAAGATGGACCAATGGGGTGAGGGAGAACTTCAAGGTAACAGGCTTTGCTGCTGTCTGACAACGCAGTCTGTGCCATGGAGAGCAGAGGGGGTGGTCCCGAGAAGAGGGGCAATGTGGGAGACACAAAAGCAGCAGAATGGGATTTTTCTGGGTCTGTGAACAGCACTAAAAGCTCATCCTTTTTTGTCCTGATTAAGTAGCATTTTTCAGACTTAGGGCCAAACTCTCTGCTGGTGTAAATTGTCCTGTGGGTACCAATAGAGTGTCATCAATTTACTCCAGCAGCAAATCTGACCTCATTGGCTTTTAGCTAAATGCAGCTTTTGGAATGAAACAACAATTATAATTTTTTTTGGGGGGGAAAGGCCATTTTCTGGTGGGAAAAATATTTCTGATAGCTCTGCTCACTGGTGATTCTAAAGTGCATTGAGATCCTCAGATCGCAGGTGCTCACGCTCCTCCTGGGAAACTCACTCCCCGGAATACATGCAGAAAGAAAGGCAAAGGGGCACTGACACAGGCCAAGTGAGTTGCTTACACCACTGAAGCAAATTAGTCTTTGCTGTATTCACTCACTCGAGCCCCATACCTGTTGACTGGCTTCCATCTCTGATGCATCTGCATCGATTCCGCAGCCTCATGCATTATTCATCCCAGCACCAAAGTTTTCAAAGAACTGAACCTCAACCCTGCCTGTCCTCTCCCCGCAGCCCCCCACAGAATAAATCCAACCTGTCAAAGGCTTAGCTGTTATTTATAAAGAAGGAGCAAAGGAGTCGGAGAGGGGAGTCCGGTCCTGTGGATCAATTTGTAATTTTTCTTTTTTGCTGTGGCAGAACTGTGAAGGATGCGAGCATTAAATCCCCAGGAAAGTCACCTGTGCAGCAGTCTTCAGTGGCCTGAATTATTTATTTGTGTGAGTTTGTGCTACACACCAAACCCCACCAACACAAGACCATTGTAGTTGGCTTCGGATAAGGAACGAGTTTCAGATTTTGGCTCTGGGTCATGCATGTGTGTAGCTGGGTCTCTCAGTCTAGGTTTGAGATGGGGAGGGAATGCTGTCTGCTGATTAGAAATGGGGACTGGGAACCAAGAATTCCTGATTTATAATCTTGCCTCCTCCTGGACCCACAGGCAGGTCACTTCGTGCTCTCTGTACCTCAGCTTCCCCATCTGTAAAATGGGGATAACAATGCTTGCCTCACATGGCGTGGAGAGAGGAGTGGATTAATCTGAAGACTAATGATTTAACACCATACAACACTTTTTCTCTATAGATCTGTTGCAAAACACATTTGAAGTTAATGGAAAGACTCCCAATGACTTCAGCAGGCTTTGGATCAGGCCCTGTATAAAGGCTAAGCATTGCAAAATTCCGTTTGTCCGCAGGAATAGGTAGGCCTGGACCGAGAAGGACTTAGAGGGTAATATGCACAGTCTGTAAGTCTCAGTCAAGCTGAGCGAGAATAGGGCTTGATGTAACACCAGGAGCACTGGCAGAGAACCATGATCTTGCCAGACAGCTGTGCTGGTTATATGCACCTTTCAAAGACCATGCGAGAGCTCTCTCTGGGTGTCTAGTAGCTGCCATATTTATCTGCACAGTCACTGCACTGGCAGGATCTAACTCAATTGCTTTGTAATGTGCTTTTGAGATGATTCTTGAATGTAAGCAGTGCTATATGAAACCCAGTTCTATGCTGGTATATTATGCACTGCATAATATGTACTCACAAGCAATAGAGCTGGACAAAGACAGCATATGAAATAAACACATGCCTCTCATTAATGGAGTTCACAGCTAGGCCTTGGGACCCAAACTAGGCTTAGCAAACTGGTATCCATTCAGGGTCTGGCTCTGGGTCTGGGAGCCCTCCAGCCTGTCACTCAAAGCTGGAGAAGAAGCAAAATTTGCATCTAATTCCACTGTGAAAAGCACATCACTCTGAAAGTGCAGAAACCTCCGGGGATCTGCAGCCACTGCCCCAGTCTGAGGAGAATAAACCAAAGTCCCCAGTCAGTGGGGAAGGAGGAGCAGTCTGCATGATCTTGCCCTTTTGGCTCGTGAGACGCTCTCAATGATGAAAGATTCACACATGCCTGGAGCATACCTGGGAGTGAAAAAAGTCTGCAGCTTCTCTCCAGCTTCTGACATGGAACCGAAGCCGTGAACTCTGCCCAGGGAATTCTGTGATTCCCACTTGCTAGTGCGAGAATTACAGAAGAGGCAGCAGAGTGATGCCAGTATGTGCTCTCCGGCCGCAAAGGCCTCTCCTCAACGAGACACGGCGCACATTACTAATGCAATGTAATAATAGTAATGAATTACTTTGCACTTCTCCAGCACCACCGACAGATCTCGGAGTACTCTAGCACTCAGATGCCAAGTTGTCAAGCCTGGTACTGGCTCTTAGACAGACAGCAGGTAGATTTCAACCCCCCGAGAGGTAGGCATTTTACACTGTCTAGTATTTTCTGGTACATGCCCATTTATTTGTATTACCTTAGCCCCTCAAAGCCCTAGCCATTGTGCTATGTGCCATACAAACAGAACACAAAGACAGTCCCTGCCCCAGATAAAATAGTCCACACTGATCTGGTCCCCTTCCCCCTACACAGCACTGCACAGCTGGATGAGCTTATACCCAGGGGTTTTCACCTTCCATTGAGGCATCCTCTCTTGGCCACTGCCAGGGTGGGGAGGACAATGGACTCAAGAGATCATAAGTCAGATCTTACATTGGAAACTCCATGTACTCCTAATCAATCCTTAGGATGCCCCCAAACAATCCACCTCCCTCTTTTCTGCTTATGCCCTGCCAGGTATTTGTAGGTGTTCACAAAATCCCCTCCATTAGTCAACCATTCACCTTCCTAAAACCTCTTGGTTAATCTAAATCCATGTGCTGTTTCCCTGTGAGGCTGCTGCGTGGCAAACTTGTATGTTTCATGAAAATAGAAAAGGTTTGCTCTAGTTCTCTTTGCAGACACTGCAAGAAATCACCATCCATCTTCCAGGCCTCAAGGCAAGTTCTCAGTGACACCCCTGCTCCTTTATGACTGATTCAACCCAGACTCTAGGTCTGACAATACTTCTTGTGGATTTATCAGAATAAATACTGAAATAAATTTCTTTTTCTCTCATTTATAAAAGAGCTTCTGTCTGATGGAGGAGAAGCCTTCTGACATGTTTTTGAGAACAGGGTCAGATGTCAGAGAGCACTAAGCCAAGAGAGGTTTATTTAATGCAGCAAACACAATGGTCTCTCCGGTTACACTTGCTGAAGAGCAATTGTTTTTAAGTTTTAGAATGAATGTCTCCTTAGTTCACCTTTGCTGGACTCTAGGACTGCTAGATTTTATTTTCATTTTGTATGAGTAAAAGATACATTCTGTTCTGTTGGAAGAAGATCCTGAAAGCCATTTAGAAATCAAACAACTGTGGGAAATTCTATTCTTCATGCTGGAAAAAAGATCTGGTGATCTCCTTTTAAGCCTACTGGGGATGAAGAAATAATCAAAGTGGGAACCTGCTGGGCTACTCTCTCTCCAAACCATTCCTGAGAAAAACCCAAGCCAGATTAGACAGACAGATAAATAGATGGGTATGTATGTAAGACAGATAGATGCCACTATCAAATACACTTTAAGGAATAATTCTGCACTGGCTGAGGGAGCTGGATATCACTTAAGAGGCCATTTCTGCAATTCTCTTCTTTGACTGAGTGGTTCACAACCCAACCTCTTGGATGGCAAGTTTCTCTTTGCCATGAATGAAATGTCACTGTCTTGGAGCCAGGGATGTTGGCAAAGAATGTTTTTATTCCCAGTCTCTCTCCAGGATTTGTGTGTGTGAAAGAACAAGAGAGGAGGGGGGAACTGACACCATGCAGATGCATAATGCATGGATCACAGGCAAATATTCCCATATATTTAAATCACTTAAGTCTCTGTGTTTCTGTTTTGCTAGTTTCCATTTGTAATGAGTGGGCAGAACAGACAGGGAAGGGCTCAGATGTAAAGTGATGTGTCCAATTAAAAACCTTTGCTGCCAAGTGCCTGTACCCTCTAACAAGGGCTTCTTTCACTTTAATTGTGTGTGTGCGTTTGTTTCACTGTAACACGTTGGAAAGGGTTGAGTCCAGTTACATGGACTCAGGCTATGCTTGGAACCAAACAGTCTTTATACAATATGTTTTCCTCTGCTCAACAGAGATTATTCAGCTATTCTAAATGCCACCGTTAATTTTGTGCAGAAACCAACTACTCGATCTGAGACATGCCAATTTAATAGCTAATATTTAATGATATTGTATACATATATAGCACCTTTCATCGGTCTTCCCATAGAATAGAAAGTTAAATTCAAGGTCCAGTATTGCCTTGAGAAATCCACTCCCCGGGTGCCATGGAACTGTCCCCAGCAAAGGTACAGCTTGTTTGTTTAGGAGACAGAGCTTTCTCTGGGGCTGGTACAAAGCTATGGGACCAACTTCTGGAGAAATTAAGAACTGCCTCAAACCACTGTCTAGTCCACGTGCATGTGTTTGAGCTTGCCTTCAGTAACAAACACACACAGGACCGCGGACATTAAATAAATAAATGCTATACTAAATGAAAAGAAAATCACATCATTTTCTCCTTGGAGAGGAAAGGGGAGAAAGAGAGAATCACACATGACAGATGTTAGTCACGTGGCTTGTGCACAGACAGGAGGTGCTCAGATCCTGGGGTGATGAGAAAGGGACAAGAACCTGAACAGAATCCCAAAGGACTTGGGAGGAAAATATGGTGGATGTTTAATAGAAACACAAAGTTATACAACATGGACAGAAGAAAGCACTTCGAAAAATCATGATGAGAGATAGAAGTGCAAGAAATATCAATCTATAAAAATCGGAACAAAGACTGGTCCAGGCAAGTCCTATCTTGTGAGACACAAGACACCAAAGGTGAACGGCTTAGACAGTTCATAGATACTAAGGCCAGGAGGAACTACTAGACTAGTCTGACTTCCTGTATAGCACAGGACAGAGAATTTCACCCCATTATCCCTGTACAGAGCTCGGTCACTTGTATTTGACTAAAGAATCTCTTCTAGAGAGGCCTGCACTCTTGATTTGAAGACACCACAAGATGGAGAATCCACCACTTCCCTTTTTAGTTTGTTCCAGTGGTTAGTCACCCACACTGTTAAAAATTTGTCCCTTATTTCTAATTTGAATTTATCTGGCTTTAACTTCCTGCCATTGGTTCTTGGTATGCCTTTCTCTGCTACATTAAAGAGCCTGTTAATACATGGTATTTTCTCCCTGTGAAAGTACTTACACACTAATCAAATTACCTCTTGATCTTAATTAATTAACTAGCTTGAACCACTACTTCCGCTCCCCTCCCTCCTGGTTCCTACCTGCTGCTGATTGTTAGAGCAAGGCTGGCAAACAGGCAACCCACAGAGCACTACAATATGGCACCTTGGCCGTCCTCATTTTCAATAGAACTGTCTGCACCCCACAGAGACCAGCATATGATTCTCCAGCCTCTGCCTGGATCAAGATGGCGCATGTTCCCACTGGGACCTGTATTAACATTTGTGCATTAGAGAGGGCGCTGCTGAAGTCTGCTCATTTGTATGGAAATTAGGTGTGGCTCTCAGATGACACTATCTTCTGAGCAAAATGTGGGCACCCACACTTCAAGGGCTAGGGACGAAGGGACACATTGCTGAGTGGCTGCACCTTCCCTCTTGTTCCAGAATGAGCATCATCCCCTACTCCCTGCTGTGAGATGTCTTTGAATGTTAAGACTCTATTTTTGTTCCTTTCTTAGCCTTAACTAAAAGGTAGAGCTCAGGCAGAGCCACAGAGCAGGCGGATAGCATGAGCTGGAGTGTTGAAAGATGCATTATGAATGCAAGGTGTAGGGAATAGAAATTATTAAACTCACAGATAGCAACAGAGCTTCCTTTGTGAGCAGTAGAGATGGGAAATTATGCTGAAGCAATGCATTGCAAATCACTCAACGACAGGCAGAGAAGGGGCCTTTTATCCTCCAGGCCCTGAAGTTTTTCCATAGCTTTGTATGCAGAGGCATTCCTTCAGGGGAGAAAGAGAAGCCAGCAATTTTGTAGCTGATTGGCAGGCTGTCCAGTGCCAATAAAGATATTTGTTTTTTCATACAAGTGCTCACAGACTGAAATCTCGCTCTTGCATTTTCCATTACAGAGGAAAATGAAACTTGGAATGCTTTCTCCATTAGCGCTGCTTAGCCTCGGAGAAATGGCAGTGCTCAAGCAACTTGAAAGGAGAAACACTCTGCTCCAGCAGAGAAACCAGAGCAGACCTGCTGCATGGAGTGTCTTTGAAATTGTCAGGGAGAAGGGGCTTAGCAGAAGCTCTTCATTATTGTTATTTATTTGTTTTGCAGCAGCACCCAGAGGCTCCACCTGAGATCAGGGCTCTGTTGTGCTAGGCACTGTGCATACACATGGGAAGAGACACTGTCTGCCCTAATCTAACTAAGCAAGATAGAAAAAGGGTGGGGGAAAATAAGTATTCATCTCTTCGTGCAGATGGGAGAACTGAGACACAGAGAGATTAAGTGACTTGCCCAAGGTTGCACAAGAAGTCGGTGGCTGAGCTGGAAACAGAATGCAGTTCTCCTGTAGCTCAATCTCAAGTCCCAATAACAAGGCTATCCTTCCCTTCCATTGTGGGTCAGAGGCAGAAGCAGCGGCTTGTAATTTCCATAGTATAGCAGGCTGGGGAGGTCCGATTGTTAGAGGGCAGCCATCATATTTTGGAGGGACGCCTCCATTGCTTATCTAGGAGGGAAGGTATTGGATTCACTCCTTCCGTTTGGTATGGAGTGAGTTGCAGGGCACAAGTTGCAGAGCTGGAATTATGACCTTAGATCATTAAAATATATTTGTATCCAAGGTCACGGCGTGAGTCACTGGCAGAGAACTCAGGAGTTCCTGGCTGGCTTCCCCAAGCTTACTCTGCTAGTTATTGGTGTCTCTCACTAGTACATCTGAAGTAAGGCCTGGCTCCGAGAATAAAATCCTAAACCCAGTCAAACCAGTCCTTTGATGCTTCTTGATGCAGGCCATCCCATGAGCTGCCTTCACTCAGTGGCATGAGACTGAGAGGACTCTATGATCTCATTGGTCAATATGTGGATTTTCCATCCCGTTCAACATTTTACGATTTTGAATTTTTTCCCATTGTAAATTGGGACAAATAGCCAAAATTTCAAAACATTTTGTGAAACAAAATGATGAAAAACAACATTTGTTTCAGGTCAATCAAAACAATTAGTTTCAATAATTTTGATGTGCTTTGTGGTGATTTTGACCCTTTTTAATTTAATTTGTTTTTTAAGAAAATAAAGTAAATTTCAAAGTGAAAAGTTGCTTTGAAATGTCAAAATTAAACCCTTTCATTTCAACCATGTCAAATCAGGACATTTTGATATTTTTAAATGTCTTTTTTCCAGTTTTTTAAAACTAAATATTGTGAACTTTGATGCAATTTTGCAAAATAATTTGGTTTAGCCAAAACAGCATTTTCTTGTGGAAATTTTTTTTTCTATACACTTTTCTGACCATCTCTAGTCCACAATGAGGAACTGAATGGGAGAATCAGAGATGGCCTTGTGGATTAATAGTCAAATGGGGATCTGTCATGATTGTCAGATGTGGGGAGTCCGCTATGGTAAAACCCCCACAGGGCACCCCACTGGGATGAGCTCAGAGCTTGGAAAATTCTACTTACATCATAAGATCTTAATAAACCACAGTAATCACCATGGAAAGGTCCATGTTTAACAATGTCACTCAGTAAAGTCTGAGATAGTGCAGTCCCTCTCTGTCTTACACAAGGACATTTCTGTAACATCACAGATCCCGCTGGATCCAAATGATGACTTTGTGTTGACAGCCTTGTTATAGTCAAGGTGAGAACCAAATTCTGCTGATTTACCGATGTTCACGTATCAGTAACAGTCTGATTTGTGCCCTGAAAGCCAGGGTTGAGGCCTGGGGAGGGCAACTGGAACCAAGAAGGGTATGCATGTATGCAGTGAATGTGTGTACACATGCACATGCATGTGTCTAAGCCAATAGTATAAATACCTCCCACACTGTCTTGTCCCCTCCCATAGTATTGATGGACTAGCCTGCCCATTCTCCTTCTCTGTAGTGCATCTGGCACACCGGAGATGGGGCCGGGTTTGCAGAGTCCCTGCCAGATGGTGGGAGACTCACACTGTTGCTGAAATTCCAAGTCACCCACGAATTTCTGCCAATGGCTACAAGACAATGTGAGCTGGTGCCAGGTCTGAATTACTCGCGTGGGAGACCAGGCCTGAGGGCAGACTTGACACTCAATTACTGGGAGCTAATTGATCACATCTCAGCCAGATGAAGGAGAAAGAGAACAATGTTTTCGATGTGGTACCGATAATGACTTTGCCCTGTTCCCAAAATCACTCGGAGATTGCCAGACGCCAGAGCGTAAAGAACGGCACAAACATCCCCAGTGAAAGCAGTGTGTCTTAGCAGACTAGTACTCCCTCTTTGGTTTATGCAGGGTGGGCATATTCAAGGTAACCGTGAGCTAAAAGTATTTGCGTAGGAGCATCATGTTACAGGTCTGTGCATGGGACTCAGAGCCAGAAACCCTGACTCTACCACTGACTTATTCTGTGGCCTTGGTCAAGTTATTTACCCTCTGTGTGTCCTAGCTCACCTAGCTACACAATGAGGATCATAGCTCCCTGCCCTCCAGGGGCTGTAATACTTAATGCTTATCCAGTCCCACGAAGAGGCAAAGTTCTGGCTTTTATGATAGAGAGGCGTGTGGTCCAATGGACAGAGCACAGGAGCAGGAGCCCGCTCTCCCATGGACCTGTTCTATGACCGTGTGCAAATCACTTCCCCGCTCTGCACCTCTGTTTCTCCTCCTACCCTTTGTCTCTCTTGTCCATCTAGAGTGTAAGGGGGCTGTGTCTCACTGTGTGTTTGTGCAGCGACTGGCACATGAGGCCTTGATCCTGGTTGGGGTCTCTGGATGCTGCTGTATGACAATAATAATGACACAACATTTGTAAGGTGGAATTAGGGGAAGAAGAGAGCTGGGATTGAGAGCTCTAAAAGCCGCAGTGGCTCGCCAAGTGACTGCACGGAGGCACAGATGGGGAGAGAGGCTTAGCCAGGGCAGCTCAGGTGGATGGCTTTGCTGTTGCCACCTCCCAGTGGATGGCCAGAGCTCAGTGCTTTGGTGGAGGCAAGAACTGAATGTTTGTCTTTGAACCCCTTTCAGCCTCTAGCTCTGGCGCCTCCTTCTTGGCTCTAGGTGGATTGGAGCTACCCAACCCTACTCATCACAGAGCCAAGGCAGAGAGAAGGAACATCTGTTAACACGAATATGCCTTTCTCATTTCTTCTTAGCGCTTGCTCAGCAGCTGCGTTAAACAAGCCCCCCTTCAGCTTGTACAAGATTTAATTTTGGTTTCAAAAAGTTTTAAAAAAAATCTTCTGAGACAGGAGCAAGAAGGGGGGAAGCAAACCTGTAAATCTTTAATAATGCACCAAGTCAGAACTTCTGCCTGGCTCTGTCCTAATCATACAGAAGAGAATAACCAGAGACAGAATTTCTTAATAACAAATACCTTTGCAGCATCTCATTAAATCACTGTATTTCAGAAGCACAGCAGGACAGTTGTGTGAATAAATAGTGCAATCTCCTAGTCTGAAGTATTTTCACATCTGAGTTATTTCCCCTGCATATGATCGGTTCCTTCTATTCCCCCCCCCCCCAACATCCCCTCCACAAATGATTTTAGCTGATGAGTTCAATTAACGAAGGCATTCGAGAGGCAAAGTTGAAAAAGCACATCATTTCCCCCCTTCTTTAATGTTTTACAGTTTAACAAATAGTGCTGCAGACTGGGGGAGGAGAGAGAGGATGAATTATCCTGGTGATTGGAAGACAGAGCACTTCTTTGCTGCTGCTGTGTAGGTGGATGATGAACTGTGCCAAAAAATGAAGAGGAGAAAAATGAAAGAAAGAACGAAAGAAAGAAAGAAAGAAAGAGCCTCTTCAGGGTGTTTAATCCAACCAGCAGTTTGCTCATTTTATATCTTAGCTCATGCATGATGCCAGTGAGATGGAAAGAACCTCCTTTGCTATCAAGGTACCCCAGTAAACTGGGATCCACAGTATGGAGTCGATCACAGTGAAATAAATGGAGCAAAAGGTTTCATTTTGCAACCCTGCAGGCTCTGCTATGTTTTGGGGGAAGAGAGGGAGGAGGGCAAACCTTTCCTTGAAAGCCACCAGAGCCATGCAATTCCATATATGTATGTGTGTATATATATGTTATATATTCACACACACACACAAGTGTGTGTGTGCATGCATAGGCGTGTTTGTGTGTGGTGCTTGACTCCTCACACGTCCCCTGCTTTCTACATCCTTCCTGAAGCTTCTGTATGAATCATTCTGCTGCTTCTCCATAAGGCATGAGACTTGTGCTCTGAGCCACTCAGCATGGAACTCAAGCCAGGAACTATCCAGACACACATTGGCAGGAAGTGAGGAGCAGGTCTCTGCATGGGACTGGGCTTTGGCCATTGGTGAGCGAAAGGTCCTTCGGAGGGCGGGAGTCAGGGAATCGCCAGAAGGTGCTGGTCTGTTGCCAACAGTCACATCTGCCACTCGAGGCCTCCGTTGTCCCTATCTGGCTTCTGGAGGCACCACTTTGAAACTGGTACTTCTTGGGCCTGACTTTGCTGCATGAGCCAGTGAGCATAATCTGATGAGGCAATGTCAGTGCCTAGAGTGTACCCTTTCCAGAAGCATCAGATACCCATTACCTGCTCCCAGTTGGCAGAGCTGGGCAGGGCAAACCCCAGGACTGGTATAGCAGTGGGATGCGGGTCTGTACTTGAGGGACACTGGGAGAGCTGGAGGTGGGAGGCAGGCAATCTGCTGCTTTGCACCATCGACACTCCCTCAGCTTCTTAGTTTCACAAACAACCAATTCTCCAACTCCATTCAGATGTGCTAAGAGAAGGTGTGAAGGACCCATCAGTGTCTGTGAGTCCAGCAAGTATCAGGAAGCCTTTTCCAATTGTTTACTGGTGCGTGAGGCAACCAGAGAACGAGAACAGCAAGACCCCAGAGTCAGCAGAGAGAATATTGCCTGGCTCATTCGGACTCCTGCTCTCCGTCTTCTGCTTCAAAGCCATAAACCTTTATAAAGCTCCCTGCTTTATTTCCTGCTCAGATCCCATTAGCTGGGCTGGAGCCAGAGTCTGAATTCTCTGTAGCTGGGTGCGGAGGGATCAGCCTGCCTGCACCCTCTGATTGAAGGTTACTTGCCACTTCATAAAGAGCATTTCCCATCCGGCAGCAGGCAGGGTATAGTGCTGTCTGGACCACAGCCTTTTTTCCTCTTTTTCTTTCTTTCTTTTTTTATAAATGACCTTTTTTTCTCCCCCCTCTGAATGGCGAGAGTGAGGTAATGCATCGGAGACGTGAACTTTAGCAGAATGGTAACATAATGCCTACAATAACGCTCATTCAATGGTTCAGATATCTTAACAGCTCAGATAATGCCTTCAGAAAATTCCCGTCTCTGAGTGCACTTCATCATACAGTACTGACCTAGTTGTCAGTCCTCTAAAGAGACTCAATTATTTGGAAGTTTGGACTTTTCAGGCTTGAGCAGACCATAAGTTCAGCCAGTCTGGTATCCTGCAGCCTACAACCTCATGCTTCAAAGGAATGCCTTTTCCATGCAATTGAATTTTAGCTGATCTTGCGCCCATTCCTGTGGTATCTGGTCATCATGCACAATAAAGGTCACCATAAAACCTGTCTTCTCTTCTCCTTTCTTTGCTGCCCACAGTCACAAGCAGCTAGTGGTGTCTGGAATTTACCTGACCAAACTTGCAAGTTCCTAAGAGAAGAAGCAACTCTGTACCAGATGACTGGAAGATAGCTAAATGTAACACTGATTTTTAAAAAGGACTCCAAAGGAGATCCTGACAATTACCAGCCAGTGAGCCTAACTTCAACACTAGGCAAATTCATAGAAACTATAGTAAAGGACAGAGCTATCAGTCACACAAACATGAGTTGTTGGGGAAGAATCAGCATGGAATTTGTGAAGGGAAACCATGCCTCACCAATCTATGAGAATTCTTTGAGGGAATCAACAAGCATGTGGACAAGGGTGATCTAGTCAATATAGTGTACTTGGATTTTGAAAAAGTCTTTGAGACGATCTCTCACCAAAGGCTCTTAAGGAAATTAAATAGCCATGGGATAAGAAAGAAGGTTCTCTCATGGATCAGCAACTGGTTGAAAGACAGGAAACAAAGAGTAGAAATAAATAGTCAGTTTAACAGTGGTGAGAGGTGAACAGCAGGGTCCTCCAAGGATCTGTACTAGGATCTGTACTGTTTAACATATTAATCAATGATCTGGAAAATAGGGTGAACAGTGAAGTGGCAAAGTTTGCAGAAGATATAAAATTATCCAAGATAGTTAAGTCCAGGGCAGAGGAGTTCAGAAGGATCTCACAAAACTGGACAACAAATGCCAGATGAAAGTCAATATTGATAAGTGCAAAATAATGAACATTGGAAAAAATAATTCCAACTATACAAATATAATGCTGGGTTCTAAATTAGCTGGTACCACACAAGAAAGAGATCTTGGAGCCACTGTAGATAGTTTTCTGAAAATTTCCATTCAGTGTTCAGCAGTGGTCCAAAAGTCTAACAGTATATTCGGAACTATCAGGGAAGGGATAGAAAATAAGACAAAATATCATAATGCCACTATGTAAATCCATGGTGCGCCCAGATTTTGAATACTGGTAGCTGAAAGGGCCCTAGACCAGAGCCCGGTGGAGTGGGAGGGCCCAGGCTCTCCTACCAACAACCCCCCTGCCAGCCACGGGTTGCAGACATGACCACTAGGCCACACTTCCCAAGCAAATGCCAAGTGAGGACAGTTACACAGCTCTGAGAGTAAACAAACCAAAACAGAACCCCCCACAAACCATCCCCCACAGGACATTGCAGGACTGGGACCCACTCATGTGATGTTGTGTTACGAGTGCAGAGAGTGTAAAGAGGGGACCTAAGGGTTGTGTTTTTAACATCACCTAATGCTGCTTTCATACCTATAAAAGCTTCTGGTCCTTTAGAATCCTTCCAAGCTATTTGCTTCAACAATATCCAGTGGCTGCCGGTTCCACAGATTAAACCCAAGAACAATACTCATGCGTCTTATGTTTTGGCTCAACTACAGTTGCAGGAGCTACTGTGTTGGCAAGTCATTCAGGTCCAATGTGTCTTCCATTGGGACTCACACCCCTCCTCCTCCCAGAGGCATTCTGCCCTGGGCTGCAACACACCTCAGGCCTGCAGCTGATGCAACAGTGTTATACCTTGCAACAGCAGACCGGCCTGTTGAGGGTGTGGCAGGAGATGGCAGCAGCTGGCTGTTGTCACCATCCCTTACTCACCCAGGAAGGGGCTCGGAGCTGTGAAGGAGCAACTATGAGCCACTGGGTGACTGGAAGCCAAGCCTCACGTTGTGAGCGTCTGCCTCCCTGCCCAACAGAAGCAGAGAGGAAGGAAGGCCCAGGGGTTAGCGTAATAGCTTGGGACTTGGGAGGCCTGGTTTCAATTTGCTGCTCTGTCACAGACTCCCAGCATGACCTAGATCAAGTCACTTTGTGTCTCTGAGCCTCGGTTTGCAGTCTGTGCAATGGAAATAATAGCTGCTCCCTGCCTCCCCAGGGGGCTGTGAGGCTAAGTACAGTCTGGATTATGAGGGGCTCAGGCACTACGGTAATGGAGGCCAAATGAGAATCTAACATGGATAGACCAGGCATCATGACACCGCTGGCTGTTAAAGGGGAGTCACCAAAGTCCCATTCACCCCTGGAAAGCTGAATGCTATAGTCCATCTCCAAAAGAATCAGAAAGTATTGCACTGCAGCCCGCACGGCTGCACGGGAAGGAGCCGGCGTGCTGTGCTGAGACCATCTTATATTTGACAATCAGTAATTTATGCCCTTCCCTGTGACATTTTATATTAAGCATTTCCCAGCACAGTCTAATTACAAGGTAAATAAACGGGCCCTCCCTTACAGTTAATTTGTTATGTAGCTTTATTACCAACAAGAGAGAGGCGACACAAGAAGGATATTACATGCAGTGTTGCTGGTAATTATTTTCATTGCATCATGTGCATTTTATAGTGGTGGTCGAGAGACATTTTAGTCATCGCTGTCAGTGTGAAAGTAATTAATATTCTCCAAGAGAGACCTGGGGTACGCAGCAGTTGCAGAGAGACAGTGAAAGTCAGATCCCTGGAGCACAGGGTCAAGGGGGTTTGTCCAGTTTGGGCCCAATCTCGCAAAGCTCTGAAGCTCGTGTTCATCTTTAGACACAGGAGCAGTCCTGACGACTTTAATGGAATCATTCATGTACTTAAATACATGTGTAATGCTTTGCTGGACCAAGGTCTTTATTTCTACCTTGTGAAAATGCTTTTTCTCCTTAAATTCAGCCATGCTTTACCCTTCTGTACCTTGCCACGGACATCAGTCAGTCTGTCAACACAAAGTGCTCCCAACGCCGCACACAGTGACATTGTTGCTCAGGGACAGAGGTTTGTCTTCTCTGCCCCCTGGCTGATGCTGTTTCAAGGGTGGCTGTGTTGCAAGTTAGAGAAGGGATGTTTATTTGAGCTTTTTGTTGCTCCCCCTTGTTGGGCAAAGGCCTTTGCATCTTGCCCTAGTTTTTTCTCCACACCAGCCTCTCCACCCCCAGCTAGACCCTGCAACTGCTGCCACCCTTCTTCCATGTGAAGCAGACCAAACACAGCTCACTTCAGAGTCCTTCAAAGCCACTGCACAGTACCACGTCCCCTCGGGAGAGCGCAAGCCCGGGATTGGCATGTCATGAAAAGTAAGAGCACGTTGTGGGCTGTAACGATTCAATCCATGGCTATGGAGATAAAGCCCAGCTTGGAACGCTACCATATTGAAAAAGAATCTCTGCTTCTGAGGCTGCAGCAAAACATGCCCATACGGGGCCCCTCGTCTAATGTGATATCAGAAGAACAGAGGAAGAAATAATGGAGCTCAATTCAGAAAAAGAGAAGTGCATTAAGGGAGCCAGGAAGGAATGGGGATAGTACTGGATATATATTCCTGCTGTTTACTTCTGGCATCTGATTATAATCTCACTCACCCCAGTTTTACGGCAGTGTAAATCTACTGGCTTCAGTGCATTTTCTCCTGATTTATACAGAATCAAGCCTTGCACCTCATTCTCCATTGCCATGTACCCATGCAGGGCACTTTGCACTGGTGTAAATAATTTCACAAGGTGCAAGGCAACAAAGACTTGGGTCCTTTGGTTCCTTTACTCATATTTCTGTGTTTAAACTAACAGCACCCCTCCACTTCAGTCTCTCATTGTGTTGTAATGCTTCTGTTATCACCAGAAACAGGTGATAAAAATACAAGTTTCAATTGCATTTCTTAGGAAAGTTTATTGGGATAAATGTTTGTGTATGCTTTGAATAATGAACTTGTGGAACTAGCTGCAGCAGGATGTTATTAGGGCAAATGTCTTAGCAAGTTCCCATAAAGGGCTAGAAACCCAGAGGCATAAGAATATTGACCTTAGCTCTGATAAAAATTGCAAGGGTCATAGATCCTCATGCTTAAAAATATAAACTGTTAGGGGGCAAGAAGACATCTCCACTGCACCATGGTATAATATCAAATAGCTGGGCAAACTCAATGTGTTTTTCTTTTCATCTTCCTCCACTTCGGGTAGTGAGTATTGCCAGAGATGGGACGCTGGGCTGGATGGATCAGTGGCAGAGCAATTGCTTGTGGACCACATTTTGTGGGGAGGCTTAAAAAGCACAACAGTAGTTTAACAAACTGTGTCATCTACACAGGGAGGCAAAGGCAGCAGACCCTAAGCAGTAGGATTTTGCAGCCCAGAAGAGTGCAGGTGCCAACTATCTACGGTTCACCATGGGCTATCGGCAAATGTAAGTGGGCTAATCAATCAATCTTCTGGATCCAGTGGACCAAACTTGCACATATGCAGGGAAGCAGCAGCCAGCGTGTACCTCTCTCACCCTCGGATTCCCTCACAATGGCTGTGCCACAGCCAGGCAGCTGTCTCAGCAGTTGAAGGATGAGGATTCCATCCGTGTTTCCATGGGGAAAATTACCTTTCATTCCAGATTTGCTCCATGTTCCAGCATTTGGCCTTTTTGTGCATTCCAAAAGCAAATGAAACGTAAGCAAGGAGTTTGCTAATTGTCTGCGGAATGGAAATATATATACATAGCTATCTTTGTGAAGGCTGATGAGTTCTTGGAATCATCTAATAGCAAATCTTGATTCCCTAAATCTCTCTCTCTTTGCATGTGCTAATTGGTCTTGGCATTAATTAATCTGATTTCATTATATTCTCTTTAATTTGTCAAGATATAATTTCTTTATTGCGCAAAGAAATGCTTTAGAGAATTGTCACAATTGGAATAATTTCCACAACCCCCTCCCTCAATTTAAAGTTACCAAGAGAAGTCATCAATTAAGATAATTTGCATACACATTAGGTTAATCGTTTTAGTTTAGCCAAATTTGTGGAAATTTACATAGCAAATTGACCCTCCACATTTTCACTTAAACATATAAAATGCAAGAGAGAATTGTGTTGGAATTGATAATGAAATGGAGTTTATTTTGCATGGTTCTCTTACTAAAAGAGGTCTAATTAGACCAAGTAATTTTTTATTTCATCCGTAATTGCAAAACAAATAAGCTCTTTGGCAGTTTTTTTCCTCCCTCTTTGCCTGTGTCACATGGATGGGGAGCATTAACAGGAAAGTCATGTTCTCCTAATTAAGCCCCATTTGATTTCAGCACATTCTTCCATCAGAACCTCTTTAGTTTCTTCTAGGTTTTCTTCTGCTTGAGTTGCTTAAGCTTCCTGGAACACCTATTAATAGACAACTCCCCCATACTGATCTGCCTGAATGACAATAAAAGACCAAAAAGCCCGGAAACTAAGACAGCATTCCAGCAATGACAGAATTTGTGTGTTTGGGAAAATGCAACCAGGATCTCAATTCCCCCTTGTGGAAGAGAAGGAGGGAAGCTTTTAGCCATGAAAGAACTAGCATAATAAAATGTGATCATTAACACCCAGGCACAAAAAATACCCATCCCCTGATTTTCCTATTTTAATTTCACAATTAGGTTTCTGCAGCTGGTGTTCCTTGCTTGGTTGCTGTGGGAAGAGCCAGTTAGGATCTTCTCATGAGGGCCCAGGGTGACAACCCTGCCTCCCTCCCCACGCCCCAAGATAGACTGGTGGGCAGGGACCATCTTTTTCTTCTGTGTTTGTCCAGTGCCTAGCACAAGGGGGGGCCTGCCCCAGGACTGGGGCTCCTAGGTGTTACAAGCCTATAACAGATAAACCGTAATAACTGCTTAGACTGCTGGGCACGGTTCAGTAGCTGGTCTTGAATGAGCTCCCAGAGTGGGGTAATACAGCCTCCAGTGAGTGGTTGTCACCACCCCAACTCTAGACCTCCTGCTCAAGCAAAGGACTGTGGACTATAGCCCAGATCCAGGGCCCATTGAAATCAATGGGAGTCTTTCTACTGGCTGCAATAGGCACTGGGCCAGGCCCCATGCTACTAACATCTGTTTGTAACATCATCCTTCCAAATGATTTTAAGCCTCTGAAACATCACAGTGCTACCTTGGGGAGGGGTGTGTGTATGCTGTTTGCCTAATGATGGATGTTTACTTTGGATTGGGACCCAGTAAAGTTTCTGTTTTGCTTTGTTAATAAAGCAATCCTGGAAACTTAGCATCCATTGGATCAAATTCTTCCCTGCAGAGCAGCTGGAAAGTGAAGGCTCCAGGACTGTATCGATGGCACTTTGTTCTTCTCATCCATTTGGAGATCCTCTAGTGCTCTAACAACCATTATTGCAGCCTCATACAGCCCTCTTAGGTATTGTATCTACTCTGCAGATGGGGAAGATGAGCGTGGAGATACCATAGAGCTAAGCAGAGTGAACAGCTTAGAAAAAAAGCTACCCTCCACCACAGAGGGATCATATAACTTTATCCAAAGTCTCACCCAGCCTTGGTTTTTAACCAATGTCCCTTCACACTGTAGGGCAGTGGCTACTGAAAATGCACCTTGGAAGCAGCAGATAGTTTGAACTCTGCACCAATTAGCTGGAGACCAGGTAGAATTAATATTAGCTAGAAAGATTTGTCTGCTAGTCTATTATGATGAAACCTATTTGCATGTCCAGAGAAATTCTCCTAAGTTGGTGTGAGTGCTGGGCACAGAAAAAGTTCATGGAGCAGATCTGCAATGGTTCCAGAAAATGGAGTGAGCTGCAGCCACTGCTGACACCCAGAATGGCCCAGACACTCGTCCCGTTAAGGAAGCAAAGTAGAACTGGCATTTCTGAATAAGCTTGACAGTTCACCCGGTTTGAAACCCATTGAGTTGTGACTCAGTGTATTTCAGAAGCACTGATAGAATTAAAGAAATGTTAATGTATGCAGCTTGCTCACCTACTGCCTACACAGCAAGAAGAGGGAAAGGCTGCAAGGGATCTGAGCATGGCTGTGTGACTGGAGAGGAAGAGGGAGATCTGGACTCTGTGTTGCCTGGTGTTAAAAAAGGCCAGTGTGAATTCCATGAGTCTGCCTGGAGCTGAGGAATTTCCAGAGCAATGTGAAGCCATGTGCAGTCCTGATCCCACCTGTCCTGCACAAAGGGATTGTGTTTTATTTACTGAAGCTGTGTGCAGGGCTGTAGCAACAAGGTGCAGGGTCTATAGTAACAGGGAAATTCTTGCGCAGATCTGACATTCAGTTCTCCAGCTTGATGCATTTGGGCCAGATTCCCCACTGCCTTCCCCCTCACATGTTGTCTTTTACTCCTGGGCAAAGTGGGCAGTGGGTTGCACGCACTTTGCCCAGGTACAAAGGATGATGCCAGAGCAAGTCATTGGAAAATATCCTCTCTGATTGTTAACTGTGCAGGGTTCTTCCTTCCTCACCCCCTGTATTTTTTGGCCTTGAGTGTTTTTAATGACACCTTCATGGTTCGATGGAGGATTTTACACTAATGCAAGCATTACCAGTTAATTTGGCTAGAATAGAGTGCCATTTTGCAAAATCAAAGTCATTGCTACTTGAGCTTTAATGGAACTTTTAGCTCAAGTAGCAATGACTTTGACTGTGCAAAATTGGGTGGTCCAGTGGTTGGAGTGTGTGCCCAACCCAAGGAATTTGCAAAGGGCTCACCTACTGACTGGGTGAGTGCCCTAATCATGGGCAGGTCCCTTGCTTTTTGCCGTATAAGGTGTTCCACATAAATTAACTATTGTTTGGACAAAACCACAGCCATCCCTGGTCCAGTGGTTTGGCAGTACATGTGGGATGTGGGTGTTGTGTGTTCTATTCTCCACCCTGCGTCCCTCCCTCTGCTGATGCTAAGAAGGGCTTGAGATGAGTCTCTAATGCAAGCCTGGTGGGTGTTCCCTGCTTTCTCGGGTTCTGCACTGGGGCGGCTGCCTCCCTCTTGCCTGTGGAAGCTGTTCCACTTTAATTAAATGGTATTTGGGTCTCAGGCTGACCCAGTTCCCTCTGTAGCCTGACGGCTAGACTGTGCGCCTTGGGTGGCGCAAGCTGTGAGTTCAAATCTCCTCTGGCGCGTGGGCGGCCGTCTTTCTGGGGGTGCCTCCCTTCTTGCCTTTCAAAGCTGTTCCACTTGAATTAAATGGTATTTGGGACTCTCTTTGCCGCAACGCCCTCCGTAGGCTGATGGTCACACTGGGTGCCTGGGGTGCGTGAGATGTGGGTTCGAATCTCCCCTGGGGTGTGTGTGTGTGTGTGTCCCCCTGGACCTTTCTCTATTAGCGAGGGGGTTGCCCGCTTCCTTCTTGCCCGTTGAAGCTGTTCCACTTTAGTTAAATGGGCTGTGGGCCGACCTCACAGCTACCCTCACTCTCTAGTCCAGTGGTTAGGATACTCGCCTGGGTTGGGGGAGATCCTGGTTCAAATCCCCCAGCTGCCCGTTCAGCAGGGATTTGCACAGGGATTTCCTGCCTCCTAGGCGACCGTCCTTTGGGTGGGCCATCCTTGTCCGAAGCCCCTCTCTTTCTCAAGAGGCCGTTGTCTTCTTGGGACGGAGAGGGGATTCGGACAGGAATCGCTTGCCAGTGACTCTCCCCAGGAGGTGGCGGCCCCCAGTTCACACCCCTCAAAAGAGCAGGGGAGTGCCCTGGGGTCTGCCACAACCTGGGCGTGTATCCTGATCAGGGTGGACAAGAGTGAGAGGGGGGTTTTACTGTAGAGCAGCATTTCCTCTTTAATTAAAAAAACAAGAGGCCCTGTGCCGGGCCTCTTGCTGAGCTAGGAGGGGCTTCCTCTCACCCGCCAGAGGCCCTCCTGTCCCGCTGAGCGGGGATGCGAACCAGGGTCTCCCGCAATCCAAGCGAGCGCCCTAACCTCCGTACCGTAGAGGGACTTGAGAGCTTAGCTCGCCCCGGTTAATATATAGTTAAAGTGGAAGGCTTGAGCGGTAACAGATTAAGGCACCCCTCCATTCTCCACCAACACAGAGGGGGTTAGAACCAGCATCACCCACCATCCAAGCAAGCACCCTAACCCCCGTACCATAGAGGGACTTGAGAGCTTATCTCGCCCCGGTTAATATATAGTTAAAGTGGAAGGCTTGAGCGGTAACAGATTGAGGCACCCCTCCATTCTCCACCAACACAGAGGGGATTCGAACCAGCATCACCCACCATCCCAGCAAGCATCCTAACCCCCGTACCGTAGAGGGACTTGAGAGCTTATCTCACCCCGGTTAATATATAGTTAAAGTGGAAGGCTCAAGCAGTAAGAGATTGAGGCACCCCTCCGTTCTCCACCAACACAGAGGGGATTAGAACCAGTGTCACCCATAATCCAAGCGAGCACCCTCACCCCTGTACCGTAGAGGGACTTGTGAGCTTAGCTCGCCCCGGTTAATAACTAGTTAAAGTAGAACGCTTGAGTGGTAAGAGATTGAGGCGCCCATCCCGTCTCCACCAACACAGAGTGGATTTGAACCAGCAGCTCACCGGTTCAGGGGGTAAGTAGCCAACCCACAGGACTACTGAGGGAGTCACAGAGAGTGATTGGCCCAATTCTCAGGTAATATTTACTGAAAGTGTCCCACCTTCAACAGAAAAGACAGAGGAAGTCCCCACAGCTCACTACGTCCTAGCCAGGCACTTAGGCCATTCAGTTGAGAGATAAATACTCAACTCCCTTTCTTCAAGAAGAAATGGGATAGGAACCACCAACCTCCCACATGCTGGGCACACCCTCCAACCACTGGACTACCCAGAACTGCTTGCTATGCCTTTGGCCCAACGATATGTAACCAAAGTGACCCTCTGAACCAGGGTCACACACAATCCAAGCGAGCACCCTAACCCTCATACCATAGGGTGCTTCAAGAGTTGCCTTTGCCCCGGTTAATATCTAGTTAAAGTGGAACACTTGTGAGGCAAGAGATCAAGGGGCCAACCCTTCTCAACAAACAGAAAGGGGGTTTGAGCCAGCAGCTCAGCGGGCAAGTAGCCAACCCATAGGGCTACCAAGGGAGTTACAGAGAGCGACAGGCCCAATTCTCAGGTAATATTTACTGAAGGTGGCCCACCTTCAAAAGAGAGGACAGGGGGAGAGCCCACATCCCACTACCTCCTAGCTAGGCACTGAGGCCCTTCGGTTGAGAGAGAAGTGCTCAACTCCCTTCTCAGCAAGAGGAAATGGGAGGAGAACCATCGGCCTACAGAGGGAACTGTGTCAGCCTGAGGCCCAACAACCATTTAATTAAAGTAGAACAGCTTCCACAGGCAAGAGGGAGGCAACCCCTGCCCTTACACTGCAGAACCCCAAAGATTGGGGAACACCCACCAGGGCTGCATTTGCCACCTGTCCAAATCTCTTCTTAGCACAGGCACAAAGGGGATTTGTGGCAGGGTCCCTCACAGCCCTTGTGAGGACCTTAAGCATTGCACTAAAAGCTACACAGAAGGCCTGTGCCTCCTTCCCCCTCTGCTCACATCTGTTTTGTGGGGTCTTCGGCAGGTACGTATCTATCTCACACGCAATGGTTCATGCACCTACGTCACCTTACTCCAGGAGGGGTTCTTGGCTGCAGATCGCAAGTAGATCTAGATCCGGAGCTGCCGAAAAGGGTCAGGGCTTAGCACCACCCCTCTTCTCAGCATCTCCCAGTGGCTAGCTTAGGCAGTTCCATGCCTGTCATTCTTGTTTTTATGTATCCCATTCTTTGGTACCTGTCTCTGCCCCTTCCTCCAAGACAGAGCCCAAGCCCCTAACTCAGGCATTGGGAATCCCATTGTTGTTCCAATGCTTTTCTAGGCATCTAGAAGCCAGGGCAATGGTGAGATTGCCACATCTATACCCCTTTGTGGGTCTGGTCCACATTGCTGAGACAGAGGGGAGCGGAGACAGGGTATACTTGGCCCATATTACTGGCAAAGAGCACTGTCACTGTAAGGGAGCTGAGAAGAGACATGCCACAATCCTATCGCCCTGAGACCAGAGGAGAGGGGTTGCTGAGAGTGGGCATGCTCAGTTCATACCACAGACACATCACTAAGATGTGTAGCTCGAAAGCGTCTCTCTTTCACCAGGAGAAGTTGGTTCAATAAAAGATAGTACCACACCCACCTGTTATATCCTGTTACGTTGCCTCAACCACACTGCAAACAACATAAAATGTGCAGTCAGGTAATACTTGGTCAGAGCCTTATCGTTTGTGCAAAGATGCTGATGCTTCCCACATTCCTCGTTGAGTGACTACTCCATGGCCATGTCATGCCATACATCACGAAAGGGTCTGGCAGTCTGGTATACTGCACCCTATCAACTAGGGCATAATATATATCTGGCTTCTCCTCCTCCAGAAGTCTGGCTTCTGCTGCGTTTTACACAACCCCATCTAGCATAGTTCACATGACCACACTGCAGTTCAAGTGCAATCATCTCTGCCAGTGTCTCAAACTACATGAACTTGTTATCCTCTCTCTTTGCTGCAGTGTATCCATCAGGAGTTGGGCAACATCCATTACATAGTTTTTCTAGAGCAGAAATTTATCTCAACAGTTTTTCCCTTGGGTAACCTAAGTGTCCATGAGCTGGTGGAGTGATTGGGTTCTGTTCTATTCATGACGTCTGCCAGAGAATTCTGTGCTTCCACGCTCTTTTCTCTGTGTGCCTTGTTCACATCTTCAAACGCTTCCGTGCAAGGTCAAGCTTTCTCCAAGATGCGTCTCTTCTCATCTTCTGGGAGAACATGACTGTTCATGGAACTGCCGAGTGCCCTCCACTTCAAGCAATTCATTGCTTCATTCATAGGGTTGTGGATTCTAACTCCAGGGTTATGTGCTTTCCCTCTTAGAGCAAGGCAGATGACTGAAGCACCACAGATGTTGGCTTCTATAAGGAAGTCTTCAAACTCACTTTCCTGTATCACACTGCCTATGTCACCCAAGAAATTCACTGTACGATGCACGCCTCCCATCTCAAAGGGGTCATTGTCAAATTCGGTTTGATTCCTCAACTGTACTTTGCAATAAATTGCTTCATCATACATGACATAAGTCCAGTCTTGGCCCAGAGAGTGGAACATATCTTGAAAATATTTCGTCCTGGTGTATGCTGTATTAACATCAGTTGCCAGTGCAGGAATCATTGCACAATAGCCAATATTCATAAAATATAACATAGCAGACAGAAAAACTTCTCCAATCAGTCCATTCTACAAATAATGACAGATATTTTTATGTATTACATGGTTCAAACATACTCATACTGTCCTGTGACTACAGACTTCTGTCTTACCCGAAAACAAACAAGGATGGGAAAATACACAAAACATATCACCTGGGGCTAAATATTTCTCACACTTTCCAAAACAGCACTATTTTGATTACATAGTTGCATTATCAATTGTATTTAGAAAATTTTGGCTGATTGCGGTGAAAATTAGACTGTTTCTTAGAGTTATGGCCCTTTCAGTGATTTTATGATTTTTCCAGACTGGATGCCCACTAGCATTTGAACATTACATGATACAGAATAACTGACCCACTTCCTGCATCTGCAAACACCCTCGTGATGACCACCATGTAAGCTTAACGTGCTTAGCAATGAATTTTTTCTAGCTGATGTATTACCTTAATTCATTTATAAGACCCCTTTTTGAATCTGGCTAATGAGCAGAGGTTTTTAGATCCTGTCTTCAGTGCCCAGCCAAAATGGGGCAGCAGTAGGGCAAGGTTGGAGCTGGCATGTCTTTACAGGTTGCTTGTAACGCAGTGTAACTCAGTTCATCATATGCCGGGCCGAGCTTTCTGAGACCCGTCAGCAAGAACAGTGGCAAAATGTCTGGTAAATCACGCCTTACGGCCCCTTGTTGAGTGCAGTTATATTTAGTGCATTTATTTATCCATCGTTAAAACATCGTGTGTTTCTGGGTAGCTGGGAATGACAATAAGAAACAGTGCCCAGATCACTGTCATTGGTCCAGCTGTGCAGGCTACAGCTGCATGTTTAACGTGCTATTCTTTATATCTAACCTCTACCCCCATCTCGTGTTTTGACCAAAACAAGGAGGCAAGCAGCTGAAAGGGGGCTTTTCTTCAAAGCAAAATGTTATAGATTTATCAGCTCCACCCCCCTTCTTTCCCTCTCATCTCCTTTTCCAAAGTGACTTGCAAGAAAAGAGATTCTTTTGCTTCTTGATGACCGAGCTGGAGGGCCTGAAAGTTCCCCTCGTGCCCTCAGAAAATCTCCCTTTTCAGTGTTCTAACTTAAAAATAAAGTCTGGTTTTGGTGGCAATCGCCTTGGAGGAGCAGCAAACTGCAACCTGGGGGACTATTTAGAGACCTTTTCTCCCAACTGTTCAAGTAGCATTTCTGTTCAGTACCTATTACAAAAATCCTTTAATTTGTCTGTTCCTTGGATTTCACTTCCTTGCTGCTTATGATGCTATTATCACATAGTGCTTGTCTGTTTCCAGTCAATTTCACTTGGGCTGGATTAGCTGAGCCCTCTGCTCAATGTATCACATGTATCAGACGAAGTGGGTATTCACCCACGAAAGCTCATGCTCCAATACGTCTGTTAGTCTATAAGGTGCCACAGGACTCTTTACTGCTCAATGTAGAGATTCTTATAGGTCAGGAGATCTGTATAGCAGATTAGAAAACACCATACAAAATTTTTTTAGAAAAGCCTATCAGACTGCCTTTACACATCAGTTAAAAAGAGGGATATTACCTCACCCGTCTCCCTTTGTGGACCAGCATCCACACCCTCCAGTTAGCTCATGTCTGTTCAGTTCCCATAAAATACAGCATCCACCCACTTTCCTCAATACTCAGTTATCCATTAGAACCAATCATCTCAGCCCTCCCTCAGAGCTTTTGATTAGAGAATTGCACCATAGCCCCCCCTCAAAGTCTTCCCATCTCTATCTATACTAATAGTTACCTAAAGCTAGGTGCATTTAAAGCACCAGCTGCTCTAAGGGAGAGGTCATGCTTGGTGTATACTCATCATATCTTTAATAATAGCTCTGATTTCAACAGCTATTTGTACTGTCTGGATTATGAAAGTGAAGTAGTGCTGTCCCATCTCACTGCATCCAGGCCTCTGATTGTTGGCTGGATTTTGATCTTTGCAGGTTACAGGCTGTGACAGGGTGTGCACTAGGCAGGAAAGGGTTAATCCCCCATTATGGACGGAGAAAGCCCCGCCCCTCAGACTGTGCTGGGCATGCTCCAAATGCTGTGCTAGTATAAAAGGAGAGCAGCTCAGCTCAATCTGGTTTGTCTGCCGAGAAGGAAGGATACGTGGTGGATGCTGTAGTGCAGGAGCTGGAGATCCTGTGACCTGGACTGAAGACCTGTTGTCCTGTGGACTGCAGCTTCAGGAGCCTGGTAGGAAGTGACCCAGGGAGGGTGGGTGAGTAAGTGAGTGCTATCTCCCACCCATCTAAGGCTAGCACGTTGAGGTTGGATTCCCTACTGACCCAGTGGTGGATCACTCTGCCATTAAGGCACAAGGTTGGGACCCAGTGGAGTCAGGTGGGCCTGGGTCCCCCTACCCTGGCTACCACCCCATCTGGTGGTGGCCCCTGGATCTAGCTGCCAGGCCATGCTGCCCTGTACCTGAAGGCTGTGGTAGGGATTCTGGCCATTGGACCTCATCATGGTGATGCCCAAGACAGTCTGGTAGACTGTAACTGTGGTCTCAACACACCCACTGTCCACCCTGCCAGGAGATGGGGTGTGCATACACTGCCACACAGACCCAAAGATAAATGTTTTGAAATTACAAAAAACAAAAGCTAGTGTTCCTGGAGCAGCCCATAACAGCCACACGTTTTCCCAAGGCACAAAGGGCAGGTAGGCACCCTACTCCACTTTGTGCCTTTGAAAATGCCCCTGGTCTGCACTGTGAGCTTGGATTATTGTCATTTCCTCCCAGGAAATTTTAGTTGAAAAAAGAAAACCATCCCTTGTACAGTTAATTGTAGCTGCATGAGGTTCAGATGAGCAGGCTCTCTCCCATTGGGGTACTGAAGGTGCTCCAGTCTTCTGCAGGGTCTTGTAAATGTGGGTGGGGGGAAACCAGGTGAGATTAGACAGTAAGGAGGAAAGGTGCATTAGTTATAGTTATAATTATTATAGTATACTCTGTGCATTGGGAAAGAGGGGAAGCATGCCATGTTCTGCTGCTATGCCAACACTTTGGTTTTTGATTGTTCTTCCTTTTGTGTGTTGCAAAATCCTCAGCCTGGTTGCTCTCCCTTGCCCTGCCACACCTCACGTCAGCTATTGCTTCTGAGATAAATTCCTCTAATGTGTGTGTTTTTGTTTGTTAAATGCTCCTATATTCTCTTCCACCATCCTCCTGCAAAACAACTGTCATAACCGTAGGGGTAGCCTAAATTCCCCCTTATCTGTATGGGGTTAAGAAGCTCAAGTAACCTGGTTGGCACCTGACCAAAGGAACCAATGGGGACAAAAGATACTTTCAAATCCGGGGTGTGTGTGGTGGGGGTTGTTTTGGGTTCTTTGTTTTCTGTGGCCATTCGCTCTTGGGACTAAGAGGGACAGGACATCAATCCATGTTCTCCAAATCTCCCTGAACAAGTCTCTCATATTTCAAACTTGTAAGAAACAGCCAGGCAAGGCATATTCGTTTACCTTTGTTTTCTCAACTTGTGAATTTTCCCTTTGCTAGAGGGAGGTTTATTTCTGTTTTGTTGTAACTTTGAAATTAAGGCTAGAGGGGGTTCCTCTGTGCTCTTTGCATTTTCTGCTACTCTGTAAGGTTAACTACCAGCCTAAGTTTACAGAGGTGATTCTTTTACCTTTTTCTCTTTAAATAAAATCTTTCTTTTTAAGAACCTGACTGATTTTTTCATTGTTCTAAGACCCAGGGGTTTGGGTCTTTGATCATGTTGTAACTAATTGGTTAGGATATTCTCAACCTCCCCAGGAAAGGGGGTGTATAGGCTTTGGGGAATATTTTGGGGGAAATAGGATGCCAAGTGGTCCTTTCCCTGATTGTTTTTTAAATCACTTGGTGGTGGCAGTGATCCGAAGGCAAGAATGGGATCTGTGTCTTGGAAGTGTTAACCTAAACTGGTAAGAATAAGCTTAGGGGGTCTTTCATGTGGGTCCCCACATCTGTACCCCAGAGTTCAGAGTGGGGAAGGAACCCTGACAACAACATACCAACAAAGTAAACCAACCTTGCATAAATTGTCCCTATTCCTTACTTCTGAGCAGAGACAGCTGTGACTGATTCAAGCAAAATACCTTTCATCTGGTCTACAAAACCCAGGCTAATCTTCACACTGAACCAAAGCGGGTCCTTCCTGATCACATGCTTGCACTGCTAGAGCAGGGACCGTGGATATAATACTTGGGAGCCACTACAAATGCTTTGGAAAGGGCTCTGCCATGGTAGTAAACAGCTGGTGCATCTAATCCATTTTCCAAGCACATTTGCAAGATACATAATTAAGAGCTCTGCTGAGGGGAAAAGTAAAGCAAACCATTAGATTTGTTTTGAACATTACAGCTACTGTAATGCCCACTCAGGACCTTCTTTCAAGGCAGACAATATTAAGGTGATCCTTAAGAAATGGCCCAGGGACTTCCTGTTGATGACTATTAATATTGATGATATTAATTTTGAGTAAATATTTGCAGTTCCAGTTCCCATAGAATTAAGCACAAAGAATGGATCCTGCAGGTTGTTACACCAATTCAGATGATGATTCCTGTGTGTTCCCTCCTCTGATTTCCAGGTCTACTTTTTAATTCTGTTCTGCTGTATACTGGAAAAATAAAGGGCCATCTCCTCAGCTCTGCATTCAGGTGCTTTGCCAATCTCCGCTAGCTGGACCCAGATCTGTCCAGATAATAACATGAATCATAGGACTTCAAGGTGCAGAGCCAAATTCTGTGGTCCGTTACCCTGGTATGTATGCAGAGCAAGTCCAGTGTTTTATCAGTGTAACTGAGGGAAGGAGCCTGCTCACAAGTCACATTTTGGCTGGAGTAGTATCCTCTCAAAAAAAAATATAAGGAAGGAAAACTTCAGAGGAGAGTTTTAGACTGACAGACTGGCATCGTGAGGTGACTCCACCTTCTTCCAGGGTTAGGGACATGCCAACTCAAGAACAAAGGAGGTAGTTTCTCTTCTGACTTGAATGTGTTCACCTGTTTTTCATAGGTAAACAAACATCTGCTGCACACTGAATATTCACTACAGAAAGGCAGGGTGATGCTCCAACTTTGCCTGGCTAAGGGCTGGGCAAGCAAATTACCAGCAACCTAAGCACCCTTACTATTTTATTATTCTCATAGTGCAAGGCAAGTCGCATCACAAAGAACCATAAACACAGCACACGGGAGCCCTTGGCCTGCTATCATCTTCCACATTTCAGTCTTTACACCACCTTAAGAAGCGCATCACACTGCCCCCTGAACCACATGTGCTGTGGGTGCCCTCTGCCCCTGGCACTTGGCATCAGTCCCTGCAAGACTTGCCTCAGCAATCTTCATTCTGCTCATCGACTCACATCTCCCACAAACTCAAGTTTTCTTCGTCTCATCGTCTTGACACTATGTGGTATCACTCTGGTTAGGCGGTAAAACTGGCTGATTAATTCCTCATTAATTGTGCGGTAGATATAGCTCACATGCAGCAACCACCTGTAACATTTCAGTTCAAAGGCAGAAGCATGTAGCAAGATACTGAAGACGAGAGACTGCAGCAATTTCATTTTACATTCGGTTATACCTTTGCTTCTTCAAATGTGGCTGGTGTTGCTAGACCAGCAGTCACAAGTCCAGTTCTAGCTAACTGATGTGTAACATCTCTTGTAGCCATGCTACCCAATATTTGAAGGGCTCAACACACTCCAGTGCCGCCTCCGATTTGGGCAGGGATGGCTTTGCCTTCTCAACAGACTTAGATGTCCCCATAGTTCTAAAAATCTCATGAAAAGATAAACGCTTCTGCTTCCACCCTTCTTTCTAGCAATTTTTGCACCTCTTCTAGTGACAGTCCAGTCAGGTCAATCTCATCGGGGCCTCACTAAAGCTCCATAAATTGACTTCTGTCCTGCTTGTCCTCAAAATAGAGGTGCAGCCTGGGGAGAGAAAGTATGAGGTTTTCCAAAGCACTCAGCTTTGGCCATAGTCTGCTCCCATTAATGAAGCAAGTGAATGATAAACCCCCATTGACCTCAATGGTAGAAGAGAGGCCAATGCTGAGTTTCAGAAAATCCCTGCCGAAAGGTCGCCGAGAAAGATGGGGCAACTAATTTATACATTTCGATCTTCCTTTCAATCTGTAGGCATTGCAAAATCACACACACTCGGTACACATATGTGGTGCTTTGCAGACATACCTAGGTTCTGTGGCTTGGTTGCCTGGCTCAACATGGAGCATCATACCCTGGGGCCTGTACACTTGGCAAGTCCCAACTCTATAATACAGAGGATGCAAACTGCAGGTTGCACCCTAGCTCTCCCAGTGTTTCCGTTTGTCTGCACCCTCCATTGTAGAATATAGTGGCCACCTCTTTTGCAGGGCTAGCCTCACTGGGAGGGAAGCAGTAAGGCTAACAGGCTGTCTTCTTCCTGGGAGAAGGGGGATGAGTCAGGACTTTGGTTTTAATTAGTTAGTTTTTGATTCTCCAAAAGAGGGTAAAATTTTTTTTACCTGCTCTAGTTACAATGAGCATAGCTGCAAGATTCAGGCTGCTTGTCACAGACAGGCCCTTTGATTCTTTGTCCCTCTAGCTTCTGGATTAGCTAACCACAGCCCATGCTGTCTACTATCACCACACAGGGTCTCCCTGACTCCTGGCCTGGATGGCGCACTCATGGAAGGTACTACTGTATAATGCACCTAGCCCAAAAGGAAGAGACCAACTTCCCCATTAAAATACCCTCAGTACGGCTGTGGGGCTGGCTTGTTCCCTTTTACCGCAGAGGGTGCTCTCGGGGATTCCATTCCCAGGTGATAGAACGAGCACTGCAAAGTTTGGCCCCCGGGAGAGGGATACAGGGTAATGCCATTCTGCAAGCCAGGGGAGGCTAACGTGGTTGCTAGCGATAAGGAGCTGCAGCACTCCATGTGGGGATTCCTTCTCTCCCCCTTCCCTGCTAATGCACCAGGGGTAAGTGCACCAAGGAAAACAGCTGAGTCAGCGAAGCCAGAGGCCCCCTGTGTCTGAAGCCTCCTCAGCAAGCCCATTTCTGAAAATCAAAACACCAGGAAAGCTTTGGGGGGGGTAGGGAGACCCAGAATGAGAGCGCGGGAGAGGCTGGGCAATTTACTGCAGCCCCAGGCAGCGGCAGCAGCTAACGGGGCTGACAAGTTGCGGGTGTTGTACATGCCCATTAACTCAAAAAATGCATCGTTACTGCAGCTTCAACGTGTCACAGCTGCACGTGGCACTTCAGCCACGGGGAGACATTGAGCATCTCCCAAAGAAAGCCACTTACCAGCCTGTCAGGAGAAATGACCACTTTTAAAAGGGTATTCAGGGGGAAATATGGGGAACTGACCCGCTGCAGATTACATGTGCAGCATCAAAATTATACTAGGCCTGTAACCTAGGTATACGTGCATGCTGCCAGCACGGCCCCGCTGTAGTTAACAGCGCAAAGGCATCTCCACTGCAACCCCTATTTTCACAGGCTTCCTTACAAATAAAAAAAATTACCCCTTGGAATGAAATGATCCAGGTTTTGCTCTTGGCCCAGAGATGATTTACAGCTATTTGAGTGTGTAGGATGAAAGAGGGAAACATAAAATAGCCTCTCCTGGAGCTGAAAGAGTCCAACCCCAATTTATTCTTTTTGAAACACATCCAGCGACACACAGCTGCACTCTAACACCTCGAAATTAGGCTCAGGCGAATTACCCAGTGAGGGACAGCGCCTGTGCTGGGCTTCAGGAGGAGGGGGCAGGACAACGGGTTAGAGTTAAGAAAACTCAAACCCAAACTGTTGGGGAACATTGTGTGCGAAGCATGTGCAGAAGGAAATGTAGGTAAATTTGGAGATGCACAATGAAGGTTAGATGCAGAGGGGCCTCTGAGGTTTCTACTTGGCAAAATTCCCATTGACCTAAGTAATGGCTGAGGACTTTGACCATTGGCTCTTAAATTATGATGTAGTATTAACAATAACACCCCCTGTTGCTGTACATATGTGTAGACACACACAATTAAGACAGTCCATGCCCCACACAGCTTACATTAGCAGTACAAAGTGAGAGGCTACCAGTGGATACAACAAACCGGGTGGATGGAGCACATGATGTCAAGAGAGCAATCCTGTGACCAGCAGAGTAATAAGGAGAGTTGTGCTGGCTGGGGGTGGGCACACTCCGGAGCTCAGTGTGACTCACACAACCGGGTATGAGGCAGCAGAGGGGCTCTGGGTGGTGCAGGTAACCAAACTGGGGAGTGCAGTAAGACCATTGTCCTTCCCTCCCCTCCATCCAATAGTCAGGCATGGTGGCTGAACCTAGCTTCCATCTTGCCGGACTTATCTCCTGGGCCAAGCAGGAAGAGGTGGTTTAATTAGCTCCTTCTGCAGCAGTAATCTGAGCGTGAATGTGAGGAGGGCAGTAAAACCCCAGCTGTTAGTGTGATGCCAGCTGGTTGGACTCTGCCAGGGCAGTGCTGCAGCGTCTGTTCCTGTGTGCATGCAGGCCTAGATATGCTCCCCACGTGAGCCCCGGGTGCAAATTCAGGAAAATAGGGTTGATTTTGCCTGGTCTTAGCTCCCTGTCTCTCCCACCACCAGCCTTTAAGCCACCCAGTCTTGGCATGGCCTATTTCTTAATAAATGAATCCAGAGCAGAGTCTGCCCCACCAGCTGCTGTGGTCTGTTTGCAGCCTTCTCAGAGGAAGAACTAGGCAAGGAGCGAGGCCCTGGTCACCAGAGGTTGCAGTGAGAACAGCTGGGGAAGGGGCAGGGATGTCTGTGACGGGGGAGACCTTGGGTGCTATCCTTGATCTCAGATAAAACAAAAGCCGCTACCTCCTCCAGTAGCTCGGAGCCATAGGGAACCCAGACTACCTGGGATACATGAAAATGTGCTGGTTACCTGAACCCATATTGGGCTAGAGAGGAGCTCCATGTAAATGTACCTGGCTCAAGTCAAGCCTATAACCAGTGGAAGGTGAGCAAACTTCCCTCCCCCAGCTGTGCCAGTGTTCCTCAGCCTGTCCGAAGACAGCCCCTGTTACTCCCATCGTGCATCTCTGTCCCCTGCACAATGCAAATCAGTTTTGACCTCCAGCACCCCTGGCTATTGCAGGTCTGAGGCCCCCACCCCCACAGCTCTGCCAACGCACCTCAGTGCCTAGCCCAGCTCCCTCCGTCTCTTCCCTTTCTCCCTTTGCTTGTCAGATTCCCTGACAGTAACTCAAGGGCCCTGTGGCTCTGTAGAGGAATCGCATCGCTGTGCTTCCCCTGCAGTGTGTTCTGAGCCTGCCTGACCTGCATGCAGGGAGCTCAGGGCTTTCCTAATTACAGTGCGAGCAAACCCCAGTGGACAACTCCTTTTCCAGCTGCAGTGGGGCAGAGTTAGTGGGGAGTGAGGCCAAGCTGCAGAAATGAGACAGGAGAAAGGGCATGCAGGATATTTTGTGCCTGGCTTAATCGCAGGATTCACCTGTCTGACACTTTTCACACAGCAAAACGCCACTTCCCCACAGTGGCAGAGAGTACGGTCAGCCTGGATCACCGTGCCTGTGCTCCTCAGGCTGACTTGCCTGCTAGCCTTTGCCTTTCACTTCAGTGGCTCCAGAAAGTGGCAGCCCTCTGGGCCATTAAATCTGGGTCATTTTTAGCCAGGGAAAGAACCTACCTCCTTTACATACACATTTCTTGAGAGAGAGGGGACTCAATTCATCACTCAACCCTCACACCTCACCTCCTCCGGGCTTGGCAGCTGTTGGCATTTATTTTTCTAAAACAGAGATGCCTGCCTTTTACCTGTGGCCAGGATGGTATTTTCCAAAGGGGTCCAGGAATCCTCCATCTAGTGTTTATGCCTGGTTAAAGCTCATTAAAGCCTTTGTTAGTGGAGCTGACTGACAAGGAGAGTGGATTAATATTAGAACACCCTGTCAAAAGTGGTGAAAAGGCTGGATTGATTTTATAGGAAGTTTAGTCAGAGCTCTGTGTAAAGGCCTTGGGGGGTTACACTGCAGTGAATCAATCTCCTACATTAGCAAGTCCCTCCAGGAATAGTCAACTTCAGCGTTTATTACAGCCAAGGCTGCATTTCACAGGTATGGCATTCACTTTCTTCTTTTTAAATAATCTGCTGCTTGAAATTGCAGCTGCATAGACTCAGCTGAGATCATGCTACTGGTGGTGATGGCAGACCATGCAAGTTGGGGGTGAAGGGAATAAAAAGCACGACTTGTTTGCTTAGTGCAGGACTTATGCACTGGATGAAGTGTGGGATTTGCTCTGTCTTACCTGATGCTCAACACTTCTGCTATTCCAGCTGGGGCCTTTACATATCCCTGGCAATACTTTTCTCTCCTATCTTGCAGCAGCAAATTGTGATCCCATAAACAGTTCATCCAATGCACTTCAGTCAGCTCCCCGGTTACTGCAGTCTTTGAGCTCGCCATGCACAGCTTTGCCAGTGTACCTGACTCCTGACCTGAAGCACTTCCTGCTATCTCAGTCCTCAAACCGGTGCCACCAGCAATGAAGCTGGCAAGTGGCTTATCCGAGGTCTAGGCAGGTGCAATGTATGGGCTAAATAATCAGCCAGCTTTACTATGACCAGAGGCACAAAGTACCTTTGTTTCCTGTTTACTGGAGTGCCTGGAACCGTGGTGATGTCACCTGTGGTCATTTGCCAGTGACTGGCAGTGATAGGCAACTTCCCAAACTTCTCTCACCTGAGATTTCACTGGGGTTTTCTGTGCTTGTTTTTCTTACATTTTGGTTTTGTGAGGGTTTTTTTCTGCTCCAGAAATGCGCCACATCCAGCTCCAATAGGCACCAAGGGCTTTCAATTGCTGGTTGAAAGGAAAATAGTTTCTGCTTTTCAAAGTCTTGTCTCCCCCGCCACACAGCATCCGTGGGTTAGACTGCCTTCCACATGGCTGCTCAGACACAGACAGTTGTTTGTCAATCCTCTTGATACTAGTTGTGAGCCCTCTCTTGTGTACCAAGGTTCCCCGCTTCTGATGTTTCTGCTTAGAGATGCAATTTGCAAAAGGGCAGGTTGTCATGTTTCCTTTTTTCTCTTGGTGGAAACCAAACCTTGGGGCCTACTTTTTATTTTGGGGTCATCTCATAATTTACCTTGATAGCTCTCATCCTGGTATCCAGGTGTAGTAAGATGAGTCCCTGAAACATAAACCCTTGTATCAGAGGCCTGGAATGAGGCCTGCAGCCTGAACTAAAGTAATGGTCAAGACGTTGCTAACATAAAGCAAAAGTTATGTTATGAGCCAGAGGCAGGCCCTGCTCACAGAAGTTGGCAAGAAGGCAGCTGCTAAAAGCACATATACACATATAAGCACTAATAAGATAAGCATGTGCCAGGATGGCACCAGAACATCCCGGTATGAACACATCCCACAGAGATAACAAGGAACAGGCAGACCCATCCTAAAGACAGGGTCAAAGGACAATATGATGGATAGACTTGTTGTTTTGAACCAACCTGTACCAGGGGAGAGGCAGCACCCTAATGCGTAGGGGGGCTCTACCTCAATGTATCAGGAGTGATGTGTAACCTATTTGTACTTGTGTATAAGAATGTATCCCTGAATGAAGGGGTATTTGTGGCACCTTAGAGACAAACATTTATTTGAGCATAAGCTTTTGTGAGCTACAGCTCACCTCATCAGATGCATTCAGTGGAAAATACAGTGGGGAGATTTATATACATAGAGAAACAATGGGTGTTACCATACACACTGTAACGAGAGTGATCACTTAAGGTGAGCTATTACCAGCAGGAGAGCGGGGGGGTGGGGGGGGACCTTTTGTAGTGATCAAGGTGGGCCATTTCCAGCAGTTGACAAGAACGTCTGAGGAACAGTGGGGGGAGGGGGGGATAAACATGGGGAAATAGTTTACTTTGTGTAATGACCCATCCACTCCCAGTCTCTATTCAAGCCTAAGTTAATTGTATCCAGTTTGCAAATTAATTCCAATTCAGCAGTCTCTTGTTGGAGTCTGTTTTTGAAGTTTTTGTTGAAGAATTGCAACTTTTAGGTCTGTAGTCAAGTGACCAGAGATTGAAGTGTTCTCTAACTGGTTATTGAATGTTATAATTCTTGATGTCTGATTTGTGTCCATTTATTCTTTTACGTAAAGACTGTCCAGTTTGACCAATTTACATGGCAGAGGGGCATTGCTGGCACATGATGGCATATATCACATTGGTAGATGTGCAGGTGAACGAGCCTCTGATAGTGTGGCTGATGTGATTAGGCCCTATGATGGTGTCCCCTGAATAGATATGTGGGCACAGTTGGCAACGGGCTTTGTTGCAAGGATAGGTTCCTGGGTTAGTGGTTCTGTTGTGTGGTGTGTGGTTGCTGGTGAGTATTTGCTTCAGGTTGTGGGGCTGTGTGTAAGCAAGGACTGGCCTGTCTCCCAAGATCTGAGAGAGTGATGGGTCGTCCTTCAGGATAGGCTGTAGATCTAGGTTGATGATGCGTTGGAGAGGTTTTAGTTGGGGGCTGAAGGTGACGGCTAGTGGCGTTCTATTCTTTTCTTTGTTGGGCCTATCCTGTAGTAGGTGACTTCTGGGTACTCTTCTGGCTCTGTCAATCTGTTTCTTCACTTCAGCAGGTGGGTATTGTAGTTGTAAGAATGCTTGATAGAGAGATCTTGTAGGTGTTTGTCTCCCTCTCTGAGGGGTTGGAGCAAATGCGGTTGTATCGTAGAGCTTGGCTGTAGACAATGGATCGTGTGGTGTGGTCTGGATGAAAGCTGGAGGCATGGCGGTAGGAATAGTGGTCAGTAGGTTTCCGGTATAGGGTGGTGGTTATGTGACCATAGCTTACTAGCACCGTAGTGTCCAGGAAATGGATCTCTTGTGTGGACTGGTCCAGGCTGAGGTTGATGGTGGGATGGAAATTGTTGAAATCGTGGTGGAATTCCTCAAGGACTTCTTTTCCATGGGTCCAGATGATGTCATCAACGTAGCGCAAGTAGAGTAGGGGCGTTAGGGGACGAGAGCTGAGGAAGCGTTGTTCTAAGGCAGCCATAAAAATGTTGGCATCCTGTGGGGCCATGCGGGTACCCATAGCAGTGCTGCTGATTTGAAGGTATACATTGTCCCCAAATGTGAAATAGTTATGGGTGAGGACAAAGTCACAAAGTTCAGCCACCAGGTTTGCTGTGACATTATCAGGGATACTGTTCCTGATGGCTTGTAGTCCATCTTTGTGTGGAATGTTGGTGTAGGGGGGTTCTACATCCATAGTGGCCAGGATGGTGTTTTCAGGAAGATCACCAATGGATTGTAGTTTCCTCAGGAAGTCAGTGGTGTCTCGAAGATAGCTGGGAGTGCTGGTAGCGTAGGGCCTGAGGAGGGAGTCTACAAAGCCAGACAATCCTGCTGTCAGGGTGCCAATGCCTGAGATGATGGGGCATCCAGGATTTCCAGGTTTATGGATCTTGGGTAGCAGATAGAATACCCCAGGTCAGGATTCCAGGGGTGTGTCTGTGCAGATTTGTTCTTGTGCTTTTTCAGGGAGTTTCTTGAGCAAATGGTGTAGTTTCTTTTGGTAACCCTCAGTGGGATCAGAGGGTAATGGCCCACCTGGATTATCACTACAAAAGGCTTTTTCCCCCCTGCTCTCCTGCTGGTAATAGCTCACATTAAGTGATCACTCTCATTAGTGTGTATGGTAACACCCATTGTTTCATGTTCTCTATGTATATAAATCTCCCCATTGTATTTTCCACTGAATGCATCTGATGAAGTGAGCTGTAGTTCACAAAAGCGTATGCTCAAATAAATTTGTTAGTCTCTAAGGTGCCACAAATACTCCTTTTCTTTTTGCGAATACAGACTAACACGGCTGCTACTCTGACACCTATCCCTGAGTGGACGTCTTTGTCTGGCCTAGGGAGCAGTGGCAAATCCCGTCACTGACTGAGCCGGTCCATTGTCAGGGAGCACATACTTACAAGCAGAACTGTAGACATTTGATCCGGGGCACCAGAGACTTTCATTTGACAATAAACCTGGCCGGGTGCCTTTGTATCTTCTTAGAGTCTGTGGGCATTGGGCAGTTTGTTCAAGATCTGCTGTGCCAGCTATCTGTGCAGAGCTAGGATAGCACACAGGGAGAACACACACACACAGCCGACTGGTATCATGGAACAGAGCAGAGCACACACTGGTGGTGTCTGACACCACCAGGTAACAAAAATAATACACGTAGAGAAACATCTTGCATCTGGGGATCTGAGAGCTTTTACCCCATTAATTAAACGAAGTCCCACAATACCCAGGGAGGGAGTTATTGACATCCCTTACGCAGATATGTTAATAGAGAAAGAGGGCCAAGTTCAGAGGTAATGTAGGCTAGACCCCCACTAACCCAGTTAGACCTAATTGCATACACTGATTGACACAGCAGGAAGTGAAAGGGAGACTAAGATGATGTAGGTTACATGCCACCAAGGTGTAAGTTAAAATAGGGTACAGCTTATGTTTGCACACACATTCAGACACCTCCCCCCGTTGTTGGCTTCGCTTGGTATACTCTTCTCTTCTGACATCTTAATGTCTGGATTCACTTACCCTCACTTAACCTCTGTAGGTCAGTTTCCAAGGGGATGGGGATGCATAAGAGCTGGTTTGACTCCCCATGTCCTTCACAACTGAGCACTGTGGATATGAGATGCTAGTGTTGCCTGATCTATTGGTTCAGTATTAATTACTTTGATTATTTAGAATTCCCAATTAACATTCTGAAATTTGGTAGGTTCTTGTCCCTAGATCAGTCCCCAGTGGTACCCAAATTACTGTTCAGCTGGGCATGTCTTTAGCCTATTCAATATATTAACTCATTAGCATATGTCAATTAGTTGTCATAACTACCTGCAGTTAAACATGTGTTGATGTTGTCCTCCAAAAAGACCCTAAAGCTGATACAAACTACCTTCTTGTGGTTACCTGTCAGCACTTGATGCTCAATTTCAACACTTGTGATAATTACAAAACAAGCAAAACAAAATCTTATGACTTAAGGTCATTTTTAGTTTACTTACTTGTGCCAAGCCAGTTCAGCAACTTTAGTCCTACTCAGGCTGTTTGGCTTCATACTTAGGCTAATTGCTTAAGCTACCTCTTACAGGTCTAGGCCTATAGGTCTCTTGTATTTCTGCATTATTATTCTTATCTTCATTTAATAATCAGCACATGGGGTGCACTAGTGCAAGTGAGTGGAGAGTTCTGATTCTGTAGCATTTTACACCCATTTTCCTGCACTTTGCACAGAGCAGGTGAGAACCACACTATGGGGTATAAGCTGCAAGGTGGTAAGTGAGTGATAGTCACCAGATAGTCTAAAGTGGTGGGGTACGGTGTAAGCCAAACAAATTTAGATGCCCTCTAGGCCTATTAGACTCCTTAGACTGACCGCATTTAGAAGATTAAAGATTAAAAGGTAATTATGCTTTGAAAAGCAACTCCGAAATAATGCCTTTTTTACGGACTATGGATCAAATGTGCTCAGTTTGCAAGTAAAAATAATTCTTTTCTTATAGCCAGTGCCCCTGGAAGAGGAGAGTTGGACTGGGCTCTTTTGGGCATCATCACTCGTAATAAAGACCCTGTACTGAAAATCAGTGCACCAGTCTGATAGCGCTGTGCAAGCCAGAATAGAATCCAGCTCACTTACCGGCAATTAGCAGTGGAAGGAAGGTTAGGAAGAGGGGTGTATGAGGCATGTTGACACTTACTTTCCTTAGAATACTTTTGAGAAAAATTGCAAATGTCTCTGCCTACTAAGATCTGTATTTGATTGTATCCCGCTAGCCTTTGTATGTCGCTTTTATTTTTAGATAGCAATTCTCTTCAGACAAGGGATGGGGTCTTGATATGCATTTGCCCAGTGCCTAGCACAGTGGGCTCCCTATCTTGACCAAGGCCTCTGGCCATTATGATCTTAATAAGAATAAGAGGCTCTTCCCGGCTGATAAGTCATTACTACTTTCATCTTCTATGTGTAAAGACTCATTTACTTTACGTTTGTACAGCACCTGCCATGAGGGGATACCACCCTGGTTGAAACCTCTAGACACTAGCACAGTATCAGAGTGTTAAATACGAATGAAGCCAGCAGCTCTGATTTGGAAGACCACAGGGAGCAGCACTGTTGAGTAACAAGGTTACATTTTCACACAGTCACTTCTCTGGACCATAACTATGCTTGAATCAGGATTATAGAAATAGTCAAGAGACCAGCCAGAATCAGAACTCAAGAGTCCTGCCTCCGCTCTGAATAGGAAAATTACACAAGGGGCTGTATCCATCAGCCAGGCAGCCTGAGACTCCATGCACAGTGGAAACGGAAACCACTCAAAAGGCAGTCAGAAAACTAGTACTGAGCTGGTTCCACCTGACCCTAGGCGAGGTCAATGTACAAGTTAACTCTCAGAAGTCACAGCAAGCGACTCAAATCATAAATCCTGCCAGGAATTAGACCAAGTGGCTTTTTCATTCCTCCCCCGTGGTGAAGGACACCTCCATCCCTGGTCTGGCATTGGTTTGGAAGCGACAGAGATGGGAGAGAGATTTAGCAACCACCATGCAGAACAGGCTGGCTCGAAGTGAAGCAAGCTCCCAGGTTAAAAACAGAGCTAGGATCGAGCTGAGGGAGGTGGATGTTTGCTGCTGAAAAGTCACAGAGGAGAGAGAGGGAGCGAGCATGTTCAGGGAGGAATGGGCAGTTCAGGGAGAACTCCCGTAAATGTCACCATCGCTGCTCAGCAGGGGAAAGCCTGGGAAGGTTGGGAGAGGTTCTGGGGTGGAGAAGCCCCAGGCTGCTGGCCCCAGGCTTTGCTGGTGGTGCAGTGATTGGCTGCTTGGTACTGATTTTGGAGGGGGCTGTTGCCATACCATGATCCACTCTTCATGCGCCCAGGCAGTAATTCACAGCCTCATAAATCAAATTAAAGATCAAACTTGTCACACCAGGGTGGCAGCTTGCAGAGCAGATTTAAGGGTGGGGTGAAATCAGATTCAGAAACGAGGAGTCAGACACAGCACGAGGGAGGGATAGAGTGAAATTACAGCAAACAGAGGACAAACAGTCCCTCAGACTATTAGGAGAGTGTTTGTTTTTTATGGGAGGCTCAACGCTGACTGAATCCTCTGTAAACCAAGTACAGAGAGGTTTCAGAGTAACAGCCGTGTTGGTCTGTATTCGCAAAAAGAAAATGAGTACTTGTGGCACCTTAGAGACTAACCAATTTATTTGAGCATAAGCTTTCGTGAGCTACAGCTCACTTCATCCGATGTGTACAGAGAGTTTTTCCTTCTCTGGCCACCTGCCCCTGTGGGTGAGCAGATGCAGATGGGAATGGATTTCATTTACACAACTTCTTGTGACATTATTTGGACCCCATTTTAAAATTTGCCAAGCGCTTGCAGCTCCCCTGGACTTCAGCAGAAGTGATTGGAGCTCAGCACCTCTGAAAGTCAGACCAACGTATCATACATTGCACCCTAAAACAAAGTCACCCAAAATGACTGGTTACTTTTGAACCACTTGGTCTGTCTGTCTGTCAGCAGCCACTCTTGAAAACATGGACAAAATTGCATCTCTCAATGTCTCGCTCTCCTTTTGTCCTCATGCATGTCATATTTGCATGCTGGCTATAACTCCAAGGACATTAATTGGCCAGCTGAAGAAGTTCCAGCTACAGATGAAAAGCTATAAATAAGTATTTTGATATTAAACATCTTTATTAGAAAACATCAATGTTTTATTGGCACGGCTGCTGCCTTCTGGCCATTTGTTTTCCTCCTGGCTCAGCTGTGTCCATTCCCCTCTCCCTCAATCAAGTCAAAAGTCATGTGAAACTACATGGAAGGGCTTTTTCTGCCACTTCCTTTCATTTATTTACTAAATAAAAATAGAACCATAGAAATTTAGGACTGGAAGGGACCTTGATGGGTCATCTAGTCCAGTCCACCCACCCTGTGCTGGGGCAGAATTTAGTATTGTCTAGACCATCCCTGATGACTGTCAAACGTGTTCTAAAAACCTCCAGTGATGGAGATTCCACAACCTCCCTAGGTAATTTGTTGCTGTGCTTAAACTGCCCTGACAGTTAGGGAGTTTTTCCTAATGTCCAACCTAAACCTCCCTTAGTGCAATTTCAGCCCCATTGCTGCTTGTCCTGTTTCTAGTGGATAAGGAGAAAAGTTTATCCTCCTCCTCTGTATAATTACAAAATAGTAGCTCTTGTGCAAACAGAAGGGGAAGGCTCCTCCTAGGAGGTTTAAAATAGCTTCCAAAAAAAAAAAAAATTGCCCCATCTCTGTGAGTCTGAGTGCTGGGAGCTTGGCAGACAGAGCTTATGGGGAGAAAAGACGAAGGGCATGTGTTAGTGTGCTCAATGGCAGCTGGTCAGTCACACCCACAGCCTGGAGAAAGGTCAGTGCTGTGCATGGCCATCTTCCATTTCAGAGACAGATGCATTCCATAGGGTGTGCAGCTGGCAACAAACATGGGGCTGTAAGGTATAATACCGACAGGGACCCACACTGATGCCCTGGGTCCCCCACACCCAAAAGTTGAGGAAGTTTGAATCAGCTTTGTGGCTCAGGCCCATCTCTGCAGCTACAGAAAGCAAAGGGGAGTCTTATGAATGAGCAGTAAATAGCAAATGCCTGTTCACAATGCACAGACCAGCAGGGGTGACTTGGGCACACTTAACAAATGTGCGCTCTTAGACTACCTCTACCAGATGTGCTGGGGTGTGATTCCAGCTTGGGTGCATATCCCCACGTTAGCGGTCACCCAGCTAGTGTGAGTGTACATAGCAGAGCCAGCAATAGTATCCAGGTTTTCTGAATCCCAATCTAGAGTCCTATGCACTAGGCCACACTGCCTCTTTTGGACAAACTTCCGCAAAATAAGTCACCATTAATCCAGAGGGACCCATCCTAAGCAAAAAAGGAGAACTTGGGTTCTGTGATTCATTTAATCCTTGGTCTCTCTTCTGAGACTGACAAAGCTGCAAATTGTGATGGTGCTTTTTCAGATGTGATGTAAGCATTAGTTTATGAGGAACTGCTCATTACACTCAGGATACTGAATACTTGTGATTTATGAGAGCAGAGCTGAGCCTCTGTAGCTCTTCCTGCTACTGGACTGTAGGTGTAAATCAAATCACCTGCAGCACACATTCGTAGATTTGCCCCTGCAGCTAATTTTGAGGGCACACAAGTGTCTGCAAACCATATTCCTGCAAATAAAGGCAGAGATGCTCCAGTCTGTATGCAGCCAGACTCCCCTTAGGGCCAGGTCTCTGAGAAAGGGCTACATAAGTAGCCCAGAATCCAGCGAGAGCACGTCTGCCCCGACTCATATTTTTTTCTGGAGATTAGCCTGAATGGTCCAGTTCTTGTTCCACACGTGAGCTTTGCAGCGATGCTGCTCGTCGTGTGCATGCATCGACTGCGCTAACGCAGCGGGTTTACAAACTGGTCTGTTAAGATTTGCCACGCTGGAGGAAACCAGTTCAGACTGAGGAGGAGGAGGCAGGAAACAGACAGAAAACAGAAACAGTTCACAGCACACCAAGTTGAATTTGAGGGCTCCCCCTCCTCTTATTTGGTCAGTTCAAATTATTTTCCTGCAGCTTGAGATCCTAGATGGTATCCCGCCCACACCCTTAACATTTTGCTGGTCTCCTTTCCATCCTGTCAAGTCCAACCCACCCCTTCTAAAGAGAAAAGAAAAGGAGTATTTGTGGCACCTTAGAGACTAACCAATTTATTTGAGCATCGTCTAAGGTGCCACAAGTACTCCTTTTCTTTTTGCGAATACAGACTAACACGGCTGTTACTCTGAAACCTTCTAAAGAGACAGGATAGAGAGACCAGAGTGGGGGCGGGGGGAGGAAAGAGAACAGATGAATTGACAGGGCAGCAGGGGGTCACCTTATCCAACACCCTTCGCTCCCATCAGTTCATCACATTCACCCCTTGGGACAGAAGTGCCAACCAGCCTGACCTTCAGCAAGATGTGGGGGGAGGGAGGTGCCTGCAGCAGCTGGGTCCTATGAGGGGCGCCCTCCCTCCCACTTACTATAGCAGCAGGGAGAAACCTGAGTGAGACTGAGCCTTTGCCCAGATGCTTCAGGAAACCGGACACAAACCACCTGCTGGACTAAACCACCTTAACAATTTTGTTGAGAACACAACATAAACCCAGCAGTTCAACCCACTAAAATATTTATCCAGGATCTAAAAAATAAACTGATGGTCTCCTCCCCCCCCCCCGAGATGCACACCCCCCCCCTTTTTTTGTGTGTGGCTTCAGAAGCCAGATGCTTTTTATTCCTCCTTGTCCATGGTCATTCCTTTCAGATTTTTGTCCCTGCAACAGAGGCCTCTGCACTTTTCCTTCTCCCCACCCCCCTCACTAATGCTCTTCACTTTAAAATGCTAATAAGCTCCAGTAGTAAAAGGCTTAGAAGTGGTTCTAGAGCGTTTGATCTTTGGCCTGTGATCTGCTTTCATCTTTCAACTTTCAAATGTTACTTTAGATTTACTTTAACCTAGTAACATGCTTGGTATTCATAGGCTTGCACATTTTGTATGGTGTGCACCAAGTCTCCCCAAATTCTAACGAGGCAGGGGAAAGTTAAACTTGTGGCCATTGACTTTTCTGGGTGTATCCATTTATTTATTTTTAACAGCAGCCAGGTTAGAAAAGGGGAGGGTGGAGAGACCCATGCTCAGAACCATCATTGTGAGTGCTCTGCCCCCTGGCTTGCTAGACAAGATTTAAATATCCTACCTCTTCCCCAATGGTGCAGAAATGTTGAATTACTACTTAAGATTTCTTGCTACAGGAGTTGTGCCAGAATGTTTGCCATGTTCATTTCCACAGAACTATGAGTGAGGACTATGGATAGAATCAATCATTGAGACCCCACTGGTAGGGTTCAATTATTTGCAATATGCTGTAGCCTACAAAGGGAGGTTTTTTGCCCCTTGTACTCAGGTGCTTCCAGGAGGTGCAGTCTGGCTTTTCCAGGATAATCAGGGCTATATTTTCCCCAAGTCAGAAGAGAGATGCAGAGGGTGTGGGAATAGCCCTCAAACCAATAATCTCCAGCTGGGATGACCTCACATGGGGGTATCAAAGGTAGGAAGAGAAGACATGCCTCTTTCCCCTATTGTAATTACACTTGTGCAGAAAATGACTTTGAAAACCACCGCTGGTTCAAAAGCTGCTCAGGACTGCCTGGTCTTCAGTTACTGTTGGATGCCTGAGCAGTGGCACAGATGTAATAGCCTGCCAGCCTTTGCTAAGAGGCCAAGGAAGCGAGAACACTAGACAAGTTTCAGACATTAGTGACTATAATAAATCAGAGCAGGAATGATTGGATACTTTGCTAATGGATGCCCCCTCCCACTCATTGCATCCCTGCTCAGGTCACATTGCAGGCACAAAGACTGCCCCCCCAAGGGGAAAGCAAAGGAGGGCTTTGCTGCGTTATGGTCTCCACTGGAAAACGTGCCCATGGAAGGCTAGTGCAGTGAGAGAGCTCCTGTTGGCATCCGAAGGGGAGCAAGGCTAGTTACCAAGCTGTTTGCTGCAGGATGGCCCGCTGCTTGTGGTGCTGGATGATACTCATGAAGTTGGGAGAAGCCTACTCAGAATTAGGAGACAGGCAGACACTGCTGTGTACCTCATGCCGATTGCTCCAGCCACGGAAAATCAACTGCAAACAGGGATATACTCCAAAGACAAGGCCACTTTTCTTTCAGTGCTTCTGGAGACATCCAGCATTGCCAGTTCTCAACACAGGATGTTTTCCACAAAGCCCCAGCTTGTGCCCATAAGGGATTACACATGAAGCTTTTTAATTTTACAAAAGCTTTCGTTTTACAAAACAGGATGTTTGTCAGCTTTGGTGTATGTTTGTACAGCACCTAGCCCAATGGGGTCCTGATCCATGACTCTGGCACCTACACACTATAGAAATACAGAGAATAAGAATAATAGTCCTCGTGCTTGCAGAGAAAAGCTTGAAATTGTGACCCTGAAGCTCAAACTAGAAGGCAAAGAAAAAGAATCCAGTTTTTTTTAAACCCTCAGTATTTTTGAAGATTTGTTCTGGCAGTAATGGGCATCCCACAAGGATGCACCTGGATTTCCTTGCAGGGCTGGTACAGAGTCTGGGGGAGAAGGGACCAGAGCGCAAAACCCGGGGGTTTGGGTGTTGATTGCAATCCAACAGTTGTCGTTTCGGCGCTAATGCATTTTGCAAGGTCTCTCCCTCTCTGCGGGTCAGCTGCCTTTTTGGGAGGCAGACCCAGTGTTGCACCGGTTAATCGTCACAGGGTTTGAGGCCAGAGAATCCCACCCAGCCCTGAGGCCCGTGTTACTGCAGAGAGAGCACGGTGTAAGTCTAGCTCAGGGAGCTGTCTACTCTTCATGTAAATCAAAAACCACTGAGAAAATGCCTTGCTCCCTGCACACAGGGGTGTGCGCACAAAGCGTAACAGGAGTAAAAGGGGAGAGAGGCAGGGTCATGAAGGAGAGAGGGGAACTGGACTCGAAGTGGAGGAGAGGGAAAGGGAAGCAGGTAGGAGGCCGTTGAAGGCTGTCCGAAAGAGCGGATGTAAATGCATGCAAGCAGTAATAGGCTCACTGTAAGTGAACCCTGCGCTCCTCCTGGGAGCTGACATTTTCCCTAGTTTGAACAACATCTGCGCCGCACTGAGCTTCAAGAAAGGTGAATGATGTGCCACTGGCTGCAAGGCTGAGTTTCTGCAGTGCGTTGTCTGAGGAGCAGAAAAGCCCATTGCTGTCAGATCGCATGCACACACAATACACATCTGCCTACACCTACAGATAAACACACATGCACACACAGTTCTCCCCATACACACACCCCCTAGTACTGCTGCAGGGGGAGGGAACATTTCTATATGGGCTAGAGTGATCAGGGAGACTTCTTTTAGCTTCTCCCTAGAGGACCCCAAACCTAGGCCACTCCTGTCCCAAGTAGAAACGTGCTGTTTAATAGTTAAACCCAAATGGCCCAGACAAAGCTGCTTTTCTTTTTTATTCTTTTAATTAAACACCAATTAAGAAGGGAGAGAGGCACTAACCACTTAAACCCACACTACACCCAGGTTGTTTAGTTGGAGCTGTTATGGGCTAATTAGATCCTTAAGTGATCATTTGAAATTCCATATCAAACAATTCATAATCTAGAGCAAAAGGAGAAAAAAACACAACAAAAACTAGACTGCAACAAGAGGAAGGTTCCCTTGCCTGTCTTTGTGTCTGTGCTATTTATAAAACCCCAGACATCGATTGTACTATCTAGGCACAAAAGACAGTTACAAACATAAGCAAAAGAGGCCTCTGCACTTGCTTTTCCTCTAATGTTTATATGCATCCAAAAATCCATCTGGAGATTCCCCTCCCCATTGGGGTAGGGGCATATTTCACTCCTGCTCCCAGCTTTAAATTGCTTCCAGATGACTCAATTATTTTACACATCTGCATGGTAACATGCACAGCATCTCCGCTCTGCAGGGGACAGACCTTGGGCAGCTGTCGGGCAGCTGGAATGTTAGAACCAAAGATCCTGGGTTCTGCCTCCCTGCTGCTTATTAGCTGTGTGAACTGATACTGCCTGGACGCTTGTCCTGACTCTGCAGCTCATCAGAGCCTAGGAATACAGTTCTTTTGTGTGGCTCAGAGGTTCTCTACTACATCTACACATTAACCTGCTCTATACATAGGAGACAGAGCTGGGAAGAAAGCTGTATTTTGTAGAGCTGGTAAAACAAACAAAACTTTCCTCTCCTACACAGAATTCTGAACATTTTGTTCATTTGAAGCTTCTTATTCAAATGTTTGGATTTTTCATGAGAGATTTCTAAGTTAAGTGAAAAACATTTGTTTCATGTCCGTTCAAAACAGGAAATGTTTCAGATTTAATTCAAAAACTGAAATTTTCCATTTCATTTTGGAATTTCCTGTTGAAAGATAAAATGCAAATACATATATAATATAGTAATGCTCCCCCAATGGTTTCCCTGGGGGGAAAAAAAGTTTTTGATAACTCAGTTTTTTAGGTGGGCATTTTTTCAGTGGAAACATTTCAACCAAGCTCTAGTATTCTGTGAAAGGCAGAAACAAGATAATGCGCATTTTTGTGAAATTACCTGCAGCACCTTAAGTGTCAGGGTTTTTTCTTAGTTAGAGCAGGACTCCTGGGTTCAATTCTTGGTTCTGTTCCTCACTCAGCTATGTTGCTTTGGGCGAGTCACTTCACCATAGGATGTCTTAGCTGGATCTTTTGTAAAACAGAGAAAATGATATTCACCAACATGGCAAAGGACTGTGTGGGTTTTAGTAATTTAACTCAGTGTGCTCCTGGCCCATGACTAGGACATCTAGGTACTATGAAAAGGCGTACTTGTGGCACCTTAGAGACTAGCTCTAATAAATTTGTTAGTCTCTAAGGTGCCACAAGTACTCCTGTTCTTTTTTACAGATACAGACTAACACGGCTGCTACTCTGAAATGTAGGTACTATGGTAACGCAAATAAGGATGCTATAATGCATGATGAAGTGTTCTGAGATCCTTGGCTGGAGGTCAGTGCCATACATACCATAACTGCAGTGATGTGACCTCACTGAGCATGACTGGGGAAACTGTAAACCCTGTATTGGTTAAGCTGACTGGCAGCGTATTTCCCTGGAAATGCCCTTCTCTTTTAAAGCCAGGACTTTGCTAGCAATGGTGCTGTAATACACTAAGGCATTGGGGATGGAGATGGGGTTCTTCATTTTGGGGCAAGAATAAATCTTCTGGGTTTCTATGGGCAGGTGCTCTGAGTTAGCCATTTTGGAGCTGAGCTGAGCAATACCAGTGTTTTTCCCTGTTGGCCAATCTCTCAGTAGACTGAGATGGTCCTACAGTAAATTCAGGCCATTTCAACTCCCTATTCAGTCAGACTTCACTCCCCCATCCCTCGCTCCCCCACAGGAAGCAACAGTCATGTGACTGGAGTGGCACAAGGTGTCAGAGTACATGAAGTTCCTTCCTGGGGCAAGGATGGCCCTGGCCATTTTCTGGGACCATTTCAAGCCCATCAAAACTTCATTTACGTTCTCCCTCAAATCACATCTACCATGGGAAAGTGCTGCCCTCCAGCTGAACTCTGAGACTGCACCTCCCCAGGGTCTCTCTCCTGTCACAGCCCAGAGGCCAAGGTAGCTCGGCCACTGGAGCAGGCTTACAACGTTATAGATCAGAACCTGAACGCTCAGGTTTGTGCGCCTTGTCCCCTGTGCTGCAGGAGAGCAGTGTCTGGAGAACAATACATTAATTAGCAGTGGCTGTTCAGCTCTCCCCTGATCAATTCAGCCAGTGCCTCTGATGTCTTAACATTTGACAGGCTATTCTATTCCCCCTCTGCAAGATTGATTAATTATCAATGCCTACCTCTGTGTGGCATGCAAAGGAGGGAGAGGGAGGAAGTGTGTTGTGGGCGAAGGAGATCTGTCTGAAGGGGATTGCCATGCTGTAGCAGATGGACTGGTTTACTGGGAGGTGACTGATGGTGGGGGTGTTCTCTCCTTTTAACTAGCAGAATCTGTCAGGTCCCCTGCCTGGGAGAAAAGGGAAGATGGGTCAGTTTGCCTGAGATAATACACTGTGACCCTAACCAAAGGAGGCCAGTGGCCTGAAGCCTGTTTTTCAGTCACCGGTGCATCTGTACAGCTGCAAGCCACAAGCACAGGCAAATGTCATGACACTTGTACAGAGAACAAACCTGATGCCTCTTAACCCAATGGACTGGCACCTTAGCGCAGCTCCAGATTCATGAGCCTCATTACAGGTGCCAGCCGCTGCAGAGGGACACAGCCGCCATGTTTGTTGTGCCGTACACTGTGAAAGAAAGGCCTGGTTTGCACCCTCACAGCTTGTGCCAACAGCTGTGGAGATGGGGACTAGCTGCAAGTATAAACAAGGCCTAAGAGCAGACTCTGCTTTGGCACTGCTTTTTCAGCAGTAAATCTCAAAGCACTTTACTGAGATGGGCCCCTTGGCCAACCCTAACTGGAGCCCAAAGGTGGGAAGTGATTTGCTCAAGGTCACACATCAGGTCAGTGGCACAGCTGAGCCTAGGACCCGTGTCCAGACTCTCAGCCCACGCTCAAGCCAGCAGAGTGCCAGCATCTCTTTAGCAAGCAAGATCTATTGGGGAAAGGCTGTAGGTGGCATGAAATCATTAGTCAGCATTGACGAGGCTTGTGATTATCACAAGTCTCTCAATCTGGGGCTTTTGTTAAAGACCAGCTCCAGGCATTATAGAATCATAGAAGGTTACAGTTGGAAGGGACCTCAGGAGGTCATCTAGTCCAACCCCCTGCTCAAAGCAGGACCAATCCCCAATTTTTGCCCCAGATCCCTAAATGGCCCCCTCAAGGATTGAACTCACAACCCTGGGTTTAGCAGGCCACTGAGTGCTCAAACCACTGAGATACCATGCTATCCTGTCAGTTTCAACTGTCATTTAAAGTAAAAAGTAAGTTTCTAACCCTTCTGGTTGTGGGGGGAAAAAAACTCTTAAACACAAAAGCTCAGGAACCAAAAGGCAAATCACAAACCCCACATTGTAGTTAAAAAAAAAAAAACAAACAAACGTGACTTTTATAGGTGAGATTGGCAATACTGGCACTGGAAGATGGATTACCAAAGCTTAACAATACCAGTTGGGGGGACTGGAGGAGAACAGGCAGCTCTGATTGCTGGGATACAAATCTTGGATCACGTTCCACGGGCAGCCAGGCTGGTCTCCTTCGCATCAGGATGTTTCAGGGAAGAAAAACCTCCCCTTTTTGTAACCACAGAAAATCCCTTCACCCCTCAGCTTCACAGCCCCCAGCCTGGCTGCAGAAAAACCACCTGGGGCATCCAGTCAAAGCCTACCCTGATATGCCTAACCTTGCCCCTTCTGAGCTGCCAAGGTCCCAGCAACCCCATGACCATGAGGACAGGGCTGTAAGTGCCAGGAGTCTGATCAGTATGCAGTCTTTATTAGTATTGGCTTGAGTATTGATGAGAAAACATTGTTTCAAACTTCAGACCTCATTTGCCTGCTAGGAAACAGCAAAGCAAGTGAGACTCTGAAAGGAGTCAATGCTCTGAGGCACATTTAGAATTCCAAGACACTTGAAAGTGGGGCTGTGGTCCGGGGAAGTCTGTTCTCAGTACAGGTTTGTTTTTGCTGGAATTAGCTGATGCTTATTTTAAGCTCCTGTGGCTCACTGTCATCTCCAAGTCAACCTCAGTTCCCTCCCCCTCCCCTTCCATGAGGAAGCCACAATTCTGCCTCTGTTGCAGAGTGCATCAGATGGGCAGGACAGGCATAGCTCCGCTACGTAATGCGGACAAGATTAAATGCTGACAAGATTACCAGCTGATTGCTGGAGCAACGTTGCTTTCTTTAGTTGCATTTCAACTAAACCCAGGGCAGATGGTGGAGGAAAGCTTTGGAAAGTTGTTGCTAATTTCTAGTGAAGGACAAACCTGACAGGGAGCCGCGGTTCACTATGGCTAAACCTGCAAAAGTTTGGCTTCTCCCCCCCCGACCCCCACCCTTAAAAAAAAAAAAAAAAAAAAAAAGCTTATCTGAATCCTTAGACCACATAGGCAGCAGTCTGTTTCCGGGCTGCTCGTCATATGCCAGCACGTAGAGACCCTGTGCGGTGACCCTGGGCAGCACAGGCTGCATTCGTCAGTCTGGGAGCTCCAGAGCCAGACAAAACTGCAGGGTCTGTCTGTGTCAAACAGCCTTGCTGAGGAATCCTCTTTGTATTGACTGCAACCAAGTCCTGGCACTGCTCTGCTGCCAGGGACCTTTACATCTTGTCTGTGCTGCTTTTCCTTCTCTTCCACCTTCATCATCCCTCCTCCCAAAACCACCAACCCTGCCCCTCTTGGCCTGTTCTGCCTCCTCCAGACTGAGGGACAATGGGAATATATCGGTGCTTGAACTTTCTTCCCAGTACAACACAGGGATGGATATTTGGTGGCCCAAGAGACAGGATTTTGGCACGCCTCATTCCAAGCGTCCACACCACTGGCAGCCTTGTTGGCTGCTCTCAGTAGAGAGGCCAAGAATTAAGTGGACCACTGAGAATGAATTAGTAGAGGAGATGCTTCCAAGTGAGCAGCTGGACCCACCAGCAGGCAGCAGGGTGTGTGGAAAGCCAGCACAGTTCATCCTCCCATGTGGTACCTGTTCTATGGATAAAAGACACCAATCCCCTGGGTTGTTATGCTGGCACCTTTTACCAGCATAAAATTCACTTAAAATAACACAGGTGGCTCATCTGACATGTTCAGCATCCTCTGTGATCTACAAGGGAACTTCTGCCAGGCCTGGCGCAAGATGGAAGGAACAGGTCGTTCTGCTGGGGGGGAAAGGGGGGCTCAAATTGAATCTGGAGCCAGTAGCTGAATGCATAGCTCACCCATTTCTCCCCCCGCCCTGCCCTAGACACCCGCAATGAAACAAGCTGCCAGTTCCCAGGATGAGATACTGATGTTTCAAGTTCCATTGTTCACTCTATCAGCAGTGATTTAAGGCTTCGTCAGATGCGCCCCTCAATTAAAAGGTAGCCAGACAGCAGCAGGCACCAGGAACACAGAATATTAATTCCGGATGCTCCTGGGAGACAAACAGTCAAAATGAGAAATGCCACCGTGAGGGAAATCCATTTCAAAGGGCAGCTCAAGAGGAGGAGAGAGATGTTTTTGCCAGAGTCTTTTACACTTTGTTTCAGAATAATTCCCCTCCGTCCTCAGCCCTTCAGCTGAGTGGGGACTTGATGCATGTGTTCGCATGTTCTTCCACCACTGTAGTAAATCCATTTCTTTGAGATGCTGTACCTAGGTTCGCAGAAGAATTTTTCCATCAACCTAGCACTGTCTACACTGGGCTTAGTCTCTTGGGGGTGTGAATTTTTCATACCCCATGGTGATGTAGTTAGGTCGACCCCCCACTTCCTAGAGTGGACCAGCCCTCGGACACGAATCTTCTAAACAAGAGAATCCTCTTCACTCTTTCCCAGGGCATGACTTGACAGTACATATTAGCTTCAGAGCTGGGTGGAAAATGGTTTTCCCATCCCATGAACATTTTTGAGATCAGTTTTTCTCATTTTTAATCATGACAAAGTCTAAATCTCAAATTTTCAAAAATCTGAAAAATTGGTTTGGGTCAATCAACGCATTTCATTTCAACTGGCCTCAACTTTTGTTTGCCATCATTTGGTTAATTTTAGAAAATTTTGACCTGGAAAATCAATTTTTTTGTTTTGATTATGTTGAAACAAAATGTTTACAATTTTTAAAAACTTTTCAAAAAGTTGAGTCAAATTTTGTCAAAACCAACGCTTTCCTACAAAATTCTCATTTTGATGGATCAATATTTTACCAAAAAAGGTTTTGGTGAAAAACTCCCAACCAGCTCTAATTAGCATCTCTGGGCTCCAGTGCTCAGATCTAGTTTAGGATTCAGGTTCAAAGCAAAAATCTGAACTTAATTTTTCTCTTGCATTTGTCAACACCAAACTGCAGCAATCTCACAGCCAAACATGTCTCCACCATTTTGAATTGTGGAAATCTCAAAAGGCTAGCTCTTCTCATGAGACTTCCACTGACTTGGCCTCAAATTCTGAGAGAACAAATTCTCAGTTAGGCCTTCTCTGATTTTTAAACCAGTATGAAACTCAGTTCAGATGGATTTTGCTCTGGGAATTCAGATCCAACTCCCATCACACATGCTGAGATCCAAAAGGGTTAGGGTAGAAGTTTTGTCCCCTTCCTAGTATATAATATAAATAACCATAGAACCACTGCAAATTCACACTACCTGCTAGGAGAGCCATTGCAATTTGCCAAATTGGGGCCCGGTTCAAAGCCCACCAAAGTCAGTGGGACACTTTCCATTGTCCTTCAATGAGTTTCTGGCTCAAGTCACTTGTGAATTGGTGAGCAAGTATAACGATAAAACTCAGCATTGCTGCTTCCTCTGATATTGTTCATTAACTTAAGCAAGAGCAGTTGACTTGTAAGTGATGATACTTTATCATACACTAGTGAGCGTTCTATGAAAGAGCTTGTAAGTTCTGTAATTGAAAACTCATCACAGCCCCTACTATGAAATCAGAGCTGAGAAGAGGGCTGAGAGCAGGGATGGGTGTCTTTGGGGAGTATAACTGGGCTTGTGGATCAGTGATATGTGAATTAGCAAGGCTCTAATGCATGTCCCCAGAGATGGGAATAGCTCCCTGGCTGTACCTGCAAAGTGGAGAATTGACCCTGCCCCCTTTTGGGTAACCCTAATAATGAATTGCACTACAGACCCCCTGTTTCAGATTTTCATGTGTAACAAATTCAACCAAAATTCACTCGAGAGACTAGGGGTGACTGCTGCTGCCAAGCTTGCTGCGTAAAGTGCTATGGACTTCTCCTGCAAAGCCTCCCCTGGAGGGGGCATTGGGGCAGTGCAAAGCATCGCTATGGTGTTCCTATCTTGATATGAAAGACTCTTCCTGTGCTATTGAGATAACATACCCATAATTTTTCACCTAACCTGCTTTCATTTTTACTATTATAGATTTCTAAGGCACCCACCCTCTAATCCCATGATGTCTGGATGCCAAGAACACTTAGATTCCTAGTCAGCTGTGTGCAGATCTATTCCTGATGAAACATTTCCCATGAGTGTGTGAAATTATGAGGTCATCTTTCTGAGTACTCTGGAAAGGATTAGTTTAGGATGAAAAATATTTAGTAAACCATTCCTGATGCTGAGGGTCTTGTTTCTGGTCATCTTTGGTTATGGGTGCTTCATTGCCTTGTGTCCTTGTGGCCTGGTTACTGTCTTGACGACTGTGCTGATAGATAGCTGGCCCTGATGCAGCCAGCACTCTGATATAAGCTTGTCGATTTAGTTATTGGAGGGGAATTTCTCTTTGATCTCAAGTCACAACTCAAAGTTCTTTGTGTTGGAGGCTGAATTCAGAACACTGACAACACTGGTTGGCACCTCGTTCAGTTTCTTCTGCTTCATGGAAGGAGTTAAGCATCCAGGATTAGGGTTGAAAGAAAAATTTATTCGGATGAGATTCAGTGCTGGGTAAAAGCAAATGCTGACATTTTTCTTCCCTCTTTATTTTGCAAGCAGCCTAGAAGGTGCATATCTTCTGGCCTGGACTCTTGCTTTTTTGGTTTCTCTTCTAATTCTTTAAGTTCGATTTCTAGGGAGCCAATCTTTGCTCGGAGATGGGCCTGAGCACTGCTGAAATCAGCTATCATCTTCTGGATTTCCTTACAATGCTCTTGTTTCAAGATGCCCAGTTCTTTGTGGTGCTTGACTTTGAGGTAGTCTTCCAGTAGCCTGTGTTGTTTCTTCTTGTCCCAAAGCCGTGTAGACTCTTGCTTCTGCAAGTCCATCTCTGGACTGAGCAGCTCCATTGTGTCCTTTAGAAGCGAATTCTCTTTCTTGAGCCCAGCAAATCTCATTCTGACATTTCTCCAGTTCCTCATTTAGAAATTTAATCTGGTTTTGGTTACTTCCTTCCTGTTGCTTCTTCAGTGCTCTCACATTCTTCAGTTCTGTCTGAGGTTCTTCCATTTGTTTTTTGTGACCGGTGCAGGATGCGTATTTCTCAGACAGCTCCATCCTCAGTTTCACACCCAGCTCCGGACTGCTCCAGCCCCAGCTCCACCACTCTGTCTCTGCTGCTCTGCCTCCAGCTCCCTGGGCTGCTGTTTTGGCCCCTCTGGCTCTGGTTGCTGCAGCTCTGCTCCCAGGACAGGTCTGCTCTGCAGGCTGCTTCTGTGACTCTGCTCCCAGCACTGACCTGCTCCCTGGGCTGCTTTTCTGGCCCCTCTGGCTCTGGTTGCTGCAGCTCTGCTCCCAGGGCAAGTCCGCTCTCTCTGGCTTTGGGGCTGCAGCTCTGCTCCCAGCTCAGCTCGGGCCCCTGCTTTCGCCTTTGAGCCGCATGTATAGCCCTATGCATCCGATGAAGTGAGCTGTAGCTCACGAAAGCTCATGCTCAAATAAACTGGTTAGTCTCTAAGGTGCCACAAGTACTCCTTTTCTTTTTACGAATACAGACTAACACGGCTGTTACTCTGAAACATGTATAGCCCTGGAGCCGACAGTTACCCGGGTAAAGGCCTCCTTCTCTCTCTGGCATGTGTGATCAGGTAATTCAAGATTTGTATCGTGATGCATACACACGGGGGGCAAATTAGGAATGGGCAACCTTAATTCTGGCATTTCCTAACTTCTGAGTGCTTGACTTTGAAACCCGAATGCTCTTAAGATGGGGGAAGGTTTTTGGACACATTACATATTTATATGGCCCCAGCAGTGTATTTTATCCAGCAGATCCGACTCTGTTTTCTCATCTCCTACGGGAAGGCCTCTTTCTATACTGTCTATTCCTTCCTATTCTTGTTGGAAATTTCCCTACATTTAACAAAGCAGCTTATTTCTCCCTGCAACGGGATGTACGTGGGGCTCCCGACTCAGCTGAGCTAGAGGGAGCAGCTGCTCCCACCGTGCTCCTCCGCTTGCATCTAGTCTCCACACAGTCTGGAGCCTGGAAATGTCAACTCCTCCTTCAGCCAAAGCCAAAGGCTCTGGGACCACACCGCGCCAGCATCATTACCATAAAGTTAATAAAAATAAGCCCTCAATAATGATGATAAACCCAAAATTAAATGTGGTGCCAGGGGAGTAAAACAGAATGGATCTAGAGCCCTTCTTAAAAACTCTCATTCCCTCCTGTCTCCTTCAGATGGGGGGGAGGGGGAGGGGAGGGAAGGGAATTAGCATCTTAAACATTAGGAAAGGATTTTAACATAAAAAGAGAAGCTATCAGAGTGCAGTCGGAACAGACAGACCTCTCTTGTGGTGTTCAACTCAGCCTTCTACTGGAGACACCGCTTGGGTCTTTAAAGAGACACTCCTGAGCTGCTTACTGCCCGCACATCCCAGGTACTGTCCATCCAGGTAGGCTGCACCTGTTTGCCTCTGAATTGCCAAAAGTACAGTACCAGGTACCATTGGATCTTTCATCTATCTAAGCATTTATATCACACTTACTATTGTGGGGTGACTGACTGCCCTGAACACCCTAAAAGCAGACACCTGGACCCTGTGCATTACACTAGAGTGCCTTGCCACGTTGTGTGGCACATCAATATTGAACTGAATCCTGATGCTCTGTCTCCCTGCACTGTGCTGCCGCAAATCAGTATTAGCGGCATCACCATGCAGCATCTCCTTGCGCTATGCTGGTTCATTTCAGTTTTGTCTCCATCAGAGCGCAGCATGCACTTGCAGCAGGTCGCACCACATTGTTAGTGAAACCTGCAGGGCACCAGGCTCTCCCCGGCACTGTGCTGCAGGTCTCTAGAACTGAAGGATATCCCTGTGCACTCTCCCTCCCTCCTCCCCCCCCCCAGCATACTACAGCAGAAAGGGCACTTACGAGAGATTGAAAGTTTCTAACCTGTCCTTTGTGCCTCAGCGTTTTGCAGGGTTCTGAACTGACACAGCTGGGCTTCATTAGCCAGCAGCTTCAGAACTCCGACTGCTGATCTGTTCTTGAAGCTTTGAAGCAAGCAGCCAGTGCTCAGTGATGGACTGAATGCTCCAAACCTGGGCCAGCTCCCACCAGACATCCCTGAAGTCTCTCACAGCCTCTCTTTGGGACACTGTTCTCTCCTGATGCCCCTTGCAGTGAAAACACCCCACTGACCCCTGCAGAAGGGATGTGGCCATGCTTCAGAGATGGAGGGGGGGGCCTGCCTCTGAGTTTGGCAATATTGCTAGGTCTGTGTTTAGTGGAGACTGCTAAGAAAGCAAACCAGGGGATTCTCCATTTCAGTTTGGTTTTTCTTCAAGAAAGAGTAAATTCCCTTCATGTCTGCACAAACGGGGCCTACAGATTTAACTGCTGACTGGGACAAGCTCCAGGGATGTCAGCCACAGGCTGGGAATACTTTTTTCCTTTCATGTTGTATCGAGAGACTTGGAATCCCATGAAGGAATAACTGTTGCCCCTTTGTGAACTAGTGTCAGGTGTTTAATATCCTCTCAGGAGGCATGTAGCCACCTTAAAGTAGAACAAATGTGGTACTTTCCCCTAAACTACAAGCTGCCAGTACAACTAAAGGATGCTTTCCCAGCTCCTGAGCAGACAAAGTTCAGAGCCTTGGAGTGAGTTAATTCCTTGCTAGGAGTGAAATAAGTGGACACAGACTCCAGAGATTCTTTCCTGCTATAATAAGTAATGTTATGATAGCGTGCATATCCCCATAAGGATCAGGGCCCCAAGGTGGTAGGTGCTGTCCAAACACATAGTAAGAGTGTAGGATTAATCCTGTGGTGAGTTTAGCAGCTACCAGATTCTGGCCTTTCTGGTCACTCTTTCCATCAAAACCAGTTGGCACAGGTGTCTGTCAAAATTACAGACCGAGTTGGGTGCTGAAGTTCTCAATTTTGGACAGTTGTGTCCCTCCCCATCTACAGCTGTTTTACAACACAACCTTTTTTTGGATTCAGTAACCCTTTGGGGATATTTTTTCCTAAGGCCGTGTCTACACTGGTAATTCACCAAATGAAGCTAAATCCGTATCATCCTCTTGCAAAATGATTTAAGTGTGCCTACATATAGGCTTCCAGTGGTTTAACTGAAATCAGGTATTGGACCAATTTAGTGAAACTGGTGCCGGTTTTGCATGCAGACCAGCTCTTAAAAACAAGAAGCAAAATTCTGGCTCCATTGAATTTAATGGGACCTGTGCCATTTACTTCAGTCAGGCCAGGATTTCATCCAAGATCTTCAGAAAGTTGAAATCAGTACAGCTCCATTTAAGTCAACAGGATCTGGCCTAAGAAATGTAATATTAGCCAATTGGTTAATTAGTTATCTGTTGCTAATGAAGAGAAACTTCACAGGCATCTATTGTCAACATTGGTGATCAACCTAATGCTGTGCTATGTGGACCTACAATACAGCTGCAAACAATTTATCTGCCAAGTTCCAAGGCAGATCAGAAGTTCCCCCAGGTGACAGCGATAAGGAAGGCAGGCTCCAAACTCAAGCTCGCTCTTGGAATTCAACAGCTCTTTGGCTCTACTGAGTCTCCTCCTGGCCGAGAGCTAAATAACTTTTGGTCTCCAATTGTCGGCAGCCCCTTAGATTTCAGATCAATCCTTTCTGAAACTCGGAGCTGTAGCTAAAATGCTTTTGGAGTAACAGGATTTTTCACAGCCTACACAGCGGAGGCTAAAGTTGCTCATCACCTGCTGTTGTAATCTGCACCGCTAAGCCTCCAGCTCTATACAGAAAGCTTAACTTTGCTTTGCCTATTTGCGTTCTCTATTCCCTTGCATCCGGCAGCCATGTTTCAGGGAGGAAACGCTAATCTTTTTTCCCCCTGACTCCAGACAAAGGCATTTCAAATGAGACAAATTGCTGATTAAATTATTGGCTTTGAGCCTCATCTAGGAAGAGTCCAATTAAAGAAGAGTCCCTGTTAAAGGGAAGACACACATTTTCTGTGACTCTCACTGAGCACTGTCAAGAAAGAAACACACTCTCCTTTGCTAGGGGACTATATTTGTCTCAAGCCAAGAAACTGACTTGGTGGTCTCCAGTCCGTCCCAGCTAACTTGTCTGCTTCTCATCCTCAACACAAGGCTAAGTGTGTTTTTTGGGAGTGGGGTTAAGGCCCTGAACTGGGACTCTGAATATCTGGGTTCAGTTCCCTGTTCTGCTCATTATTTATTTATTACTATTTTATTTCCATTGCAGTAATAATGGAGATTGGAGACCCATTGGGCTAGGTGCTGTATGAACACATAGTTGGAGACAGTCTCTGCCCCAAAAAGCTTGCAATCTAAATAGAGTGCAGGGGGAGAGGAGGCACAGTGAGGGGAGGGGAATTGCACATGGTTACAGAGCAGGTCAGTTGCTGAGCCCAATATGGTATCTAGGTCTTCCGAATCTGAGTGTCCTAGCCACTAGACCACACTGCGTCCTTCTCAGATTCCCTGAGTGATATGGGGGTAAGTCATTTTACCTCTCAGTGCCTCAATTCCCCATTGGCACAATGTGGACAATAGGCCTGCTTGGTTTTTTATGGGGCAGGGACTGTTTTAGTATGTTTTTGTACAGCACTCAGCACAATAAGGCCCTGATCTTGTTTGGGGGCTCTAAATAATTGAATAAACCTGTTCAAACAAGAAGAGGACAAGTCCTATTCAACCATTGGAACAGAAGGTTTCAAGTAGCCCAATCCATTCTGCACATTCAGCTTTCCTTCAGGAGCTTCCATGCCCAATGCAAGGGAAGCATTAGGGGTAACTGGAGTGATCTTTGATTAGTTGCATAGTGTAAATGCTATGATAGCAAAGCAACTCCCACGTTTCTTCATAAACCCAGTTCTCAGGCTGACTGTGTAGCAGTTCATGCATCTTTCCATGAATCTGCCTCATGTAAGCCTGGGCAGATTGATGGTTCTGCTCAGGGGTGTCAATCCCAAACTTGTCCTTGGTTTCAATTTTTTTTAAATCTGTATTAAACCAGTGAGCCCCAGTAAATCTCTGGGGCTGCAAACCAACACTGGAAACAAGGTTTGTGTGAATGTCCTGACAGCTTGAATCACCACAGACTGACCCCACTGAATAAAAGCCTGCTGCCAACGTATGTCCTCAGGGCTCACCCCCCAAAGTTCTCAGGGAAACTCCTGCTAACTGATATCCCTATGGACAGATGTGCAAAAGTTTGACCTGAACTCCCCAAAGTCTGATTGCCAGACATTTGCACAAGCCCTGGCAAACTGGGATCTGTATTGATATTCCCTGTGGGTTTGCACAAAATCCCTGTCCCTTGCCTGGCTCTGCTCCTGATCCTTTCCAGTGCATCCTTAACAGACTCAAAAAGGTGTCAAAAGGAAAAGAAAATAGACTCTCTAGGGCCTGATTCTTCTCTGCTGTGTCTCTGCAACCCACTTGGAGTCCGTGGAATTGCACCTGCATAAATCTAGTGCAACATGGTGGAAAAGCAGGTTCTCTATCATCTGTACACTGCCAGCTATTTGGGGCAGGTATTGTGATGCTCTCCACCTTTGGAAAACACCCGGCCCTACAATCTAAACAACCAACAATCATTGGATCAAATTCACTTCTGGTGCAACTCCATTGATTTTTCTCCCTGCAAAGCTGTAGATCAAGTCCATCCTCCTGCAATGAAGTTGCTTCAGGGATGAATTTGACCCAGGGCATTCAGACTAGGTAAGCATCCAGGCTGAAGATGCTGGGATAGTGGAGGACTCTGACTTCATTAGATTCTATTATAAAAGGATGATATACCATCTTCACAGATAAACACAACACTTAATGCAGAGGTTTGCTGGGTAGGGAAACTGGAGCGTTCTAGATGTTAGGTTTGTAGCTTTACAAAAGTACTTTCTTATGGAACCCCAAACAGCCATGATTGAATTCATATGAATGGGTGTTTCTTTTAATAAAGACTTCAGCACAAGCATTTCATAAAAATGCAAATCTCAGTTGAGATTTATAATTAGTAAGGATATGTGTGGAGCTAACAAATTATCAGCAAAGCCAAGCTCTCCACAGATAATTGCATAGATCTGAGCTCAGTGTCCCATCAGATCCTCTGAGCCTTACAGATGCCCAGCCTCTTGGAAGGAGTGCCAGGTAGCATGAGTTCAGTGTCTCAGAGCTTTATTCACTATGTAACAAGAGGCAAGACTGGATGGACCACTGGACTTTCCAGCAAGGCAATCCTTCTGTGCCTGCATTTTTCTTTTCATTTATAATATGGTAGCATCTAGGAGCCCTAAAAGGGCTCAGGACCCCATGACACCAGGCACCACACACAGATCTAGCAGAAAGACTGTCTCTGACCCAAAGACTTTACAATCTAGTATAGCATAAGCCATCAGAATTCATTCAGAGTAGCCACACTTTCCATTCAAGGGCTATTGAGTGTCACAGCATTTCTGCCACTGCCTTGGAAATTAAGTCCTGGCATTGGAATACACCCCCCACCCCCACCCCTTCATAGCCTTGCCAGGCCAAACAGAGAACAAGGAGCTCCTGAAATTGCACAGAAGCCCCTCAAGTTTTAAGTGCAGGAACGTAAGAATAAGAGGAGGGGCAGGCAGACCTCAGCTATGGCTACTGGTTCTCCAGACAGCCCTCAATACAGCATACTGAAAAACACCCCTTCTTCCCTTTCACCCAGCCTGGGCCATTACTCCCGAAGGAGACCCTGGTGCTGTATTAGCTCCCTGATCACTGTCACCCCCTGGGAGCTGAGTGGTTATTCATTACTGGCATTGCTCTCAGGTCCTTGGACTCATCTCCCTAGGCCACGTCTGTATGTCCACAGCAGTGCATTGGTGCCAGGACAGCTGTGCCCTTGCAGCACGTGTGGGGAAGACACTCTCTGGTGACGGGTGAAAACTCTCCTGTCAGCACAAGGAAACCCCCTCTGTGAGCAGCTTAAGCTATGTGGGCAGGAGAAGCTCTCCTGCTGACAGAGCACCGTGCACACGAGCACTTATGTCGGTGTAATTTATGGCGCTTGTGGGGTGGAATATTCACACCCCGTGCGACATGAGTTTCGCTGACAGGCTGTAGTGCAGACATAGCCTTAGACTGCAAAGTGTCACAAATACAGTGGAACAGTCCTTTGTACAAGGGGATCTAGTGGCAAACTCTCACAGGGTGCTCCACTCACCGCTGGTCTGGCGCCTGCTCTTGGTCGCTCTGGGGATTAGCTCTTGAGGTAGATTCCCCTTCCACAGTTTGCACACTGTTACACTCCCTCTCAGGGCTGCAGCTCCTTGCTCACTCCAGGACCCTCAGCATCTCCTTTGTGACTTAACCCTCTGGGGTACTCCACTCTGCTCAGCGTTCCCCCTTCTGAGGTACAGTCCCTCAGCAGTCCTCCTATTCACTGCCTCAGTTCCTTGGTGGCTAGTAAGGGAACTCAGGCCTCCTCTGTCCTCCAGGTTCCAGTCCAGGGACCCTCAGTGCCACAGTTCTGGGCTTCCTCTCTCTGCCCCTTCCCCGGACTGCTTCCCACACTGTAGTTCCCCTTCTCCCTCTGGGTGTGCCAGTCGCAAGAACCCTCCATCCAAGGGAGGACTGCAGACTCTCCCTAGGGCCCCCAAACACTCCTCCCTCTTCCTAGGGAGTGACTGCTACATGCATTCCTGCAGCCTGTCCCAGCAGCTTGTCTGTAGCCTGCTACCTGGCTTTATAGACTTGGCCTGTTCCTGCACAGGTGAGCCTCTCTCTAATTAGCTGCCTCCAGCCTAAAGCTCCCCTGTTTGCAGCCTAATTAGTTGATTGGGCCCACCTGGCCCAATTCAGCTCCTGCAGGGCCAATGTGCATAAACTCAAGGGGAAGAAAAGAAATAACAGCTACAATGGAGACAAAGTTCTATTTGCTAGCACCTTAGAGTCCAACTGGACATCTGACCTGAACTAGTCAATTGGAAATACTACATTTTCTGAGTTTCTGATACTGCCAGCCTTTTACTCCACAAATTAAGATGAAAGGTAAGAAAGGCTGGAAGAATTGGGCCCTAAATTGCCATTTAGACCACCAAGATTTATCCAAATCCGCTCTGCAATACAGCTGCTTTAGCATCACTCAAGAAATAGGAAATAGAATGCATCTCTTTGGGTATTTCTACCTTGTTCTTCTTCTGGGTATCTGAGTGCTTTACAAATCAGACATCACATTAAAAAAGATGAGGTAGTGAGGTTCATGGCCACTTGAATCCCTGGTGGAAGAGAGCTCAGCAATTGTGGGTCAGTTGCTGAGAAAGTTGAGTCCACTGCATTCACATGTCTCACCTGCACAATTGTCATTCAAAAGTTTCCAGCCTTAGGATGGTGGAGAAGTTTTGGAAAATCTGCACACTAAAAGCTCAAAACCAGGCAGGAAATTAAAAAAAAAAATTAACTTATGAAAATCTCCTTCTTTCTAAGAAAATCTCAAAGTTTTGGGGGTCTGATGTGATTTTGAATGCTTGGGGGTTGGTTATCTTGAAATCTGATAAGAGGTTTTAAAAATTTCAGCCCAAATGTATAAAGTGATACTTCTGTGCCAATGTTTCCATCTCTAAAACATCCAGTGATGGGGAAGTTTTTACATTCCTCCTATTAGAACAGGCTAGACAAACACAAGCCAGGGACAGTCTAGGTTTCCTTGGTCCTGTCTCAGCACTCAGGGGATGGACTAGATGACCTCTCAAGGTCCCTTCTAGCCCGACATTTGTGATTCTATGCGGAGTCCTATGCCCAACAGGTGCTGGGATATTACAGTGATGAGCATGGTATAAAAACCTCTAGAGAATAGAACAGAACAGAGGATGTCGCACACCATCCATATGGGAAGACAGGGACCATGGCAGAGCTGTCCTGCCCTGTGTTCTGCAGCAGAGAGACATTCAGAGGAATGAGAGAAATGAGCTAATTTAAATGGTATTTGAATCCCCACTGCGGGGCTCTTGTAGAAATGGAATTTGAATGGAGCAGCTGAGTGCAAGGTCGAGAGCTGAGAGCAGCCCAGGAGCTGCTCTCCTCTGGCAGAGTTATTTAAAATTTAAACCCACAAATTAAACAATTCTTTTTTTATGATAAGAGTCCATGTTCCGAGTCCCTGAACACCACTTCGCTCCACGCAGCGATGCTGAGAAGCCCAACGCTGGCTGAAAAACCACTGTTCACAAACGACTTGCGGATTTGAAGAGCAGGTCTGTTCATTCCCAACCAGCCCACATAGCCTCTCAAATCCCCTTTCTGTGCCGAAGCTGCTAGGCCGTGGCACTTGCTACTCCCACAGGACAGTGTTCTGCATGGCCTTGGAGGAGGGAAAGGGCCTGAATCTCTTCTCATTTATGCCAGTTTTACAAGGGGGTAACTCCACTGACTTAATGCTGCAGTTGAGTTCCATTTTGTGTTTGTAGATTCATATTTAAAGCTGTGATTCAGAGCAAAACTCAGGAGAGGAGGTGGGAGGAAAATGAGCCCTGATATTTTTATGCAGGAATTTTTTGTCACCAAATGTAACCTATATTTTTGTTGACTCCTTAAGTGCTTGTTCCTCTCCCATGCCCACCTGCTGCCCAGATGTAATTTGGTTAAATGGAAGCTGGAGCATGAAAGGATAGAGATTCTAACCCATGTGGCTAACCATGGGCAAGAGTAAATGACAAGAACAAGAAATGGAAGTGTTTCACATCAAATAAAATAGAAATCAGACCGTATACAATTTGATGATGCAAAGAAAGATTTCTTTCCCAATGCAAAGCAGAATTGCACTGTTAGTGTGAGGTCATTAGCAGGGATGGTAGGAAATTTTCATTGGAACTTTTTTCCTATGGACAATAAGATTTTTGATTAAACAACTATTTTGGAGGAAAGTCTGCTTTCCTCAAGTTTTTCATTTTGCCCCAAACATTCAAAAACCTTTTTGGCACAAATGTTCAGGTTTTGGTTTTTTGGTGAAGAGTCAAAATTTTCTGGGAGGGGAGGGGGGAAATTCATTTTCTGACCAGTTCTAGTATCTATCTTTAGGCTTCAGGACTTCATCCAGGCTTTAGCTTTTGAGGGCCATGAAGAAGTTCTCTGGGGGCAGGTTATCCCATAACTGCAGGGTTTCTTACACCTTTCTCTGAAGCAGCTGGTGCTGGCGTTGTTGGTGAGAGGGCACTGGATTATGGACAATGGTCTTATACAGGATGGCAATTCCTGTGATGCTCTCTAGCCTGTCTGCACCTGGCACATTTGGCAGCATAGCTAGCCTATTCAATGTGAGTGAACAGTGATTAGTACAAAGAGCAGGAGCAAATCTCTGGCCTGGCAACTGGAGATAGTGTCCATTCCAAGCTAGATTCCTAGGCCTAGTTTGGTTTTCATGGCCCTGTTTAATCAGCTGTTCATTTACTGTATTCAACCAGTCAAAAACCAAGGCAAATCAACTGTTGCTCTTCTGCAATTTGCTTTCCTTGAGGTGGCAGACACCTATGAGAGGCTAATTAACCTTTGGGGTTTAAGGCAGAGAATTGTGTGTGTGTTTGTTAGAACCTGACTAGTTGAAGATTACTGTAAAATTTTAATTAAGTTATGCAAATTGTTTCCCCACTTATGTGCTATAAGATGTCTGGCAGCAGTCTGTGTTTACATCCACGTGCAAACATGCACGCACACTCCACTCAGTCATTGCAGTGAGGGGAGTCGGCTAGTGTGCACTATCTCCAGGACATAACACTCTTGATGCTTTCTGCTTTGATAATGCCATTGCTCCTCCTGCTGTCCCTAACTATGTCTCCTGGTGCCATCGCACAAGGCTGTATCCTCTCCATGTCTTGTGCGCTCACCCTCCTGCAGCCATCCCTCTCCTCCAACTTGCCCTAGCTCTGTATGGTGGTGGCGAGTTGGTGCTGACCCTCTAAGTAGCGCCCTCCGTTGGCGGGGCCCAGGAATGACTGAACAAGAAGAGCCAACTGCCATTGGTAAGGTAGTGGCAGCTCTCTCTGTGGGGCCCAAGCAAATGCACTGAACAGATATGGCAGAGCAGGTTATCAGCCTGGCATGGCCAGGTCCCAAATCTCTCAGGGCTGCCATGTTTGGCACGTGATCAATAATGACAGCAGGAGCAAAATGACCCATGAACAGGAGCAGTGAATTACAGAAACAGCCCTTGCTGTGGCATTCTTAATGGTGCGTCTATGGGCACAGGGTGTCCGTGTGGGTGAGCACCTGTTACTATCTATCTGACCACCTGTCTCAGCTATTTCTCAGGTGCCCATACCAAGGGATCTGAGCACTAGTGTGCAACCCTTGGTTTCTCTGACCCTGCAGGAACAGCTGCTGTTGCTGCTGGGTGTGCTTGCAGGGCGGAGGGGGTTGCCCCATGGTCTGCCCCACCATGATAACACATGGTACTGGAGCCTCATGCCCTGGGCTTCCCATTGTGAGGAATTCCTCTACTGTGCTAGCCAGTCATCACAGTGGAGGACCCTAGATGGTACCTACAGTCACAGCTGGACAAACCATCCTGTGAGCTAACCAAAGCGTGAGAACCTGCCCTGCTCAGCTTCTCGTGGGGGTTTTCAAAAAACCAAACCCTGATCTTTCTTCCGTTTGGCCTGTGCACTTTCAGCAGCTTTTCTCAGCATAGCCCCCCTGCCCCCATACTCCCTCTCCCTCGTAAAAGTGCTGTGCCCCTCTGGTGTCCCAGTGAGGAACAGGGAAAGGGCAGCTGCACTGAAGTTTAAAGGTAGGAGTCCAGCAGCTTCATGGTGTGGATCACTGGAAAAAGAGAGGGATCCACCAATGGACCCAGCTCCTGTCCAATCCCCTGGGCTTATCCTCACAGCTCAGTTCTCCATCTACCAGGAGTGGTGTGTGAACCCCCAACTGTGAAACCATAGGGCAGCATACAGGGATTGAGTATTATCCCTTTAAATAGTTTGGGACCCCTGAGGGCCTCATACAACTGCCTTCTATTGCATGAGCCACCAGAACCTGAGAGAACAGCAGTGCACATATGTAAGTGGCCTTGTGAGTTGGCGTAGTGCTAGGAAACACACTCATCTGGAACCCAACTGTGGTTTTCTCACCTCTTAGAGCTGGGTGGAGAGCACAGACACAACATGCTGGTTAGCCCCCTTGCTGGGGTTAGTGGTGTGTGCAATCAGTGCACTGGTGGGATGGTTGGTAGAGCTGAGAGATGTTACAGGGAATGTTGCAGATAGAAGCATGCCCAAGCAGGTCCCCGTTTCAAAATGGGAGACGTCATAGGAGTCAGGGCTCCTGGGTTCTCTCCTTTGCTCTGCAATTGATGCACCGTGGGGCACTCACTTCTCTGCACTTCAGTTTCCCGCATCGATGAAGTCTAGATTAATATGAACGCCGGGGACTGTGAGGATTCATTCATTAATGGCTGCAGAGTGTTCTGAGCTTCTCCAAGACTCCATGAGATGCTCCGTGAGTGCAGTGCATTATTCGTTATCCTGATGTTAATGAAGATCTGTTTTTGCCAGAAAACATTTTCAAAGGAAGGGGTGCAGACCCTTCCCCCTCTGCAGGTTGGGGTGATCAAACACTTGCTTAATGCCTCTGGTATGATCTAACTTTTTAAAAAGAGAGTGAGCAAGAGAAAGGGAAAGAAAAGCTATTTTATTTCAATCCAAAACTATCTACTTTAAATACCCTTTTTATTACATTATCTGCATAGTAATACTAATAGATCGTGTTGGCAGCTCTAATGAGGCTGGAGAATATAAGATTTCCAATAAAGTTAATTGTTGCCTTTTAATATTCTCATACATTTGTACATTGTTTTTCTCCTTTAAAGATTTACCCTCATTTCTTTCCTATTAAACATTCAAAAATGGCCCAATATCTGATGGGGAAAGAGTACATGCTCCTGTGGGCCACTCGCTCAACAACTAACTTCTGCTTTCTGCCCCACTTTGGGCTAATGAACTTGAAGGGGAGAGACTTTTTCCATTTTCTGAAGAGGGGGCTTGAATCTGACATTACAGCATGTGCAAAATGAGTGAAAGGTCTCCACTGAGGTCAAACAGGACATTTCTGCAACACATAAAAGTACTACATGGTGTGCTCGATAGGCGATTTCTGCATAGGAGAAGCCCAGGAGTGGTATAGCAGTGGGGGGTTGCAGGTCAGGATTGCAGAGCTGGCTAGCGCTGCTCTGCAATCAGAGCTCTGGCCCCGCTGTTGTTTGCATGGCAGAGAAATGTATTAGCAGGCAGGTCTGGCCCTACAGGTAGGCGAGTGCCCAGGACACCATAGTCAGGGGGGCGCTATCGGTGCTTAATTTGGGCCGGGGTTGAACCAGAAGCTGCTGCTTTCCAGCTGCCATGGCCAAGAGGCAAGGAGCAGGGTGGGCCTGGGGTGTGAGGCCACAGAAGGGAGCTCAGGGCAATGGGAGGGGACCGAGGAGTGAAGCGGGTGCTGGGTGTTCTGACAGTAACCAGTGCCAAGTGCCCCAGAGGGAATGAACAGAACAAGTTATCATTAAGTGATCCATTCCCAGCTTCTGGCAAACAGAGGCTAAGGAAACCATCCCTGCCCATCCTGGCTAATAGCCATTGGTGGACCTATCCTCCATGAATTTAAATTTTCAGTGCTCTGAGGTCCCAGATGGCTTATATGTACCACATCCCTGGTCATTTGCTGACCTAACAGAATGAATGCAAGCCCATCATGACCCAACCCCATTTCCTTTCCTGCAGCCTCCTCATGCAGCTCTATCCAGGCTGTTTTTAGTGTTGGCTCTAAACTTCATCCTAGCACAGGAGGAAGATGAGCTAAAATGGCCGTGTCTCCATACCTTGGGGTTGATTTCTCATGGACATCTGCCACAGCTGTGTTAACCAGTAGATAGGTGGGACAACAGGAATCCCAGCTTGAGGTGCTTGCAGCCTAGGTACACAATGTATGAATGGAAGCATGGAGGCCTAGGATGTAACAAACAGTAGTCTAATGGCTGGCAAAGTCTTGTTCACTTCTTGTTAAGTCTGTTAGTTCTATTTGGCACTAGCTTGAGTGTCTGTTAGCACTTCCCTGTAGGGAGGGATGGGGGTCAACAGGCCTTTTGGAAAAGGTGCATGTCAAGTGGGACTGGTGATGGACTAAGTCAGAGATGGAATCTGGATGATACCATGATGGGTGCCAACGTAAGAATTCAGAGGGATGACAAACCGACAGATTCTTGGTGCCTGCAGATGCATAGAAAAGGCCCCAGAAATCAGAGTGTAACACACGCACTTTGAGCCTGGTATGGGTGGAGTGACGAGGATACGCGGTAGGGTGCAGAAAGATGAGAGCATGTTGTCAATAGAGCTAGCACTGAGCTTGGCCAAACTTGCCTCTGAAATCGCTTGTTTCTTAGTTTCAGCTGAGTAGCCACAGAAGTTGGGCAATTCCTTTCCACTGCTCTGTTTTACCCAGGGGGTGTGTCCCTCAATTATTCCTGACCCATCTCCCCCTTTCCCTCACCATGTCGATAACCTACTACTACCGCAGCAGGATAATTTATAAGGGATCCCACTATTGGCTGTGCCTGAATTCATAACAGGTGGTTGGGTAATTAAGTGTGCTTTATGCACACAACACTGTTTTGCTCAATGTAATTGCAGATTCCATATAAATAATTCACAGGGAATTATTATACTGAGGACGTCACCTGCCGCCTCATAATTTGCTTAACTGAAATAGGCTCTTGCATCATTTTGCACTGATTTTCTTTAAGACCATGTACACAGCATCATTTAGAGGCAGGCTTCAGGGAAGATTAAATTTAATTAACTTATGCAAATTATTTGTCCACTATGTGGGGAGCAAGTGTGGACAACACTACAAGATGGAGTTTAAGGGCAGCAAATAGGAGTTTTAAAGCCAGGGCCTTAAACAAAACAACAAGAATATCTTACCTTTCATCCTGAAGGGGGTCCTAGTGCTTTTCACAAACGGAAGATAGGAATCAGTGCATCTGCTGCTGAAATGGATTATTGATTTGCATTATAGTAGTGTCTAGTGACCTTAGCTGAGATCAGGGCCTCATGGTGCTAGGGGCTGTTGCACAGACTTAAGAGTTTACAGGCTACATAAACAAGAGAGAAAAGGCGGGCAGGGGAGAGAAAGGAAGGATTATTCTCCCTGTGGGCAGATGGGGAAACAGGCCCAGAGGCACAGATCCTCCAAGGTACTGAGCCACTTAACTCCCATTGAAATCTGCAGTACTCACCACCAGACTCGTGCTGGAAGGGATAAAGCAGGGGCAGAGCGTGGGAATTTAGCGGCAGGATGTCTGGGTTTTACCGCTAACTCCCTGTGATCTGAGGCAGTCACTGGTCTGTACCTCAGTCCGCAAAGTGAGAAGAACAATACTGCTATTCCCTTTGCGGCCGAGCCCACGCTCTGTAATAGCGCTCAGTACTTTTATTATTAAGTACGAATCCAATGTTTTCTGTTAAGTATTCCTCTTCACTTCCTTCCTTCGACTGTTGTGCGATGCTGCTAAACAGCTGCTGTGTTTCATTTGTTGCATTTCAGCGGCGGGTGAAGTGACCCCTCTGGTAAGTTTAAGTCTGTTGCATGATTTGGGATGAAAGGTGCTGTATAACTGTAAAAAGAAAAGGAGTACTGGTGGCACCTTAGAGACTAACCAATTTATTTGAGCACGAGCTTTCGTGAGCTACAGCTCACTTCATCGGATGCATACTGTGGAAATTGCAGAAGACATTATTATATACACAGACACCATGAAACAATACCTCCTCCCACCCCACTCTCCTGCTGGTAATAGCTTATCTAAAGTGATCATCAAGATGGGCCATTTCCAGCACAAATCCAGGTTTTCTCACCCTCCGCCCCCCCCCCCCCCCCACAGACAAACTCACTCTCTTGCTGGTAATAGCCCATCCAAAGTGACCACTCTCTTCAAAATGTGTATGATAATCAAGGTGGGCCATTTCCTGCAGAAATCCAGGTTCTCACCCCCTCACCCCCCTCCAAAAACCACACACACAAACTCACTCTCCTGCTGGTAATAGCCTATCCAAAGTGACCACTCTCCTTACAACGTGCATGAAAATCAAAATATAACTGTAAGACTCTCACCATCAAATACACAAACAGCAACACCACACAGCAGTTTACGACAGTCCACTGTTAGGTGAAAGCCTCCGTCAGGGTTTAATCTGCTCATTCCCATCTGAATGGGCAACTCGGCCAGACACTCCCCATGCCTCACATGGGAGCACTGGCAGGTGTTTGAGGTTGCCAAGTACTTGCTGTCACCACTGGATTCGGAGCCATGGGGGAAGCTGTGAAAATAGAATCGCTGAGGGAATTTAGGATGGAGGAGGGTAACACTTGTCGCTCTGGGAGAGCTGGCTTTGCACTTCAATTCATAACTAGGCAACACGACTTTACCGGCCACAATCTGTCACTCACTTGGAGGCGTGTTGTAACTATGACTGTCGCGTGGTAGGACTGAGGTGCTGCGGCAGAGCTGTCGGGGGAGCTAGGACTAGACTATTGAAGAAGGGGTTTGCCTCTCAGGACTGAACTCTAGTGGCAGAACAGGTGTGGGATTGGGATTGACAGGAGCACGAGAAGCCTATCCTGGCATGACCCAAAGGCTCTCGCTCCCTTATTTTGAGGAGCACTAAGATTCAGCCCTAGCATTGAATTAGAGGGGTAAAATTTGGCACTGACTACTACTTCTGCCATCGCAATCTCTTTGTCTTGGTTGGAGATATTTCTCCCACACAGCAAGATGCCACAGTGATGCCAGATTCTCATGGAGGCCTGAGTAACCAGCCACCTTATCTTGTTGTAGCAGGCGGGCTTACTTGGACTGGCCCCTTGAGTGTGCCAGCAATTCATTCCCCACAGCTGGATAGCCCCCTCCCCTCACACCCGACTTTCAAGATTGTAGTTGCCATAGCACATTGGCTGCTCGCACTGATAAGGGAGACAAAGAAACTTAAATTGTTCTTTGCTATTTCAGTGGCACTTGCAGAGAAGGGGCTGGCAGCTAGGCAGAAAAGGCCATTCTAGTCCTTTCCTCCTCTTCGTCGTCTCCGTCTCCTATTTCTGTCACTTGGACTTCATCACAGGGCCATGGTACTGACTGTTGGACAACCAGAGCAGGGGTGGGCAAAACCTTCATTGTTCTCAGGGCTGGGGCTAGAATCCCTTGATCCTAGGAGTGGGATCCATGGGTGGGCTGCAGGATCTCAATCTGGGATTCCCTCTGTGAATGTCACCACCAATTTCTTCACTCATGGATCAGGTAAGGAATAGACATTCCTGGTCACCTGTGATGGGGAAGAGGACAAGAAGTGGAACTGGATTGTCCCTCAGGATGGGCAGTGGTCATCCTCGTGGTTTTCAGAGAGCACGTAAGGGGAGGGCATCCAAGAGCGCTAGTCACATCAACCAAAATATGCAAAACTGCATCCCACAAAGATAGCCCCCTTGGCACTGGGTGAAATCCTATCCCATTGAAGTCAAAGGAATTTTGCCACTGAGTTCAGCGGGGCCAGTGTTCCATCCTCTATATCTTGAAAATCACTGGGAGCTGTAGGTGAAGATCAGGCCACTTAGTAAATGCTTAATTATGCATTTAGGTGCCTAACTGTAGGCACCCTTCTCCAAACAGTTTGGGCCATAACCGCTCTGTGTCAGTTTCCCCCTCTGCAAGGCTGATAAATAACAGCAGCTGCCTTGTGGGGTGTTCTGAGAATATGAATATTTGTCTAATGCTTCAAAGGCATAAATTGCTGTGTGAGTGGTAAGTATTATTTTCCCAAACAACCAGTTTCTCATGGGTACTTATTTTGTATCCAGCCTCTAGAATTTGTTATGACTCAAGAACTCATTCCCCGTATCTGACTGGGGGAAGGGGTTCCCTTAAACTCAGCCTGGCCATTCTGACTGTTTTGGAAAAAGGTGAGTGGGGGGGCTAGCTAAAAATCTTCCCCTTTGCCTCTCTTACCATCATCTTCATGCCCCTCCTCCACATGCCCTTTTTTACTACATCTGGTACCATGGCTACTGCCAGCTCCACCTCCATATCCCTGCAGTGGGGTGCAGCAGAGGGTAGGAGGACCCAGGCCCACCGTACTCCACCAGGTCCCAGCCCAGGGCCCTGTTAGTGGCAGGTGGTCCCGCTCCAGGGTCAGCAAGGAAACACATACACGCTGTCTCACTTGCCAGCAGTGCAGCCGGACCAAAGTCTGGTTCCCCACGGCTACTTCCTACCCAACTCTGCCGTTGTTGCTTTGTCGACACCGGGATCCATCTTGCCGCTTGGCAGTCGGATGGCATCCTCTCCAGTAACTCCTCAGAGCCTTCAGCCTCCTCAGGCAGCAGGATGCTAGTCTGCTTGGCCGCTGGTCCACGATCCCAGAGCGGGCTTGGCTTCCTAGAAGAGATGCCTACCTCCTTCCCTGTTCCAGCCCCAACTGAGCTACAGGGTCCTCCTTTTATACTTCCTGTCCTACCCCACTACTTCTGGCAAAGGAGGCTGAGCAGCTTTGGCTCGACCGGACAGGTTTGACTCTGCCCCACCAGGGGGAGGGTAGCAGTCCCTCACTCTTGAGTCCAGAGGAGACCACTCAGCCTCACTAAACACGGTCATGCCCTGATAGTGCTGGCTGAAGCCTGTGGCGGATTTGTAGCTGATCACAGGAGGACTTCACCTGTGTAGGGGACTCTGGAAGTTGCACAGAGCCACCACAACTAGCAGCTCCTATGCAACCCCCCATGGCCAGCAAACATGAGCCAGGCAAGTGGAGAATGGACAGGTTCTGTGTTAGCCTCTCTCCGAACACCCAGAACAATTCCTTTCTCCATCCCAGGTGTTTACAGCCTTCAGGGTGTCTATTTCCTGGCAGGCAGGCTGCTTTCTGGCCTGTTGTGAATCTTTTCGAGTTTCCTCAGTAATTCCCAAGCAGGATCTTTGCCCCCTTCTGAGTCGCTAGGGTTTGTTTTTGTCATTAAGGATCCCTATGTTTCTAATGAGCAGTTAATGAGCTGTCAATTACATACGCAAATCAGGGGAGCAGGCACTGAGAGCACTCTGTCTTGCTGTAAAGTGCAAACCTTTACCCCCAAACATTTGGGAACAACTCCTTCTACTGCTACTGATTCAGCTATCTTTTATTTTATGTTCGTTATCTATGGCATTGCATTGGAAAAGTCCAAGTACGCCGATTAGCTAAAATAATAATAAATAGCAAAAGTTAGCACCTTCCATCCAAGGATCTGAAATCAAGATAATAAAGGTGATAAGTAACAGTCAGCATGGATTTGTCGAGAACAAATCCTGTCAAACCAACCGAATAGCTTTCTTTGACAGTTGCAGTATTGCAAGCAAGATGCAAGAAGTAATTCTTCTGCTCTACTCCATGCTGATTAGGTCTCAGCTGGAGTAGTGTGTCCAGTTGTAGGCACCACATTTCAGGAAAGATGTAGACAAATTGGAGAACATCCAGAGAAAAGCAACAAAAATGATTAAACTTTTAGAAAACATGACCTATGATGAGGGAAGATTGAAAAAAATATGAGTTTGTTTAGTCTGGAGAAGAGAAGATTGAGAGGGGACATAACAGTTTTCAAGTACATAAAAGGCTGTTGCAAGGAGGATGGAGAAAAAAATATTCTTCTTAACTTCTGAGGATAGAACAAGAAGCAATGGGCTTAAATTACAGCAAGGGAGGATTAGGTGGGACATTAGGAAAAACTTCCTGTCAGGGTCATTAAAGCGCTGGAATAAATTGCTTACGGAGGTTGTAGAATCTCCATCATTGGAGATTTTTAAGAGCAGGTTGGACAAACACCTGTCAGGGATGGTCTAGATAATACTTAGTCCTACCTTGAGTGCAGGGGACTGGGTTAGAAGACCTCTTGAGGTCCTTTGCATTCCTACAATTTTATGAATACTCCTCACAAAAAGGGTTACATGAGTTAAACCCAGGAGAATGAGAGTGGCTAGAGAGAACCTCACTGAAGCACTCGGGGAGATCTCTGAAATTTAAATCTACAAGCAGCTCCCCATTCTATCGTTAAAACAAAGGGAGTGATCTTCACGAGAAGAAAAATGACATTCAGTTTTAATCTATCTCTCTATGGAGAACAGGTGCACAGAGCAGTTTTACATCTCTAGGGGTACTCTGATAATAAACGTACTTGGAAGAGTCATATAGACAGTAGTACAAACAAATGTAAGGGTAGAATTGATCTACTTGTAAGTATTGCTGGAATTAATTGGGGAGCAGATAAAGTGCTCATGATGCCATGTAGAGCATTAATAAGATCAGTCATAGATGACAAGAATCAAGTCTTAAGCTCTGCATCCAGATCGGAGCTTAAGAAGTTAGTGAATTCACGCTCAAGCACTATGAATTGCCTGTGGTGCATTCCCTACACCACCAGTGTGTGTAATGCAGGTAGCTATTGGATTAACGCCTATCCGTGTAAGAACGAAAATGTTAGCTCTGATGTTCTGGACTAAAGTCAAGGGAAACGGAGCACAGAAGAATAGTGGACAACTATGAGTAATGTTGGGAATTAAGTAGATGATACAAAGCCCAACACAATAATCTCGCTCATGCTCTTGGGGTTAAAGTGTGGGTAAAAGAGTTGAGCAAAAAGGAAGGACAAGAAGAGAGTAAGATCCATAGTTGTGGGGTTGTAAATTATACCTGGAAAATCATTTCTCCGGATTTTGATTTAGAATTATGTAATCAAATAAAGGGGGAACCTGTCATCGTGTATGACAGATTAAGTTTGAGTTATATATGGCAAATGGAGTTGCCATGGCGAAATGTATAGTGATGGATCTAAAGATAAAAACAATAGTTGAGTTGGAGAAGCTTTTTACATCCCTGAGATTAGAGTTCAATCTAAGAGAATACTTAATTTTGTAGCCGTTATGACAGCGGAATTGGTGGAAATAATGTTAGCATTAAACTGGATAAGGCACATACCGCCTACCGCAGCTGTTCTCTTTTTGGATTCATTATCAGGTATACTGGCAATTCAAAAGAGTACCTCAGAAAGCAAGAATGATCTAAAAAATGAAATATTGTTTTTTGACAGAGTTAGTACGCCTGGGTTAAATATAGTACTAGCATGGATCCCAGCACATGCCGAGATCCCAGGCAATGAAATGGCAGAGAAAGAAGTGGAAAATGGTCTAAAAATGGAGACATTTATATAAAGGTTCCTTTGATTAAACAGGAATTATGCAGGTTAGTTAAAAAAGGAATGGCAAGAATTGTGGACCAAGTAGAAAAGAGATTCTATCGAGTGTGCCCCAAAGTAGAGGATAATGCGCCATTCCAAAGTTCTGAAAAGATCAGTGAAGTGCTCATATTTAGACTGTTAACTGGCCACTGTGGTTTAAATAATAATGGGTATGTACTGAAGAGACACAGAGCTGGGTTGTGTAACACATCAGGTTAAATAAACAGCCAGTCAGCTGATAGAGGAATACAGGGAGCCATCCAGGAAAGACAGGCTCTTTGTGATGAACTCGGACGCTTTACGGTGACAGAATATACTATGAGGGGGTTAGTGAGTGTTGGGAACAGGGGGGTAACAGTAAAAAAGCTCTCCTACATTTTTTAAAGGCAATAGAGCAGGGTAAGAGTGTAACAGCTTGAATGTATAAGTAATAGAGTAGCTGGTGGTTACAGACTTAGTAGGCGAGTCTGCATCACCATAAAGCATAAGACAACACCTCACATCTGCAGGAGGTTCTTAGTACCATTATTCCCACTGTACATGGGGAAACTCCATCAAAGAGAGGGGGAGTGACTCATCCAAGGTCACACAGTGTGTCAGGAGCAGAGATACTTCAAGGAAAAATTATTTTTCAGCTTACCTTTATTTTTTTATTACATTACAAGTAAAACAGAGTTATCAAAGAGTGTAGTTTCTAACTAAATAGATTTTAAACTTGAGCTGGATCCAGATATGCTAAGTGATAAATAGTTATCAGAATAAGCTTTCAACGAAATTTACATCTAGGATTTTTCAATGAGTGTATGTGTGTATACACAGATTAGAGTTATAATGTGTATATAGAAAGGCAAATACTTATGTAACAGCATACTGTCAACTTGTGGAACTTAATGCCCCAGGAAATCAGTAGGGCTAAAAGTGCAATTCAGTTCCTGAAGGAACTTAATATTTGCATCAATGAATCTCACACAGCTACACCTGGTGGGAACTGGAGTAAAAATGTTACCAGGCACATCAGTTGTCATGCTGCAGCATGAGAGAAAGCCCATTAACAAGGGTCAGGAGGGAATCCCATCTTCAACAGAAAAGTATTCTATACGTAAGTACTTCCGTGGAAAATATCCAATTGCAAGTAGCATGTGGCACAGAAAACCAGTGATCTGTGTGGCATGAAAATGTCCATGATCCTGCTATTTGGATAGCCTAATGGGCCATTTTTTACTGTTTATTTGTAATATAAAGCTGCCTCATTTCTGGCATGGGTGCGCATACACAAAAATATGCTCACCAGCCTTTGGCACATAAAGTGTTAAACTCTGCCATGCTAAAGGTTAGCAAGAGACCCGATAAATGCCCAGTTTTACAATGGAGAGAAACATTTTTATCAGTAACCTTTTGAGAAGCTAGTTTAATTGCATGCTAACAGACATTCACAGAGAGCTGCTAGGAGTTACATAGAAGGGAAATGACAAGCATTTGAAGGGTTGTTAAAATTTGAACCTCAGCTTTGTGGGGTTTTACCTGGAGCACTGCCTGGGTGCCTGAAGCCGGCATGTACTCAGCAGCTGTTGGGATGAAAATCTGCTCATGCAGGTGTGATTGTATGGGGCTCAGGTATGTGCCAGGCTGCAGTATTGATGGCTAATGGCTACAGGCTTGGGTTAAAACAGATACACACGTGTGCATCTTAACAGGGGGTTAATGTGGCAGCAGGAGACCTTTAACAGCTGTGTGATGGGAAGACGCTTGCTTAGAAGAATTCCACAAGCCCAGCATATAGACAAGCGAGCTTTTCTTCTCAGTGCTGCAGTTGTTTGACATATGACGTGTGTGACTGTGTGGAATGCAGAAGGGGTGTATCACACGCATGGCACATGTATGACGTGTGTTTGTGAGACTGGTTGCAGAACCAAGGTATGAGAAAGAAAAATAAGATCAAAGCTCTCAACTAGAGACCTCACCAACCAGAAGCCAAACATCCACCAGGTATTGTATAAAAGATCAAGATTGGCTGCAGCTCTCCTCAATACCTGGTCTATCTGCCCAGATTTCATCACCTGCCCCAGCTGGGAGAGTCACAGTAGGGGTAAGGGTGGGGTAAGCATACCCCAAAGGTCTGGTCCAAAACAAGAAAGACTGCCATAACCTGTATGAAAGGGGTCACTTTCACTCTCCTCACACCTGCCATCATCCCTATCTTTAACCCAGGGCTTGAATGCCATGATCATAACCGATTCTTCCAGTGGTACATCGATCATTCAGATGCATTATTTATGAGTTGTGGAGAGAGATGTGCAAAGGCAGGAAAGAACATGTAGCCATTGCTTCATTGATCGTCGTAGCCCATGCCAGAAACCAGCTGCCTTAGATAATTAAATACCAGTGTTGCATTCAGACAATCCCTCTGGGGATTTAATTATGCTAAAGAAAGACTTTATACTAATGCTAAGCGTTGGTGTTGCCAGAGCATCTTTCACCCCAGGATCTCCAAGCCCTTTGCAAACACTCATTAAACCTCAGAACCACCCTGGAAGATGGGTCGCTGTTGTTATCTCCATTTTATGGGGTGTGGGGTACGGGAAGTTACAGTACAGAGAGAGGAACCCCTGAGGGTTAGTGGAAGATGCTCGTGTATAACTCAAGAATCCTGACTCCCATGCTGTGGGTGCGCTGACTGCTCCGCATGTTGCCTGCTGCCGTAAGGCAGCCTAGCATCGGGGTGGGACACCAGTTGTAAAGGCTGACGGGTGAAGGGTTAAATGCTTCCCTATTGTCCGCCTGTGATGAGCTGAGTTGAGAGCTTGTGAAGTGGACAAGGGATTAGCAAGAGGCACAGATGAGAATGTTAGTGGTGATAACAGAAGGCTAATTACATTCCACTGGCAACAGACTACCAGCTAACGTGGGCCATATAAAAGGAGAGGTTAGAGTAGCAAGCAGGGTTGTTCCTCCTAAAGGGTGTGTGTGAAGCATTGTACTTACAGTTTCACTGTAGAGAGGCTGTTTTCTTTAAAGGTTCTTTCCCAGCCTTATTTAGCGAAGTTACCTCATGGGAAGGCCAGGGTGAGTAAAGCAAATCAGGACTGCGATCTGTTTGTGGGAAAACGCTTTCAGTTTGGTTTTCTCAGGGCTTTTTCTCAAGGGGACTGAGTTGAGGGAAACCCTCCAGGTTTGCGACCACCATGCTAGTAAGTGGGTTCTACAAAGCGTCAGCTTCTGAGGCCTGATACAGTCCCACCAACTGAATAGTCTTCCACTCCCAGGCCTCTTTCCCTGCCCCTTTAATTTGTCTTATTTTAAAACTCATCTAGTTTTAGCCTCCTTGCCTCTAAATATCTATTTATTTTCAGCTATTTCCTTTCAGTTGCTGAGTATCTACAGAGCAGAAATTAAACACTCACTGATTTTAATGGCTTAATTTAAAATGTGTGAGCAGATATTTCATTTTATTATTTCTATCGCAGTAGTAGCTAGGGGCCTCCATCGGGGATTTGGGGCTCCATGGTGCTAGGGCTGCACATGCATGACAGGACAAAAGTATTCTGTCTTCAGAGAACTTACAATCGAAGTCATGACTATCCTTTCCTGGGCACAGGCTCAGTCCCACTGCTCTCAGGCTGACCATCTAAGCAAGCACATTCGGCAGAGAGGCCTCAAAATAAGGAAAGGAAGGAATGGTTCACGTGTGTTTGGGAACACAGCTAGAAAGAGGGAGTGTGGTCTAGTGATTAGAGAAGACAATGACTATAAAAATCTCATGGTTCTAGGCATTAGCCACTTGGCTATAGGGGTCGGGGAGGACTTTTCCTCCCCTTTTGCAGAATTGGCCCTTTTTTTTGGCCTTCCTCTGAAGCATCAGAGATTGGCCATAACTGGTGATGGGATCCTGGCTAGGGTGGACCAGTGCTCTGAGGTGGTACAGACATTCCTCTTTCTTATATGCCTGGTTGGTGTGCCCACACGCTAAGGGTCAAGATGATGGCCAGATCTGGGGATGGGAAGGAATTTTCCCTCAGGTTGGATTGGCAGGGACCTTGGGTTTATTTATTTATTTTTTTTACTTCCTCCACAGCAAGGGGCATGGATCACCTGCTGGGATCTTACCTAATCAGTCGTGTGCAGCTGAAGGGGTCTTGTGCAGTAGGGGCACCTCAGTCTCTCCTGTTCTCTACCTCTGGCACACAGTGGTTTAGTGTCCTGAAAAATGAAATGCTTTGGTCTTACTAAGGTCACTGGGCATCGCAAAGGGATATCTGGGTGGAATTGAATGACCTGTGCTATACAAGTGGTCAGACTAGATGACCTGGCCTTAAACTCTATGAAACTGGGTAGGGGAAAGGACATCTGGGTTATGAAGCCTAATGGTTGTGAGCCTTTGATGAAAGGGATGCACGATAGTATTATAACCATGCTAAACTAAACAGGAAAGAATTCCTGGCAATGATGCCAGTCAGGCAAGGGGCAGCCTCCTGCTGGAAGTCAAGGAGGCCCCATCCCTAGAGACATTTCCCAAGACGGTTGTATTTAATGCACAGAGAAGCTGGGAGGAAGAACCCCAGCACTTGTGTAAGGGTGTTGGAGTGAGCAACTCATGGTCCTTTTCCAACCCTAAAACAAACCAGTCTGTTTGAAGCCTGATTGGGCTGACACGGTCTCCCAGCTTCATGCAGGACACTCTCACGCAGACTCAAGCCAAGTGATTTAAATAAAACAGAGAATTAAGTGTAATAGATTCTTTGTAGTCAGAAAATGCCCCTTTCCTCTGCCCCCACTTCTCCATCCCTGATAGTCTAGAGCTCTGAGCAACACCCCATCATACCTAACCCCAGCTACAATGCAACCCTGAAACCAATTTGGGATCTTGAGCCAGCTGGATTCTTGTAAATATTCCATTCCCCCCACTTCTGTTATTTATTTATTTGTATTCTTAACATAATATAAATACAGCACCATTATAAAAATGGCAGCGAAAGTTCAAACCTATTCATTATCCATTTTGCACAGATTAAAATTTCCATCAAAGCTGCTTGGTTTTGACTTGAGTTGCTTTCCTTTTAATGAGCTTGATATAGAAGGCAAAAGATGCTAATTCATCCTTACATCTCTATCATATCTTGGCTTTTGCTATATAAAGCATCAAGGTCGCATTCTGGGGAAATGTCTTTTTACCAAAGGTGCCATAATAATAATGAAGAAGCAATTTGTTTCAGCAAACTGCCTACAGTAATGAAGCTTAATTATAACCGTGTTATTAATACTTCTGCTTAAGGTAATTCACTTCTGAGCGAGGCACAGAACAGTAAACTATAATTTAAACACGAATCGAGACCTAATTTAAATCATCAGATCTGCTATGGAAAAAAGCAAACAGAATGACTGTGATCACATGCAATTCAGAGCTTTCCCTCTGCTCAGCTTCCTGTGAGTTGTCTAGAATTGGAAACGATGCTGCAAAATATCTTCGCTGTGTTACGGTTAATATGCTCCTTTCTGAGGGGTTGGAAGACATAGAATACAAGCTGTCTGTCCTCTGTGTGTGCACAGATTAGTGTGTCAACAAATATATACATGTACAGATGGATACACACACATGCAGACTGAAATCCTGGCCCATTGAAGTCAATAAGAGTTTTGTCATTGACCTCAATGGAGCCAAAATTTCATCTTTTTATTTTTATTATGTGTGTGTGTTGCAGTAATAGTGCCCAGGACCCTACGCCATGGACCAGGACCCCATGGTTCTAGGTGTAGGCACTATACAAACACAGAACAAAGAGACAGTACCTGTCCCAAAGAGCTCACAAACTGTCCCAAACTTCCTGCAGAGAAGGCTTTGTGGCAATTGGTCTGCTTCCTCTTGCACCATTCCTGGACTTCCTGCTATCCAAGGTCCTGAAACACACCCCAGGAAAAGCCTCTGGCACTGGCTTTCACAAAGAAGGTGCACTACTATTGTTACTAGCCCAGAGCTCTAATTTTTTCCCCACTCTGTTTTTAGGGTATATTCTTAGAGGTTGGGGACCAGGGATGTGGGCAGGAGCTTTTGCCTTCTGTGCATTTGCTTCCCCAGTGCAGTCACTCGAGATTTTAGGAAGATCTCTGAAATGTCAGAGGTTTTCTCTAACACAGGTAAAACTTTTAAACTCTAAAGAGATTTTTCCCCCCTCAAAGACTTAGAGATTTTGGGTAAACTAAAATCAATCAATGAGTCAGTCAGTGGATCTAAATAGCTCAGAATGCTCCAAAACACCAGGGCTCTCTCAGACACTTGGCTTCCTGACTCCTTAGAAACCCCACTTTTCTCAACTATTTCTCCTCTCCAAGTGTCTTATCCCAACTCTGGATCACTATCCTCCAAGCTCTAAAGCAGTCTCTGTACTCCATTTCCCTTTTTCTACTCCAGCCTCCTCTCCCCACCACACACGTACACTCTTTCCGGCAGGCTTCTCCTCTCCAGAATGCTCTCTTTCCTCCAGTCCTCCACTTCTCTTTCACTTCTGGGCTCCCTCCTCCCAGTCTAGGCCTCTGTCTTATAACCTCAAGACCTGAAACCGTCTTTTCCCCTCCCCATGCTCCTGGCTATTTCACTTTCTTTCCTGTACTTTCAGCATCTCCAATGACAAGCCACACCCATGCCCTCTTCCAAACACCTCTCCCTCTCCTCTTCAGCACTCACATGGCTATATGAGCTCCGTGAAGCCAAATGACATGAAATGATATTTCTACTTTACTGGTAATAGCATTTCCTTGAAAACCCTGCTTGAGTAGGAAATAGAGTGAGAAACTGAAACACATATTCTGCTTTCCCATTCCTCTTTAGGGCTTGCTATCAAATCTGTATTTCCAAATTCTAGCATGCAAAATTCATTCATCCGTACAGGGTTCAGGCAGCTCAGTTTGCTTGGTGATTATGCCTAAATTCACCCTTGGCACTGCCAGGTGTAGCTCTGCTAGAAATTGTAACAGAGAAGGGGACATGTAGAGGAGGAGTAAATTTATGGAGTGTTTCTTCTGGGGAAGGGGGGGGGAAAAAACCTCCATCACAGTTCCACTTGACTGCAACCTCCTGCAGGCTGTTTCATCTCATATTATATAAGCTCCAAGGGGGTGTCCAATTGAAGGAACAACTATAAAGTCATTTACAGTCCCCTGCTGAGACACAGCATTATGATAGCCTGGGTAAAGCAGCAAACAGACTTGATGGCCCCTTCTGCGGAGCTGGTCCTGAACAGAGTACCTAAACAGGGCAGGTGCGGCAAACCCTCTCCCAGCCAGCGAAGGGAGAAGGAGCAACCTCACATTAGCTCTTCTCAGCAAGTGCCGTGAGCGTACAAATGAGGGAGGCACTCTAACTCTCCACACCCATACCACCATCGAGACAGGTCATTGGGGCAGGGGCATCAGTTTGAACAGAGCTGAGATGCAGCTGCCACATATAAGATATGGGCCTTGCCTACCCTGCATCTTCCTTCCAATTTCCCATTGTCCTGCTCATGTCAGTGCCACTTACTGTGGTGGTAATTTTGGTAACGTGGGCTCTTTTGACTAGCAACTGGAAGAACAGAGAAGTTCAGGCAACCTCAAATAACCCTGCACATTTTGCAACCCGAGATGTGCTCTGCTTGTTTCATCACTGCTCATTCAATCCTCAGCTTGCTCATCTTCAGATGGGTCCAATGCCAAACATCCTCCACCTACCTGTCTCCTGAAGCCCCATCCAAAACCACCTTGGACAGCAGCATGCATCTTCACCAATTCCCACAGCTGCGCTGTCAGAGCTACAGAGTTAATCCGTGGTAAGAGACTGGATCTTAGCAGGACCGAGTCAACGGAAAAGCTCCAGGAGCCATGTAAAATGGCCCAGCAGGACTGACTTCATTAGCTAGAGATTACTTTAAAAAAGGAAAGAAGGGGGGGGGGAAGAGAGAGAAAGAGAGCGTGTAAAGATTTTCTGGGCATGTGTGTCACCTTGTCAAACATCAGTGATTCCCCAAGGCCCCATCGCACTCACATGTATGGTTACAAATCTAATAAGCTCAACAGGTGGCTGGGAGAGAGAAGACTAGCACTCGAGGGCAGCGGGCTGCCCCCATTTTTCTCAGCATGGCAATGAGTCTCTCTTGCCACGAACGGCGAAAGAGATTTGAGAAACCACTGTTAGAGCCTAACGCAAAGTCCTTGGAAGCTAATGGGAAGCCTCCCCTTGGCTCTGAGGCATTTTGGATCAGCCCCTTATTGCACAGTCGCTATGGTCCCTGGCTGCCCACTGCCAGTGATGGCCATTCGGCTGAAAATGGGCATTGGCTTTTAGGCCAGTGGGGTGAGACTGTAAGACCCCCCCAGAAAGCTGTGCCCTTAATGGCAATCCAAGCAGACGGGTGAAGATCTTATTGGTCTTGGGTGGTGAGTACTCCCTTGCCACTAAAGGTGATCTCACAAGGTCAGGAATGGGACAGATTAGCAGGGAGGGGGATGTTTTCTCTGCCATTCCCTACGCTGAGCCTGCTCTGTAGTTAAATACAAGTCCAGTTTCCAAGGATGTCAGTCTAATACTTCTCACTTACAGAAAAACATCCAATAAAAGGGTCGTTCGTGGGTAAGCATTCAATGCATTTGCATGCAAAATGTGCCAGGTTCTTAGCTATGAGTCCCCCTTCTCATGGAGACGGAAGCCTGCACCTTCCCGAGACACCGAGTGCTGCCAAGGCATTCGGTGATTGGCACTTGAAGAGGAATGCTGCTTACCGCTCGGGTTTTCAGAGTATGATGGTGGTACCCAGCAACCTTTTTCACTTAATGTTTCTGTGCATTAAGGATTTGATCCTGCATAGCGTTAGCCTTGTATGCTCAGCCCTCCAGGCTAACACAAACAGAGACCAGCAGGACAAGGAGTTCAGGGCAGCCTGATTTAATGCTAGCCCAGATTCAGACCTACTAGATAAGGCTAATGATGTCAGTAGGCCTAGTCCAGATTGAAACTGGTGCATGTGAGATCAGAATCTAACCCTTCCTGAGATTGCAGTGTTCAGTGCAGAGTCATGCCTAGCAGGTACCCTGATTTCACCTGTGTGTAGCCTTCACTCACCTTCGTACTGAAGTGCAACAAGCTGGAACTCCCTGCTGTGCACCCACAAGGAGTGCAAGGCCAAGGCCCAAAGAAGCTATCTTTCTGCGGAACGCCTCTTTCAGGCCCTGCCATGTCATCATGAATATCTGAAAAAAGAGTGAATAAACCTGTTAAATGGGGCTAGAAAAGCCTCTTTCTGAACCTGAAGCAATACTGCTATTCCTAGGTCTTTTAAAAAAGGAAATTGAATTAATCAGAGAGGCGCTTTATCAATTTGTATGAATGGGCTACGTGATTCAACACTGGGGGGGGGGGGAAGGATGAACCTATTATGGTAATTACGTTATTGCACATCAAAGCAAATGTGCGAAGCAGACTTCTGCTGGGCTGTCGTTTTACTCAGGTTTAGCAAAGAAATAAAAAATCAGGGGAACTAAGGCTGCTGCAGAACTCCAGTTTAGATTTCTTCCTTCCATTGGCTTTACTCAGAATCCATTCCAGATGGGCTGAGAAATCCAGTTCAGATTCCACTGGCCCCCTCTGTGAGATGCCTGAGGGTCCATTCCAAGTGGACAGAGAAATCTAATTTCAGTTCTTCTCCCAGGACCTGCTCTGAGAGTCATTCCAGCTAGGATCAGAAATCCAGAGCATGACTCAGCAATGGGAGTAACAAACCTTTGCTCTTTGGATGACTCACTTGATTTCCAAGAGGACTGGTGGGTCCAAAGGGAAAGGACATCACCAAACCAGGTGTGTTTGATTTGGAGCCAATTTAAAACAAAGGGCAGGAGGGGGAGAAAAAGTAAAAGACAGAAGAGACTTTAGAAGAGTGGAAGTTTTAATTGTGTTTTCTCTGTTAGTTAATCAGGAAGTATCTCAGTGACAGTTAGGTCAAAGTCTCTGGCATATCTGCAAGGCTGCCATCTATCATTAGCCCTACCTGTGCTTGCAAAGTGGTATTTTTCAGCTTCCAACAGGCAAGAAAGCACTCCTCAGAAATTAAAGTGAAGCCCATATTATTGACCAAGGAGGTCAAACAGTCAGCAGTGATTGATGGCCTGGAGCCGGAAAGAACAGCTGTTGGTTAGGTTCAGCTATGTTATAAACATCTTTGCAGGTTAGCAGCAGCTGATTCTTGAATAAGTGGACGTAAGGGCTCGTCTAGACATGGTGAATTTGCATTGGTGTATCCACATGAATGTCACTACACCAGCACAAACTTCTAATGTAGACATGCAGCACCAGGGCAAAATGGGTTTGAAGTGGTGCAACTCACTGGAGTAAGTCACACCCATCCAAGTGCTATCTTACACTGTGCACCGTATCTACAGTGGGGGGTTGCATTGCTGTAGCTAACTCAGTGCAAAAAACCCCAGTATAGACAGGGCTTGAGTTTCTGCTAGGGTCTTGGGAGCCAGAGCTGTGCACGGCTGAGTTCAGATGCGCGTATGTTCATCTACCCAGAGAGCAAGAAAACAACCCAGGCCTCGTGTACAGCTCTGTCAAATGCTAAATACAAAGCAACCGGGCCCCACTTCTCCGGAAAGGGGAGAAGAGATGGGCATTGAATGTTCGCTGTAAGGCAGTCATAAGAAGCAAAGGATGTGGCTGCATCCACAGTGGGCTCCCATGCGCAAAGAAACAATATTTGTTTCTCAAAGCTAGGCAGCCTGTGTCTCCACAGGATGCTATAACCTCATTGCAGCAGTGAGAAAATGTCATTTTCCCTGAGTCAGTGTGTGCACATGCCAGTCCAAATGAATATTATTCACACAGCTCTGTCCAAACATGTTTAAATCCTTTAAACCTGGTTAGGCGCCCAACGCTCTCTCTTTCTCTTGTATAGAGTGAATAAAAAGGGACACTCTCTTGGGACTGCTACTGTCAATCTGGCACTAGGGTGAAGCTCAGTTTAGATAATGTGGGTAATGCTGCTTGACTGGGGGAGAGATGAGGGAAGGAGAAGCAAGGAGGTTGAGAAGCTATCTGAGGTTGGCCAGGAATTTGCAACCATTCTTCTTGGCTACGGCACCTTGGTGTATTTATCCCTTTAGCTCAGATTATTGCAAGGTGTGAGCGACAATCAAAGACCACTCAGAAACTGGTAGACACAGACTGCAGCTCCCCACATAACTAATGGTGCACCTCTCAGAGCAGAGTAGCCCTTGTACACTCTATATGTCACTAGCTCCCAGGTCATGTCTGGGATCTGTAAGGGCCTGCGTGGTGCAGATGCAACTAGTTTCACAATACACCTCTCCCCTTACGTTCTAGCCTGGCAGATGAGTGCCAATGGACAGTCTCAGTTGTCTGTCCCTAGTTTTGTGCGTCTGGGGCTGTGGGAGAGACAGTTTTCAGCAGAGCTGGCCAGGACATTTTTGATGCAGTATTTTTCCATCGCAAAATGCTGATTAGTCAAAACCAGAACTATTTGTGAGAAAGGGTCAGTTCTGGTGAATTTCTCCATTCTCCTGCATTGGCAGGGCATCAGTGGAACAGCCAGGAAGACAAAAGAGCATGTGGCTAAGGCATGGGCATGGGAGATGCAGGTTCAAATCCCGCTATTGCCAAGGTCTTCTCATGTGACCGTTAGCAACTCACTTAACCTTGGGGTGTCTTGGTTCCCCATTTGTAAAAGGGGATTGCTAATCAGATCCCGTTCAAAGGATGAACCCATTCATAATTGTGAAGTGCTCAAACACTACAGTGAAGGGGCCACATAAGTGTTAAGGTTGTATGCACGTGTGGCGTTCAAGCACATGACACAATTCCTGCCCCAAATTCAAAGTTGGATTGGGGTGAATGCAAAGCACCATGGGGAGAGCAAAGAAGATGGTGTGGGGAGCATCTCAGCCCCTCACAATTTTTAGCATGCAGTGGGCATCTCAGCATAGGAACAGGAATAGCAAAGCCAAGGTTGCTGCACCGGAGGGGTTTTCTGGCTGAAGGATTCCCAAGCAATAGGGTGGAAACAATAATAAACTGAACGGGCCCAGTAAGAAAGAAAGAGAGGTTCTGATCAAAGGACGGTTAATTGGGGCTCTTATTCACAATCTGTTTTCAGCCTGTCCAAGTCGTAGGAGAATAGCAAAGAGAGGGGAAAGGGCATCTGCAGCAGTGGAAACTGAATGAGACTCTGCAGTTAAACACTCAGGATGGAGCAATTACTGGAACTTTTTGAGCCAATTCCCATTAGGAAAGTGCCAAGCTGCCTTTGTCCTAGGGAGATGAGGGAAAGGTCAGTGTTATATGCAGAAAAAACATTCGCGGAAAGAGGCCGCTCAAGGGAGCGGAGGGAAAGGAAAAGGTCTCTTCAAAGGTGAAAAATGAGAGAGAGAGCACGAGAGAGCGAGAATGACATTTGGAGATGAAGCTGAACCAGAAGGGAGGAAAAAAATAATCAAAATAAAATCACAAGTGAAGCAGACTTTCCTTTAGGACGGCACCCGCAAGGGAGGCTTTGAGTGAAATGGCACAGACCTCAGGCTGTGAGCGTCAGCACTTTGCTTGCTCTGTTACACAAGGTCCTTCCTTCTAGAGCACACAAACTCAGTGCAAGTTTGCAGAGGGGCCAGCGCAGACTATAGCTCTTGCCTTTTAATTGGCTGTAGTGGAGATGATTCAGTAGCAAATGTATTGAACTGCTGGGAACTCTGGGTATGTCCCTTCTCTGGGTTAAGTGGTAATTAGTCCTAATTAGGAACGAATATATTAGATCATTGGGACTACCACAAGTGACCATTGGAGACCCAGAAGTCGTGGAGAACCTCTCCTAGCTGGCTGTAAATCTTTGACTAGGTTGCCACTTTGTGCCACACTCAGGCTGCTGGAGAGAGGCAGGCAGCTGTTTCAGCTTCCACAACACATTACAAGAAAAGCATCAAATAAAAATTCAGACTCTCAGCAATGTGTACCAGAGCCAGGCATTTGCACCTGCAAAGAACTGTATAATAGCACCCGTGTCCCTAGGAAGGTAAAAAGGCTAGTGTAACGCCGACAGACCCCAGTCATCAGTAGACGGGATCAAACCAGGAACTTTTGCAGCTCAGCGCATGAGCCTTCACCACAGGAGCTAAAAGCCAAACTGCCTATCAGCTAAGGCTGTAGAACAGATAGTTTTCTCTCTCTCAGCGTGGTCTTGGTGCCACTAGATGGGACTGAACACCACACCCAAGGAGGTGTGGGGTTACACTAGCACTGTCCATGCAGCATTCAGTCTGAGGAGAAAAGTGTCCTGAATTATACGAGGAGGAAAAGGCAGTAGAAACCTGCTGAAGCAGATAAGTGTCCCCAAATTGTAACTCCTTTAATAGGCCTGTTTCTTTAAATGGGTGCTGATACCTTTTGCAACCTGACCACAGTCCAGTGATCTATTGCACGCTGCATGTGAATGGATGGATATTTGCCTAAAGACAGATACATATAAAATTGGGGAAATTTTAGTGTCCATCTCAGGAACACATTTAAGGCCAAATTCATTTCTATTGCATTCCACTGAAGTCAAGGGCATTACATGAGGCATGAATTTGGTCCCTTGGTTCTATCTAAAGCTGGCAAAGTGCAGATAGCATTTGTAGGAGTATTCTCCACTCTCAGTGCGGCCAGCGAGTCCTCGTTCTGACTTGCGGAATCATTTTCTGACAACCCTCCCAGCTATTCCACATCCCTGCTGTTCCAGTCCTGCAGTCGTACATAGCTCTGCAAATGTTCCTCAAACTTCACCTGCAGCACTTCCTCCTTTTGTCAGTGGGTCTCCCCACACAATTCTGCCTGTGGACTGGGAGCTCGACCTGCAGATGGCCTTGGCTTTTCTCCTCCTGGGATCCTCTCAGAGCTCAGCTGTTGTCATGGTGTAATACAGACTCCTGAGCGCCAATGCTCGATCTCATACTGACCTGATGGGTGACCTTGGGAAAGTCTCCTCCTCTTTCAGTGCCTCAGTTTCCTCCTTAGTGAAATGAGGAAAACAGTTACCCAGCTCACAGGGATACTGGGAAGCTGAATGAATTAATGTTCATCAAGTGCTCTATAAAATGCTCAGAGTTACTGCTATCATGTTCCTGTGTCACTCAGATTTTTTCTTTCAGCTTTTTAACTGCAGGCCTGATGCAATGTGTCCTATAAGAAAAGATGAAATGCAACTGCAGCTTTGTCTTTCATTACATTTCTACTCTGTAATAAACAGCAGTGGGTATTCATTATTATTTAAACACCCCGTGCTTCTGAAGTCCTATTTAGCTGGCATTTTTCCACAGCACATGTTGGAATTTACAGTAAGTGCATTCCTTCTACAATAAACATTTGATTTCCTTCACCCACAGACTGCAGTGCTAATGAGGGGAGGTTTTCCCTTGTTATCTTGGAGAGGCCAGGCACACAATTAGCATTTTGCAGAGATCTAAGAACAGAAATGGTACAGCTTATCCTGCAGTAAGGTGTGGAATAGAAGCTCTGTACAGTACGAAGGAATGGAACTCCCAGGCACTAGGTAGTACATACCATACATGGGGGCAAAGGCCTGAACAGCAGAGTGAATCTTACTGCTTCCTTATTCATCAAAGCCACAATCTGACGTGCAGCGAAGGCTAACTGGCCTCTCTGAAACGAAGACACGTATGAACTATAAAGGAGAAGGAGGACGTTCTTAATCATAGCTAGCTTCCTCTGCATAGTTCTCCTTTGACGCAGCATCTGCTCCTCTTTCTCATGTCCTCAGGTGGGTTAGCTGAGCGTGTGTGGCTTTCCCAGGCTCAAAACAGTGAGTGGGTGGCAGACTCCTAGTTTTAGAAGCCAGATTTAACATCCCAGAGAGGGGGGCGATCTCTCCACAGCAAAGCTTTGGATCCAAATCCAAACTCCCCCTGACCACATTTGGCCTCACCAAGCATTTAGCAGTGCTCAGACCCGGTGTTCTGGTTCAGACCCCTCTCTGCATTGCAGTAGAATCAGTCCTCAGAAGATCAGACCATTTCTCTTGCTTTTCGGCTTACGGCTGCTCTCTACTATACCAGGACGCATGGGGTCGCAGCTGCATGATGGGGCCAGCACAGGCTGCAATTACTAAGCCTGCAAGTTCCCTTCTTCGTTGAGAGCACCCTCTCACACCCCATTGTCTCTCCTAGACAGTGCCGTCCCAGATGGACTCCCCTCTTTAACTACTCCATGCTGGTTCATGCTTCATTGGAAAACAAGAGGTGGAGGCAAATCGTCATCATTTAATTGCCAAGTGGAAACTAGAGAGGAAAAAATATTTTCAGGTTTTTGCAAAAAGACCAGCTGTGATGAAGAACACAAGCAAAAATCCCATACACAAGGGGGCTTAGATGGGGCAGAAGTCAGTGGAAAGACCCCCGATACCCTGCAGCTGGTGGAGAGTGGGCAGGCAGGAGCCAGGAGTGGGAGGAGCCTTGGCTTCCCTCCAACACACCAGGAACTGCAGGTGAGCTGGTGCACAGGGGATGTATTCTGTGCCAAGCGTAGGGAGGACACAGGGCACGTCACTCTTGAAGCAGGAGATTCGTTCCCTGCTATGCTCTTGGAGCAGCAGAGCAACTCACTACCCCATAGATTGGGCCCATGGCAAAGCCTGTTAACTCATAACAACGGTTTACATTCTGCTGCCCTTAATCACATGGCAGTGCACACTACTCGGCAATTAATCCCACGGGTTTCCACAGGGCCGGCTCACTGAGCAAGATGATACTTGGCGTGAGGAAGGGCATCAGAGTCTGTCCCAAAGCATTTGTGCAGTGCCTGATGCAAGCTTTCCCGGCATGGCTTTGATATTCCAGAATCAATTACACTACTTCCTTCTCAGACCTCTCCTCTACGCCAGCTCTGTGGGATAAAGAGCATTGCAACCTCCAGTCACTGTGCCAGCTCAAGCAATTTCTCCTTTTACACATACACACACACAATCTAACAATAGTGAAATGGGACCCTGCAGGCAAGGAATATCAAGCAAAGCAGCTTTTGTGATTCTGCCTGCAGAGCGGAGCGAGCCCTGCTTCACAGTTCAAGATATTATCGGCAGGCTGCTCTGTGTAACTTTATTTAGATCTTTCTGCATTAATTGTGTGGAGAAGGGCTCAAAAGTTCAGAATGAGAGAGAGGAATCTTTGATGTAGGAGGCTGTTGTCTCTGAATAAAGCTTTATATTATTATGTAAAACATAAAGGGCATTAGTTAGAGTTCTTCAATTAATCAGCACAGTTGGTCTATCATCTTGGGTTCTCCCCTCTCGCCCCCCTTTGTTTAATGAGAGGTGGGAGGTAGAAGCACTTGAAAAATGAACCTTTTACTCCTGGGCTCATTTCAAATGAGGTATCATGCAAGGGAGAGATGAAACTGCAGCATTGCTCCAGTCACAGATCAGCTGTGGAATTTCATGGGCCAATTACAGGGGAACCTGTCAGGATGGGTGAGTGAAGCCTGCAGTTTTGGTTAGTTAGCCATTCTACACCGTTATGGCCAAAGAGTGAAGCATACGATTCATGTTGCACCGTAAGAGAGAGTGGAGAAGTTGTGCTGAAATTCGGAGAAAATTAATAATTATCCCAAGTGCTCAATACAGTTTGCATAAATCCAATGGATGGTCTATTTTAGTGTATAGTATGCGTGTGTGTCTGCAGTATGCTGGAAGGAAGACCCGTCTTCTGGCCTAAGAGCGGGGGCATGCCTTATAGCTGAGAATTCACCTTATACAAGATTACTACATGCTCCTAATGGCTTCTCGCCATGGTGCTTCCCAGTCATCTCTACAGGGTGCTGCTCTGGCAAGGCTGCCTCCGGAGTGGGAGAGCTGGTTGGCCGCCCTTCCCATTCCATTCTTGCCTGGAGGGCAGGAGCACAGAGCAACAAGTTCGACCTGTTGCTGGCATTACAGAGCCACCTGGGGGACCTTGGGCAAGTCTCTCGGAGTAAGACAAGACTGAGGTGGAGTGTAAGTTCTTTGGGGCGGGGACTAGCTCTCATTAGGTGTGTGTCCAGCCCTTAATGCAATGGGGATCAGCTGGGGCACCAAGCGTTACTGTAATATTATAGTAACAGTAGTTATATTAACCCCTTCCCTGCTGACATCTCATGGCTTACCCCAGTGATTACCAAACTGGTTCCGCCGGTTGTGCAGGGAAAGCCCCTGGCGGGCCGGGCCGGGCCGGTTTGTTTACCTGCCGCGTCCGCAGGTTCGGCCGATCGCGGCTCCCAGTGGCCGTGGTTCACCACTCCTGGCCAATGGGAGCTGCTGGAAGCAGTGGCCAGTACATCCCTCAGCCCGCGCCGCTTCCAGCAGCTCCCATTGGCCGGGAGCAGCGAACCGCGGCCACTGGGAGCCGCGATCGGCCGAACCTGCGGACGCGGCAGGTAAACAACCCGGCCCGGCCCGCCAGGGGCTTTCCCTGCACAAGCGGTGGAACAAGTTTGGGAACCACTGGAGCCTTACCCAATATGTTCCTATGCGTTTTCTGGTTCAAAGGAGCAGGGCTGTAGTTCGAGCTGGGTCTGCCTTCTCTCTCTCCTCTCCCCATTGAATCGGGCTGCCTTGCTTGTCACAGACTGGAGAAGTAGGCTGCAAACCCGGCCACTGGGAATGTAACAGCTGTGCGCTGTAATATCTGACGTTTTATCCTTCTGGCTTCACTTACCGCAGCCGCCTCTACCAGACAACAAATTATCCGCGTCCCCTGCCCCGACCTCCCCCCCCCCCAAGATCCTGGAGCTTCCTAAGTGGTCCCCACGACACCTTGTGAGGTTACTGCTCTCACAAGGCGTCCCTCAACCCAGCCTCGACGGCACAGCTACTGAAAGAGTAATGGAAAAGTGACACGCCCTTCCCTTCAAAAAAAATCAGAAGAGGGACCCAGGGGGTGACTTAATTGGATACTACTTTGCCGAGAGGCCATTACAGTATGAAACCCAACCAGACGCTCAGTGGCATCATAAATCATATTCCGAGCCTGGCTCAGCTTTCTCTCTGCCTGAGAGCTTCACTGATTTGATGCTTCAGGTCTCCCCTGCATGAAAGAGCAGCCAGCCAACAAGGAAGTGCCTGATGATCATGTCAGGGAGATCTCGATTGCAGACGGGCATTGTCTGAGCCCTCCGCAGTTCACTGGGAATCAGGGGGCTGCACATGCACAAAACTTATGAGGAGCTTTCTCTGGGGTCTCTTTTTTCCCCTGCTGGTTTTGTGAAAAGTCCACAATAAGTGCTAAAAGAATTCCTGGGTCTGATTCCCCATTGCTCTGCACCTTGTTGTCATTACCCTGTGCAAGATGTGTGTAAAAGGCTACAATTCTGCTTTGGCAGGGTTGTGTACTGATGTGCGAAGCAAAGGGGAATTCTTCTTTCTTTCCCTCCTCCCCAAATCTGAGCCAAGCCTTTGTTTTTGGTTTTGCTTCCAGACAGGACTGGGAGAGCCAAATCCAATGGGAAAAGCTGTTCTTGAGATAATCCTCACCTTACCGAAAACATAGCTCTGTGGTTCCAGCTAGATACAGAACATCCACCAGGGAAAGACTACACCATTGATAAGGGCTTTCTTTTATTTTTATTTTTGTCCACACAGCTAGACCCAGTTTCTTCCACTCTTACTCACACGAAGCCATACCTTCACTTTCCCATTAGCCCCAGTGAACTCAATGGGCAGATCATGGAGTAAGGTAGACAGCAACATGAGTGAGGTGGTAGAATCTGGCCCAGAGTGATTTAGAAATTGCTTTTCCCTTTTTCACCTCCCCCTTGTCTAACACTCTGCAAATGCCTATTCACTAAATCTCCAATATCCAGAAATGTACCTAACTACAGCTCAGAGATGCCCAGGCTACACTAAAGGAAAGGTTCTGCCTGCACAATGGATAAATGTGCATAGCCACAGAACAAACTGCTGAGCAAAGAACAGGAGAATCAACTCACTAGCTCCCATCCCCGGCCTCAACAAGAGAAAACTAATTTGACATGGGCGTATGCTTTGGAATACTCCTTTTGGTCACCTGTCCAGGACTAGGGTAACCATTTTTCAACAAGCAACAGACCACAGAAAGAGACATCCTATTAAAAGAAACTACCCAGCTGTGGTTATGTAAACCTCCTTTCAGCTGTATAGAAATGAGAGCGAAGCCCAAAACTACGAAGTTTGGATTTAAATCTGAACTACTTCAAAATTAGGTGTTTGGATCTGGGGGAGGGGGCATGTCTGGACCCATCTCTGTTATAAAAATGAACTTTCTTTTAGCTGTATTTGTAGGTATATAAGGTTCCTGCAGCCTGCTCCATTGATAATCAGTATTTTCAATAATGTCCTCAGAAAAATGCAGGGAACTTACCCAAGAGCCTCTATGGTCTGCTTCTGTGCTCTATAAGTACACCCAGAAGAATAGCTGTGAGAAGAGCAGGGAATAACCATCACAAACCTGAAAGATAAAATAAAATAATAATAATAATAATCCAAGACAAATCCTAAAAACTCTTCTTTAATCTTTGTGCTTTCAGACCTAGTCTCCCTTTCATCTACGACTTTGCAATTCCGTTGTTATTCCACAGTTATAGAAACCACAAAAGCTATGAGAAAGGGAGAGAGAGAGAGAGAAAGAGAAAAGATTAAATTAATGAGCAGGTAAGCAGGTTTATTATTTTGTCTGATCCTTCCTTCCTTCCTGCTAATTTCTCTGAGCCAATTTGGAAGGTAGAGCCTATAACATTAACTCTGTGACACACTATTGTATCCCTTTTCTTCCTTAAACCATTTATCTGAATGCTATTAAGATCCAATTTGCATAGATACTTTAAGGTATTGTACAATGGGTATGTGTGTGTATCAGCTAAGCTATCGTGCCTGACAAGAGAATATTCGCTCTCTCACACACACAAAAAATCAGTGAAACAGGGACTTTCAACCTGCCTTTTATTATGCTACAGGAAATACTTTGTACTTATATACAAGGCCAAATTCCAATGCCCTTACTCACACGGAATAGTACTTTACGCTGCAAATAGCCAACACATAGGAATAACTGCTCAGTAATTTGAGTAAGGGGTTCACAATTTGGCCATAGTTAATTAAGCCTCATTACATCCCTCTAGCAAATTGATCCATTGAGGTGCTCTTTGAAAGGACTGAAATGACATCCTATGGCAATGAGTTCCCCATGCTGAGGAAGGAATATGGAGGAGTGCCACAAGGATCTATCAACTCCCAGTGGCCACTTCCAGTGGGAGCTCAGAGGATCAAGCCCTTATAGGGATGTGGTGAGGCTTAATTAACGATCAAGGGCAAATGTAGGTGTTTGCATTACAGATTCTGTCAGCAGGTGCAGGTCACTTCTCTACAGGGACCTCTGTGATGTGCCAAGGAGGAAGACGTGCAATTCTCCATGCTCCATGCAATTCTCCATAAAAACCCCACAGATCCAGTGCGGATTTATGGAGAGTTGCCCTATCTGGTAAATAGTCAACTGTCCCACACATTCCCAGTGTAATACTCCTCGACAAACAAACTGCAACCAAGATAACTTGCAAGGAGATGAGGAAATGGAACCCTGTTTGCCCCAACCATGCCCTTATTAACCAAATATCACGCAACTCTTTGTGCTAAAGACGTGCGCCATTTCCTTCTCTGCCCAGTAAAGCAGTACCTGTGAACCTCATTTCTAACCAGCAGCCAGCACCACCCCTGTCTGCAGGTCCCAAGGCTTTGCACTCTCATGCCGCTGGAGCTCCCAATCAGTTTTCACCTTCATAAATATTTAAAGCTTCAGCAGTCTTATTTTGGGGATCTAATGGAAGTATGACACCAAAATCAATTGTTCCTTTCTTTGCAAAAACTTCTGAGCTGCCTGCTTTAATCGGCCCAAGTGTGATGTTTTATCAATCAAGTCTGTTAAGGATCTGTTTCTTTCAGCAATCAAAACTTTGCTTCAGTCTTTTTACCCAACTTGAAATGCCGTCCTTGAGCTGCCAAGGGCCCCACACATTAAATACACTTGGAAACATGAAAGCCGTGCGTGTGCATGCTGCTGAGCGCCGTCCCACGAGAGTGCCTGTGAAATATCTGTGTTTGCTGTCACACAAAGGGACGGTTCATTTCTTGAAGGAGTTCATTTGAGAAACAGGAGGAGTCGGAGGGAGGGGTGAGGAAAAACACATCAAGTCTCATTGTGTTTGTTGTTTGTCTCTAAAATTGGCGAGGACTTGGGCAGAATTCAAGAGAGGACTTGATGGGGGGAAGGTAAGTCTCCAGCAGCCACATGCATCCTGTGGCTACAGCAGTATAGCCTGCTTGTAGGGAGCGAGGAGGAGTGTTTGTGTTATGAAGAGCCAAGCTTTGCATAGGTCTTCCCCACTTCTAGTCAGGAATACAGGAAAGTGCTATAAGGATCTAGTCCACTTCTTGGCCAGAATCTAAGGTCCCCAACCCTTGTTATTACTTTTAGCTCATTAAATGAATAAAAAGGTAAAGTTTTTGGGCCGGATTCTCAGCTGAAATAACTCTGTTGACTCAGGTATGTCAATCTTCACCAGGTGATCCGGCTTCTAAGGAACAACAAGAGTTATTATCAGGCCTTGTTGAAAAAAAATGAAATAATTTTGTCGGGAACATTTTCCAACTTTTTTTGTATTTTTTCTTCAAAATTTCGAAACATTTTCTGGCCAGCTCCAGTTATTAGCAGCTTCCCACCACCCGATCATCTGACACATGCCCTGCTCTGATATGCTATGACTAGCTAAGCAAACAGTCCTAGTCACAAATGTGAATTTGGGTCTATACTGTCTGCCAGGCTCCTATAAGAGGGGAGAGAATGCACACAGACACACAAAAAACAAAACAAACAAAAAATCAATGAAACAGGGATTTTCAACATGTCTTTGAGATATCTTGGGGCCAGTTCATCCCTCCACTGACTTCTCTGGGAGTTATGCAAAGGGTTAACTTTGTTAGTCTCATGAGCTCCACAGTGTCTGGCTGTTTTCTAGTTTCTGTCTGGGGGGCTTCTCTGAAGGTGGGTGTAGTCACAGGACCCAGTTCCTTCCTGCATTAAAGGGCCAGACCATCTTATGCCTTCTTTCCTTGATTCCCAGAGTGTACATGAAACAAGGCTGGGAATTAGATCTTCTACTGACCTGGAAGAGGTGTATTTCAAACACAACACCTGATGAAAGATGATGCAGATTTATGGCACTGTGCAATAAAATAAATAAGAGGCCTGGCTAAACTAGTTCCCTGCATGGCACGTGATTTACAATGAAGTAGCCACAGACCAGATGGAGAGCTCAGGCCACGGTGAGCAACGGCAGCTGGCTACCTGTCACTCTGTTGTTCACATTGTTCATCTCAGAAAGACCAGCGCTGATCTAAGGAGTTCAAAGAGCGCTTTGCGCTTCTCCATGGCTCATAATAAAGTGCTCCCATAGGTGGGAGAGGAGGGCAGGGATTATAAATAAGGGAAATAGCACTGGGAGAAGGCTAACCATTGACCATCACTTGAATGCGGCCTCGCTCTTGGCTTCCCCAGAGGGAAAGCTGAGAGAAGTAGATCTGGAGGGATAGCGGGTGTAAATATAACAAACAGAGTGTTGTCACAGCCAGGATCCCACATTCCATTAATCAAGCAGATGAGTAGCCAAATATGAAGCTAGGTTGACTGGCCTCAATGTAAATTATTTCTGTTTTGGGCTGGCCTTTTGCCAGATGGTAGCAAAAGCAGAAAGAAAACCCACCCCCCACACAGGGATGAGTGCGGGGGGGGGGAGGGGAGACCCAATCATCGTAATTTACAAAGGTTATTTTGCCTGCTGCTGCAGCCTATAATTTCCCATGGCCCATTCAGAAAAAGCAATCGGAGTGATAGATTCTCAAACCATAAGGTTTGTCTTACTTGGTGATAAAGCTTTAAGTGAATGGTTATGAACCGGAAATAGGAAACGCTCCAGTGCAATATGCTCCATGCAGATGGCTTATTTTTAAAAGCCTTATTGTTTTAGAGCAAGGGACTACGTTAACTCCCCCCACACAAACACACACATTGCTAGCTAGGAGCCCACACCATGGCCCGTTGAAGTCAATGGGAGCATTGGACCAGCCCCAATGGATCGACTCAGATGTCTTGCTGCTGGCAAATTAAAAGTGGCTTCTCTGCACTTGGCTGGCTGGGGCTTAGCCCCTTGGATTGTGCCTCACTCAGCCATGCCTTCAGCTGTCCCTCGTGGCTGTTGATCTGCATCTGCCTCATCACAAGGGCTTCCCACCATGAGCCACAGTCATAACATGAGGCTCAGTGAAGGGCTGCACAAAAGGGAGACCAGCTCTGGCACCAGCAGTCCCCATGGGCTGCACAAAGCAGAGGGCAGCCACAGGACACCTTTCTCCCCTCTCCACATCTCATTAGCTCCCTCTTTTATCCCTTCCTAGGACTGGGTTTGTCTTACTCCCCTTCTCTCTACCTCCTGGGCTACAGTCTCAGTTACCGTGAGCGAGCTAAAGGACCGAAAACACCTTGCAACCAGCCAGGTTGGCTCAACTCTCTGCCATAGGAGAGAAATACACACACTCTTGCTCCATATGATTTGCTTTACATTGTAGTGCAGCAGCCTCTGCATTAAGACCCTGCAAGAAGAGGGCACGGAAATGAAGCCTCCTGAGCTCTTTCTCCATAGGCAAATCCTGCCAACCAACCAACCACAAAGGGAAGCTTTACACATTTCCAAGGACAGTCCCGCATTTTTTTGTTTAGTCTGACCTCACATCACAAGCCGCTGAGATTCTCCTTGAAAGGAGAATTGCCTCAGGCCTGGTATGGTCCTAGTGCTGATTACTTGTTAAATATCCTTGTCCAAGCCGTGGAGGTCTCTCCAGTAGCAAAAACAGCCAGAATAATTGTCACAGTTCAGGCCAACTGTACCTGTATTTCCCCCTCTGTGGTTCATCAAGGGCCTGCACTCTAGGCTCCTCAGCCATCACCTCTTTTTGGGAGAGACCCACCTCTCTGTCTCCCTCCTGACCAGGCTTTTTCAGGCTTCACAATTCCTTGCCGACACGGATATGCCGAGCAAGCCTGACTGCTCAAACAAGCCAGCATCTGTGCTTTGCTTTCTCTCTGACGGCTATGAACATCTATAATTGCCTGTAGGTTACCACAGAGCTCTGTAAAAGCAAGTACATTTATTCTTACGGTAAAAGCATTACAGAGAAAACACATTAAAAGCAATAACAGAACCTACATGTATGCTACAAAGCTTGCCAGAGGTCACTCCCAAATCCAGTCTCAGGCTCTGAGTTTTCTGCTTGGTTACAGGTTCACAGCTATCTCAGATTCAGAACCAGAATAGCCATGAATAGCTCAGTCTTTCTTTTATACAGCTTGGGGCCTTTGATCTTGAGACTTCAGAAACCCCACAGATTACAGTGAAAATTTATGGAGAGTAGCACTATCTGATAAATAGCAGACAATGATACTCTCCCTGGGGCTTACCTGCAAAAGGCTGGGGTTTTGCATAAGCAGAGGTGGGAAATTTGCATTCACTTCCCCAGGCAAACCACTTGCCACTGTTTGTCCCAAAAGTCTATTCTTGTCTGGCACATCATTCAGTACAGTCCTTTGAAGTTCAGGATTCACATCCCCTCTGCCCCCTAGAGTAGTCACATCTCGACCCACAATAATACAAAACCTTTGCATTTAATTGACTCCAAAGACACAAACTTAATTCAACACTTTTTCCAAGGATGTTGCAGGAAATTGACATATTTATCACAATGAGTCCTGAATGTCCTGGGCCAAATTGATCACTGTGTTGTTAACTGCCCCCATGTGAAGGGGGTGTGGAATGCAAGCATTGTGGTTTGATAGAACTTTATACCTGCTTTGCACAGGTGTATATGAATGTGTATTGCTCTCTGGCCTTCTCCTATTCAACAGTTTCTATGGAGAGCCCATCCCCAGAACCAATTTCCACAAGGAATCAGCAGAGAGGGGCTAATGTGTGACTTGGTCCACCCGTAAATTCCAAAACCTTCCACCCTGCAAGTCACGAATGGGGTCACCATCTTTTTATCTCCTGCACCAATGCTTGGTGCTTTTTCTTCCCCAAACTTTTGTTTTTAAATTATGCTTGTCCCAAAGATGTTTTCCTGCTTTGTTTCTTTCCATCTGTCTCCTCCTTTCAGTGCAATTAGTGCCTTGTTGATAGTTCCTCGAATCTGAGTGATCTCTTTCATCTGACCTTTGACTTTCAGGTTTCTCTTTCATGCTCATATAAGGAGCTATCTGACAAGTTTGTTCATTTCATCTTCATTCACGGCCGGAGCCGTCTGGAGTTCTCTGAAGTGTTGTTGCTATCTCCAAAGTAAAAAGCTTTTTAATTAAGGAACTTATTTTTTATAGAGCTCATTAAAAAAAAAGAAAGTTTTTTTCTTTTTGGGTAATTATTATTAATAGGCTTCTTTTTTCTGAGTTTGTTACACTCACCAGTAAGGTGGGGAATGCAGGTAGAATCCTGATTTTTGGGGTCATAAGAGCGGACCTGTAGAACAACAGCTGTTGTGATATTATATCTGATGCACAGAACAGACTGTCTAATAGAATCTGTGAAGGGGAAAATACAGGGTCTGATTCACCACAGCCTTGCAGCTGGTGACGTAATTCATGGCACAAAACATTACTACCCGAATGGTAATGAGAGACACCCATTTTGTAAAGGTGGCAGTGACAACACAAGGTGCAGGCCAATGGAGAAACAGGCCCAGGGGTCAGTTCTCCTGTGGCATCTTCTCTCTTCTTGCCATTATCTCCCCTGCTACAGCTAAGAAAACCTTGCCTGTGCGTAAAGCTCCTTTTATTTAAGGATCCCAAACAGAGGAAAGGCAGGCATGGCTTGGGTGATACAGGAAAAGAAAGGCCCAGAGAAAATACAGAGTGACCGAGCTGGAGACACCACATTCGACTACATTCTCCTGCCACAGCCACTCTGCCTTGACTCCAGGTTCCCCCCAGCTGGCCCTGTCATTCCTCTGTCACAAGTTGTGCAGTGGTGCAGCCACCAGTAATTGCTGTAACACAGAAAGAAGTCAGGGAATCAGTACAGAGCAGCTACTGCGCCAGGTCAAACTCCCAGCACTGCATGAGTAAAATCAGTTCAGTTGGACAGGTGCTCACTGGCATTTGAATAGTACCAGCAAGTTCCCCAATCCTCCTTCTCTTTCTTTACACATCAAAGCATCTCCAGCACACCACTGTACATGACCCACTTTTGAATCAGAAGCATGCACTATTGTTTGAAAGCTCATAATGCCCACTGAAATCCCAGATGATCCAAGAGTCCCACATTCACCTCAGGGTATAAAATAGAGATAGCTAGCTACGAAACAAACCCTGAGTGAGGTTGATAGGGAAAGGTGCTTTGGGCAGGGAACAGTATAATGAAGCCCTGTCCAAAGAGGATCGGGAACTCGTTATTGCTTTGTCCAAGATTCACAATATGGGAAAAATTCCCCCCACAACGTCTGAGTCATTCTGAGGACCTCAGCTCGAGTGAGATGAGAGCCCATCAGAAGAAACTCCTCCACTCTCACAGCCACACAAAAAGGATGTGGACTTTTCCACAAGTGAGGAAGGTACATCTTGTCTCAGTTCCCTGCTGACATGATGCTGGTGAGGAGTTTGGAAAAGGAGGGCTGGCCTCCAAGGAACCTTCCCACAGTGACCTTGGGCTTTTGTTCAGTTATAGAGAGGTTAGTTTCCAAAGGCTGCTGGAGTCCAGGAAGTGGGGGAGAAGGAGGCGGTGGGCAAAATAGAAATATTGAGCTATCATGTGTAGGATAGAAAAGCATGATGTGTCAGAAGGAGGGAGGGGATCCCGAATAGACCATCCAGAGCTTCCCAGCTGGGTTGAAATTAAGGATTGCTTTCAAACTAGCACTGTTGTTCCTGAGCCAACCTTACCAGGAACCATACTGTAGTGAAATGAGACAAGTATTGGGCCAGATTCTCAACTGGAGTAAACTGGCATCACTCCCCTGAAGGTCATGCAGCTATGCCATTTTATACCAGCTGAGGAGCTGGCCTACTGAATGTTTAGTAGACCAAGGGATTGAATGGCTCAGGAGACTGACACTTGGACTGTCTTCCGCCCCCCCACCCCACTTTCAAATCTAGCCCAGCCAACCAAGCTGACAATGTTCAAAAGTAGTTCCTCTCTAACAGCTGTCCAGTGGCTTGCCTGAGATGAGTTAGTGAATGTCAGTCCACTGCATAATGCAAAATTTCCCTAACTTTCAAAAGCTGAGCCCACACTTCAGGAAAATGGAAGCAATTTTCCCTTCCTTCCCACTCCCCTCCAACCCCAGCAGGTATTGTTATTGGCTCACATCTCAACACTCGCGTAGAGCTTCAGACTAGGATCCTTCTCCTTTCTTACATGCTTTGGTGAACAGTGATGCCGTTCACAATACTGACATTTAAAGTATCATTAGCATTGGAAACAAATGGGACAATTCACATCTCAGGGATACTGTTTCAGGCTTTCTGCAAACCCAGGCAGACACTTCTGCATCCGTTACATTTGCTTTGTATTATGAAGGTGGTTTTTTGTTGTTGGTTGTTTGTTTGTTTTAACTCCAGTAACAGGTAGACACTTTTTTTTTTTTAATTACCGACAAAACTCTAGAGAACAATGGAGGCCTTTCTGTGACTCCCAGGTAGTTGTCCAGCACCCTTCCCCTAGAGCAGGGGACAGCCCAGATTTCAATACACACTGGCCTAACGGACAGGTTTCTGTATCATAAAGACTAGTATCCCAAGTGGCACTGATTGTCCTCCTTGCCACTAATCTTAGCAGAGCGATGAAGAATTTGGTTTTAATGGAGGCCAACCTCCCCGTCACCCTTCTAAGTCAGGGTAGTAGTAGTCCCTCTAAGTCAGGGTTGAGCCACATGGGCAGGGCACAGTGTGTGGGGAAAACTACCACTTAGCTGTTCCTTCTGCTTGGTGGATGAACAAAGGACTCCAGACCAATTTCTGAATTTCTCCTTCTAGGCATATTTTCTCTGCCTAATTCAATTTGTTCCCATTAGCAGCAATAATATTTAACCTTTTCCATAATTTATGGAAAAGTGAGCACTCGACAGAATTAAAAGGCAATACATTTAAAATGAATAAAAGGAAACACTTATTACAATAAATAATTAACCTGTGAAACTCACTGGTGCAGGATATTATTCTGGCAATTAGTTTAGTAAGAATCAAGAAAGGACTGTGCATAATAATAAGAGTAGCATCTGGAGTTACTCTCAGAAGGATACAAACTAGATGGCCTAGCAGGCCAGAGACTGGCCTGAGACATAGTGTTCAAGATGTGGATGTAGATTTAAACTTTCCCGAAGTTTGAGGACTTGTTTGGCTGCTAGATTTCATTTTGAGGCTCATCTCTACTCACTCGAAATTAAAAATGTTGAGTAAGTAACAATGGATCAAATCATGAAGTCCTTAGCTGAAGTAAAAAACTAATGCATACAAGGCATAGCACCCTACCTACTACTGCCAATCTGTCCCACCGATGTCAGTGAGATCATACACATTAGCCAACAAAGCGTTGGCAGGATTGGTTCCTTAACTCTCTCAGACTAAACTCCCACCCATTGATTTCAAAGGGAGTTTTGCCCGAGTAAAAAATGTGAAAAAACAAAACTAAACAAAAGCCCCTTTGCAAAGGTAACATCAACTATCTAATTAATGCAACATGCCCACACTGACCAGAGTGAAGAAACCTTCAAGCCAAAATTTGATGAGGATGTCCCAGCGATAGGAGGTTAGTGAGAATCTGGACCATGATTGGCTCTCTGATTTTCTTCGGAGCTCTTATATGAGTACAGCGACTAGATTTAAAAAAAAAAATCTATTTCTTACCTACCTTCTTCTCTGCATTATTTTCAGTTTTGGTTTTTCCCCCCAGGATAATGTGTTACTTTGTGATGTGACTAGAATAGAATATAATAGCAATTGCCTATATTTGTGTAGTGCTTTTCATGCCAAAGTGCCCCAAAGTGTTTTCTAAACATAAAACAATACACAGAGATGATCTCACCTAGTCTTGGGTGAAGGTGGCAGCTCATTAGAAGCTTACAACATTGCATTATATTGTCATTATATTTATTATGCCATCATTATTTGAAACTGCGGGGGTCATTTAGGTGGGAAGCACATAAATGACCCCAGATGGAAGTTCATTGATGAAGTTTTGTTGATGTGTTCTGAATTCAGGGAAAGTGTAGGTTTCTGTTCCATACACAGGGGCTAGGGCTTAAGTTCATATACTAAATTGGCAGTGTAACTCCATTATCTTCTACGGAGCTGCACCATTTATACCTGCTGAGGATCTGACCGCTACTGTACATACATATCCACACATACATAGACATCTTCTACCCTTTGTCCATCCATGTCTTGACCATTGTAGGGCCTCAGAGGCATGGGCTGTTTCCGTTCTATGTCCAGCACTTAACACAATCCCAACAGGAACCTTTAGGGGGGATCCATTGCAATATCAGCAGTAACTACTGAAAATAAAGGACACACACGCTCCTGTGTATGGTACAGAGTTTGACCACAAGCTGGTTATTGCTTCACACTGCGCAAGTTAAGTGGATTCCAAAATGGGCAGTAAATTGGCCCAAAATGAAGCCTTGAGAATTGGCTCATTGAGCGTATGATAAAATCTGCCATGGAGAAAGAGATTTGACTGCATTGCTTCTCCACCCTCCGCCCCACTACCCCTAATTTGGATTCATTTCCCCTTAAAGAATGATCACGTTATTATATTATCACATTATGCAAACCAAATATCACAAAAAGACTGATAGTTAACAAACAGAGTGCTAGATTAGGGCTTGCCTGTGGGATTCAGCCTCATCAGCCAGTCTACTTATCTGCCTCTGATCAGGGCAACATATCTTTATCATTCAGCAGAGTGAAGCAACATACTAGAGTCCCACAGGAACCCAGCAGCATTTCAATTACCTCTCTATTTTTTTTTTATTGCTTTGCTGAAGTAATGTGGGTCCCAAGCTCCAAACTGCTAAATATTAGTTGAAGTCAGAGACAAATATGGGCTAATTACAGAGTAAAGCGGACTCCAAATGTACATTCCAGCATCAGAGCACAACTTCTCAGTTGTGAAACCTTGGTAAGTATTCAGAGACAATATTTTCCTCCGGACTTTTCCTAATTGCTGTGCACTTTTTATCATGATGGGATATAAAACAATCCTGCTTACAACGCACAGGGGGCTTTTAGAGATGAAGAGCATTAGCCAACAACATGGGCATGCTTTTGTATAGAACAATAAGATTCATGGCCTGGGAGGAACAGCTCAGTCTGTTCCTCCACTGAAGGCAGAAGCTGAATCACATGTTTGTGCCCACGTACAGTGGAATCGGGCTGCACGCTCTGGGTGGAGGAGAACTACATCTGGATTGGTGTGCCGAGCTGGAGTGGATTCTGAGCACAGACCTGCAGACGTATGTAAGAATTATTGTCTGTTTTGCTTTCCTAAGTCATGGCCCTTCCTGAGTGCACAGTAACGCGACTGCTCCTGGTGCCCCAATTTACTGAAGTCCCAAAAGCAGAAACCCAGGCCACGTTGCTACATTTGCAACTGACTGAAGTATTTGCATCAGGTGCAAGGAGGAGTCCATGGCAGATGCCCTTAGGCAAGGGATAGGGTCAGAGGAATTCATTCCCGAGCTCTGTCCACAGTGCATGTCACACACACATTTGTTTCACTCACTCACCCACTCCCCTGCTCTTTGTTTGTAGTTACAGCTGATCCTTGACAGATCATCACACACGCTTCCTGCTGTGCACCCATAATATACAGATTGGAAGTAACTTTACTCCAGAGAGCCAATTAGTGCAAATATAGGCCTGGTAATTAAAATTGGATAAGATCCTTGCTGCTGATATCCCTGGGCAGATAAGGCACCAGGAAGCGCTCTCTCAACACCACCTCAGTGGGAAGTTATCACCACATTCCCCTAAGCCTCCAGCACAGTGCCCATAGTAACTAGGCAAACTGGATGAAAGAACCCCAGCCGTGCCATGGCTGCCTACCTCCCGACAATGCAAGATCCTTGGGCACACCTGTGATGGTCCTGCATTGGATAGCTCCATTCCCATCCTTCGGTGCTGACCACTGCGTGGGCCCAGGAACTCTCCTGCCTGGCTTATCCTCTGCCGTGTCCTGATCAGCGATGAGCAGGCCTGAGTGGGCTTGTTTGCTGGTCTGTTTGGGTATGTGCTATGATCTTTGGGAATTTAAAAGTGAATCAGGCTGATTCGTATTATGTCCGTAACTCTAGCAGTGACAAAGGCTATGTCTACACCACCACTTATGTTGGCAAAATGTATGTTGCTCAAGGGTGTGAATATTCCACCCCCCCGAGCGACATAAATTTCACTGGCATAAATGAAGCGAGAGCTTCTTCCATCGCTGGTTGAGGGTGGATGAAGGATGTCTATGGGAGTGCTCTCTCCCATCGGCCCAGAGCGAGAGATCTTACGGTGGTGTAGCTGCATCCCTCCAGGCATGCCGCTGTAAGCTCTCTAGTGTAGACATAGCCTAAGGCGAGGCCTACGTTACAGCCGCGTGTAGAATACAGACACTGCACGCCCAGCCAGCACGGGTGTAAACAGCAGCCAAGACAGCGAGGTGCTGCTTAGGCAAGTAGCGTACAGCCACGCCAGAACCCCAGGGGACATACCCTGCACAGCTCTACACACACACACACACACACACACAGCCTTGCCCCTCTCCACTACTATTTTTAGCAGTGTAGCATCCTGCTGTCTCCCCTCTGCCGCATGTGTACACACCGGAGTGTGGACGCAGCCTGCCTTTCCCTGCAGCGTGTCACACAGACCCTGCTCCATACTGCATGTGTAGACAAGGACTAAGAGTGGAGACGTTATGGGCTTGATTCTTGGGGACTCCATTGCTGGGTGTGGGGCAGGACACAGTGTGGGGGACTGGGGTTGCTTTAAACCACCTTTGCAGTTCTCATATTTTAGGGCCATGCCTAGCAAGATAGGGCTGTTCTAACTTATATTGTTTGCCCCCTATGCAGGGTTTGGAACAGGGGGTCCAGAGCCCTTGTGGCAGACTAAACCAGATGGGGGGCCCTCTGCATGGACGTGATCCCCACTCCCAGCCCCCTGTAAGCTGCCAGAGTGAGCATAGTGTCACTGAGAATCAAGCCCTAGACACACTGTGACATTATTGCCCCTAGGACGGCATACATAGGTGACAGCATACTCTGAGCACATTCCCTTATAGCAAAAATAAGGTTTTCTTCCTGTCCGAGGATCTCAAAGTCCTTGGCAAGGCTTAACAGATGTCTACTCACCGCAGCCTTGGGTGGCAAGGGGAGATGGTTATCCCCACATTACAGTCACAGGAATGTAACCCAACTTGGTTAAGGAAACATAAGGGGGCTGAAGCCCTTTATCACACACCAACATAAGTCAGGAGTAAGTCGACTGAGGTTAATCAGTGTAAAATCAGCATGCGTCAGAGTGGGGACAGCCTCAAGAAACCTAAGCATGAACTCAGGTAGATGACCGCCTGTCCTGGAGCTTGCCTTTAAGGCCCCGTCCTGTCCCTGCCAAAGGGCTGATTACACACCTGTCGAGACAACGCTGACTAAAGATCAGGTCTGGGCAGTGGTTTCCCTGGAGAAGGATCTTGAGTTCTAATCCTGGCTGAACCACCAATTCCCCAATTTGGCCTTAGGGAGGTTGGGACCACTTCCTGTGTGGAATCACACTCACCCACAAAACTGATCAAGGCCCTGATTGGACATCCATGGATGGCTGTGGGAAGGATGCCATTGATTTCACTAGAGAGGTAGGACTGGCTTTCACCCTGGATTGTTAGTGATCACGAGTGGTTAGTGCAGTGGGCTGCTGGCACTCAGAAGTCCTGAGTTCTATTCCTGGCTTTGACAACAGTGATGTCCCGAAATAGTGAGGCGTAATTCCTGAACAATTATTAACGCGTTAGCTACATTATTTTTCACCTGAGGCTCTCCAAGGACAGCTCACTCCAATGCCTTGTTGGGCTCTGCTGTTATTAATAATAAACAACAAAGTGCAGAGAGTGATGTGACTGCTGCATGCTATTTCAATGATTTTTTTAAAATTAGAATTAAAAAAAAGTGAGCCCCTGAGAACTTGTAATCTGAACACGGCAAACCTAGAACATGAAGCAAAACAAAAGAAAGGAGATAGAGTCCTAGTCTATAGCAAGAGGTCATCTGCACTGGGATATTTTACAGTAGAGCAAAGGAGCAGAAGTCATGGGTGATGAAGCGCTCAGCTGCATCCCTATCCTTGCTCTTCTCAAGCACGATGGTTTGTGTTTTCAGTATGCTTGAAGTGTGTGGATCTAGCCAACTTGTTAGAGTAATTGTTATAAAATTAGAAGCTGTGTAATGCTAGGAACATATTAGTAAAAGATCCTAAACCTCCCTGACGGTTCTGGTTGTTAATGTCTGCCTATGGTTTAATTACATCATCAATTCCATTAAATAATGCAGTAACTAACCAGGATTTAATGAATACATAGCAAAGAATAAATTGAACTTAAAGTGTAACTTATATCCCTTTACAGACAGAAAAAGGGGAACAAAGATTCAATTTCTATAGCAACAGATTCCTCATGAATGAAACAAAATTTCAGTGCTGTTTAAGGAGAATGCAGTAGCTTTTCAGCAAGGGAGACAAGGGCAGCACACACAGCTCCCAGCAATCACCAGTAATAAACCAGGCACATGCCTGAGATTCCTGGGACATCACTCCACATTGCCCCAATAAACAGACTGTGGGGATGTAAAGAGACGAGATCCTGGACCCACCACCCCAATGAAGTCACCCGGGCTGCAGAATCTCTGAAAAAACAGGCCCAAGGGGTCTCCAGCTGGGCCCCTAAAAATCGAGACACCTGCAATCAGTGGGCCCTTTTGGAAATTATTAGTAACGTTATGGTAGTACTCGTGCTTAGAGATCAGGACCACACTGTGTTGGGTGCTACACGGACACATAGCAAGAGACAGTTCGTCAGGGCAGGAACTTTCTCCTACCATTTGCCTGCATCGACTCTAAAGAGGCAAAATGACTTCTTGGAGGTCAGAGCAGAGGCAGGAATAGACTCCAAGTATCCTGAGTCCCAATCAAGGGCACGCTCCACTAGACCCTGCTGCTTCTCTCTGCTTTAGTTCTTTGGGCTTTAATCCAGGGCTAGGAATTTCTTGTCCGAGGGGTGGCTCTTTTGGAGCTGGGTTCCCCAGCCTGTGATCCTCCTGCAGAGTGTGCTCGAAATAGCTTTTTTAAGCTCAGTGAAGCAAGTGGGTGGCGGGCAAAGCAGCACAGAATGACTCATGAGCAGCTGAAAGGCAGCAAGGAGGAAGAGATGGAGGAAAGGCAGAGGCTGTAAAGGAAAGAATAGCGGTTAGTCATTATGGACGAGAGACTAGAAAGAGCAGGTCGAACGATAGGCAGGAGAGGGAAAAGTTCCAGCACCCTGTCATCCCAGGGCTTTCAGTAAGAAGCTGTCAAGTGGAGGCACACACACAATTCAAACGTTTGTCCCCACTTGTTATTCGGTGGGACTGCGCCTGAATGAACAGGCACTGCCCTGCCCAGCGGGCCTGGGGCTCCAGGAAGGGGACCAATAACAGTCTCCCTCTCCTTTGAGCCATAGGGCCCAGTTAAGAGCTTCCCACATTTACATAAACTGCTTGTTGGTTCCCACCAACCCTGTGGCCTTTTGGCTCAGCTCCATGGGATATGGGGTGCTGGAGCCATCTGTTTCACGTGCACCCAGCGGATGCAGCCCCGGGATCCCTGTATGACATAAGCTCTCCTGCCTCTCCATGGACCCAAGGGAGGCCAAAAGCACTTAACCAGATATAGAGTGAAGGGTGCAGCACACGAGGCCTGGCATCTGCGCAGCAGTCTCTGGAGACGTTCTGCTTGCAAGTTGCTGATCTAGGCAGGGCATCCATAGGGATGCAAGGAAGCATCTTTAGCTACCTGTTGGAAGTACGGCACGTGTTTCCCCCCAGGTTAGCCTTGGGCTTCCAGCTACTATGCACCCATGTTCCCACCCACGCCAGCAATCCCCCTGCAGCTGCGCCATCCCACCCGTCTACCTGCCCAATCTAGGGTCAGGATTCTTGCTGCCTCTGCACCTTCTCCCACAGTCACGCACCCTTCAAGAACAGCAGAAGTCAGGCTCATGGAAGTCCAGCCAGACATTGCTGAATGTTAATCATTTTACTGCAGTGGTCTGATTATCTCCTCAACCAAATAATCCCAATGGCCCTGCATGGTAAGCACTGCCCCACAGTCCCTCCTGGGTTTGTCCCTTTTCTCAGGACCTGGAAGGTCAGTTGTGCACGCACCTCACCAACAAGGTAATAGATTCAGAGCCTAGCAACTCACGGCCACATCTGGAAATGCTCCGAGTCACAGAAGGATAAGGAATTTAAGGCAGTGTGGGTTTCTCATTTGTCTGTCTGTAGTCTTCCCCCACCCCCTTTATTGCAGAGCCACTAACACATCTCATTTCAAACCGCCAGCCAGCCAGCCCATGCATGGTGCTATTGGGGAGTTTGAATCATTATCAACCGTAATGGGGCAAACTGACAACCCAGAGTGGTCTGCCTGCCTGGCACCTGTTCAAATGCAGGTCTAGTCAGACTCAGTAGTGACCAAAAGCCAGGCCACTGAACAACCAGATGGTAATTTTTGAAATAGAAGGTTTCAGAGTAGCAGTTAGTCTGTATTCGCAAAAAGAAAGAGAGGACTTGTGGCACCTTAAAGGCTCAAATAAATTGGTTAGTCTCTAAGGTGCCACAAGTACTCCTTTTCTTTTTGAAATACAAGGGTGGTTCAGTACAACTCCATGTCAAACACCATTAGCACAATCGGCCCCGTTGTTGGCCATACATAAGGTAGCAGCATATCCCAGCTTTACCAGGACAGTCTTGATGCCCTGGGATCTTCTTTCAGGACATCTGGACTGTCCCATTTCACTCAGATATTTGTTTTAAACTACAAAATGTTACTTCGAGAGGCTTAGTGGCACTGAGCGAAGTTTGCTTTGTGTTTATCAGGAGCAAACAGACCAGTGGAATGAGAGTCCACTGTAATAAACGGTGTTTGGCATGAAAAAGCCAGAGAGTCAGCACTGTCAGAGCGGGTACTTTGCTCAGAGCGAACAATGGCAACACTTGATTAGTGTTCTCCAATAAACTCATTCACACACCTGGGGCTTGTCTACATGAGACCATTGCACTGGTATAACTTAAGGTGGGTATTTAAACTGATAGTTACCTTGGTGCAAAAGGCCACACAGACACTTATTTTGGTGTAAGTGGATTATTTTAGCTTACTTTGATTCGGAACATGTTTAATTAAACCAAAATATAAGCCACTCATACACAAGTCAGAGCCTCCTGCCACGTTTGCACTGGTTTAACTATATCAGTTTTAAAAATTGATTCAACTGCAACTTTCTCATGTAGACAAACCTATGCAACTAAAAACTATTCTCCACTCCAAGAAATAAGTTCACTGTTGAGTCAGAAATGACAAAACAGTCTTTTGAATGATTTCGTGATCTTAAAATGTCACCACAAAATTGTCCTTTTCAAAAAAATGTTGAAAACGCTTTAGTCACCCAGCTTGGATTGGATGAGTCATGAAGACCAAACCCCTGCCCCCCTTTGAGGCTATCACCACTAACACACAGTAACAACAGTGCTCGTAGGGCAGCATGTTGACAGCCTCACTCTCGGGGGCTGTCAATCCCGTATCTTTCACTAGTACTTAACATGCCTTAAATGATAATAAAGCATAAGCAGAGCTAATGAAGCTGCGGTGCTGGGAAGCAGGCTCAGCTGAAGTCTTCAGTTCGCGAAGCTCCAAACCCACATAAGTTTGCAAATGCTCATGTTTTACTGCTCATTCATCCCCTCCATGTCGGTCATTTCCACAGTCCTCCATCTGTTGGCCTCTTAAACTCCATTCTGCCTACTCCCAGGCTCTTTCAGAACAGACGACACAATATTTTTTCCCTCTAAACCAAGTTCAAATAATTGGCTCTCATTTGTTGACCACTACGAATCCCAGAGACAGCTGAGTGCACCACATCGGCACATGCAGAAAAACTCACTCAGCCCCCTGCTCTGCCTCTGCTCCCTCCAAAAAGTAAGCCAGGCTTGGGGACAGCCCAGAGTCTTTGGGGAATTGGATCAAGAGCAAGGCTGATTTAAACCAAAGTTCTTATATCTCAAATTTTAATCATGACTTAAAACAAGCAGGAAAACTTGATTTAAATAATCAATTTTAATCTTGTTTTGCATTGTATTTTCTAGTTATTTTCCTAAAAGAAAAGTTGATTCTCCTTAAAATATGTAGATTTGCAACTAAATATAGCCTTTCCACTAAATTTAGGACTTTTTGCCAATCAGAAGATTACAATGTCTATATACATTAATGTAAGCAATTATATAGCTTAATATGCATTTATTCATATTCTTTTTTATATTTGTATTATCCTAGAAAATGACGATTAATTACTTATTTACTAGACAATTTTTACTTGTGATTTATGTCAATCTCTAAATGAAAATTGAAATTCAATGAAAGATGCATAACTAGAACTACCTTAAATGTGCTGGGTAAATAAAAAAAGTTTAATAACTGACTTTTAAATACAAAATGTTCTCTAAAACAACTATTATCCGTACTTAGTGATTTGAACTGATTTTACTGGTCTCCATGTGCTTCAAGATTTTAGAACGAGTAGAGCTCATCCTTTCACACTTCATTTTTATTCATAGATTGGAAGAGGAAAGCAAGCTTTCCAGCTTCAACTCCCAATTGGCTGCTTAACTTTGAATAACTAATCATTACAGTGAACTATCTGAATAAACTGAAATGAAAAATATTCCCTCAACCTGCAGAAGCAGCTACTATCGAAAGCTGGTTTAGTACTTCAACAAATGGATTCCAGGTGCTTAGACAGGGACTTTCACCCATTCCATGGCCTGGTTTTGTTTAGAACTTCAGCGGCAAAAACGTGTTGCTTACCTTTTTTTGTTTAATTTAAATGAGGGTAAATCGATTATAGTAAGTTTAGGCCTTAATATTAGTTATAATTTCAAAATTGGTTTTAAATGAGTTTATTTTAAAAGAGAAGTGTATTTAAATTAAAAAAAGGGGATTTTGATTGATTTTTATCCACCCTGCTCAAGGGGCTAGAATTAGCAACTCTCTTCCCACCCTCACTGCTCTACTCTCCAAAATGTGGATCTTGGAAACTGGGGAGCTACAAGGGTGAGAGAAGAAACGTAACTGCATCTATGTTCTGATTACATTCCAACCCTCGCGGAAATGCACTGCATGTAACCCCTCCAAAAACACAATCCAGAGACACAGCTGGAAGTTAGAAGGCTCTGACAATTTCTGTATTTATTTCTGAACTCCCTAATATGCCCATTGCACAGGAAACCAAACTGCCTCTTAGCCTCTCTCCACATCTTCCAAACTTTTTCCCACTAAGCACTGCTGCTGTAGGTGACTTGCTAGTGAACACAGAGGCCCAGATCACTCCCTCATTCAAGGAATCCCACAGGAGGGAGCTATGGGAGAAAAACCTTAACATGGCTCCCCTTTGGAAAGTGTTTTCTTGATTCTGCCAGGAGCAGGACATGCACCCCTTTAGAAAGCCATCCATCTGTCCCTCAAACCCTGTGGCTCTCTCAAGATATGCCACAGGCCCCATGAGCAGGGAGAGATCCACCCGCAGATTGGCGGATACTAGAGCCCAGAACTAGGAAGGTAAATCCCCCAATTATTCTTGCAGAGCAGCCCCAGCAGGGTTTTGGCTTCCAAGACAATCACTCTAGGAGCAAGGAAAAGATAAGGCCCCATATACAGAGGGTGAAGCTTAGTCACAATGAAGAGGAGGGATTTGCACTGCAAGTCAATGGCAGAGTCAGGAATAGAACCCAAGGCTCAGAATACTAATCCAGTGCCCTGTCCCCTAGACCATACTCCCTCCCATGCCAGCCTAAGCAAGAGCTAGTGCAAGCTCAACCCCGTATGGTGGGCTTCTCAGAAAAGCAGTGTTATGACAACGCTGACACTCCCTAAATGGCCTGGACAGGAGCATTCCACCCACCCTGCTGTTTCTATATGATAGAATATCCTTCTTTAAATGCATCCCTATAATAAGCTGGAGAGGTGGCAAGCAAACAGCAGTGACTGACATGAGGGACTGATTGCTTGTATGGAGCTACTGAAAGGGGTCCTGGCATTCTAAATGCTCATCACAGTGAAGGATGACAGTCTGAGACACTTCCTTTCCCCTGCTCTCCAGCTATTAACAAGTGCTTGGGAGTCCAAAGCTGCTGCATCCTTGTTTTGTCATCCATCCTCCCCCTCCCCATTATATGTTTATTTGGTTTCTCTCTCTTTGGGGGTGGTGGGAGAAGAAGGGGGCATGCTTCTGCAGCTATTTACATTGGGCCCTATGCAGTTTGCACTCTGAACATCTGTTGGACTACGTACTCCTAGCCCTGGTAGGGGTTGTGCCCCCATGGCTTTCTCCCTGGAGACTCTTCACCCATTCTGGTCTGTTCTGGCCCCAGCTGGGCCTCTTAACAGTTCAGATCCCTTTCTGGTGGTTTATCACTGTCCAATTGCACACTACTTCTGCAGTGGCCTGTGGGGAGAGACCCAGGCCCCACCCCAGGGACCCTAAGAATAGCAGCCATGTGCTACAGCCCCAGCCTTCAGCAATATTTCACCCTTACCTCAGGGCTCTTCTGTGCTCAGGCCCAGCAGCAAGCCAGGAGCTCTCATTCCTTGCTAGCACTGAGCTGCCTATGGTGCTACAGTTCCCTTGGCCAGTCAGGCACCCTATCTGTACTCCTGTAGCTCCAGCACTGCAGCTCCTTTTATACGTGCCCGAACCCACTGATTGGCTGCTTTCCTGCACAGTCTCTCTAGGCTGTTTGGAGGACTTAGCTCCATTGCGTCTTTCCTAGGATGGGTGTGGAAGGACCCTGAGGCATACAGCAGAGGGCCTCTGGGTGCAGTCCACTCTGTTACAGGCTATGTGAGCAGGGTTTGGTTAGGGCAGCTCTCAGGTTGCTCTAACTTTGTCCAGTGGTTGATCCAGTCCCCATGGTCCCTAGCATAGGAGAGGTGCAAACCCTAGTCCCTGTGCCAGGCTTTGCGCCAGTGCAGGGATGAATTGCCTACTAAAGCCTTGAAATAACCTGGGACAAGACCTAGTCAATAGTGGATACTTTGGGGAACTAACCAGCCCTGGCTGGTATGGAGGCAGGGACAGATGATATTTTCCAAGTGGATACAAGGCTCCTGATATGGCTCAGGTTCTGATCTGAGCCCCGGTCAACCTTCTCCCCTCCTGTGTCCCTCATGGCAAAGTCATGTAACTTGAGAACAATGCTTTGCTCTCCTCTCTGCCACCATTAGTCCAGGCTCCCAAAGCACTTTATCAGCTTCCTGGGTTAATTAAGCTTTAAGATCAGTGTATGATAGGCACTGCTTAGACCTCATTTACAAATGGACAAAGTGAGGCATAGACAGGTGAACTGACCAGCACAAGATCACCCATCGAGGCAGTGACAGAGCTGGGAATAGAACCCAGGAGTTCTGGGATCCCACCTCACTGCTTTAAATAGTAGGAGAGATTTGAGTAGGAGCACATGGTGAATGTTCTCCTAATTCCATGCCCCTGGCTGCAAACATTAGACTACATGGCTCAGTGATTCATTTGAATTCATGAGTCAAAAGCTAATGCACTGACCTACATTAAGCCAAGCAAGGAGACAAACAAAAAGTGCACTTACACAGCATCTCAAAGCACCTTACCAGTCTCTCTTCTGCTAGTAGCGCCCCTGTGAGATAGACAAGCATTGTCACAGCTGTATTACAGAAGGGACCTGCCAAAGGTCACCTGAGTCCAGTAGGAAAGCCTGAGAATAGGACCCAGGATGACTCCTGGCTCCCAAACCTCTGCTCTAACCACAACACAAACTTACTTCCAAAGCTAGGGTTGGAACTCAAGACTCCAGAATCCCTGGCACTTGCTCTAATGACTTAGAATACCTCCTTGGGCCAGGTGGAAAATCTAGGACTTTTGCTCAAAGAGCCTTGCTCTAACCACTATGCTTTGACAGAGATAGAAACTGGTGTTACACATACACCTGGTCTCACCTCCTCTGCCTTTTCAAGTCAGGCTCCATCAGTTTATCTCCACAGTTTTATCCCTGCCCTGCAGCAATTGGCTGGATCTTTTTACTCTGATTCAATTACACATACAATAAGGGCACTGCAAACAGAAAATTACACACTGCTGTAATTGAATTCTTCTTTAGAGGTTCTCTTTCTAAAACCTTGCAGTGGCAGTGAAAGATTGTCCTGCATCAAAGCCAGATCCAAAAATCCATGCAGTGCCCCCACTGAGTGTTGGCCCTATCCTAAACACCTGCTGCCAACTCCTGCAAAGGGCTCTGCTCCGGGTTTCCATGGTGTAAAGCCTCAGAGTGCACTGAATTTCACCCACCTTTGGGACAAGTGGGGTCCTCTTTCTAACTCCCTAACTGAGCATCTCCTCTTCTTTTCACTCAGCTAGAGCAGTAGCACTCACTGAGAGCAGTTTTGACTCTGATTCCCAAAATATGCCAACCAATGAGCCTGGGCTAACTCCAGTGATTGGAGACCAAAGACCATTCAAACAAATACAAGGGGAAGATGAAATTGTTCTCTCTCTGTCAACTAGATATATATATATATATTAGTTTCTGATGACTTTCAAAAATAAGCTTTATCTGGCTTTGAAGGTCTTATTCTGGCGACATTTCCTTTTTAAAATAAATAAATAATCTATGCCATCTTTTCCTAGTCTCAGGGTGACATGAATGACTGATTTCTATGCAATGTTGCAAGTGCCTTTCAGGAACACAATGGCAGGTTCTTTGACAATGTCATACATCTATTCAAAACAACCCGCACGCCACTCAGAGACCCACACATTTGCACAGTGCTTGTTCTCCTTGCGATAAGCCATGTTAGATTTTTTTCCCATTCTATTTGAAAAATAATACTGGTCTTTTAAGTCCCTGGCTTTTTTATTTTTTCTTCTTCTTTCCAGACAATAGGACCGGTCCCGCTTTGATTCATTATGTGATCTTGTGTTATAACAATTCAACAGACAGAGAAGGGGGTGAGGGAGTAGGTATCAGAAAGAGGTTTGGGGTTGGAGATGCTACTGCTTCATGGCCTAGAAAACAAGCGAGCTGTAAAAGTGGAAGATGCTGAGAAATCCCAGCTTAATGGTTCCACAAAGACTTTTTTCTGACCTCTTTTGAACTTTAGGAACCTTTGGATTCTGATCAGCATTTAATTCTAAAATGTGCATCTCCGGGGTGAAGCCCAAACCATGATGCAGAATCTGAGGAAACCCCATGAGCTTGGAAAATACATGAATTCATATCCAGTGCTAAACTTGATGGCTCAAGCCCAAGTCTACTTCGACACAGATACATCCCTCCAGGAAAGGATGTAACAGTACCTGGAAGCCCACAGTGGCTGGTGCTGGGATGGTGTCATTTCCAGAAGCACCACCTACGTCGAATCGGAGGATTTTGGATGCATAACTGAGTGCAGGCATGCAACATTTATTTCACTCCCTTAGTGGAGCCTGATTTTATGTAGTAAATAACAATGAAACCAAATCAGCCTCAGCTTTATTTTCTATTAAACGAGTACATGCTTGAAGAACTGCAAGTACAGTGTTACACTGACATTACTACATAAAGAGCTGGAAGAATGAGCAGATACTAATAAATTACTTAGAGAATTGACAGGTGGGGTTTTATCCTACTTTAAAATAAGTTAAAAATAGGCCAGCCTCTTTCTTCGCTCTTGTTCTGTCTCTTTCTCTCTCTCTCTCTTTTTTTTTAATTATTAAAGGAAGTAGATGCAGAGACTCCAGCGTGAATAAAAACTCAGATTTATTGGCCCATCAGTGGGATCCTTAAACTTCCTCAGTGCTTAAAATGTATACATTTTAACTTGAAAAATTACCAGGTTTATCCAAAGGAAAATTTCTAACATAAAACATGAAACTCATTTGAAGGGAGAAATTCTCCAATGAAGCCAACCCAGGCAGTCATAAAAAAGTTAAACCAGGCAGAAAGGGAAATGTCAAACGTGTGGGAGAGCCAGCTGTCTCTCTGTTCTTTTATATATATATTTTTATAACCAAGATCAGGTTATAGAAGAATATATGACTGTCTCAAGCAGGGAGGGGTGAGAAGAGAGGAAGGAATTTTGCTTCTAGCCTGTGACTTGATGTAAAGCAGAGCATTCTACAAAAAAATACATTTTTTACTTCTAAATAAAGCACTTTAGAGTGACACATTTATTGCTAGCAAAGAATTACTCAAATAAGAGACATTGTCAGCTATTTATTTAAAAGCTTTTTAATAATAATAATAAAGCAACTCCCCCCTTCAATGCTCCATTAGAAGCTTCAAGATAAAGTGCTTTTTCCCCTTCTGATTTCCTGTTCTTCCATTTAACCATGTTCCACCAGGCAGTGTGCCTCTCCTGTGCTTTGCTCGGGTTGCTTTGCCATTTGTTTCCTTCCCCCTCTCTGCACTTCCGCCTCCCCCTCAATGTGGAAAGGAAATGCAACAGCCCCTGCCCCTTGAGCTAAGATTCCCAAGAACTTCACTCCAAACCTACTGGTTTAGATTAAAACTTAAAATACGTTTATTAACTACAAAAAAATAGAGCTTAAGTGATAGCAAACAGATCAAAGCAGATTACCTAGTAAATAAACAAAAATGCAAACTAAGCCTAAAATACTAGATAGATATGAATTAGTAGTTTCTCACCCTGAGCGATGGTACAAGCAGATTCAAGGCCCAAGCTGCACTTGCTTTGCAGCTTGGAATCCCCAGGTTTTTAATACACAGCCTAGAAACCCCTTTAGCCTGGGTCCAGCACTTCCCCCAGTTCAGTCTTTATTCTTCAGGTGTTTCCAGCAGTTTTCTTGTATGGGGCCTGAAGAACAAGAGATGATGTCACTCCCTGCCTTAAATAGCTGTAGCATATGGCGGGAACCCTTTGTTCCAAAACCAGTTCCCCGACCAGTTTGTGGAAAAATACAAACACCCCAAAATGGAGTCCAGAGTCTTATGGCCTGGTCACATGCCCTTGTGGTGTCACAGCAGCCATTACTTACACACTGGCTGGAGCGTTCTCAGGGAGGCTCACCAGGTGGAGGATAAGCTTCTCCTAAGGCCTATTGTTTTCCCCAATGGCTCATTGCCCTGAATAGGCTCTTCCCAACCAGCTATCTAGACGGAAAGCATCTTGCCTAGTGGGAGTTACCCAGGTGTAACTACATTTGAAATACAGATACATAATCATATTCATAACTTCAGATACAAAAATGATATGCATACAAATAGGACAATCATATTCAGCAAATCAGAACTTTTCCACTGACACCTCACATGACCCGTTTTGGACAAAATGCATCATAATTATGCTATAATCATATTACAATATCACGATGAAGAATATGGGGTTCAGTATCACAGGGGGTAAAGGTAGTTTCAGACCTGTCTTCTCAGGTCATCTGAGGGCCCCTGAAGCATCTGACATCAATCACAGCAGGGCTCCTCTAATTTACACAGAAGGGCTTTGCTGTGCTTCTGCCATTCCTCCCTCCTCACACCTCCAGCCACATCCCCTACACTAGTGGCTGGGAGGAGGCTGCCACTGAGCCATTTACTCCCGCAGTTCTGCACCAGCCGGGGAGCCCCTGGACATGGGTAGCTTATAGTCCTAGAATGCTGGTCTGCTGCCTGATTGTGCACGGGCAGGAAGGATTTGAAGAATGCCTTTGAAATTCTCCCATCCTGTGCTATCATCTTCAAATCTGTTTGTGAGGTGCAAAAGGGCCCATTTAGGCCCTATGCATACCCAGCCCAACCCCATAGAATTGAATAGGGTTGTGCATGGTAAGTCAAAATCTGGCCCCAGGGGTTTTCAAAGGCGGCGATTATCAAAGGGCCCTTTAGGTTGGGTGCCTAGTTCTCTAAGCACTCTTCAAAAATCCTAGCCTTATCTTTAGCTCTCCAGAGAATCACAGATTCCCAGATTCCCAAGCCAGAAGGGACCATTGCCACGATCTAGGTGACTTCCTGTGTAATGCAGGCCAGCGAACGTCTTCAAATAATTTGTGTTTGAACTAGAGCAGATCTTTTTTAAAAAAAATAAATCCACTCCTGACTTAAAACTTGATGGACCATTCCTTGCACTTCACTGGAGTTAGGGCGGGAGTTCTCAGCACCCCTGGGAGATGGGCAGTGGATGCCCATACCATCGGGGACAGCTCCAAAAATAGCCTTGCCCTTTTTTCTGACCAGGACTTTTGCTCTCAGCTGTCAAAATCCTCCCTGTGCTCTGTTACTCATTGCCGCCAGAGGCCTCAAGTAGCCTCCAGAGAGGGAGAGAGAAATACAGGCTCCAAGGCTGAGAACCTGGCAACCTGTAAATTACAGGGGTGTTCGAGTTGAGCTAAATGGTACAAGCTGTGCCATTCTCTCTGACTTTAAAATATTAAAAGCGGAGCGGGTAGTACATCTGTTTGTCCAAAGCAATTTGAGTCTCAAGTGCCTGTCACTAAAGTCTGGCACTCTAATCTGTTTCTACTGGAATGGGAATAAAGGGAGGAAGAAGAATGACTGGCAATCAGACATTGTGTGAGCTCCTTTCTGAGGAGTGCCTGGACCAAAGATACAGAGGAAGTGAAATCTCTCTTTGCTCAGCCCACACTATTTTTGTCAGCATCCTCAGCTTCCATTGGCTTCAGTGACAGAGTCCAGCACCTCTGAAAGATCTGACCTTACACTAGAGACGGCCAAACTTCACATTGCTTAATATGGATGCGGCACCTCCCAAGCATGATTTGTTCTGGGGACACATTCTCCTTTGGTTCTCGGCACCTGATCCTTTTGAGACCCCTTTCTCTGCCTTCCCTCTATCGTCCATTCAATCCATTCCAGACTCCTTCGTGACAGGGGAGACGGTCTCAGGCCAGTGTGTGAGCTCAGCATCTCCTGCACAGGCTGGGAGTGGCATTGTGGGACCTTCCTTCAGGAAAAATAATGCTGTCTCCCTTCCCTTTAAGACAATAAGCCAGGGGTGGGCAAACTTTTTCGGCCGAGGGCCACATCTGGGTGGGGAAATTGTATGCAGGGCTGGGGCAGGGGGTTGGGGTGCAGGAGGGAGCGTGGGAGGGAGTGCGGTGTGCAGGAATGGGCTCAGGGCAAGGGATTGGGGCAGAGGAGGGGTGTGGGGTGTTTGAGGGGGGCTCAGGGAAGGGGGTCGGGGTGAAGGAAGGGTGCAAAGTGCAGGAGGGGGCTCAGGGCAGGGAGTTGGGGTGCAGGGTGCAGCAGGGGTCTTAGGGCAGGGAGTTGGGGGACAGGGTGCAGGAGGGGTTCGGGTTCCGTCCTGGTGCCGCTTACCTAAAGCGGCTCCAGGGTGGCAGCGGTGCACACCGGGGCCAGGGCAGGCTCCCTGCCTGCCCACCCTGGCCCCACGCCACACCACTCCAGGAAGCATCTGGCACCACGTCACTGTGTGGCCCCTGGGGGGGCCCACAGGGCTCCACTAGCTGCCCTTGCCACACCTCCAGGTACCTCCCCCAAAACTCCCACTGGCCGCGGTTCCCTGTTCCCAGCCAACGGGAGCTGCAGGAGGCGGTGCCTTGAGGTAAGGGCATGCACAGAGCCCTCTGCCCCCCTCCCCCCAGGCCACAGGGACATGGTGCCGGCCGCTTATGAGAGCGGCGCAGGGCCTGCGGCACCATGGGGGGCAATCCCATGGGCCAGGTCCAAAGCCCTGAGGGGCTGGATCCAGCCCACGGGCCGTAGTTTACCCACCCCTGCAAAAAGTCATACTCTCTGGCACCACCCAATTAACGCTAGCAGCCCAGCTTAGACATCCTACTGGGGCAGACCACTGAAATGCTTTCCACAACGCAATATAGCATATCACAGTGCAGCGACAGCCATACCTCCTCACCGCCTTTCACTTTGCCATCACTGAGACCAGTGCAAAGAAAGCGTGAAACACTATCACCGCTGGGAGTGGGGAGTTCTGATTTGGTCGTGCTTTACAATTTCTTTGCAGAGGTGTGAATGAAGGCACAAGGTCTAGGGCATGGAGAATCAGGCTACTGGTCATAAGTGATTGTAACAATGACTACGTAGAACTGCATAATTATTCTCTCACTTTGAGATTCCAGACCCCAATTTGTGCCCAATTTACAATCCAAAGATGTTTTTCCTACCTGCCTTGCAAATTCCACCTGGAATGTAAAAGTTAAGCAGGGTTCTTTCTGCCTCTCAAACAATCAAGATTTTGCCATCAGAACTTAACTGGCAGTTTCACAGCCGTTGGAGCAAGCCGGAGCAGAATCCAGCTCACTCTTCCATGGCAGGGCTGGATCAGCAGGAGTACCGCTATTATCTGTCAGCAAAGTGAGGAGCTATGACTCAAAGATGCCCGAGGAGCAGATATGTCAAGTAGTAGAGCTGATTAGGAATTCTTCAACAACCCTTTTCTTGTCAGAAAATGCCAATTTGTTGAAACCAAAACTGTTGGCGAGAAAGAAGACTTGTTCAAGCCAAGCCTGTTACAATAAAAATGGGGGGAAAAGGTTCTGAAATTGTTGAAACGTCCATTTTGACTTTTCTGAAATTAAAAGAATGCATTGTTTGCTTCGAAATTCCCTTTGTTTTGAAATTTAAGATAATTTGTACTAAAAATATTTAAAAATATAAATAAAAAGGTAGATATTGAAACTTTCTGAAATGATCAGAACAAAATATTTTGATTGACCTAATCTGAATTTTTTCATATTTTTGGTTTTTCAAGATTTCCATTATTGGTCCTGATTTGGGATGAGAAATTTTTTTTTTAAATCTCAAATTCTTGTGGAATGAGAAAACCACTTCCCTCCCAGTTCTACTGAGTGTTAGAAGGCACCATTTTTTCCATACCATGCACACTTTTTAATCACAGCAGCGCCTCTGGAGAAATAGTGGTGACCCCCAGGGGTCTGTGCTATTCCACATATTCATAAACGATCTGGAAAAAGGGGTAAGCAGTGAGGTGGCAAAATTTGCAGATGATACAAAACTACTCAAGATAGTTATGTTCCAAGCAGACTGCAAAGAGCTACAAAAGGATCTCACAAAACTGGGTGACTGAGCACCAAAATGGCAGATGAAATTCAAGGTTGATAAATGCAAAGTAATGCACATTGGAAAACATAATCCCAACTATACGTGTAAAATGATGGGGCCTAAATTAGCTGTTACCACTCAAGAAAGAGATCTTGGAGTCATAGAATATCAGGGTTGGAAGGGACCTCAGGAGGTCATCTAGTCCAACCCCCTGCTCAAAGCAGGACCAATCCCCAACTAAATCATCCCAGCCAGGGCTTTGCCAAGCCTGATCTTAAAAACCTCTAGGGAAGAAGATTCCACCACCTCCTTAGGTAACGCATTCCAGTGTTTCACCACCCTCCTAGTGAAAAAGTTTTTCCTAATATCCAACCTAAACCTCCCCCACTGCAACTTGAGACCATTACTCCTTGTTCTGTCATCAGCTACTATTGAGAACAGTCAAGATCCATCCTCTTTGGAACCCCCTTTCAGGTAGATGAAAGCAGCTATCAAATCCCCCCTCATTCTTCTCTTCCGCAGACTAAACAACCCCAGTTCCCTCAGCCTCTCCTCATAAGTCATGCGTTCCAGTCCCCTTATCATTTTTGTTGCCCTCCGCTGGACTCTTTCCAATTTTTCCACATCCTTCTTGTAGTGTGGGGCCCAAAACTGGACACAGTCCTCCAGATGAGGCCTCACCAATGTCGAATAGAGGGGAACAATCACGTCCCTCGATCTGCTGGCAATGCCGCTACATATATATCCCAAAATGCCATTGGCCTTCTTGGCAACAAGGGCACACTGTTGACTCATATCCAGCTTCTCGTCCACTGTAACCCCTAGGTCCTTTTCTGCAGAACTGCTGCCGAGCCATTCGGTCCCTAGTCTGTAGCGGTGCATGGGATTCTTCCGTCCTAAGTGCAGGACTCTGCACTTGTCCTTGTTGAACCTCATCAGATTTCTTTTGGCCCAATCCTCTAATTTGTCTAGGACCCTCTGTATCCTATCCCTACCCTCCAGCGTATCTACCTCTCCTCCCAGTTTAGTGTCATCTGCAAACTTGCTGAGGGTGCAGTCCACACCATCCTCCAGATCATTTATGAAGATATTGAACAAAACCGGCCCGAGGACCGACCCTTGGGGCACTTGATACCAGCTGCCAACTAAACGTGGAGCCATTGATCCCTATCCGTTGAGCCCGACAATCTAGCCAACTTTCTATCCACCTTATAGTCCATTCATCCAGCCCATACTTCTTTAACTTGCTCGCAAGAATACTGTGGGAGACCGTGTCAAAAGCTTTGCTAAAGTCAAGGAACAACACATCCACCACGACTGGGGGGGAGGGGGGTTATGTAAGAGGTCTATGAAATCATGACTGTTATGGAGAAAGTAAATAAGGAAGTGTTATTTACTCCTTCTCACAACACAAGAACTAGAGGTCACCAAATGAAATTAATAGGTAGCAGGTTTAAACCAATGCACAATCAGCCTTGCCAGAGGATGTTGTGAAGGCCAAGACTATAATAGGGTTCATCATGGATGGATCACTTTTTGATTCCCTGTTCTGTTCATTCCTCTGGGGCACCTGGCATTGGCCACTGTCGGAAGACAGGATACTGGGCTAGGTGGACCTTTGGTCTGACCCAGTATGGCCGTTCTTATGCTTGCTTGAGATGTGCCTGGCCCCTCAAAGACATTACTGAGTGTTCGACTAGTAGTAAGACCAGATGTCGGACCAAATGGCCAACACAACCAGCAACATTCAGAAAGCCATGATACTTCCTACAGGGTCGGTATGTGTGTCACACCTCATTAAATTGCTCAAACAATGAGCCACATCTTTAACCAAGACCCCTCAATGTCATTTTCGACAGACTAAATAGCAGAGTATTAGCATAGCTGTCAAGGCTTCCCAGTTAACCTCTGTAGCAAGTGAGGTTTAAAGTGCCTCTCTCAGTCCACAGCACATTCCTCTATTTTTATTTTTTTTTAAAGAGAGAAAGATAAAGAGAGGAAAGAGATATCTCCACAAAAAGCTCTGAATATTTTACCAGGTCAAATTCTGATCTGGTTTACCCTACTGACACCTTTTAACACAGTGGGATTGCACGGGCATAACAAAGCTGAATCTGGCTCATGATCTTTCAACACCCAGGGCAAAATTGCTTTCTTGTATTAGTCTTTTAAACCCTCTATGGGCTCAGGAGGTAGAGAGGACAGATGATTTTGTGGCTCAGACTGCGCTTTGGGAGTTGGAAGCTGCGGGGTCAATTTCTGGCTCTGGTATGGATTCCTATAACCCTCTGTCTTCCCCGTAAATATCAACCTCATCTCCATCCTTTTAACACGAACAAATTACATTTGCCATTTCCCTGACTCTGCTGTGTAGTTTGTCTCTTTCCCCCAGACAGTACACCTCTGCATTTCTCTTTGCCTGTAGTATCCGTTTACTTTGTCCCTGGACCACATTTGTCTCTGCGACATTTTCTAAGAGTGAACGTACAGGAGAGAAGAAATACAAACTGGTATCACGGACCTCCAGCATCAAATAATCATGAGTCAGGCCCCAAAAATTAGGAGACAGGCTTAAAAATCATGAGCTTTTTAAAATAATATATTGTGGGTTCTTTCCTTTGCCTTCTGATTTCGGACCCCCGAGGGAGTACTTGCTTCATGGGCTCAAGCTTTTCTCTGCAACCATGCTGACTAAAAACTAATTTATTTTTTAAATGTAACTGGACATCCTCGTGCAACCTATTGATTCCCCCAGCTGGGGCTTTATGGAACACAAATATTTCAAGTCTTCTGATAAACTCAGGAGAGGTGGCAACAATGGCAGATTCCCTCCCACTCGTTTCCTTGTGTGCAGGGAAAGCCATGGCAGTCCTAAAATTCTTGACAGTGTCCCTTTAAGGGAGCAACCATTCTCTGGAACAAAATTAATGTGTTGTTTTTCCGTGCAAAATATTTCTCCTCTGAGTGAGTAGCTTGTTACTAATTGGGCAATGTCTTTGCTGCATGGGACTGTGCTGAACAAAACACTTAGGCCTACTTTTAGCAATGTAAGAGCTATAAGGACATCCACATCTGTAATTACTGAATTTCATTTACTAAGAAACTGAGTCACTCCCATTATGACTGTACTGTTTGCTCCAAGAATTAGATTTTTTTTTAAGTGAGATGTTTATTTTACTGAAATCAAATACACCTGTTCATTTATCAAAAAAAAAAAAAAAAAAAAAAAAATATCCTGCAGTACCAGGAAGCATGGATCCAAAACTGCAGTGATGCTATTGGACCCTATCCTTCATTGCCCTTTACACAAGGCATGGGGCAAGGGTAATACACCCAGAGAAGGGGGCGGTTCCATTCAGGCACAGGACTGGTTCTGCCAGTTCTGCATTACCCCAGTGCAAAGGGAACGGTCAATGGTCTGCACTGCAGTAGAGGTGAGGTGAGGTGGATGGGCTAGGAAGGGCCATGGCTGGGAAGACCCTCACAGTCCCCGATTAGGAGAGATGCAAATTCTCCCCTCTATCCCTGTTTAGGTGATGACACAGGGCTATGACTGGCCCGTTGCATTTTGAACGATTATTGGATAATACTGTAGTATTTTTACAAGGTTTCCTCTTTTGGTGATGGACTAATTCAGAAGTTTAAGTCCTAGCAGCATCCAAACGATGGTAGTTTGTTTCTTTTAAAAAAAGAAATGTGGCTAGAGGCTGCAAAATTCCATGAGAAAAAAGGAAGATTTCGCTCCCAGTTGTAATGGCACAGAACAGCCTCTCATAGTGCATATCCTTCTGTTTGTTTTTGGCTGGAGTATGGAAGAGAAGAGTTAGGATGCAACTGAATTAATAATGAACAGAAGGGTCTGATAAACTTTTCTGAAGGTCAACAAAAGATTCACACTGGGTGGACCTGAGTTTGGGGCAATCATTCTGCAATGGGTTAGCAAAGTTCCAACCAGTTAGTATTGGACCTAAGCCAATCCATCCCTCTCTTACAAATTACCCTCAACAGAGCCTTCCTCTTAGTAACATAACTAATTATTGTAATCAACTTTCATAAATAAAATTAGTTGAGGGTTTGTTTTTTTCCAGTACATTCTAGTTTTAAATAAATTACCAGAGTCAAAGCTAACTTCTAAACAGAGTAATTCTAGACATTCGTCAGACTCCAAAAAATGCTTTAATTAGTGCCAGCTAATGAAGTCCTTGGGTAATTAGGAGAACATTTGTCCCGCCTGCATATTTTTTTTCTTGTTTACAACAATTTTAAAAAAATACTGAGAGTCTAGACTTCAAGAACTGTATGCTTTTCTTAGTTACTCCGTAATAAAGTACTTGTGTAATTATTAATAATTACTAACTGAAATAACATTTTACTGATCAAGTTAAAAAGTTCCTTTTTTTTTTTTTCCAGCACAGGGAGAACTGGTGGGAGGTTGAGTTTCTCAGTCTCCAGGGGTAGATCAAATAGCAGCAGAAGCAGTCTATTCCCTCTTGGGTGCTGTGAGTGATGCCCTTTGGGAGTATCTCCTGTCTACAGTAGACATGTTGGTGTCAATGACGTTCCTTTCTTATCCTACTCCAGGGCTGAGAAGGCAGGAGTCACACTTCACTTCCAGCTCAGAGACCTGTCACTCAGCCAGAAATCAGCATTTAAAAATCTGCCCCCCCCCCAACATTCCCTTTGACAGCTGCTGTGCGTGGCTGCTGGTCTGTGGTATATACTGCAGTATCCACACAGCACTTGTTCTTAGGTTAGGTTTAGATGGATGCCTATGTCCATAAACCAGTGCCAGACCCCAAACCAATCAGTTTCAGTGTCTGATTTCTCCATTGGGTGAAATTCTGCACTTTCCCCAGTCCAGGAAGTAGTAACTCCCCAAACACCCGATTCCCCACCTCTTCTAATTCAGCTGCTCTTTAATTTTGCTTTTTGTATCCAAGTTACGCAGGTGAACTTGAAGACATTCTCAAGGGAAGGATGGAGTCAGAGGACCACTAGTACTGGGAGGGGTTATAGAGACAGATCCTGTCCAATGGTTGGCTGGGAAGGCGTTAGCCATGCCTTTGGCTAGAGGAAGCAGCACATCTGATTGCCCTGAACGCAAGAATTTGCGGGACCGCCTGTTGGGAATTAAGTCCTCCATCTCATTGTAGTAGGCATGGTGCTGGGTAGGACTGGGGGGATGAACTGAGCAGTGAGAGGTTCTTTAGGAAGAGGGATGGAATTGAGAGGAAAACACTATTATTAAACAGGTGTACTATGGTAATACTTAAGAACCAAGAGTGGGGCCCTATTGTGCTCGATGCTGTACAAACAGAGAGTCTCAGGTTGTCCTTGCCCTGAAGAGTGGACCATCTAAATAGACAAGACAGACACAAGCTAGGGGAAAGGAATAGAACACACAGGCAGCGTGAACAGTGTCGACAACATGGTTGTGAACATTCTTCTCGGGAGCTTGGCTGCAATGAGCCACGCTCCAGCCCTCTGCTTTGCACTTTGATTGCAGGAAGCTCTGCTGTGTTTGTATTTTGTCTTTAAAGGGGCAGCAGCACATTCTTTACACTTTAACACTTTTATGGGAAAGCTTTATCTTTACTCCCTTATGTGGAGGTTAGCTTCTTTTCCAGCTCCAAGCAGCTTGTCAGAAGCAGTTCAGTTTGTAAGAGGTTCCTTAGGGGTTGATGATCAGATGTGTCTGAAAAAAGTTAATTACGTCTCAGAGGAAATTTGAAAAATATTTGGTTTGTATTTTTTAAAATTTCCCATGAAATTTGTTCAGCTTTTCAAAAATAAATGAAATGTTTTCATGTTTGAATACCATTTTAGTAACAAACAAAAATCAAAACCCCACCCACCCACCTCTTTTAACAAAAAACCTGAATTCCAAAATCCCAAAATTTAAACTAAAAACTAATTGTTTTTAATTGAGGAAAAACAAAACAAAAAACACTTGTTTTCAGATTTTTTGCCAAGAAACAAGAAAATTTTGACTAAAAATCACAAACCCACATTTTCTCAAAAAGTTTTTCAATGAAAAAATTTCAACCAGCTCAGCAGCTGAAACGTGATGTCTCAGTTTCATTTCCAAACAGCTAGGCAGACAGCATCTTTGGTGCTGCTACTGCTGTTTTCCATTTTTCCCCCCCGATATGCTGGGTTCCCAACTGACTATTAAAGCACAAATTTTCTAATCAATTTATTAAATGCTTCAAGAACGTGTTTGTTTATCTTAAAGAGAGGTGCTCATGCTGTAACATGCAGATCCACACGTCAAACACTCCAGTTTTAGGCGTGGTTTGGATCTGGGGTTCTGGTTCAACCTGTTATGAAAATAGCATCCATCTGCAAAATTCAGAAGCTGCTTTGGGTTTCAAACACCTCTCCCCTGGGGACTGTCTGGGTCGGTTTCCATTCAGCCAGACACCCTAGTATGAAATAAGTGAGTTGCACATGAAATGAGCTCAGCATGTCTCCTACTGGCCTTCTCCACTCAACAGTGAGGGCAGTGCACCAGGAAACTCCTTGGCTGTAGTATTGTACAAGTGCACACAGTGAAACTAGCTGCTGAATGGGTGAATATTCCCATTGGGAAAGTCCATTCCAGCGCCTGGCCCACCTGTTGGCAGATTCACAAGCCTTGCATCTTGTGTGCTCAATGCCCTGGTGGGTTTGCATTTTGCAGAAACACCGGACGTCAGCACTGTGTGGCTCATGCTCAGCCATCAAAAGCACTATCATTCAGTCCTCCCTGAGAAGGGCAAGTTAGAACTCTCAGCCCCCACATCAGCTCAGCAACAAATACAACCACCTGGGGAATAAAACCCAGCACTTTCCAGTCCTTTAACCCATGGCAATGTGTCACTGATCAGCACAATTGGTTCTAATAGCTCCCCAGGTAGATTCAAGAGAGCAACGAGTTGAACATAAAAATCCCTTTATTATTGCCATTTCGCTTTTATATACCCATCAAGCTTTCATATTTAATCTCCTACATCACAATAGCTGATCATTTTTAACATTTGACATTGATAAAGTGCCCGCTGCTATTATTCTGACATACCATAAAACATGACCCATTTGCAATAGAAAAGGCAAAGAATCAATACTCAGCCCCATTTTCCAGTGCAGCAGTAAATCACAGAGACCGTAACAAATTGTTTTAAATATAAGCACCTTCAGAACCGATAAAGAACCCAACTGATCCATGCCTATTGTCATATCGGTCAAATATCTTTTCTTTTAAATGGGGGGGGGGGTATTTAAAAAAAAATCCCCTCTCTGCACCATGCTTTTCTCCTAGAAGGACATCCTTCTGAGTGAGGTCTGACATTCTCAGGACATCTATCCTGAGAATCTTTGTTGCTGGCGATATCATGAGTGTCTCTGGGTATCTGATTTTGCTGTCTGAGACTCTGAATCAAAGCCCATTAAACTCAATAAGGATATCACAATTGTCTTCAAATTGGCTTTAGCCCATGCTCTGGGAGTCAGCTAGCATTAAGCTTAGCACACAGCATTATCAAGATGGGAAAGTCAGAGTTAAGGCTGCTACCTTGTTCCATTCTGGTGCTTTTACCATACTACTTTGTACTTGTTTAAGGCAAACATCTCAAATCGTTCTAAGCCTCCCAGCATCCCTGCGATGTAGGTAAACATGACTAGATCAGTGTGTTAACCAAGTCTCAGAGAGTTGAGGTAGTTCACCCAAGGCCTCACGGAAAATCAATGGCAGATTCATGAACAGAACCAAGAGGTCCAGACTAGTCACCTGCTCCATGACTCCTCCTTTATAGTCAGGTATCAGAGTGAGTGAACTCACATGCCATGGTTTATATTTTCATTTAAATATATATATCTCCCTATCACTCATCTCCGACACTAAATGAGTGCACCTGTGCGTCTCTTATGTATCAGTTCGCAAGATTATCTTTTCTGCATTCAAGAGGCAGGAGGGTCCCAGAACCCGGGCTCCAGCCGAAGTGTCTACATTGCAATTGGATAGCCTTGCAGCCCAAGCCCTGCAAACCCAAGTCAACTGACATGGGCCAGCCAAAAGTGTTTCACTGCGATGTAGACATACCCTAAGTGACTTTGGAGCCTAAGTCCCATTTTCAAAGCACCTAAGTCTTCAGGAGACAGAGTTCCATTGAATCATTTACTTCAGTTTTTTAACCCACTCAGATTTCCTTGTCAATTTCACAGATTATTAGTGTGGAGTTTAAGTGGTGCATTACCTCAGGCATGGGTCATGTATGCCCTTGTTAACCTCTGCAGAGCCACCTTCCTCTTTTATGTGTCTCTGGGTACAATCACTCCATTGTGATTAATCTGTAGGATAAACCTGAAACACAACACAACATCAGCATCATTTAAAAGTCTGAGATACTGTGAATCTTGTGTGCATTGTTTAAAAATGTTTTCAGCTTGTCCGCTGTCAAAAAGCTCCTAAATAATACAGTTTACCTGAGGTGATTGATTTATAGGAATCCTGCTCATAGACCCAAAGGATGACATTTTAAACATGCCTTCCTTGCTTTTATAGGGAATTAAATGATCATGTTTTGACAGGATTGATCATATAGAGGTTGAGATTGATTCTCTCGGTGGTTTCAACCTATAGCTCCTAGAGCCGATAGAATAATATTCTGTCTCTTTAAAATAACGCATAGCTGACTATTGCTGCTGCATGCAAGAAAACAAACACTCAGGAGGAATTCCCAGAATAGCATCTCTCTGTCAATGCTACACCCGGGCGAGTCCAGGTCTCTGGAATTCATCCCCATCCCAGGAATGTTTGCAGATATGTACTGGAAATTCAGGGTGCTTGCATGTCACCCAGTCACAGGCGGTAAGGTGTGCCCTTGTATTGGCATTAGTGGCGGAGCAATTTTGATTCTACTTTTAGGCCCTGATCCTGCAAAATGTTCTGCATGGGAGGACATGGGGGCTCCCTCAGGTGCCAGGCTCTGCACCCACACAGAGGAGCTGGCATGGTTGGGGCCTTGGAGCACTCACTCGGGTAATGAGACCAGCACAATAGCAATAGGCTTTTACACTCTCTACTGAACTGGTAGTGTGATCATGAGGCCAGATTTTGTTTTCTGGGCTGTGGTGAGTGTGCATGCAGCAGGCATCTTGGAAGCCAGAAGCATTGAAAGAATCTAAAAGTTGATGTGCACTTATTCCTGCCTTAACAATATTTTCGCCATCCAGTTCCTGGAGCACAGTGAGTTGTAAATCCCCTTGACAAGGAAGAGGTTAAACAGCTGGTATGAACTACTCTGTATTACATGCTGGTTGTTTAGATGGGGGCTCTTGGAATGCATGGTTTGAATCTAAGCAACAGCTCTCCCCTGGCACAGGTCATTTTTTTCCCTTCCAAAACAGGGGATGTAAAAATGAATTTCATCTCAGCCTGACCTTTGCAGGCTAGCTCAGCACTGCAGACCATCACTAAGTTGATCAGAGCTGTTGGGGGTGAAAGGAGGGAGGAAACTGTGGAAGTCAATGACTCTTGCTCTGAGATGCTTAATATGCTAGCTAGCAGGACTACAACCACTGGGTTTACAAGGGCAGGGGAAAAAACATTCCACTTGGAAAAAAGCCTTGAGATGCCTCCTGTGATGTTTAAAGGGAATTTAGCTTCATCAGCCTCCTTTTGTAGACAGGAGATCAGCCGCTGGCCCCAAATTTTTGGAAAGGTCTCTTCCAGGGAGGAAAGGGGGTGTCCCTCTACTGATGTTAAATATTACTTAGTTCCTGCCCTCAGAAAATGAAGTCTTCTTCAAGGAGGAAAAAAAAAACCCAGCTCTTCTTCAGAGCTGCAAAGTACTTGACAAAGGCCCATTCTCCAGCTGGTTTTGTGCAAGGTGAAAGGGAAACCGCCTCTGGAGAGGTCAAGACAACATTCTCCTCATCAAGTTTAGTTAGGAACCTCTCCCTGTTGGGACTTCGACATGGGAACAATCAGTGCTCAAAGCTGCGGCAGCCCTACAGCTGTGGGAAAGGAGACTCTGCAAAAACCAGCAAAATTACTGGGGCTTTAAAGCTTTTGTGCATGTTTCCAGCCACTAGAGAGAGAGGCCCTATTAAAAGCAAGGAGTGGAAGCATCCTTAGGTATGTCTACATTGCACACTAAGCCCAGGTCTGTGGGACCCAGGCTTGTGGACTTGGTTTCTACTTGAGCAGCCACACTGCATTGTGAGCCTGGATTTACAATGGATGGCCCTGGGTCTCACAGCCATGCTCACACATCCGTACTGGACTACACAGGCCTTCTGACTTGGGATTGTTGCCTGACCTGCATCCACACTGTAAAATGAAAGGGCTTGGGCCCAACTCTCCGAAGACTCCCAGGACCCAGGTCCTGAGTGTTTGCTGACCCAAGTCAAACTGATTTGTGTGTGGAAGGAAAGAAAGGTTGGGGTTAAACCTGCGACAAAGCCCAGGTGTAGAGCACTGTGTAGATACAACCTTAGACCCCACCACTTAGATAATAGCACCTTGGCCTTGCCTACGTTGCAAGTTGTGCCCGTTTAACTAGCTAGTTAGTTGCACCAGTTTAATTTTTTAATTGGATTAGCTAAACCAGTGCAGACCCTGTGTGGACAATCTTAAATCTTTAAGATTTACACTGGTTTGGCCAGATTGAAATAAAACACCCCTTTAGTTAAACCCATGCATGTACCACAGACCAGGGCTCCGATGCTGGACCTTAGATCTCAAGTGATAGGCCCCTTAGAAGTAATTAAGATAAATAGAAACAGAGGCTTAAATAAGAAGTGGGGAGAAGGGACAGAAGAACTGCTCTCTAGGGTGACGGTCAGCCTGGTGGGAAAGCAGGCACAAAGCCTCGCACCATTTTGCTCCCAACTAAGCCCTTTTTGAGGACGTAAGTGGTGCCTTGGCCTTGTGCTGGACCTTTCTGTAGAGGAATTGGCATCTGCTAGAGAGTCTGGAAGTGCTGGAGGGACGTTGGTGGCATGCTACCGACTCAGAGTCTGGAAGCTTCAATCAGTTGCAGATAATGGCTAGGCAAGGGGCAAGCAGGGATTCTGGATATTGCAGTGTTATTTATACTGAAGGCAGGGGAAAGAATTTACTTGCAACCCATACATACAGTTCACCTATGCAGCCATGTGCTTCCATCACTGGTACCCTCACCCTACTTCACTTCTCACATTTGGACCTAAGCTCTTCAGTGCAGTAACTATCTCTTCCTATGTAGCTGTACAGCGCTTAACACAATGGGGGCCTGATCCCAAAGGGGGCACTTGGGCACTACGACAATCTCTGGCAGCTGGTGGCTACACTAACTACTCTCTTGACTAACCCTGCTTCCCATTTCCTTTCAGACCTTTGTCCAATTCACATGGATCTTTCCTACAGCTCACTTGTCGCCAAAAACTGCCCTATCCTCTCTTATGTTCACAACACACAGAGGAAGTTCAATAAAAACATCAAATACTCTTGCTGGAAGGCTGGAACATAACATTACCTTATTTCTTAAAATCCAAAACCCTAGCACACAAGAAGCTAAAGCCAGAGAGTGACAAATCAGGCTGCTCCCTGAGGCAATGAGGCACAACTCACGCTGCTTTGCTCTAGGGTGACTTTTCACAGACTTGACCGCAGAGCGCCCATATCACACACTTCCCTACAGAGACTCGTAGCCTGCAAGTAGGACCAGGAAGCCCTTTACTCTTAAAGTGATAACTTATCATTTTAACCCAGTTTTCAATACACCACAGCTTCACCCTGGAAAGATAAGTTGCACTCCTTCTGCTAGCTGGATTTATAGTTACTGAGGGCTTTGAGAGGCTGGTTTAGTACCAATTCATCTCACATGCCCTGTGCTTTTCTCAATAATTTAATCAAGGCAATTTATTATGTTGCCCTGAGGCAAGTAGGCAAATAAGAACAGACTATGATGTTCCCTGCACAGTTCTCAGCTTGTGGAGATGAGAGAGCTTCCCCTAGCATGGGTCAGTCCTGAGGAGCTTTTTCCCCAGCATGCTGGGGGAAGACAGATGTTTCTGAGGTGTTTGCCTGCAATTTGGATTACTGAACAATGCAGGAGACAAAAAATTAAAAAAAATAAAGCACAGGGAACAGAAAATCATTGTGGGTTTTTAATGTGAAAGGTGAGATCGAATTGCTGTTTGTATTCTCCCTTTAATGGGCCCTCAATTGATAATTAGTGTTATATTATCACACATCTTTAATAGAATATTGATGCCTTTGGTAGAGATATAATCCCACTGTCAAGAGTAATTCCCCTCTTTCCAGCGTGTTGCACTTATTACACGCAGGCACGGCAGAGACAGTCACAAGGCTTGGCTGGTGCATCTCAAATCAATTAGATGCAGCACCTCACACAAGTGACTTACAGCACGTCAGAGAAATGCATATTAATGCTTTGCCTTGGGAGCGCAAACTGACCGAAGAAAAGCTGGCTTTGTTTGACTTTCTTACTCTTGTCCTTTTGGTCCAAGGGAACCCTCTGGGATAGCAGTCTGCGTTCTGGAACGCATCCCAGCCTTGCTTGGAGCCCTTGACATCCACGGGTGGAAGGCTGCAGGTGTGGCACAGCCCTTTGTGACTCTGATGGGAAGACGACGAGTTCCCCGGTGTCGTGTTGCCGTAGGATGTGATGAGCTATCTGATGCAACTCACTGACGAGTGTTACTGCAAGACGTCTCCAGGGATTTTCTTGCTCCAGTCAAGCTAGCAAATGGCTGCTCCTTACTAGTCCCGTCATGGAGGAAACTCATCCCAGTACCGAGGGGCAACTCAAGCCCTATGCACCACCTAAATCCATCCTAAACCTGAAGTTGCAATTTCCTCGGAACTCGTCACTGTCAGCAGGATCTTTCTGCAGATAGCTAACACTGACCCATGCACCACTTGAGTGCACTGGGGAGCACTTCACCCTCCATGAACCTGCCTGCACTGGAGGACCAGGCTAGACCCTAGACAGTGAGGTCTGCAAAAGGATGCAGAAGCACTCGCAAGAGTTCCAGTGAAGCCAGACAAACCCCTGGGCTCATTTATCAAAGTGCTTTCAGGTCCCATCTGAAGGCAGGTGAAACAATAATAAATACCAAGCAAAGCAGGTTAATCTCAATCCAGGGAGGCCCTGCTAGCCCTGGGTTCCTTGCAAAGCTTAACTCAGTAATGGTGGGTGTCAGACTGGACCAGAAGTCTGTTCCAGCTCGGCATGGAAAGCCTCTTCTGGATCTTCTCCCAAGACAGTGGGAGTCACACTGGTCCCATGTCTCAGGCCCTGATTCTTATTCACACTCATTTACACGGCTAGAGCCTGGGGCCTTTGTTATAAAATGAGACTCAGGCTCTCAAACTTCCACAGCATTCAGTGGGGATCATTGTACTTGGTTTGGTCCAAGACTGTTATTATAAGAATCAGTTAATGAATCGCACACACCAGCTCTCTTATGCACACGCACACACACACCAGATAGGAGAATCCTCACAAGCAATCATCTCACATATGACAGCATAGGGAAGCTCGGATATTTACATCCCGTTATCTTACTCTGCTAAAGGCTTATTTGGGGTCTGTCGGAATTGTGTTCCCAGTGGAAAGCTCCGCTTCTCATTTCTCCTCTCCCCCTCATTGTTCACCGGAATGAAAGCCGAGCGTGCCAAAGCTCTGGTCTTTCTCTTGCTTTCTTTGAGGATTTCTCAGTTGTCTTTCAAGGACACTCAAGCCTAAAGGGTGGTAGATTACGAACGTTTCCCCTCAGCATGTCTTTCTGACCACAACGATACCACAAGCCATGACATTCTATGAAGGGCTTTACATGGGGTATATTTCTAACATGAATTGTGTTTAGCTTGCCGTGTCTCCCTGTGTCTCTTAAATCCACAGCCATGCACTGTGCTTGAGAATGGCGCTGGAGTCTGGATTTCTCCATCAAGCTGTTGCCTCGGCAGCACAACCCAACGGATGAGTTTGCAGGAATAAATGTTGCATCAAGATGGAATGATGTTGTGCCTGTTCCAGAATGTCGCTGTCAGTCATGGGGTGATGCACGTGGTATTAAAGCAAACAAGTGAGAAAAAAGGGATTTCAGGGCTTGTTCAGATCCCACAACCTCTGGTGGGGCAACAGGAGTTCCTCTCCAGAAAAGCTGGGTAACCCCGGAAAATCCAAATCAGGAGGCCACCCACAGGGGATTTGTGGGAGGGCTGTTTTTAGTCATTATTACTTTGTGTAAAATAATTTGGTGCCAGTAAAAGATGCCAGATTGAGAAACCTAGAGACCAGGGGTTGGATGAACTCCACAAACTTCAGAGCTCAGGGTCGGCTCAGCTTTCCCAAACACTCTCAACTTCTGGATCTGTAAAACCAGTACTGGGAAGTTTATGAAACCAGGGTCCCCCTCTCCACCTCATAAATCTCCTGGTGTTTCCTGATTCTAGTCCTGCTCACTTCCCTCACCCCCTTCAGAGCTGCTAATGCACCTTAAGAGGAAAATCACTGCAAACATGGGTGCTAGTGTAGGCCTCAGGAGACATGAAGTCAATCCCGCTATGCTAGGTAATCCCAGTGTGACCTTTGGCAAGTCTGTGTCTCAGTGCCCCTTGCGTAAGGTGGGGATAATAGCACTGCCTGACCTCACCGGGGTGTTCTGACAATAGATACAGTAAAGATGGTGAGGTGCTTAGGTACCATGGTGATGGGCACCAGATAAGTACTTAGATATCTAGGTCTAAGTAGAATCAGAATTTCTTCAGCACCATGCTTCAAGTCTTGGCTACTCCTTGCTGATAGCCGTGCTGCTGAAATCCAATGCAGGCCAGTGGCTTGGATTTAGTGTCTTCTACTCCTCCACAAAAAAGACATTAGCTTCAAAGATGATGCTTGGGAGCATTTGCTATTTCTTCCCAGCCTGCATGGCAGACACACACAAAAATTCCATGTGCTATAACACATGTACTGAGTTTGCTAGTGCTCAGCTGCTTGCGTTTCCAAGTCAGTATGGGGTGGATGCCTCCTGATATTACTCCCACAAAAATCATGCTGGCACTTAATCTGTGCGTGTGTGTGTGTGATTAAGAGCCTGCCCACCTACACAGAAAGCTGCTGTTGAGATCACATTTGTCACCTGTGTTCATTGCCAAGCACTGGGATGTTTCACCCAATTTCCAAATATGGCTGAAGAAAAAAAAAAAAACACACTAAAATTGATTAAAACTCCTAAATATGCAGCTAAACAGCCAGGGCAGTTGTCAGCAGACAATATGCATCTCTGCTATTGCCTAATGGCCAGGGCACTTAAAAGGCAGTTGGCTGCAATGAGCAGCATGCAGCCATTCTGCCTCGAGAGCTGTGAAAAATTAGTGGGATATTGTTCTCAAAGCTTTTTGCGTGATTCATCTGGGGGAAGTTCACCTCCCCTCAGACAACCGATTTTCTACAAAACAGCTGCTCTGAATTGAAAAACGGAGTGTCCAGCAGCCTTGTGCATAGAACAGATGATGCCCATGCAGAAATGGGCTCTTTTTAATGACAAAGCCGGCCTTTTTTAAAGTGAAAATGTCATCACTTTGGGTGGGGAGGGGTTTTTTTTTTTGGCAGGGGGGAGGGCAGGGTGTGCAAACTAAAGGAATTTTCCTCTGTCACCAGTACAAAACTAAATAAAAATGCAGATTTCACCTAGTCTCACCTTTATTTGAAAAGTATTTTGCCTCAGCTCCAAGCACCTCCCATGCTATCACAGCTTCATGGCTATTTTTAGCAAGCCAGCTCAATCCAAGCTAGCTCAGGTACACTCACATATGCTGCAGTTACTCCTCTGACTGCAGTGTCGACATTCACCCAGAGACAGCTGACTGGGTAGCTGTGTTGACACCTGATGGTGAGGGTGCATGGGCGGCTGTTGACTCCACATGGTTGAGTAACCAGTCTTCAGTAACTCTATTGCAAATGCAGCCTGGCAGTAAATGCTCCCATCACTTTTCCCCTGATTTCTGAAACATTTCTGAGCTCCAATGCCAGGAAATGGAGGTAGCTCAAATGATACACTGCTGAACACTCAGGGGAAGGTGGGCTTGTGGATAAGGGAAAAGCCTGAGTCAGGAGACCTGGGTTCTGTCCTAGCTGTGCCACACGCTCCCTGGGTAACCTTAGCTAGTCCTTTAGTGGCTTTGGTTCCTCATCTGTAGAATGGGATAATCACTTTATATTTCAGTGGGGCTGTGTGGCCTAATGCGTTAGCGTTTTGAGCTGTTCAGCTGCTATGGACATACAAATAAACAAATGAATTAAATCAGGGCAAGGACGGCCTTTTTTTTTTTTACATATCTGTACAGGGCCTAGCACAATGGGGCTGAGTTGCCTACGTTCTATCACTATACGAATTCATAAATAGATACAACAATAATAAAAACTTCTGCTTCATTAAGAGAGGTCACACGGAGAGACCTTAAGAGAGCTGTTCTTAGGGGTATCTACTCTCCCTTTCCAGCGTACGGAGTATTGCCCCTAAATAGCCTATCCAGAAGGCCAAATCCAGCCATGGCATAGGCAGGCAGTGAAGTGAACAGCTGTGAATCTGCTCCATTGGATCAGAAGTGCCTAAGCAGGTCAGGCACCTAGCTCCCATTAACTTCCAGTGAGACTTAGGCTCTTAGGTCAGTTTTGACAATAGGACGGATGCTCTCAAGTCACTTATGAAAATTTGATTCAGTCTCTAAATAAACCCTGGAGCTGGGACCCACTGGATTGGAGTCGCCACTCGAGTTTATCTTTAAAAAAATTTCTTGTGAACTACAAAGACTGGATGTATTTAACATTTAGCAAAACACTAGCAATCAGCAATCTTTTCTTCATAGACACAAAAGCATCTGCACCTAGGTCTCCCAAATAATGATGGCAATACATATTAGTACATATATTTCCTTGAGAACTGAACTTTCATAGGGCTAGCGTTGAAAGCAATTCAGAGTATTTACAGCTTTTATGAAGCCCCCAGGAGAGGATAATCTTAAAGTGCTGCAAACACCGCATGGAAAAATAGGAAAAACATTCAATTTAGGAACAATTTTGCCATCATCTTTGGGAGTGTTTTTTGTTTTTTTAAGTGTTTGCTCCCACTGCAGGTTATTTCCCCAACCTGAGGCCTGAACCGTCTCGGACATTGCAGCAGGTCACTTGGAGCTCACAGGCAGGGGGATTAAGTGTTCAGGTGGGGAAGGAGCTGCAGTAGGCGAAAACAGAATTGTTTTCATGCAAATATCTCTGTAGAAATAGAGACAGGGAAGAAGAAAACACAGGAAACTGAGCAGCAGATTTGTCTCTTAGTAAAGTGTTTTTCATAGTTGTCCCAAGAGTCAGTGGGTTTTTAAGACTACAATGCGAGCATCGTGTCCTGCAATTCTGTAACCATGTCCAGTGGAAAACAAACACACGCAGAGATACACATTCTCACATGCAAACACTCACATGTGCACTGACACACATGCTTATATGCACAGTCTCACACACACCTGTGACAGAGTTCACTCACCACGGCAGCGCCTCCCACTGGCCATCATAGGCATTAGCTTCGCCAGCTGCTGCGCCCTCTCCAGGTGGTGCCTCTCCCATTGTCTCTGCCTGCAGACCCACCCCAGTCCAAAGTCCCACAGTGTCCTCTTCAAGACTCAGCCCACCAGCCATGTCACCATCCACGTTCTCTCCCTTCCAGGCAGGAGGGAATATCTCCCAGTTCTATAGTCCAGACTTTTCCCAGTGGCAGAGACCCGTGGCACTAGCAGCCTCCTGGTGCCCTCCTTAACTTCTCTGCCAGATCGGCTTCAATTCCCTGCGCCACTTCCCCACGGCCCCAGCACCTTCTTCGCTCTTCTCTCAGGGCCTCCAGCCAGCACATCCCAGCAGCCAGTCAGGAGCTCCCTCTTGCTCTCCCAGTCCTTGTCAGCAACTGCTCTGCCCAAGATGCTACCATCATGCAATCCATTAGGAACACAATCCTCTCTCCTGGGACTTCCTGGACCCCTACTCTGCCCTGTAAGTCCCTTTTATGTGAGCCTACTGAGCCTGATTGGTTGCTCTGTGCAGCCTGTCCCCAATTGGCTGCCCCCTGCACAGCCTCCTTAGACTCTTTTTAACCCCTTCCTTTCCAGTGGAGAGTGAATACCCCCATCGCAACACCAAACCCCTACAGTTTCTTCAGAGGCAGTACACCAGAGCTGTTGTCAAACAGTGCAAGAATTATGATTCACAAAAAATTTTCCAAACAAAAATACCATGTTCAGTATGTTAAAAGTCAGGGGGCAATATTATTCATGAGTATATGGTCCACTAACAGATATTCACACACTTACAGATCCAAAAAGTTTAATTAATTGATTATTCTACCAAAAATTCATTATGAATGTTGCTTGTCATTCATTATTCTAAAGTTAAAAAACTTTGAGCCAGCCAAAGAGAGTAGAAATAATACGTGACTATGCACACCACAGGTACTGAATATTGCAAATTCAAACTATTCTGAGCGAACAAGTTGGCTAAAATAGAATAGGCAGATAATTATTCAGAGAAACTATGTGGTGAATAATTACAAACAGCAACAGCATTCTTGGAAATGAGGATTGGTTCACAAGGGTCTGAATTTATACAAACATTGTACCTAAAAAATAGTTTGAACACTCAAACAATTCAATCATACACTGAGTTGCATGCTGCAAGCAGGGAATAAACCTTCAACTGTTCCCTGCCTTGTTTTCTGCTGTTGACTCACCTAAGCCTGTGAAATTATAAACCAGCAATTTGAGTATGACAAATAGGGAATGTGGACTCAGAAGAAGTAATCCTCATGAAGTTCTACTGTGCATGTTTGATAGCTATCCCTTTAAATCTCCTTACGTCTGCTTCATGTTAAGAATTAAATCATCTCTCACAAGTCCCTGTGTTTGAGGATGCACGTTAAAGCGATAAGAATGTCATGTTATTCATGGTGTGGGTGCCAGTATTTACATCAGCCTCCTTGTACCTCTCATGCTGTTGATCAGAAGTACTTTAAAATAGAGATTTTAATTCCTGTGTATGAAACTTTGTCCAAAATTCAAACTCAAGCACAAAAGAAGTTTGGTAACTGCCCTTCACCCCCCTGCCCCCCCCCCACTTACTTATACATTAATTATATATCTCATGTTGCCCTGCACGTCCTGATGCAGTGCCATAATACCCGAGAGAAGTTATTGGTTCGAGCAGTCTGAGCTAGAGATGATTCAGAGCCAAAACCTTTCCAACTGTGGTGGTAACAGGATTTTAATTGAATAATGAAAGTGTGTCCAGGAGCTATTCAGTGTATTTACCTTTACCTCTAAAAAGGTTGCTTTCTGGAGTTGAGGTTTTGAGAGTGTAACCAGTTGAGTGTATTTTTATGGGTTGATTAAAAGAATAAGCAAACAAATATGAAGGTTAGCAAATATGTCACTAGCTAATTGTACTTCTAATTTCCCGTAACTAATCAAATATAACACAATGCAATAATCAAATCCAGGTTGCAACTGAAAGTCAATCAATAGAGCAATGGTTCAATTTATCAGGCTCCCAATTACTACAATGAATAAGTAAATCAATATATAAGGTTAACCTAAGAATTACTTCAATCCTTTACGGGAAGTAAAGAAACACCTTTATTTCAATCCCAACAACTGAGCTCAGAATCTACCAAAAACAGAAGCTGACTTTTGCCTTTGTTTTAAGAAGTAGAACTCTTTAAATGATTTCTTTGTACCTTCCCACTTTGCTGCTCTACCTGAATTTTCTCTGAACATACCACCCAGGTTAGATGTTATTTACTCGGCTTATTCTCTGTCCCACATTAATACAGTGTCTGCATCTTTCTGACACTTTTACACAGATGTAGAAATGATTCTTAAATCAGGCACTTAGCAGCTTTGGAATAACATGCTGTTAACCCAGAACACTTTCCTATTAATTAGGTAACAGATCAGGGGGGTTAGTGTCTATCTGGGGGAATAGTTCAGTGACACACACACACACAGAGCTGGAATGTTGGAGGACTCACATCTCTGGATTCTATACAAAAGCACTCTCATGCCTCCTTACAGTCTCTCACTCACGTGATTTGTCTTAGCTGAGAACTAGTTCTGATGCTGCAAACAAGTTGAGCTTCTTTCACATGCAGGGAGGTGGTTGGTCTCCTCTCTCTCTTACAGATGGATTTCAGGCTTGGCTTAGCTGGTGGACAGAGTCTTTGTCTTCTCTGGATGGCCTGTCCAGGGAAGAAGCAGGAGACAGCTCCAGGTGTCATCGGTGGGAGAATCTTTTGTAGGGTTCAGTGTCCCCTGGCTTTGCCTCAGGTTCCACTCTTGTGCAGTTAGGTGTACCAGGATGTTGGCTATAGCTCAATGTGGACAAATATCATAATCTGAGGTCAGAGGCGAGAGTACCAGTCTAAGGTGGACATTTTCTTGCCAAATCTATTGGTAACCAAAAGCAGATGTCCCCTTCATAAGCAGGACATTGAGGGGCCCATGTAAGAAGGAGCTTGAAGCAGACTTCCATGTGAGAAGGCCCATTCCCACTTTGCTAAATATAATTAGCAATTCATTGTCAATTACCCTCTCACACATTTCCACTTCTTCCTTGTGACAAGGGAAGATGGACTCAGAGGGTGATCATGCCCAGGGATAGTGCATGGCCTATTCCAGTGCCCTGTCACCTAAAATCAAAGCATAGTAGTCCTTACAAATACTAATCATCATTTAGTTTGACCAAATAAAGTACTCCAGGTCCAAACTCAAATCTGGCCAGTGTTCCTACAAACTTTCAGAAACTCCGTAACCACATTTTCATCAGCTTGCGAATGGTTCTAATCAATCAACTACGGGTTGGGGTACAGAAATGATCGCGTCTCTAGCAGATATCATGATCTGATTCACAAGGTTCCTGGTGCTTCCCCCAACCCTTCCACCCTGCTACACACAGAAATCAACAGAAATCTGCTAGAAAAATCCTGTTTCTCCATTGTAAACTCTGCAGGGAAGGGATTATGTCTTCACATTTGTTTGTATCGTGCCCTGATCAGACCCTCTGTGTGCTACTGTATTATAAATAATAATAAAGCAATATAGACCAGTTGAACTATTACAAGAAGAGATACAGAAACTATTCCTCTTTGTAAGAATTTGTCAAAAACAAGCACATGGGTAATAAGAAAAAGAAACAAGATAATTTTTGGAGCTCCTGTTCTGGGTGCAGCAGAATAAAAGGCATTTTATTCATTGAGGAGCAGCTGCATTAACCTGGAGCAGAAATTCAGCTTGTTGAGCCCTAAACTAGGTAGATGGCTGAAGCATTAGAGAGCCTAAACAGTAAGCGGAAGAGCTTTCTTCTCTTTCAAGCAACAGGCCTGCCCGGGGTGTGGGTAGGGTGTTGTAGACCTTCCACACGTGTCTCTCCCAAGTAGTTTCAGGTATCAGGCACAAATGTAAACCTTCCAATGTGGTGTGGATTGTATAACACTGAGTCTCAGGTGCTAACTTTCAGCTGCAGCAGCTTCTTAAACCTGACCTTGCAGTGCCTGGGCATGTCGGCACTCAAGAATCCTTGGGGCATTCCAGTACTATAGCCTGGCAGAAACTGGGGGGGGGAAACCAGTCAGTGTATTAAAGGGCTGGCTTACAAAAGGGACACTTTTAGAATTAGATCTAGGGTAAATGCTGACTAAGTGAAGCTCTGGTAACCATCTACAAGTATTTGGGGACTGCAAATACCAAGGAAGGGGAGGAATTATTGAGCACAGCAATTCAAGGTCCAGGACCCACTTCCAGCAACAGGACCAAGCAAAATCCAAGCAGGTGTATGCTGCGGATGCTTTGCTTGTGGGTCTCCTTCTTACCATCCACAAATAAAGGTCCAGTTCATCCCCAACCCTTCTAGATACAGGATAAGTGGGGGAGAGAGTGTCCACAAACACATGCGAGATGAGTGACTGCAGCACTATCCTTCTGGGGCCCTGCTGTGTAACATAAGGTCTGGATTCTTCCTGGGGCTCCATCAACATGAAAGCTGAGTGTACTGGAACAGCCCCTCCAACATCCCAGGGGACAGTCCAACATACAACAGGAAAAATACAAGATTAATTCGGAGGCTAAAGTGTCCCTCGCTGATTTATGTCAGAGATGAAGCCATTATAAGTGCTTTCTTCTGCAGTGCTGGGATCCAGGAAATAAACCTTTAAAATTCCTCCTGTTTGGGCCAAACTGCAGCACTTGCAAAGGTTAGAGTCTGACAGAAACTCTGCAGAATTCCTAGAACACCAGCCCCCAGGATCCTCCTGTATTTCCCTGGAAGGAGTCAGGTGAGACCTCCGTGCAGCTTGGAGTCTTTACACACAGGCTGCTTCCCACCCTCTGTTGAAACCCCCTGTCAATTATTCAAGGCCCATGTTTATTTTACTTGCCTAAGTCGTGTAGGTGGTGGGTCGTGTAAATCCTTTCACGCTAGCCATCCCCAATGCCTAAGGAATTAAAAGTAGAACATGAAGGAATGAAAAATTCATTCTGCTCACTGCTTGGAACTGAATGGGCTGTGCAGGTCTGAGGCACAGGAGTGATTCTCAGAGATGAGCCACCAGTGCATTGGCAGCTGGCTTCTGACAAAGCCTGGCTCTGTTGTGCTGCATAAGAGATACCTGGAGTGGGGCAGGTGAATGCTGGCTGTGGAATCGGATCTTACACGCCTGCGTGACAGTGCAACGTAGCGAAGGCTGGCCCACTGGAGAATGGTCTGCACTGCTGAGCTGTAGCCTTTGCCCCTGGGTGTGCCACAGATGCTCCTGGAACCAGTCAAGCGGTGACTCAGTCCTACCAGCAAGGTATGTTATTTCCATGGGCTGAGAGTACAGAGAAGATGCTGGAGGCCCATGCCCTTGAGGGAGACAGCTGGGACGGAGGCTGTTCTTGCAGGGTAGGTAGCTGGTATGGGAGGAAGAGGTACTGGGAATCTCACAAGGGGACTTGTTCGCACAAGGTGCCCAGGTCAAAGAGGTCTGGTATGGCCTGGAGCTCCAGAGACTCATTTCGAATCTTACAAGGTTTGCTGACGGCCAAGCCATGCGAGATAATGTGATCATGTATGGCTGGCAGGTGTGAGGCTTTGCTCCAGGGTGTCTCTAGAAAATCCAGGTCACTGGGGAACGACACTCACATGGCCTGACAAATAAATTACATGACCCGTCAGGCCAGATGGGTCTGGACAATACTGCTTGTGGCAGCACTGTTCATGTGGAGAAATCACACGCGCACACCCACACACACGCACACATTCATGTATGTACACCTCCCCCGCCCCCCCAAGAACAAGAGGTTAGCACATAGATGCTAAATATCCCAGAAAATGACTATAATGTTTGAGAGGATCCAGGAGATTTCAAGTCACAGATTATAGGGAAATCCTTCTGTAATTTCGAGCTGATGGGATTATGGGGATCCCACTTTGGCTTTAGAGTATGCATCAGCAAAGAGAATCCCCCTCTTCCCCACCTGTCACGACACTGGAAACACAAGAACTCCCTGCTATATTAGCTCCCTCTTATCCAAATAAATATAAAAAAGTGTGGCAGATCCACCCTTCTAGTTCTTCCTCAAACCCCCAAAGCACCGACAACTCCATTCTGAGCTGTCTCTTCAATATTTCGTATTAAACACACACACAGCCTACAGTTTCTCTTTGCACTTTTCATCTGACTTTCTATTTTTAAGCTACATTTATGTCAGCCGAGGATCAGTGCACACAGTTTGAACCTGCAATTCCAACACAGTATGTGAGAGCACAGCACAGCGAGCAGAGCCCGTTACAAACATACCAATACACACTTTTCCAGCTAACATGCACCTTTTAATCTGGAAGTCTCGGAGCTGCTGGCCCTTTAAAACAGTAATCAACACAGTGCAAGCTACCCAGACCCCGGTTGATTTGTTCCCTTTTCTTGCCCTCCTACAACATAATTCAGAGGCTGTCAAAACAAATCTGTACATTGCTTACATTTGTGCTAAGCCATGTCTCTTGCATTTACATGGGGTGCATAGATACCTTGGAGCATTAAGGAGGACTTGTGTGCATTGGATGGGAAGCTTTCACCACAGCAGTGCGATGATTCAGACTCCGTTACAGAGCAGCATATGGGAAACCAGGCTGTGTCATCCTGTGACTAGTCCTAGGTAGCCCCCACTGAGCCTTCCAGGCTGGGATTTCTCATCGATCTAGACTCCTGAGATGGCTGTTGAAACCATAGCGAGGGAAAGTGAGGGTCGGGAGCTGGAGAGGGATTTGGTCAGAAGAGGGGCTGAGACAGTGAGTTTGGCCTCAGATGCTTTAAGATGTGGAAAAGGCAGCTGCACGCTCCAGGTCTCCATTCAGATGCAGTTACTTTGGCAGGTGATGAACTGAAGTGGATTATGCCTTAGCAAGGAAATCTTCCCATTCTTTTGGCTTCTCCTTAGATTACCAGCTTCCAACGTCACTCCCCTCTACTCATACAATGTGTGCACACCTCCATGCCACCTGACTGGGGAACGGAGTGACTGCAGGAGATGTGGACAGCCCACACAGACTGATCCCATTCTGCTCAGACTGCCGTTTGGTGCTGTGTTGGCGACAGGGCTTTAGAGACAAAGCACACAGTGTCTTCTCAGCTGGGCCCGCATTCCATGAGAATAATTATTGTTACTTGCTAAACCCTGGCAGTGGGCTTGTCCCTGTTCCAGGCATGGGCCCTGCCCCAAGGAATTCAGTTACACTTGGAGTTCTATCCTGTGACCCAGTATCATAATAACATAGAAATGGCCAGCCAGGATCAGAACCAAGGTCCATCTAGCCCAGTCTCTGACAATGGCCAATGCCAGATGTTTCAGAGGAAGATGTAAGAACTCTGAAGTAACAGATGTGGGATAATCCACCGCCATTAGGTCTCATCCTGGTCTCCTAATAGCTAGAGACTGGCTTGACCCCAGAAGCAGGGTTCAATCCTCTGCCTGAATTTTGGTTGGCACTAACCATCATTGTTTGCGCCATCAGTTTGGCCTTGTGAGTGTTCATGAACATTTTGTTTGTGGGGTGGATTTTTTGCCATTTTCAGCAATTTTTCTAGCTTTCTAGGGCAAAAATGATGGTGGGGGTTGCCTCCACCCTGGCCCCATGGTAGGAATTACCACCTTCAGGAGATAGGACGTGTGGGAATAATAGTACAAAAGCAATATATGGCAGTAACTCCACCACCCTGCTCCATGTGTTGCTTCTGAATTCCACTGGGTGCCCGGGCATTGGGAAGATTGCCACATGAGCGGACATATATCCCTTTCCACATGTGGTGAGCTTACCGTGGACAGAACAAACTGATCCCATGCAGCGAAAGGGCACCAAATTCCTGGGTTCAGGCCCAGCTGAGCCCTATACTCTGGTATTTAGCTGCCGTGCCCTGCCCCCTGAGTGCCACAAGATGCTCTGGCTGAGAGTGGTCTGCTGGAACATGTGGCTTTGTCCATTTAGCAACCTCTCAGAAGCATCTGTCCACGCCTTCCATACATCGACAGTGGGCCAATGACTGAGGCTCACAGGAACTTCCATTGCTTGGAGTGTTTAAAACAAGAGGACCAAGCAGCATAAAATGGACTGTAGGCACAAATCATACTCTAGTCCCCAGGGGCAAGACTAATGGGACCAGACAGACGTTTTCTGTTTCTAATGTCAATGGCTCCTTTCACACCAGGATGCGTGGATAATGCACAATGCCCTGAGCTGCTGGGATCAAGAGAATACACCTGATTAGAACCACAAAATCAAGTCTATTTTGAATCACACTCTCCTCCCTGCTTGTGGGCTCTTGGTTTGCGAACAGTTCGGTAAAGGCAGCGGTCTGGTTAGTTACCAAGAGACACCAGGAGGCTTCAGACCTTAAAATGGATTCCTCTTCTTCACCTAATTAGCCAGATCTAATTTGCAATACAGAAAAGCTAATGTGGCACTACAGCAAAATGCAAGCCTCCCCGACTGGGGAAATACAACATGTCAGGCAGAGGAGAATGCGCCGCTCATTCTCTTACTCAGCGGACTGTAACAACAAACGCTGGCTTCTGGGGTCAAGCCAGTCTCTAGCTATTAGGAGACCAGGATGAGACCTAATGGCGGTGGATTATCCCACATCTGTTACTGCAGAGTTCTTACATCTTCCTCTGAAACATCCGGCACTGGCCACTGTCGGAGCCTCTTCAGGCACCTGCTTTGTGTTTTCCTTACATATCCCTTATGAAAAGAACAATCTGCCCCTCAAAGGGAATTCACATGCAGGTGGTGGTGAAAATGCACGGAATGGATCCTCAGCAATACAGAGATCTCTGCGATGCTTTCCACAGCTGGTAATAGACTACTGGCCCTGCTGTGGGAAATAAGCCTCCGAAAGAGCCGGACAGGCATCTGTCTGTTAGCACCACCTGGCTGGCATCACCGCCAGAGCCCTACAGAATATGGGAAGTAACAGCCTAGTGCTCCCATCCAAATCTAACCAAATGTGCAGCGTGATATGAAGAGGTTGGGTGGGGGAGAAGAGCCATTGTTAGCACAGTTGTAAAGCAGCTTAGTGGAACTACTAGGCAGCTTTGGCTGTTAACATCCTTATTCCCAGTCCTCTCTCCCTTGCACGCACACACACACCCATCGGAATACTTACACAAGAGGCGTCTAATTTTGTGCTGTCATGTGTCTATGTAAATCCAGAGCAGTCCCACTGCATTTGTTCCAGTCCAGACATGATTCTAAATTGCCCTTAGCTTGAAGGTCTTTGGATCTGAGCTTTCTGGTTCAGACTCCCAGCTCTTGTTAAAAGCAGCTTCTCTCTGTGCTTTTCCATCCTATCTTGTTGCCAAGTTCCCTGTTACTGGACAGAATTGAACAATCCAGGAGGGACAGTTCTGCAGCTATCTATTTATCTACCTACCTACTTTAACAAAAAGAGGCATAGCCTTTTGAGGAGAACCCTAATTGTCCCAGCTTATCATACTTTCACTGGAGATGTGCATTGCAAACAGAGAAGGGCCCTCCAGTGTGCAAAACAAATGGCTCCCAGTGTGAAAAATGATTTAAGGGAGAAGGTTTAAAAATTGAGATGATTAATGTATATGACTTAGCTGGCACGCTGGAAATGATAAATCAAGAAGGAATGGGAAAGCAGTGCATAAATTCAGAGCCGGGCTGCTCAGGACTTGAATGGTAGAAACTTGAGGCCTGCTGCCAATGCAACTCTCAAGTTGGGTGGCATCCAGCATTCAAATATCAACTGATTGAGATTTCTTAATAGAGAGGCTAGGGTGGGGGACCGGGGGAGGAACATGCTCCATTTGGACCTGTGTGTGTGCACGCGTGCGTGCCTGGAAGCCCTTAATAAATGTTCCACCCTTCTTTCTAATAGAAGATCGTTCCTTGAACAGGCCTCACTCCCCCAGTCCAAACCTGATTCTTCATCATTACATCTTTAAATTGGCGCATATTAAATTAGCTGCAGTGAAAAGATTTAGGAGACATCTTGAAGCCTCTTCAAGGAACCCAAGAATAGCCTTAGAAGATTAAGAAAGCAAGAGGGCCTGAACAGGAAAGGAGAAAGGGAATGGGGAAAAAAAAAAAGATTTTATGACTAAAATTGCCAGCAAGATTCTTTAGTAACGTCATTCATTTTTCTATCAATAGATCACATTAATGTAGTGAAAAGGGATTTAGAGAAGATGAATTAAGACTTAAATGCACTAAAATGACTTTAGGAATATTTAAATACAATACAATTTATTTTTGTATCGTGTCATTCAATGCAAAACTCCCACTGATGTTCCAGGGGCCAGCACAGACCCTGTGAAGCTCATGGGGCTGTGCATAAGCAATGTCGCTTCCAACAGAAACAAGAGTTAAACTGGTCTTTTCTTTGGTCCAGAAATAAACTACATGGATTGCGCCTGTACGGAATAACCACCCGCCCTGAAATGCAAAAGGTGAAGAACCCACTAAACTTCTGAGCTCCCCCTTCCACGCTCTCCTCCCCCCCCCCCCCCCCGCCCCCCGCCCCAACACACACACAGTGGGGAACTAAAATAGGGAATTAGCCTACTTCCAGGTGGGTTAACTTTAAAATCCAATCATTGTATCCTTAAAATATCCTGTGTGTGGCTGTCTGCTGGTAGCCCTCACCTGAGCATTTCTACAGCTCTTCATCCCACCAACAGACACACCTGCTGCTTCTTCTGCCGTAGTAGGTATTAAAATGGAAATTATGTTAGCATGCTAAAAACACCCCCCTGCGCTGCTGTGTTCTAAGAACAGGAACAACTCTCACCTTCTTGTGATGCTGTGATACAGCAAGAGGATAAACGCCTGCTTTGCCGAGCGGCTCTAGTAACAATATCCAGGATGGGCCTTAGAGACAGCACACAACGCTCAGAATTCTCGGGCAGACCTTATTCCAGGCTCTGTCAGAGGCCTGGTCTCGGTGTGCTCTGGTGCAATAAAGGCCAAGCAAGGAGAGGAGATTTAGAGGTGCACCAAAGGGGTGTAAGTAGGAACGCTGAAATGACACTGAGTGAGGTTCGGAGCTGCAGAGCAAGAAATGTTATTTTATTATTATTGATTTGCATTATGGTAGCACCTAGAGTCTCACACTGAGATCAGTTCCCGTTGTGTTTGGTGCTGTATACACACAATAAATAACTGTCCCTGCCCCAAAGAGATTACAATCCAAACAGACAAGATAGTTGAAGAGTGGCAGAAAAGAAGAATTCTGATCCCCATTCTACAGAGGGGGTGCTGAGGCAGAGAGTTTAAATGACTGAGTCACACAGGGGATTGGGGGTGGTCCTGGGAACTGAGCCTAGACCTCCTGAGCCCCAGTCTGATGCTTTAACCCCAAGATCATTGTTCCTTTGTTACCACAGTGAAGCCTGTTGGACTTTTGCAGGACACCATGCTACTGAAGCAGTGGAAGGCACATGGCATAGGCCCTTCATGAGTAGGTTAGACGATGCAGTCTAATCAGCGGAATAAACACTTGGCAGTGGGATTGGCGAAATGGGATTTAACAGATTTGTTTCCATCTGTATTTTCTACAGTGCTGGAGGCGTCAGCAGCAACAGGAGTGGGCTGAGTTCTTGAAAGCAACACGGCGTCTGGTCAAATATGTCAGCTGAGCCACATCGACCCTGACAAATGCCCAGAATAATTCATGTACCTCAGCCTGTGCCAGTCCCAACATGGACCCCACAGACACTGGGGGAGCTTGGGTTTCTGGACCACTCGCTACTGACTGGGGCTTGTGCAGCATCCACATCTAAAGAGGCAGAGCCACAGAGTGAGAGGTGTCTGTGAAGGTAACTGGATCCTTGGATAGTCAGAGTAAAGACACCCACTCTCCTTCTCTTGCTCCTACCCCATCTCCTGGAACTCCAGGCTGGGGGTGCGTTGAAAGAGCGATGTGAGAATATCTGGCTGCTTCAGGCCTGCAGGGTGCTCATTTCCAGCCAGCAGTAAGCTCTTCCCTTCACACCCAAACAGATCTAATCGCTGTGCCAGCAAGCACTGAAGAGATAAGAAAATCCCCTCTCTGCTTCCAAAATATCACTCTAGTTCTGCCTATGAATCAACAAATTCAAAACAAAACCACCAAAACCCAACAAATTGCCTGGAGCTGTCTTTTGTGCTGCTGTGTGGGTTAAGGCTTTCTGACCATCATCACTGCCCGGAAAAGGCTCCTTCTTTATTTCAGATGAGATAAAAAATAGTCCCTGCTCTACCGATTGATAGATTACAAGAGTCTTTGGTCAGATTTTAATAACTTCTCCTTTCCCACCTTACCTGCTTTGTTAGAGACAAACCACAAAAGCACAGAGAGCAATTCAACGTCTAGAGGAACGGAGGAGGGCAAAACACAAAAACAAAAACAAAAAAAACTCACCAAGGCACAAAGCTCAGTCCATGCAGAGAACGCGATGCTGCAAAATTGAAGTTTTCCTGCCTCACAGTGTTCTTTGAAAGCATTCAATTATCTGTCTGCACCTACAGAAAATGCTGGAACTGCTTCCCAGAGCTTTTAAAGGGCTCTCTCTACAAAAGACACCGCACACCAGCTCAGCAGCTGCAGGAGGGGAAAAACACCAATCTATTTGTTTACCTTTGAAGAACCAAAAGTGATACAAATTCAGGCTGGAAATCTGTGTTGATGTCTGCGTGTGCATCCCTTTCTCCCTCTTTCTTTGCTTACCTGCAGAAGCAGACAATGGGGTGATTTTCAGACAGGCCTTCAGACTTAGGGGCATGATTTTCCAAATAAAAAGCAGCTGCAATGAACTGCGGGCATGGCTGGTAGCACTTAGACAACTAACCTCCTGATTTGTTGGTGCAATGCAGTAGTAAGATGTCTAAGGACTCCCAGTTTCACCTGTTATTCATTGTAGGTGCAAAAATTGTTGGCACAAAATTAAGCCTGCATAATACGCAGTATGATAGAACCTATATACGAACTGGGATTATTTAGCCTGGCAAGGAGAAGGGCTAGAAAGCATTCAATATGAAGTATTAAGGTTATGAAGAGTAGAATGAAAACTGATCAGTCCCTAGTTTGCTATACTGAAGTAAGAGAACAAGGACCCGTTCACTGCAGTTAATAGGTAAATCTAGAATAAATAGAAGTCATTGTTTCCTCACCCAGTATGTTGGCAGCCTGTGGAATTAGCATCCATAGGAGGTCATAAAGTTAAATGTAGCTGGATTTAAAAAGAAGCTGCATAATTTTACAATCAATAGTAACATTTTTAGTGATGCAAGGAAAAGAGAGGGCTAATCCAAGCTCATGCTGAAGATAATGTCTGAAGAGGTCCGGCAGGAATTTTTCCCCAGCCAGGTACACTTATGAGTGGTTACATTTCCACCTTTCTTTGAAGCACCAGGCATTGTGAGGTGAGATGGTGGAGTAGATGGACCAATTGCCTAGTCCTATTTGTCAAATCTCATGTTCCCATATAATTAAATTCAACAGAAGTCCCCCTTAATTGGATGCCATCTTGGAAGTGCTGGGATGTAATAAAGCCGTGAGATATGCGGTACTAACAGCCTTTAACAATGCTTTCTCCCCTGGTTCCTCCTGGGTCTGGAGGGAGAGTGCAAGGACTGCTCCTTTGTGAGCCCCCAAAGTGTCACCTTGCCCCTAACGTGTCAGGAACAGGTACTGGGGAGGCAGAGCCATGGTCTTTCCTGCCTCTGCACTGGCCTGCTACCCCAGGCATGGCAAAACCCCTCACCATTCCCCCCCATTAAAATCTGCCCAGCCCAACCCTTATTTTTAGGCTCAAAGGACTGTAGGATTGAGGGTTCATAGGAGAACTAATTCCCCACAGCTCCTGACTCCCAGGTGGATCTGAAAAGCATTTTCTGGGCCAGCCTTCCTATCCCTAATACCAGGCTGAACTGATGGAGGACACTGAAATTTCAATGTAGCCATAGCACACAGTGATGCTCTCGGTCAGAGTGACTGTCTCACGGTCAGAAAATGCATCTTTTCTGAGAGTCTCCCTGTTGCAGGCATCACCCACAGCTGAGACAAGAAGCTTTCAAACCTTATGGCTAATGTTCCAAGGGCAAACTGAATTTTCCAGCAGCACAGTTCTCCAACTATTAACCGGCAGGTTTGACTCTTTTCCAAAAGCTGGCTACCCTACAATACATTCTCATCATTATCCTGTACGGCATATTGTCCGAGTCTTTCCCCACACATAATACATGGCAAAATGTAGAGATACACTGTTGCTATATGGCATATTTATTTATGTTGCATTAGCCTGGGGTATTCCTTTGCAGGGATACGAATTCAGGCACTCCCCAAACCTCATCCCTCTTCCTGTTGACCTGCCGCACTTCCTTATTAATGGCTCATCTTTAGACATAGCCTCATGCTTGAAATGGAAACTGATGAGCTAATCGGTGTGACAAATAACTGGAATATAATTGATGTAACTTGTCAGAAGTATTCTGGCATCCTCTGGTTTGTGCGTGCAGCAGTCATGCTGCATTTTAGTCTCCCTGATCTTGACTCCCATCTCCATGGACTATACACAGAGAAGTTTGCACGTGTCTTTACATTCTTAATCAGGATGTGTTACCCTCATGCCAGCCCAAGCTGTGCTGAAGTTTGGGACAACATGACATAACACAATGTGGCAAGGCAACATCACATAAAGGAGTCCTGCTGGTTTTAGATGTGATGTCCATTGTTTCCTGAAATTTGATCCAACATTTGGTGAAGAGCTAGCAGATTAGCCACTAAGTAAAAGGAAATTACTCAAAATAGCCGTGAACAGTTCCCTGCAAATCTCCAGTTATATGCAACCTGGCACACTAGGCCACTTCCATAGTGAGAAGAAAGCTTTATGCATGCCCAAACTAGCCATGCAGAAATGCTTTTTCCCCTGCCAAGGCAGTTTCATGCTAAAGGTTTAGGGCTATTGTGTATAATGAGCTAACAGGAGACTTATCTCCAGTAGTTACTTCTGGGCAGAAACGAGCAAAGACGAACCTTTCCCTCAGAGCAGGTTGTCCCATAACTGCAGAGTTCCTTGCACCTTCCTAGGAAGCAGCTGGTCCTGGCCACTATCAGAGAGAGGACAGTAAGCTAGAGCGACCCTAGGTCAGATCAGCCATGGCAGTTCCTATACCCCCCAATGGCAAACACAGTATCTGCAAATACTTACGTTTCCAGGCCCAGAACCTGGCTGAGCATGGGAGAGTTTCTTCTCACTGGCTCCTCCAGACACCGGGCTGACGTAGGCTCTGTACTGCATGCCCCATTTGCAGGGTGACATTGGCAAGTTACCCACATAGCCGTGGCCGTCCTGCCCTTTCTCCACTCCATAGCCAGCCACTCGGCACCACACAGGGAATACCCATGCAGCTGGAGTCGGTGTCATGTTGGGGGGACAACACTCTCTAGGATGAAGTTCTCTCCTCATGCTTCAGGTCAAGACTTGATCAGTAGCGGGGGGGGGGGGGGGGAAGAGGCAGGAGGAACCTTCCTCCGGCAGTATAGTGGCACCTGGCACAGTGATGCACTTTTAGGAGGCAGAGAGGAGACGAGGGGGTGAAACCTGCTCTTGGAGTTGGGACTCCGAGTGAGCTGGACTATTGGTCTGTTTGGAGAGGTGACAATCCTTATGTTTAGTTTTGTGTCTTCCACGTAAACAAGAAGAGCGGGCACAGGTCTGCAAGGCTGCTTACCTACTGCATCCCAGCTCCATCAACAGACTTGTGGTGAGCTACTTTTCAAAGACGAAAGTTCTGAGTCACCAGCACTGGGCTTTAGACAGAACTCAGGTGTTTGTCTCTTTGCTTCTCACTGTCCATGCTGTGATCACAGACCTCGGGAATGGCTCTGGACTTCAGATTCAACCACCTGCTCACGCCATTGTTATCTGAGTGTGTGGTATGACCTCTTTGCGAGGACGTCCAATGTTGTTGCCCCACCATGCCCACTCTCGGTAGAGCTCTCACTGCCCATGTGCTCTCCCTGCTAGGATGTTTTCCCTTACATCTAATCTAAACTTGGCCTTTTCCAAGTGCAAAGCCATTAATGCCTGAGATATAGCCTCAATCAACTTCAAATATGTTTCCCCCCTTTGCCTTTATTTTATTTCCTTTCCAGGATTTCGTGGGCTTTTTAGTACATTGTTTGCTTTTTACATTGTGCATTTTATGATGTTTTAATTATTATTGTTTATTATTATTGTGTTTTAATTGTCTGCCTGGGCCACTGTGTGTCTTGGAGTGGAGCAGTTTATAAATAAAATTATTATTCTTTGTATAGCTCTGTCTTATTCTTCCCAACTCCCTTATGCCCCTTTATTTCTTTAAAGCTTCATAAGTTAAGTTCCTTTATCTTTTTCTCACATCAGACCTTCCAACCCTCTTCTTTTTTTTTTTTTTTTTTTGGGGGGGGGGGGGGAGATGCCACTAACTGTAAACAGTATTTTCCGTACCAGCTCACCAGGGCTGTGTACAGAGGAAATACTACCTGGTGTAATCCTAAAGCAGTGAAATGACTAGCCAACAATACCAGGCCATACTCCATTTGTCACTCGATCCTTGAAAAGCTGGGATGGATTATGATCATCAGTTTGTGAAACCAGCAACTCACTTTTATTATGGGTAAAAGTTAAGGAATTGCACACAGCTGCTCTCAAAAGAGATACAAGCTACCCATTGTGTCGAGAGCCAGCCAAGGAGGCAAAGCGCTAATGATTAGTGTGGGACAACCAGAGAGATGCTTATATGATAAACAAATACCTGGATACCTCAGACAACTTCTGTCACAGGTTCATAGGGATTTGCAGGAAGTGAAAAAAAAAATGCAGCTGTCTCTGCCATTTCATCCCAGGGGCTCCACTCTGACCTGCAGGGTGTACAGATCTCTAGAGTTTCACAGTGTCAGGGCCAGGGGGAATTAACTCCTGCAATACATGAAGAGGTCAGTGATGGAATACAAGAATGGGTGAAATGCCAATGTACTACTTAAATACCTGACATTTGGTGCAATCAAAGAACTTAATTGGGACATGAGAGATGTCTAGGCCAGGTGCATAGGGGGTAACCTGACTTTGGAGCTGGCCCGCCCATTGCAAGGGGGAGGTGCATGCTCCTTTGAATTTCTTTCATTCTGCTGTTAGGTGAAAATCATCCACTCGGCTCCAAACCAATGAGAGCAGCCACTTTAACAATGAATGGGTGTCCAATGCTGGTGTGATTCCCATTGGATAGCCTCAACCAAATGAATTTCATGCTTGCATTGGGGCTGGAAATAAGGCTAAGCTTTGTAGCTGAGGCTGAAAAGCCTGCAAGATCAGCAGTTTTCTGGGGGAAGCTTAGGAATGTCTATATCCAGCTCCTGATGAAACTAAGAAACTGAGAGGAGCAAGGATTTATTTTTTTTTTTTTTTAATAAAAAGCCTTTTGGTATCAGATTATTCTTCACTCTTGAGGCAGCGGAAGGGATATACTGTCAATAGTGTTCGGGTGGCTGTGTTTGCCCCTCCCTTTGGTCTCTGAATATCTTTTGTGTTTGGCCTCTGAATATCTTTGCTAATAAGGTTGCTGGTGGGACCTTTTACAGGGACAGCAATTCTTAAGCTAGTGCCCGTGGGAAATTAATTTTAGACTCAAATACAAATATTTGCACCAGTAACCTGATTGTAAGTGTCACTCATCCAATTAGGGAAGAGAAACAATGCCATGAGATGGGTGAATCCAATCAAATTAGCCAAGATATTTTGAATTTTGAAATTTTGAATAGAACCAATATTTATAACAAAGAGGTTGTGAGCCTTGGTTGGACCAAAATGATCCGTGGAGATTGTTAGCTAAACAATGACAATGACAAATTAATTTAGAACATTAGAAAACTTTGCTCACTGACAATTTGGAAACAGAAAAGGGGCAGGGGGAGAGAGAATTCACCTTGCCCTTTGCTGGGAATTAATTGTAGAGCTGTATTTGCAAATATTACACATGAGGCTCCACTCATTCTGTAAAAAACCCCCAAGCTCCCCAGGAGGTCATGAACAACTGGGGAAACTATTAATTTCCTTTTCCAATATATTTTTTTAAAGCTTTTTCTAACTATAATCAAGGGAGCAGTGAATCCAACTCGGCAAACAAGCTTATATTAATGCTCCTGCTGGAAACGTGTATTAGCAATGACTGAAATATTGTCGTGGAAATATTTGGGGTGGGGAAGGTGGATTTTTCTTTTTAATAAACAGAAGAATGTTTCAGTAATTTTATTTACCAACAATTGGCCTTTTTTTTAAAAAAAGAAAACAATTCTTGGAAACTGAAAACTTTAGATGTGTTTTGTTTTTTCAATAAAAAACAAAAAATATTCACAGGAACTTTAGAAAAAACAAAAAACAATTAAAACCATAATTTACTAGAAAATAAAACTGGCATTTTCCAAGTAGCTCTAAAGTTTACACTGCAACTGATACGGAGCAAGACTCCCACTGACATTCAAGGGGCAGGATCAGACCTCGTCTAGACAGATTGGCCCAGGAATCAGTGTGTGTCATTAGAATTGGGGAGCTTTTTCAAAGGCTATGGCAATGCTTTGCAACGACATGACATTTGTAGTAAACCGGCCCATTCCAAAGGCAAATGCTTCACCCCTAATCTCTGGCAGGCATGAATTAGCAGCATGCAATGGGGGGGGGGGTGACATCAGTGGCAGGGAAATCACCCCAATACTCAGTGCAGTTTGGGGCCAGAATTTCAACAAGGAGCTTTCCAGATCCCCCTGTGGATCTGTTAAAGCAGAAGCAGAAAATGTAAGGGGAGCAGTGGGGGGAGGATGGGGAAGAAACAAACAAGAGAGTGGGGAAGAAACATTAAAATAACCCAACAACTTTCCAGGAGTTACAGGGACTAAAACAGAAAGGAAATGTGGAACTGCAGGTCAGGGAGAGCAAGGCGAACGCCAGACACGAATGTACCACGTTGAGAAGGAAAGCGAGTGGAAAAGCAAGGGCTGGGGGTGAATGAAAGGCAGCCTGGAAGAGGAGATATTTGGGGAGGATGGGAGAAGGGAGGTTTCCAGGAGATGAAGAGTGGAGGTCAAGGAAGAGGAAAAACAGGGCCACAACTGGGTCATTTCAAGCAAAACCTGTCACCTAAGTATGTACCTCTTTCCCAAGCCTCATCCTGTTTATTTTAGTCTCCTGAGTGGAGTGACCACACAAAAGGCTAGGAGATTGCAATGGGCTAAAGCAGCCAGGGAGAGGATAAGGGCTACCTGCCTGTCCCACAAGCTACCAAGGGATTTAAGAAAAAGGAGAGACCCCCTTCCCTGGGCTGGGACTCTGAGTACAGCAGGCTATGTGAGGCAGGGGGAAATCACTGTGTTTGGTGTTACTCATGAGATTTGTGTTTACACTAAGCTGTGCCTGGAGGCAGGGGTGTGAAATAGGCCAGGAACAGAAGGAACCAGGGCCACCCTGGAATCTATGAGAGGGTCCAGGAGCATCTTTTCTCTTATTAGACTGTCTTCAGGTGGCAGCACTTTCAGGCCTGCTGTCCGTCCTGTGCTCTGTGTGATGCTTCCCTAGGTAGCAGGTAAGAGTGCAAGCGTCCCCTGTGATGTCAGGTACTGTCTCAGAGGGTCACCTCCGCAGGATGAGAGGGTAACTCATTTTCTACACCTTGTTTTTGGCCTCTCCGCTGACTCTGCTAGCAAGGACACCAATACATGCCATTTGCATTTGGTGGCTTGGTGGCCATGGACCCTTGTCCCATTCAGGACATGCACCGAACACCCACCCTTCCCAAGTTATTGTGCATAAGGCCCTGAACAGTTAGAAGCTTGATCACAGGGCTGGATTTGTGCCAGCATCTTAGATTTTGTATATCAAAGGTGTTTTAATCCACCCTACCACATGCAAGCCATACCCAGGATTTTAAACTCAAGCTGCTGAATGCAAGACCAACCAACAAGCAGTTCTGCTATCCATGACCTGATCTCAGATGAGACTCCAGACATAGCCTGCGTCAGTAAAGCAGAACATCACAATCCCGCCTGTGAGGGTTTAGTAGCCAGACGGCTCCCTTCGTACCTCAAATGCAAAGGAAGATTCTCTTAGAAAAACAACTCTCTGAACACACACACAGGAGCCAGCCAGAATCTGCTCCTAACTATGGACCTGAAGCAGTGAAAAGACACCCCCCCTTGAGCTCAGTGATTTTGAATCAGGTCCATCAATCTTGTGTCTCTGCAGGGCTCTCACTTCGCTCGGAGGACGATGGCAACAAGTGAGCCAGAGCAGCTCCAGAAAAAGTGGTGTTTCCCAGAGCCTTTCCAGAAACAGGGCTAGGCACTTGTAACCAAAGAGTTCTCCTGGGTTCCTTTCTTGGAGCTCAGAGGGGATTTTTAGCCTGGTTAAAAAAATCAGCACCTTTCATCCATGCAGGCAGTGAGTATGCTGCAGCTGGTCAGAATCCCTTCACTGGGGGAACAGCGTCCATGTCCTGCCATGCTGGCTGGAAATCTTTCTTCTGCTTGGTGAAGCCTCTGATTTTCATCCCATTGCCAAGGGACAATAATCTGCAAAGTATAAGGTCACTCCCAGTTCCAATCCAGATGAGAAGGATGAAGGAGAAAATATATCACTGTTCTGTACTTATTCTCATCCGAGCACAGGCTGGAGTCCAGCTCTTTGGCTGAAATCATCAATGCAGAGCCTGCAGCTACTAATCTATACCTTGAGCAGCATTAATAAAAACAATGGTGGGTTCTGGGGGATTGAGAGGTATAACTCAGCCAGAGAGTATATTGGTCATGCTAACAAAACAAATGCAAACGTAAAAATAACTCAAAATCCAACCAGCTGGCTCAACTAATTAAATGTTTAAAAAAAAGCAAAATAAGAGTTCCAAAAAAATCAGACACTACAGCCAGGACACAAAATAAGAAACCTGTATATTTTCCTGTTTGTGAAGGCATGTGTATGTAAGCACATGTATATATGCATATGCATTTGTGTATCTGTGTGCACATGTATTTGTGTGTCTGTACTCATGTGCATCTCTGTATGTGAATTTGTGTGCCTTGTGCAGTGTTTACATGCATGAGGTGGTATGTTGGGTGGCGGTGTGTGCATGTGTATATACTGTGTTGTGCATGTGTGTGTCTGTTTCAGTGCATATGTATTTGTGTGTCTTTTGTGGTGTCCGTGATTGTGTGTATTTGTGTGTGCATGGGTGTGGTGCCTGTTAAGTACATGCGTGTATTTGGGTCTGTATGTGCGTATGGGCACCTATGCAGTGTGTATTCCTGTATATGTGCTTGCTTTCATTTCCATAAGCCTTTCTTTAGCGTGTTTTTAAAAAATATTTGTTGGCAATGCCTTTGCAAATCCACACATTGCAGAGAGGAAATAAGACCCATCCATTTGTGCTGGCACTGTTAAAGATTTTCTATAAAGTGCCTACATTTCCAGTACAGCCGAATGGATTTCATTGCAGGAAAAATATTAAGACAGAAAAGTGCAGTGAGGGAAAATATTGTGTACAATAATGATTCACAAAAGCATAAAAATACCATCCCCAGTCTGTCTATTCTCTCACCACATGCTTGACTCATGCTCGAATGTATGGCTGGGTTTAAAAAATGAAAGTTGTGTATGCACATTATTCATAACTTGGATTAGTTCATTTGGCTTCCAAGAGCTAACATGCCAGTTCAGGATAGAACAAATTTTAAGCCTGTCTTTCTCTCAAGTAAGCCCATACACCTACCTTCATTTTTACACTGATGTTCTGCCCTCAACATTTAAAAAAGAAAAAAAAAAGGGATGTTTCTGCATAGAATCCACCAGAGATTTCAACACTGGGAACACAAAGTCAACCTTCTTCCTCTTGGCATGAGCGGTTAACGCCAAGTACAATAGCTCTGATGGACAGCCAGATTACTGAGTTTTGAGGCTACAAAATGGGTTGCAGGCTATTTTCTGTAGAGCGGCTGCAATTCAAATGCCTTGCAGCAGAGAGGAGGAGGAGGAATCAAGGTATTAAGAAAGGCAGTACAATGATTCGCAATCAGACATTAATATGGAGATTCTTTTTTTATGAACACAGTAATTCACTCCCTATGCAGAATAGTGAATGCAAAGTTGCATTAGCTATTCCAGTAGGTACAGAGTGTGTCACCCAAACAAACAGTGAAGGGTGTTATAATGGCAACAGACCTATGGATTAATTATAAGGTTCTTTTAAGAGGGGACTGTGGTGTTCACTGAAGTACCTGAAGGGCTTGCAAGAGAGGTCTTGGTTATTCTAGGTCTTGTTCTAAGAGCCTGTGCATAACAAGTTCTTCCCTGACTCACTGGGAAGCTCAACCATCAAGGGTTTGTCTACTCTGCACACTAGTCAGGGCTCTAATGCAGATTTGAGCCTAAGCCCCAGTTCTGTCCACACACAAATCAGTCTGACTTGGGTCAGCAAACACTCAGGACCTGGATCCTTGCACCCTGCTGGGTGATGGGTCAGAGCTTGAGTCCCACTGTGACTTGGGTCCAAGCCCTGTCATTTTCCAGTATGGACACAGCTCAAACCTCAGATTCAAGTCAGAGTGTCTGAGTAGTGAAGAATGAAAGCGTTTAGCATAGCTGCAAGACCCGGGTTCTGCCATTGTAAACCCAGGTTTCCCATGCAGTGCAGATACTTAAGTGTGGACTTGGAGCACCGAGTCCACAAGCCTGGGTTTACAGTGCAATGTAGATGTACCCAAAAAGGCACAGTCCCCAATACCACAGGGACAGATGAACCAGTCCCAATAATAATAATAAAAACAATTCAAACATGACTGAAGCTTATTAAGAATCAAAATCATCGTGTTTTTTCCTGTGTGCCTCTGAGCATCTTAGTGATAGATAAGAGCAGAAATAGAAAAGTAATAGTAACAATCAATATCAGCTATCTTAAAACCAACTATAATAATAAATAGTCAGGAATTCTTGGTGCCATACACCGAAAGACCATAAAGTGCTACATAAAAGTTGTCTGGCAATACTTCTGTGAATTAAGCAAGGTTTATAAACATCATTTTACAAATGGAAAACTGAGGCAGAGAGGTGATGTGATTTGCTCAAGTTTACACAAGCAAGGCAACAACGGAACCTAGAAGTTCTAACTGCTGGCTAACTCTGCCTCTTTGCATCACTAAAATCCCAGCAGAACAGGGTGATCTCATGCTGGAACTCAGTGATGCTGTGTTTGGGTTGCTGATGTTGAAAAAGGAAAGTTTACGTACAAATTCCTCCAGTGCCTCATTGCTTTATAATTTAAATCCAAAGCACAACAAAAACATGCCACTTTTTTCATTTTTATCTTAAGCAAAATCTAAGATTTTTGGACAAAGCTGTTTTCATCAGGAAATTAATCCTGCTTGTTTGTTTTACGGTGTGGTAAAACAAATGTAAAGACACTCCAGCTACTGTGGTTGGTCTGCTGCCACCCCTTTTTACAACAAATACATAAATAGCATGCAACAAGTATTAAGTGGGTGACAGGATGTGGAGACTATGGAAAACCAACTGCAGAGCATGTCAGTTACAGGTTATCTAACCCCATTTAGAGCCCACTGATGACACATTGTGTTTTAGAATCTTCAGATCACATTTGTTGTTGCAACGTTCCATTTAGAATCTTGGCATGGCTCTTGGGGTTGTGAACTGCTCTGCTTTTAGCTTCTGCCACCAGTTTGTGAATCATCCTGTTTACAATCTTGAGAGTGCTATCCGGGTAGCCAGCCTGCAGAAAAGCAGTGATATATGGTGGATCAGTGCAACACGGTGGCACAGTGAACAGCCAAAAGAACATGAGTCACAAAAATAACAGATGCAACTTGGTTTGCAGTTTAAATGTTTAA